>NC_069367.1:77952500-78577500 GCF_021730395.1 Mercenaria mercenaria | reverse complement strand
ATCAACACAAATTCGACCTTGATTTTCAAGGTTAGCCTATCTACTTTCATTTTCTTTTCTTCTCTGAATAACTTTGGATCGATTGAGATCTCTTCTATGTTGTCAAACACATACATAAACGTAATAAAACGTATTAGCGTTTGAGGGTCCATTCACGCTGCCGTAGGATCAACGTTTGAGGATCGACCAACGCAAATTCGACATTGATTTTCAAATTTAGCCTATCTACTTTCATTTTCTTTTCTTATGTAAATAACTTTGGATCGATTGAGATCATTTCTATGTTGTCAAACACATACATAAGCCTGGCGAGATTGCATGAAAATGTGCCCGGTGTCCTAAGGATATTAGGAATATCATTTTTATACTGAAAATGATTGTTTTTTCGACATTTAATGGCACGTTTGTACTAAAACAGACGTTTCAGATAAAATGTGTACATCATTTCCGCACCTGTAACGTAATTAAACGTATTAGCGTCTGAGGGCCCATTCACGCTTCCGTAGAATCAACATTTATTATACGAAATTCATTTTAAAATCATTTCTGAAGCTCTCAAAATATGGAAAGATCTTACCTCAGAGACATACACTGGCAATTTCAGACATCATCAAAAACGCCCTTTTGAACGATTTGACGAAGTTCCAAAAATCCCTATAAACATTTGCTCCGATACTTATTCCGAGGTCAAATATTTGTTCGTAGATGAAAAGTTGACAGATCATACTAAAGCAGAGGTATTTCAAATTGTCAGAAATGGGTGAAAATTTACTCCTTATTTAGCAAAAAAAGAAAAAAAAAAGAAGTCCGCACGCATACATTTTTTTAAGGGGTGACCGGTAGCCAACCAAAGCCTTACAACATTTTGTATGGGAAAGTAGAAATTTTAAAAAATCTACATTTAGCCTGGGTTTTTCATATTTACAGTTCTTATGACGACCACATCGCGACTACGCCCTCGTGTTTTTGAGAGAAATTATATGTCATGGTACGGACTTGGTCACGTAAGGTGTCAGCCAGCCGGTTAGCTCAGTCACAGTCTCAGTCGCCCTGTAAGCGAGAGGTCCCGGGTTTGAGCCCCGGACTGACTGCACATTTTTCTCACCCTTTGACATTCGACGTTATTTTGATGATTAAGCCAAATGCTTGTTGAAACAAGTCGTCTGATTGGTTCAAATAAAAATAGATTTGCGAAAAATAAAAATAGCAATACTGAAAATCCAAAATATACAGAAGACAAATGTGAATGGGTCATTCTCAGATCTTCCTTTAGAAGATCAAGTACTTTATTTAGATTGATATGTAATATCATTTGACCTCAATATTTTCATTTCTAGTACAAACGTTAATGGATTTTATATTATAACAAGAGTGCCAGAATGTCACAATATATGCCCGTCACAGCAAATTTCTTTACTCTAGCACCTGTATTTGCAAATGGAATTTAAATTTTGTGTTTATTTAGTAATCATTGTAAGTGTTTTGTTTAAGTCCACAAAAAAACTCCTTACCAGGTAGAGATACCTTAAAATACACCTAAAATTAGAAAGTAACATTTATGTTGTACCACAGAAAAGTAGTCTTGTTTTTTGCCTACGGTCAATTATAAAAAAGTTACAATATCAGTTATTTATAGTAACAACTAAGGGATGTTAATCTTAAAAAAAGAAAAAAAAAAAAAAAAAAAAAAAAATTCAAAAAATTGTAAGTCCACAAAAAATCTTTACCAGGTAGAGATTGGTCAAAATACACCTCAAAATTGGATGTAGCATGCATGTTGTACTGCAGAAAAGTGGTCTCGATTTTTCCCTATGACTAGTAATGAAAAAGTTACAATATAAGCTATTTATAGTAACAACAAAGGGAAGTAATTCAAAAGAAGGGAACTGCGTAAGACACTTCGTCTCATGATGGTGTATAATTGTGCCAAGTAACATCAAAATCCCTCCATGCATGAAGAAGAAATGCTCCGGACAGTCATTCTTGTATCTGACCTTTGGCCTCTAAGTGTGACCTTGACCTTAGACCTAGGGACCTGGTTCTTGCGCATGACACTCCGTCTCGTGGTGGTGAACATTTGTGCCAAGTTATATCAAAATCCCTCTATGCATGAAGAAGAAATGCTCCTGACAAGGTTTTCATTCTTGAATCCTTTGACCTCTAAGTGTGACCTTGACCTTAGACCTAGGGACTGGTTCTTACGCAAGACACTCCACCTCGTGGTGGTGAACATTTGTGCCAAGTTATATCAAAATCCCTATATGCATGAAGAAGATATGCTCCGGACAAAGTTTTAATTCTTGTATCCTTTGACCTCTAAGTGTGACCTTGACCTTAGATCCAGGGACCTGGTTTTTGCGCATGACACTCCGCCGTGGTGGTGAACATTTGTGCCAAGTTATATCAAAATCCCTCCATGCATGAAGAAGACATGCTCCGGACAAAGTTTTCTTTCTTGTATCCTTTGAACTCTAAGTGTGACCTTGACCTTAGACCTAGGGACCTGGTTCTTGCGCATGACACTCCATCTCATGATGATGAACAATTGTGCCAACTTTCATCAAAATCCCTCCATGCACGAAGAAGATATGCTCCAGACAAAGTCACTCTTGAATTTGACCTTTGACCTCCAAGTGTGACCTTGACCTTAGACCTAGGGACCTGGTTCTTGCGCATGACACTCCGTCTCATGATGGTGAACAACTGTGCCAAGTTTCATCAAAATCCCTCCATGCATGTAGAAGATATGGTCTGGACAAAGTCTGTGGACGCCGCCCGCCCACCCGCCCGCCAGGGGCGTTCCCATAATACGTCCCGTTTTTCAAACGGGCGTATAACTATAAAGATGAATGCACTTGAATGAAAATGTACTTGATACTAACAATTTAACAAGAGGGCCATGATGGCCCTATATCGCTCACCTGAGTACCATTGCTTTAACCAAAAACAAGAAGAAAAAATTCTTACAAGGTACAGATATGTCAAAATACACCTAAAAATTGGAGGTACCATCCATGTTGTACCACAGAAAAGTGGTCTCGATTTTTCCCTACGGCCAATAATAATAAAGTTACTAAATAAGCTATTTATAGAACATAAAAGGGAAGTAATTAAAAAAAAAATATTGTAAGCGAACAAAAGAAGGATCTGCCAAATAAAAACAAGAGCACTGCAATGCAACGCAAATGCAGAGCAATATTCATACAAAACAAAGTCATATGACCTTCGACTCCTAAGTGTGACCTTGACATTGAAGTGAGCAATCCGAAACATGCGCTCTGCACGTTGTTTCAATGAGGTGAACATTTGTGTCAGGTTTCTCTGCAATCCATCAAGAGGTTCAAGAGTTACAGAGCGGAAGGGAAATTGCTAAACAACACACAGACAGACGAATGGACACCGAGGCAATAACATAATACGTCCCTGCGGGCATATAAAAAGGAATCGAGATCTTATGGTGATACAAGTTGTGTGCAAGTTTGGTAAAAATCAAATCATAAATGAAGCTGCTATTGTGCAGACAAGGTCAAAATAGCCAATTCTGGCCCTTTCAGGGGCCATAACTCTGGAACCCATTATGGGATCTGGCCGGTTCAAGAAAGGAACCAAGATCTTATGGTGATACAAGTTTTGTGCAAGTCTGATTAAATTCAAATCATAAATGAAGCTGCTATTGTGCAGACAAGGTCAAAATAGCTAATGCGGGCCCTATCAGGGGCCATAACTCTGGAACCCATTATGGGATCTGGCCAGTTCAAGAAAGGAACCAAGATCTTATGGTGACGCAAGTTTTGTGCAAGTTTGGTTAAAATCAAATTATAAATGAAGCTGCTATTGTGCAGACAAGGTCAAAATAGCTAATTTTGACCCCTTCAGGGGCCATAACTCTGGAACCCATAATGGAATCTGGCCAGTTCCAGACAGGAACCAAGATCTTATAGTGATACAAATTGTGTGCAAGTTTCGTGAAAATCAAATCATAACCAAAGCTGCTATTGTGCAGACAAGGTCAAAATAGCTAATTTTGGGCCTTTCAGGGGCCATAACTCTGGAACCCATAATGGGATCTGGCCAGTTCAAGAAAGGAACTGAGATCTTATGGTGATACAAGTTGTGTGCAAGTTTAGTTTAAATAAAATCATAAATGAAACCACTATCGTGCAGACAAGAAATTGTTGACGGACGCATGGACGGACGGACGGACTGACGACGGGTGATCACAAAAGCTCACCTTGTCACTATGTGACAGGTGAGCTAAAAAGTTCTTTGTTTTTGACTTACTCCAGAACTAAGTACAGAAATATGTACCGAACAATTAGTACATGTTAACTGCCTGTCTAATATACACATTAATCAGTTACAGATGTCCTGTATATATGCATCAGATATGAAGGATGCAACTGATTCAGAAACAAGTTATTTAAAATCTCAGAAAACATGTTTCTAATGCCATCACTTCCATGTCTCTGAAAAACAATAACCAAATCATCCATAGATAGACCAGTTTAATTTTTCTAGCAGTCGCTGAACTGACAATCTGTTTTTCAACCATCGGTACTAATGAGGCTTGGTTTATGTTGACATTACATTTGTACTTGTACACTTGCATACAATACAAACAAGTAAAAGCAGCTACTGAAAGGTTCAGTTTTGTATCAATACAAGAACATATAGTTGTTGTAGAGTATTTACATCATCCAATGCATTGTGTGAATTGTAATCATGCACACTGCAAAATGTGTGATGCTAAATAAACTTGATTGTGTTTTTCTAACTCAGGAAAATTTCTTTTAAATAAAAGGTAGGGATTTTTCTAGAGCGGAATAGCAGGGCGCAGCGCCCTGCCCATTTTTAGCGCCGCCCTTCTGCCCGAAATGGCCGCCCTTTTGCCTTTCTTCAGCGCCCCTTTGCCCTTTTAGCACCGCCCCTTTGACCATTAATTAAGTATTTCTAAACGAACTGCCCATCAGTCATCTGTCAAAATACCATCCCAGATAATTGTCAATCAATACGAAGTTATGACACCACCGACTATACACAGGTGGTGTGTATTTGCCCGAGGCATGTTGTAAAATAATCAGTTGGGTTAGACAGTACATCAGCTACACACCTGTCAAATTGATATTGTCGATGCATTTATGTAATTGTTTATTATACCAAACCCACACGTTTTATACGTCAAATTGTCAGACAGTACATATGTATGATGTTACAGAACGACTATATAATGAAGGGTCTTGGAGAAGTGGTCAGAAGGGCTTAGGGGTCCGGCTGGACTGAGACCTAGGAAATGGGTCTCGTAGATATTAAGATTAAGTTAGGCTTTAGATATGACATTTGTTAAGACTTAAGAAGTTACGAAATAAAGTATGAAAGTATGTACGAAATATTCCACTGGGTAAATAAACATCAAAAATGTACAGACTCGAGTGTTGTGTTTGTGCTACGCTACACAATTTTATTAAATACTTTTCTTTATTAAATTTTTGTTTCTATTTTTGAGCAAAATTTCAAGGTAAATTTATTTTTGATTAATTGTTAGACATGAAAAGAAAATACAAAATTATACAGGATAAAACCTAACTCATTATAAACAAAATTCTAAAAAAAAAGAGTAAAATATAGTTAGAAAAAAAAACGTAAAACAATAAGAAACAATGCATTGAGGAAAATACTCAAGAGACTGAATTAAGAAATGTAAATGTGAAAATATTTGTTTTTCGAAAATTTTACTTATCATATTATGTTTATTTTACTTGTTCCATATGATATTTGTTTCCCTTATGGCCACATTTAAACAGTTTTGAGCATTCCTGCATTGACAAATTGTTTAAATGAAGGAAGATGGATTGTCCTATGAAACTTGTGTTGTATTCATAGATATGCGCAAACACCGAGTTGTAAATAGTTTCTGTTGAGGTTATGGGTAATATTTCATCACGAATATATGTGAAAATACAAGGAACGGCTGAAAACTAGTTAAATACGTGGAATTCGTGTTTAAGATGTTTTATGCATGATAATGCATTGTTGGGTTAAAGTGTCATTGCTGAATAAATGTGTACATGGTTATTTTACTAAAATATGGTTACTTCAGATCTCAGTAAATAAAAAGGTTGGTCTTGTCTGTTGTGCTGGAAATATTTTGAAGCCTGATATGGCACAAGAATATGTTTATTACGTAAAAATGACTTGATATTGTTGCTGGAACATGTGGATTCCAGTAAGGTCGAATTTATATATATTGTGAGATACTTAGAGTTACTTGATATTGTGTTTTTTGAGACTGGAAGTTGTTATCCCAGTTGTTTTGTAAGATGTATACTATTATACAGACACAGATACTGTCTTCCGAAATCTTAAATCGGAGTCTTACTATCATGGCGTGAAATCGATGCATATATTGCATTATGAGGTACATTTGTGTACCGGATATTTTAAGCGCAATAGCTTTTTGTTTTATGAGACCTGATGTAGTATTTTTTTGTCAAAGAGTTGCAAAAACAGTCGAACGTGCTGTTACTTTTTCATGTTACCCTTCATGATTTCATGCAGAGAATTTTGTCGGAAAATTTATTTTTCTCGCGGACGACATAATATTTCTGTTGAATCATGTAGAAAGGTTACATTGTGTAAATATAATCATGGAAGAAATCATGATCATGCAGTTATTCTGTTATATATGGGTGTTGGTCATTTGTGTTATGTCTGTTTGTATTTAGATATGACTGGGCGCTTTATTTTGTAGTTTATTTTGTAGCTTTCGTATGCATTCTTAAATATTATATAATTAGATTGTTTATGTAAGAACATATTTTGCTTTTTGTTAGCAACATATTTTGGCTAATATCTTTATTTTTCGAATATTGTAAAACGTAGGACATAGCTTGCAAAACAAAGTACAAAGAAGTAAGGTTTTCGGTAACATAACGGTTTATTCGAAGTACAGATACCACTTATGAAAAGAAAGTACGAACGAACTGCCTTGAATAAAATACGAACTGTCCGAAATAAAATACCAACAAACTGTCAAATAAACATGGAAAAAGTGTATTTCATGACTGACATATTGCGGACTGTCAATATATAATAGCCAAAGGGAGACTCATTACATGTAACGGTTACATATTGGGAAGTACCTGTCAAAGCAAAATGATGACATTTGCATTGTGTATTATGACAATTTGTAAACATGCAGTTTTGATTTTATCTGTCATGTATGACAAATGGGAAACAACATAATTATCTGCTTTACGACATTATTACATGAAGTGTATTTTCGGTGGTCATCTGAAATATTGGACATAACGTTAATGAAACAATAATATTATAACTTGGAGAACTCTAGAAAATTTCAGAAGTTAGCAAATAAAATTAGATGGATGAATATCATAAACTTGGAGAGTGCGGTTCAACGTTACGGCCTATGACAGGAGATTCTTAGCTACAGAGATTGATGATGATGCGCTACGCTGTAGAAGAATGTTGGAACCAAGGGACAAATGTGTAGAAGGATCGATGGTGACACCAAGCGACAATGGCGAAAGTGGACTGCAAGCTGTGAGCCTGTGAAGTTTGGCGAAGATAATGGTCCAGCTGGAGAATTGCAGAACACTTGAAAAACAACTAATTATTTTTTCTTTCTTTCTACTTATCAGTACATAATCCATATATTTTGGTCATTACATATCGATTTTACAATTTATTCAGATCTATAGTCAAATATCAAAATATTCAAAAGTAAGATAAATATGCTGATTAAAATCTTTGTATAAATAAGTGAAATTTAAATATCATGATAAATTTCTATACATGCGACAATAATTACAGGCAATTTAGCAATGTTATTAAACGAAATTGTTATCTTTTTCCTAACTCTTATATAGCATATATTCTAAAAAGATGCTCACCTGTGTTTTGCTTTATTTTACAGTTATTGGTTTTGTGAAATATGGATGTAACACGGGTTAAAGAAAAAGTCTTGGAGGAAGAAAGGAGAAGTGCCACTACAAAGGCCGATATAAAATGAAAAAAAAGACTTTCTATGAAATGTGAAAATTGTTTAGTTCTAAATACTATTCTCCTTTGTTCTTGTTTACATTAATTGCATAAATGACTTAAGATTTTTTCTTTAACACTGTTCTTTAATATCATTCCTTCAGATAGTATTCTAATGTTTTTGATTACATAAAATATTATTCTACATGTCATATTGTAAGGCGAGAGATAGTACTTCAAGTCTGAAAAATTTAAATTTGCAATTCAAATTTTTTCTTTCGGTGGGTAACGAGTGTAAAATAATCAGTTGGGTTAGACAGTACACCAGCTACACACCTGTCAAATTGATATTGTCGATGCATTTATGTAATTGTTTATTATACCAAACCCACACGTTTTATACGTCAAATTGTCAGATAGTACATATATATGATGTTAGAGAAGGCTATATATTTGGCTGTTTTAGATATCTCGGGGAGAAGAAGTCAGAAGGGCTTAGGAGTCCGGAAGGACTTAGACCTAGGAATGGGTCTCGCGGATATTAAGTTAGGCTTTAGATATGACATATGTTAAGGCTTAAGAAGTTACGAAATAAATTATGAAAGTATGTACGAAATATTCCATTGTGCAAATAAACATCAAAAATGTATAGACTCGTGTCGTGTCGTGTTTGTGTTTGTGTACGCTACAATGTATGCAGTATCGGTATGCAGACGACGACCGACCGAATCGTAACAAACAACAATTAGATAGGTCAGCAATTAAAGCAAACTGCAAAACAGATTAAAAAAGGAGAAAAAACATCTTAAAACAAAGTCTGCTGCTTATTAAATGCCGATTAATGGCCAGTAATTATCGGCAATTAGCGTGGCACCTCGTGTCAATTTTGTTGTTCACAGTTTGATCTCGGTTGAAGATAACAGTTGATCTTTAATTAGTATCACCGCCTATCAGAATATTTATGATTTTGTTATATCTATTTCATCAAAATACTTAGTATTAAATTTCTATGATATTAATTTTGTTTAAAAGAAAATAAACCACTCGATCTTTTACAGAACGTAACGGCAATCTCAGAATTTAGCGTAGACAGTCAGCGCGTAGAGTAGTTTCCCTTTACCAAAATGGCGAAAATCGTAAACAAAGTTATTTTGTTAAATAAGGGACAATACATGTTATTTTCTGAAACCACTCGAACATGAATGGAAATGCCATTAATCTATTCTTTATGATGTAAAACGGTAACAAATGGCTGAAAACGCTTAAATTTCTTGTGTTTTTGGAATTTAGATCGAATTTTCGACCAGGTGGCACTATTTTGGTTCGTTTTAGGACCTAGTAAATGTCTTTTCTCGCATTTTAGCACTTCAGTTGTCTAAATAATATTGAAATTAGCATGTTTCTGAATGAAAATGACAAACATCGTAACGATTAAATGGATGTTAAATGTAAATTCCACGAATAAGGTAAAATTAATTGAAATATTGCTTGCACAGGGCTAAATTTTACATATTTTTGGGGATGGGGGTGACCTGTAATGAATTGTCATTTCTCTATATTTTCTCAATATTTTGCACCAAAACAAAGCAGAATCATTGTGAAATAGGTGTACTTTGAGAATGAATGCAAATTCATGGAAAAATCAAACAAAAATTTTCTCTTATAGGCTGATCACTACCAAATAGAATGTAAGCCTCCGCAGGTCTAGTCACAAGTAGTCCAAATATAAATCGTACTAATCTTTTTTCCTTTGCATTTTCTCGGCAGCAACGTGCTTACTTTTACCCTACCGCGTTTCAGTATGTATCTCTTTGCATTCTAATGAAATCGGCATGTTCCTATCACATGCTAGATAAAAATGGCGGCGTAAGAATTTAATGTCACGAAAAGAGAAATTGAAAGAAGCGAAAAGTAGTAAATTCAGCGGGTTGTATTTAACGAACTGTAGTTTTCTTATATAAAAGTTAACACCCCCTTTTCTTTTTGTTTTTCTAAAGTAGCGATCTAGTTCTTTATGGGAATATAAGTCTCTGAAAATCTGATATGCTAGAAAATGTCGAAACACCGTTATGAAGTGAGTGGATTTTATATGAAATAAAGAACAGCTGGATTTAGTGGTGTTCAGCCTAAATTTGTAGTTGGAAAATTGTCAACACCTTTATATTAATATGCACCCACGATTCGGTGAGTGTGTGTGTGTGTGTGGGGGGGGGGGGGGGGGGGGGGGGGGGGGTGTCCGGGGTAAAAAAGATTGTGCATTTATGCACGAGTATCAACGGTATGTTCAGTAATATAATGAATGTATAACGACAGATTTGCACCAGAATTATTAAAATATTCGATAGTATCTTTATGGTATATTTCTAATCAAGAAAACTTTCCAGACAAAAATAATGTATGCAAACATAAAACAAACTGCATGTATTTATAAATGATAAACATGTTATATAGACAAACAGGTATTAATGTTTTTCTGACATTCAGATTCATTGCAAATCTTTCTGTAGTACCTTACAATGTAGACATTACAACAAAACCATGGAAATCTACCTTATGATTTTTGTAGACAAAAGTAGGCAACGCGCAAAATGCACCCTGCCCCTTTTTAGCAGCACCCTGCCCTTTTTAGAGGTCTAGAAAAATCCCTATAAAAGGTAAGTATCAACAAAACCCAACACACCTTTGTCTGAAACAGTTGAAAAAGACAACATGCAATCAAAGCATTAGTTAACACCTGATTGTCAAAACTTTTGCAGTTGTGTGCATATAATACATTGTTTTCACTTTAAATTTATTAATGAAAGTGATGAGTTTATGCATCGCTGTGCTTATATTGTTTGTTTGAACTGGCCCTGAATTGACATACATCATTCTCCCTCTTACAGTAATGCCTGTAATTGTGAAGCCTTTTCACACATCGGAGTCTTTGGTATTACATAGACAGCAAAATGTTTATCATTTCTTTTGGCAGTTATTTGTACAATGTGGGAACTGCGTGCTGAAAACAGATGAATATAAATATGTGAAAACTTTGTTCATCTGATCAATATCAGACACATACATTGTAACTATTAAATTCGTCAGTGTCCTAAAACTTATAATTTATTACGTAGATTTTTGCCAACAGCATATACAAGTAATGAAGCACCAAATATCTGCATTTGAGCAAACAAGTTGATTTAAAAAAAATCTTTCTGCATTGACAGACATTTGATAGGACTTAATCAAGATAATCATGTTACACATGGCAACAACTAGTAAACAGATTATTGAAAAACCCTTGACTGCAATCATTAGAAGACATATTTATTTTGTTAAGTTTTTATGTGACCTATTAACATTCACCTTATCAAAATAGAAGTGAGTAGAACCCAATGCACTGTTGCTTTATTCAGGTAATATCAATGTCAATAGCATTTGTGAGCACATTATGAAAGACAATTTAATGAGGCATCGTATGTATAACTAAACGTTATAGGAAAAGTAATGTGAACAATATAACATGGAAACATCAAAATGCAATCTTTGCATCCACTTTCTATGAAAGACTTCATATATCTTACCAAGACATGTCTCAAGATCAAAATATTTTGGTGTATGTGTACCAAAGGTGGACTTATCACCTGCCAAAACAGTTCCATCTGGAATTTCCCTCTTGTCACATTCTGAAATAATAGTTTACTTCTTTTCTTATCTTTTTAAATATCAATCAACAAGAGCATGGCAATTCGGAGCAATATACGCCCGAAAGTATGACTTTTGACCCCTAAGTGTGACCTTGAAGCGAGCCATCCGAAACACGTGCTCTGCAAATCGTCTCGATGTAATTATCATTTGTGCCAAGATCCTTTAAAATCATTCAAGCAGTCCAAGAGTTACAGAACGGGCATGAAAACAAAATCATATGACCTTTTGTGTCAAGTTTCTTCAAAATCCTTCAAGGGGTTCAAGAGTTGAAGAGCGGACACAAAATTGCTAACAGACAGACAGAAAGACAGACATACAGACACCGGAGTAAGAACGTAATAGCATTGTACATCCCTTTGGGCACCATATTTCTATCACAAATAAAGCCTTTCGCTGCACAATAGGGAAAATTAGCAATTTACTTAGAACATCAATTATATTGACATCCATTCCCTCAACTTAAATTTTATAAAATTATGTCTCTGAAATATTATTTCAAAGTGTAACTTCAAGAAAATACACAAAGCATTGAAAGCTCTGGCAGCTGAAATTCCAAAATTATAGTCATAGCGTTATGACAAAATTATAGTAACAAAAATACCATTAAGACCCTATATTTCTCAATTGACTAACTTCATAACCAAGCTTTCAAAAAGACAGCCACTCTGACAAAATTTTATAGATAATGAGTAGAAATATTGGCATCTAGATTGTTAACTAGCAAGGTTTATTTGACATAGTGACCCTGTTTTGAAAATGATCAAGATTTCATTACCAAAAAAATAAAATATTTTAAAACTTCATGAAGATCTGGCAAAACTTGTTGCTTTTGGAATGTTAATCAGGCTTTTCTATGATATGGCATAGACTATTAGTGGTGTACATACATTTTGTATCAAACTTCATATATATGAGAGAGAGAGAAAGAGAGAGAGAGAGAGGAGAGAGAGAGAGAGAGAGAGAGAGAGCACTGGCACTAATTAAATTGGAAATAATTTAACCAACCTTTCAGTTCAATGTCAGTGTCATAACTTGGTCCTTCTCTTACTTCATTACGTGTCACTTTGTCCTAAATTCAACAATATCTATCAATTTCAACGATAAAATAAAACGTGTCTGGCTAGACAAGTCATGCTTTGTAATGTATAAAGTATCAGTTGATATTACTGAGAAGACTATAACATTGTAAACAACTACTTATTATTATTTATGCTTCCATAGAGAAAAACCAAACTAACAATGGACTTCTTTTGTTTAAAAACTTATCAACAAATGATTTTTCTAGGTTCAGAGTCCATTCAAAACATGATTTTGTTCACATGGCGACTTGTCCTGCTTTTCACATTCGAACTCACATCGGTGATGAGAAAGTGATTCTATTTCAGCAACCTAAACATCTCAGCCACTAAAGTCTATTTTCTATCATTCCTTACAACTATATCGTGTCATCTTTTTCCATGTTAAAAGTAGCTGTATTGGTTTTGATGTTCTTGCCTACATAGCAGGGAAAGTATACATTTGTCCAAGCATGTGCCAGGGATAGATATTCCTGTCTTTTTCCTTGAGAAAATCCTTGTCTAAAATAGCGTGCACCTGGGGGAAGTCACATAGCACTGGCACTATTATGACTTCATAAACAATACAAGAGGGTCATGATGACCATATATCACTCACTTGGCCATAATATAATCATGATAAACATTCTGACAAAGTTTCATGAAGGTAGTGTCATAAATTTGTTTGTTTGTACTGGGTTTAACGCCATTTTTTCTACAGTATTTCAGTTATGTAACGGATGCCAGTTAACCAAACCAGTGTTCCTGGATTCTGTACCAGTCAGACCAGTTCTCCGCAAGTAAATGCCAACTTCCCCACATGAATCTGAGGTGGAGGACTCACGATTTCAGACACAATGTCTTTTATCAAATTGTTGTGGCTGAAAAGGCCAAAATAGAAAATTTTGCACCATTCAGGGGAATAACTCTAGAACCCATGATGGAATCTAGCCAGTTTCCGAAATGAACCAAGTTCTTATTGTGACTTAAAGGCCTAGATTCACTACTATATAAGTGTCCCCCCCCAAATCCAATATACAACTCCCATCTTATCTGCTGCTTATCAGCGATTATGTAACAGTAACTGATTAGAGGGCAATTAGCACAGCAGGGACCCCAACTAGACCATGAAGATGTGTGCAGTGGAGTTGAAAGAAATTAATTTTTCTTCAGTGAATGTGGAATGATAATAATAATTATTATTATTTTGATATTATATAGATTATAATAGCTATTTCTTTAATGTTATAATAATAATAATTATTATTATTATCATATTACATATAGGATGATAAAAGATACAGTAATAATATTGAAAATAATAATGATAATAAAACACAAGTATAGTGAAAACTTCATGAGTTCTTTGTGCTGACAAAAAATTAATATAAAATTATTGTGTTCCATCTACACTCAATTTTCATTTTCAGTTTGTTGCCTAAAGTGACTTTTTTCATGCTTTGCTTTGTAACTTTGAAATGCACAAACTGTTTTCAACTTTAGACAAATGTTATCTACAGTATTCTGCCAGCTTTAGATGAGTGAAAGTCACATTTTTCTGAAATATCACAATTCTCCAGACAGAATTTGAAAAAAATAAAAACTTGCATATTTCTTTAAGAAAGTTTCTCATTATTTTATTATTGTGAAAATAAGTTTCTGGTTATTTTATTATTGTGTTTGATGAACAATATTTTTCTTTACATAGAAATGCCAAAAAAAAAAACCTAGTATAACTTTAAATGTTACTAATTATTCATTAATTTAAAATAAATTACTTTGTTTCCCCTTCTCACTAATTGATACACTTGAAAGGTAGACTGACTCTCCAATAAACAATGACCCTTGTTTATTGGAACCAAACTGTGATGGTCATTAGCCCCCAACTGTGCTGGTGAAGACAGAAATCCCTTGGCCAACTGCCAAAATCTAGGCCTTTAAGTTGTGTGTAAATGTTGTTAAAATCGAAAGCAAAATGTCACTATCGCGTTCTCAAAGTAAAAATTCACAAATTTTGACTCTTTCAGTGGTCAATCAGGGGCCATAACTCAGGAACCTATTATTGGATTTGACGGATTTATCATGGAATCCAAGATATATTGTTGCTTAAGCTATTTTGCAAGTTTGTATCAAATCAGACCATAAATGAGGTATCTATATGGCTGCAAAAGACAAAATAGCAAATTTTGGCCCTTAAAGGGGTCCTAACTCTGGAACCCATGAAAGGATCTGGCCAGATTTCGAAAAGAACCAAGAAATTATGCCAATATAATTTGTACACAAGTTTGATTGAGATTCACTGAAAAATGTGGTCTCTATCATGTTGGCAAGACAAAATAGCAAGTTTTCGTCCTTTAAAAGGTGCCATAACTCTGGAATCCATGATGGGATCTGGCTAGTTTACAAAAGGAACCAAGATATTAATATGCCATACAAGTTGTGTGCAAGATTGATTAAAATTGATTGCAAAATATGGTCTTTGGTCTCTATCATGTTCACAAGAAATAGTGAACAGTCGGACAACGGAGGAAATGCGATCACAGAAGCGCACCTAGTTACAGGTGTGCTGAAAAATAATGCCAGGAAATACTAAAACGATCAATTTGGAACGATAGGCAAGAAAAATGTCTGTCTTCATAAGACAGCTTTTTTCCCAACCCTCGGTAAAGCTTGGATAAAAAACCTCACTAAAGCTTGGTTTTCCATTCCACACTGTCCGTCTGGTAGGGAAAAAAGGTCTTACACCGGCAGGCATTGCAAGATCATTATACAATTTGCTTGAAATTCTTACCTTTAATTTTGGCAATAAGTTAAATGGAAGTACCTTTTTGTTTGAGTAGGAGTCTTCGTCGTTTGGCTTGATGTGTAATAGGAATAGCTTTCCTTGCACGTGCGATCATGTCCCTGTAGGTTACAAGTTTTAATGTGTGTGCTCCAGGTGATACTCCTAGTTTGTGATTAACCTGCATGAATAAAATACAAATAAAAGTTAGTTTTTCAATCCTGTGTGTTGACTAAATTTGCAGGATTTATATCAATTTAATAATCTGATAAAATATTAAACTAAACAATATATGACACTAGGAAAGAAATTATAGATTGACTGATTTCAATTTTAACAACTTTACTACACCTATTACACACTGTAACTATTAATATGGAAGCCATTTTCATACTAATCAATAATTACTCAACACCAGAAACTCATACAGGAAATACATGGAAAAACAAACTGATACCTTCAAACTACTTTATATTTAACTAGTCACAAACAAAAAAACACTATAACATTTAAGCCTTGAAACTCTGTACACTGAAATATTCAAAACTGTCTTACTTCAACTTCTCTTAAAAACAAAAGATGTTTATGTAGTATATCTTACATTTAATATGGTACTTACATTACATAACTAATATGTTTTGATACATGTCATATAGTGCATGTTAATACTACAAAAAATGTAGTTTCAATGCTTAAGAACTGAGCTACCTCTTAATGTAAGTTCCTTATACTTGATTAATAAATACGCTATAACAGAGTTGCAGCTTTTCAAACCACAGTAACTGTTGTGTTAAGCTGGATCAATATTTCTGTCTATTTCTGAGACTCTAATACTGACTGATAAAGGAAACAAGTTCTTCACTATGAAACAAGAGGACCATGATGGTCCTGAATCGTTCACCTGTCCCCACATGACCCAGTTTTGAACTGAGTATGACGTCGTTTTTTTCTATTATTTGACATAGTGTCCTAGTATTTGAGCTCATGTGACCCAGTTTTGAACTTGAGCTAGATATCGAGATAAAAATTCTGACCAAGTTTCATGAAGATCCACTAAAAAATATGGCCTCTAGAGAGGTCACAAGGTTTTTCTATTATCTGACCTAATGACCTAGTTTTTGAAGGCACTTGACCCAGTTTCGAACTTGACCTAGATACCATCAAGGTCACCAATTTTCATGAAGATCTCATGAAAAGTACGGCCTCTAGAGAGGTCACAAGGTTTTTCTATTAATTGACCTAAGGACCTAGTTTTTAAAGGCACATGACCCAGTTTCGAACTTGACCTAGATATCATCAAGGTGAACATTCTGACCAATTTTCATGAAGATCTCATGAAAAGTATGGCCTCTAGAGAGGTCACAAGGTTTTTCTATTTTTAGACCTAATGACCTAGTTTTTGACCACACGTCATCCACTTTCGAACTTGACCAAGATATCATCAAGGTGAACATTCTGACTAATTTTCATGAAGATCCATTGAAAAATAAGGCCTCTAGAGAGGTCACAAGGTTTTTCTATTTTTAGACCTAATGACGCATGTGACCCACTTTCGAACTTGACCTAGATATCATCAAAGTGAACATTCAGACCAACTTTCATGAAGATCCATGGAAAAATATGGCCTCTAGAGAGGTCACAAGGTTTTTCTATTTTTAGACCTAATGACCTAGTTTTGGACCGCACGTGACCCAGTTTCGAACTTGACCTAGATATCATCAAGGTGAACATTCTAACTAATTTTCATGAAGATCCATTGAAAAATATGGCCTCTAGAGAGGTCACAAAGTTTTTCTATTTTTAGACCTACTGACCTAGTTTTTGATCGCACGTGACCCACTTTCGAACATGGCCTAGATATCATCAAGATGAACATTCTGACCAATTTAAAAATCAACACAGCATACTGTCTCTACAGTGTATTTATTGAACACAAAGGGGTGGAGGGGGGGGGGAGGGGAGGAAACATTAAAAACTAGACTATATCATGTATATAGATGTAGAAGACGGACTAAATATTAACAAAATATAACTGATTTATAAACAAGTCGCCACGCCAGACAGATATGTGGAGAAGCTGTACATTAGCCTTGCAGTACTGAACTATGCATTCATCTTGCCCTGAAAAAAACTGCAAAACAAGAGGGCCATGATGGCCCTATATCGCTCACCTGAGTACCATTGCTTTAACCAAAACAAAAAGAAAAAATTCTTACAAGGTACAGATCTGTCAAAATACACCTAACAATTGGAGGTACCATCCATGTTGTACCACAAAAAAGTGGTCTCGGTTTTTCCCTACGGCCAATAATAAAAAAGTTACTAAATAAGCTATTTATAGTAACATAAAAGGGAAGTAATTTAAATTTTTTTATTGTAAGCGAACAAAAAAAGGATCTGCCAAATTAAAACAAGAGCACTGCAATGCAACGCAAATGCAGAGCAATATTCATACAAAACAAGGTCATATGACCTTTGACCCCTAAGTGTGACCTTGACATTGAAGTGAGCCATCCGAAATATGCACTCTGCACGTTCTTTCAATGAGGTGAACATTTGTGTCAGATTTCTCTGAAATCCATCAAGGGGTTCAAGAGTTACAGAGCGGAAGGGAAATTGCTAGCAACACACAGACAGACAGACGGACACCGAGGCGATAACATAATACGTCCCTGTGGGCGTGTAAAAAGGAATCGAGATCTTATGGTGATACAAGTTGTGTGCAAGTTTGGTTAAAATCAAATCATAAATGAAGCTGCTATTGTGCATACAAGGTCAAAATAGCCAATTTTGGCACTTTCAGTGGCCATAACTCTTGAACCCATTAGGGATCTGGCCGGTTCAAGAAAGGAAGCAAGATCTTATTGTGACACAAGTTTTGTGCAAGTTTGATTAAATTCAAATAAAAAATGAAGCTGCTATTGTGCAGACAAGGTCAAAATAGCTAATTCCAGCCCTGTCAGGGGCCATAACTCTGGAACCAATTATGGGATCTGGCCAGTTCAAGAAAGGAACCAAGATCTTATGGTGACACAAGTTTTGTGCAAGTTTAGTTAAAATAAAATCATAAATGAAGCTGCTATAGTGCAGACAAGGTCAAAAAAGCTAATTTTGACCCCTTCAGGGGCCATAACTCTGAAATCCAAAAAGGAATCTGGCCAGTTCCGGAAAGGAAGCAAGATCTTATGGTGACACAAGTTGTGTGCAAGTTTGGTAAAACTCAAATCATAAACAAAGCTGCTATTGTGCAGACAAGGTCAAAATAGCTAATTTTGGGCCTTTCAGGGGCCATAACTCTGGAACCCATAATGAAATCTGGCCAGTTCAAGAAAGGAAGGAAAATGTTATGGTGATACAAGTTGTGTGCAAGTTTGGTAAAAATCAAGTTATAAAAAAAGCTGCTATTGTGCAGACAAGGTCAAAATAGCTAATTTTGGCCCTTTCAGGGGCCGTAACTCTGGAACCCATAATGGGATCTGGCCAGTTCAAGAAAGGAACCGAGATCCTATGGTGATACAAGTTGTGTTTTCAGGTACCTGATGATCCATGTTGTACCACAGAAAAGTGGTCTCGGTTTTTCCCTACGGCCAATAATAAACAAAAAGGACCATGATGGTCCTGAATCGCTTACCTGTCCCCACATGAACTGAGTATGACATCGTTTTTTCTATTATTTGACATAGTGACCTAGTTTTTGAGCTCATGTGACCTAGTTCTGAACTTGACCTAGATATCATCAAGATAAAAATTCTGACCAATTTTTATGAAGATCCATTGAAAAATATAGCCTCTAGAGAGGTCACAAGGTTTTGCTATTATTTTACAAAATTACCTAGTTTTTAAAGGCATGTGGCCCAGTTTTGAATTTGACCTAGATATCAAGGTGAACATTCTCACCAATTTTCATGAAGATCTCATGAAATATATGGCCTCCAGAGAAGTCACAAGGTTTTTCTATTTTTAGACCTACTGACCTAGTTTTTGACTGCACATGAACCAGTTTCAAACTTGACCTAGACATCATCAAGGTGAACATGAAGATCCATTGAAAAATATGGCCTCTAGAGAGGTCAAAAGGTTTTTCTATGTTTAGACATAGTGACCTAGTTTTTGACCACAGCTGACCCGGTTTCAAACTTGACCTAGATATCAAGATGAACATTCAGACCAACTTTCATACAGATCCCATGAAAAATATGGCCTCTAGAGTGGTCATAAGTTTTTTCTATTATTTGACCTACTGACCTAGTTTTTGACCGCATGTGACCCAGTTTCAAATCTGACCTAGATAATATCAAGATGAACATTCTGACCAATTTTCATGCAGATCCCATGAAAAATATGCCCGCTAGAGAGGTATGGTTTTTCTATTATTTGACCTACTGACCTAGTTTTGGACCAGACGTGACCCAGTTTCGAACTTGACCTAGATATCACCAAGATGAACATTCAGACCAATTTTCATGCAGATCCCATGAAAAATATGACCTCTGGAGAGGTCACAAGGATTTTCTATTATTTTTTCTACTGACCTAGTTTTTGACCTCAGTTGACCCAGTTTCAAACCTGACCTAGATATCATCAAGGTGAACATTCTCACCAATTTTCATGAAGATCCATTGAAAAATATGGCATCTAGAGAGGTCACAAGGTTTTTCTATTTTTAAACCTACTGACCTAGTTTTTGACCGCACGTGAACCAGTTTCAAACTTGACCTAGATATCATCAAGTTGAACATTCTGACCTACTTTCAAAAAGATCCCATGAAAAATGTGACCTCTAGAGTGGTCACAAGCAAAAGTTTACACACGCACGCACGGACGAAGGACGCTGCGTGATCACAAAAGCTCACCTTGTCACTATGTGACAGGTGAGCTTAAACGTTACTAAAAATAAGCTATTTATAGTAACGTAAAAGGGAAGTAATTAAATTTTTTTTCATTGTAAGTGAACAAAAGAAGGATCTGCCAAATAAATCTGTTGACATAAATGAAATTTCAGATCAGTATAATCTTCATTAGTTACGGAGATATACCCATTTTAATTTGAAATAAAGGGAGTTAATCTGACATAAAATCAGTCCATAGTTATCTACCCTGATTGGCTCAGTCCAACTAATGACAATAATGAAATCTCAAATAAGTCCTATAAGTACTTACTGATATAAATCCACTTTGATTACAATCAGGGGAGGTAATCAGATATAAAATAACTCTGGAACCTATGATTGGCTCTGATTTGTCATGGAACCCAAGATTTATTGTTGTTGAAGATATTTTGGCAGTTTGTATCCAATAAAACCATAAATGAAGTATCTATATGGCTGCAAAGGCCAAAATAGCCCATTTTGGACCTTTAAGGGGCCATAACTCTGGAACCCATAAAGGAATCTGGCCAGTTCAAGAAAGGAACCAAGATCTTGTGGTAATACAAGTTGTGTGCAAGTTTGGTTAAAATCAAATCATAAATGAAGCTGCTATTGCGCAGACAAGGTCAAAATAGCTAATTTTGGCCCTTTCAGGGGCCATAACTCTGGAACCCATTAAGGGATCTGGCCGGTTTAAAAAAGGAACCAAGATCTTATGGTGACACAAGTTTTGTGCAAGTTTGATTAAATTCAAATCATAAATGAAGCTGCTATTATGCAGACAAGGTCAAAATAGCTAATTTTGGCCCTTTCAGGGGCCATAACTCTGGAACCCATATCGGAATTTTGCCAGTTGAAGAAAGGAACCAAGATCTTATGGTGATACAAGTTGTGTGCAAGTTTGGTTAAAATAAAATCACTAATGAAGCTGCTATTGTGCAGAAAAGGTCAAAATAGCTAAATCTGGCCCTTTCAGGGGTCATAACTCTGGAACCCATATTGGAATCTGGCCAGTTCAAGAAAGGAACCAAGATCTTATGGTGATACAAGTTGTGTGCCAGTTTAGTAAAAATCAAGTTATAAATAAAGCTGCTATTGTGCATACAAGGTCAAAATAGCTAATTTTTAGCTAACAAGTTGTGTGCAAGTTTGGTTAAAATAAAATCATAAATGAAACCACTATCGTGCAGACAAGAAATTGTTGACGCACGGACGGACGTTCCTACATATGGATACTTACGTGGCTACTCTTTTGTTCTCTCTATTGTTCTTTTAGCCACGTAAGAGAAACATAGCCACATAAAAGCCTTACGGAATGAATGACATCAAAGAAAAAGTCAGGGTTCCCACTCTTTTCTATGGAAATCATTCAAGGACTTTTCAAGGACTTTTCCAGGACATTTTCACAAAATTCAAGGACTAATAGAGCGCCTCGTGGTTCAAAAGTAGAGCGCCCAAACCTGATCCAGACCTTGTAGTTTCAAGTCCCGTCAGAAGTGCCTCTAAGATCTTTAATAGGTGCCAGAACTTTAAGAAAATAAGCTAGAGCTATCCCTACAGGGGATGAATAATTCTGCCTCGCTCACTGTCACTTGGTTAAAGTAGTACTGTCTAAGAGACATAATGTAAAATATCTAGGTCAGAGTTATCTCCCCTTTGCTAGATTATCTTGTAATATGAAGATCCTCATGTCATATACTACCAGTCTGTAAAGTTTCAACAAAACCCTTCAAATAGTTTAGAGTTAGGTTCACAAGAATCATGGACAGACATAAATGGACAGATGGACAGACTCCAATATACCCCCTTTGAACTTCATCGGTGGGGGTATAATTATATTAATACATGTAAATTTAATTAAACTAAAAAACTGGATTCAATTTCACCAAGCGTTTAAGACTTTTCGAAGTTGTCAGTAGGTTGCTTTTTAGATTGACTTCTTGTGCTGATAAGCATCTCTTCAGTGACTTCACCTTGTGATTCAATTTTAAGGGTGCATGTTCTGCAATTTGTCAGATGTATTTCAGTCAGATTATAAGCATGGACAATGCAGTCATCTGGCAATACCGATTTATTGTAAATTTTCAGACTTTTGAGGTCCTATTTTAAACTAGCTTTGCTAATTTCTCTTCTTTGTAGGAAAGAAATCATTTTTCAAAGTGTGCCACATTTTTCTTTCATCTTAATCATCAGATGCTTTACAAAGAAAGACAACTCCGTACAGACTAAGTAGGTGTAACACCACTAAAATCTCAGCTGAAGACGCAAATTTTTCAAGAACAGGAATAGCATTGCCTGTGCTTTTTATGTACACTAGCAATATTGTGGGCATACAATGAGGCCCACATGGAAGATTGGGAAACCAAATGTGTAGCCTCATTAAATAAAGTCTTTACTTACTTACTTACTATACAGAAAGAACAAAATTCCCGACTTTTTCCAGGTTTTTTGCTCTTTCTTTAAAATTCAAGTACTTTCAAGGCCTTGAAAATGAAATGAAAAATTCAAGGACTTTTCCAGTTTTCCAGGAAGCGTGGGAACCCTGAAAAGTACAGTTACCTATTGTTCCTAAGGGTGATCACAAAAGCTCACCTTGTCACTATGTGACAGGTGAGCTAAAAATATAAGATGTAACAGGTAATACTCTTGGATCCACGAGCTTCGTACTCTCAACCCAGTAGGGATCAATATTTACGGATGGAATGGGAATACTCAGCCATTTCATTTAACAAAGATTAAAGTACTTTTATGGTGTATTGTTACACTTCTGTCAAACTATGTTTTGAAGTGTAATAACATAGAATATATGCATTGGATGTAAAAAGGAATATTCTTTCAAGGTTTCATGGAAGTTTTATTATTTTTGTTTTTGTCTAGATATTTTTCACTCAATTTAAGTCATCAATCAAAGTTCATGTTGGAAATAGAAGATTCACCTATAATAAGTTTGTTTTGGGTTTAACACTGTTTTTCAAGAGATAAAGAGTAGTTTTAAGTTGAAAGTGTAGAAGAAATATTGACAAATAGCTAAAACTACCTGTAGGTCTGTGAGTTAAATCATAGTCAACTGCGACTGACTGTTGGCAGTACAGGTAAAAAGCTGCTACTCATGAGGTTTCTGCAGTTGTATAAAAATCTTCTGACCCAGGATTACTTGTATGAAACTTGTCAGACTGAAAATAATATGTTTTGTTAAGATATTTTACCGGCAGTTATGAAAAATGAACAGGTGGGTAAGAAAACTGTGTTCTAAAAAACACTTTGGTCATCTAATGGGTAGAACAGTAACGGTAGGAAAGGTGTCTGGTTATAAGATGTCTAGACACCCCCCACCCTCCAAATACCTGTTGCGAGTTTATATTCACATCATACGTATTTCCACGTTTCTTCCCAGTTGTCACTTAAATTTGGTAATGAAGTAATTTCGGGATTTAAACAATCATGGTCTATATATGCTGATGGCGTGAGCAATTTCAGAGCGGCTGTGCAAAGTTTTTGAACCTGGCTAATTCACTTCTTTTTTATATCAGCTTGAAATTGACATTATGTTTTACAGTATATAATACATTACCCAGTTAACGTTTCTATGCATATGCACAGAAAAACACTCCTTCATCCTTAATGATTTCTAAAGAAGGAAGTATTCTATGCTGACTTATGTACTAGTTATAAGAAGGTTATTGAATCTTTTGTTACTGGTCTTACCTTCTCAGTACCTATTATATCATGAAGTTCCAGTATAGTCCCACTTTAGATAATTGAATCTTCACTCACTATTTCCTTCTTTGAGACGGTCTTTTTCGCTTGATTCTTGAGATTTCCTTGATCTCCAGCTCTGGTGTTGGAGGAGGTGACTCGGCAGCTATAGTCCTAGAGATATGTTTAAGTGTGGCCGGCTTCAAACTGAACCTTTGAACCCACTTTGTTTCTGGAAAGAAAAATAAAACAGCTGTTATTTTGTTCGTTCTTTGGTAAAATCTGTTTAAAAGAAAATCTTCACCAAATTGCCACTAGAAGTGTAGCCATTCTGCAGACTAAATAATGCTGATGTAACTCCTCCTTCCCATACAAAACATATCCCTGATATACCAATGTAATGTCTAAAGGGGACCATAACTCTACCAAACATTAGTAGGTTGTAATTAAAATTGAACTTGACCTGTTTCAGGGTCATATATATATATATTTGACCCTTAAGGAATAATTTGAACAAATTTGGTAGATGACCACTAGATGCCAATGTGAAAATAGGTCAGGATATCCTGGGATATCGCAGGAAAAAATCCTGCCATTTTCCTGTGATATCCTAGGATATCACAGGATTTTCACGCCGGTATTTAGAACAGGATTTATTCCTGTAAATTCCTGGCAAATCCTGTTAAGGCAGGAAAAGCCAGGATGTGAGAAAAAGCACTTCTGAGGTCCAGGAAATCCCAGGATATCCTGGGAAGCCAAGATGGCAGAAAGAGTCCTGGGGCCAGGATATCCTGGGATTTACACAAAGTCAGGAAAGAGCATCAGGTGCAGGATATCCTGGGAAGCCAGGATGGTAGAATGATTCCTGGGGCCAGGATATCCTGGGATTTCCTTGAAAGTAGTCCTGGGACCAGGATATCTCAGGAAGCTAGAAAAATAACAGGACCATCGTACATCCGATGCAGAACTGACCCTTATTTGGAATGACCATATCTTGTAGTTTCGGCATGGACTGAAATGAGATTTCATGAATATACAAGGGAATTAAATGGTGAGCACTTAATTATTGGTGATTCATATCATAGGTATCTGACAAAAACTGACAACTATTTCAATCAAAACCACAAATTTAATTTTAAAACATTATTCATTATAAATGCGAAATACAGTAGTATCCGATATATAACTAAAAATATTGACAATAAAAAAACACAATGTAATATGGTTTTTTTTGTTTTTTTTTCAAGAATTCAATGTATCATATTTCAAAACACAAAGGTCTTTTCCACTGTAAGTTATAGTTCATAGCTTTTTAACAGTGCCTTTTTCTCATCAACTTGAGCCTGTCCCTCATGAGGTTCCTCACAGTCATCAAGTTGGAGTCGTACTTTTCCAGGAGAGCAGCTGTAAAACAAATTAACAATGACTTTAAAATATTGTTACGCTAATCTGAAATTCAAAATGGGTCTAAGGTTATTGTAAATGTACATTTTGTAATTGGTTCTATTTTAGCGGCAAAACTGTAAAAGTTCATTAATCTGTGCATCAAAAATCAATTAGAAAATTTATGTGTTTTTAATTTATTTTATGTCAGGAAGTGAATAAAATGTGCAGCCAAACCAGTAGAACTGGTAACACCAGACAACTCAGAATACCATTCTGAGTTCTGTAAAAGCTACAGGCCTAAGACCACAGTTATTTTTACTATATGTTCTATATAGGCACTGGACACTGTAGCAATTTTGCATGCATTCCAACCCCTATAAAAATACCTGAACTCAACAGAACTATTCAAGAGAAAAAATTCCAGCCACAGTAAACATTGGGTTGACCGGCTCTTTTTTCCACCATTTTGAACCAAATCACATGCGTATGAAGAATACTCTCTAGATGGCTGCAAACAGGCAAAACAGGCCCTATCAAAAAGTCATATTCTGACATTTTCATTCTGTCAGATTGTACATGTACCTACTATTTCATATATCCTCTATTAAATCATGCCATTTATTGCAGGTCTTTCACTCAAAAATTAACCAATATTCACCATCAAACAGAGGAACTATTTTCTGCATAACCACTTCCGTATTGTGGTCAACCAAGGGCAAATAACTGTGGTCTTGTGCCTATTTAGACCTATTTTTCTCTTCAAACTAAAAAATATTTTACCAGTACAATCTCAGATGTATAGCAAATTAAATCTGAAAGTTACACCTTTGTTGAACTATGCACTAAAATTTGACACCTTCCAATGTTACACATGGTATCGGTCAAATCTGAGCCCCAAAAAAATTTGCGTACTTTTCAGATGAAAAAAACCGCAAAATTCTAAAACTTTTTTGTTTGATGAGATTTTCACCCAAAATAAAAAACAGCATGTTTCTTTATTATACATCTATCCAAATTAAGAGCCACTTCAAGTCTGATTACAATATCACTGTTCCAATTTTAAGGAAAACTATTCATATTACAAAAAGCACGTCAAAACGCGTAGTCTACTCACACGAAAAAGTAAAATGTGAACTAAGAAAAATCCTGTAGCTGTCAAATTTGCCCTTTTTAAGCAGCCCAGTATGTGGCAAATATGAGAATGAATAGCTTTTGTACATATATGTGTCATATACTTTTCAGTGATCATTCATTTATGGCTACCCAGGACTAAAATGAGCCAAACAGTTCTGAAAAGTCCAATATGTGAGCTTACTAAAAAGCTTATGAGTCTTTCTGGAATGAATATTTCACTCAAATCTTACAGTTTACAGGCATTCAGTGCACTCTGTAAATGAAACATGCACACCATGACCATTTACACTGCACAAAATCTTACACTGTGTATCACAGCTGAGCATTCTGGCAAAACAGCCCCTATCTCTATAAAGAATGATTTTAATGTACATCACTGCCTGCTGAATGTTCCAAACTGGCTTAATTTCAGCAAAAACCTTAATAAATATCAACCTGAGAAACTACAACTGGTGCTCCTAATTTTTCCAGTGACTAATATCAATGGAAGTGACCCTTTGTGTGACTGGAAGGCCTTCGGCCAAACAACATCTGAAATACAAGTCGAGCTAGTCATAATTTCTTAGAATGAATACTTAATCAGTTTACATGATTGTATGTATGTGCAGACTATGTTTCAAAACAATCTGACTGCAAAGAAAGTGAGAAATGCTAAAAAGTACCCCTCAAAGCAACTTTTCTATGAATATTTATATCACAA
Source organism: Mercenaria mercenaria (assembly GCF_021730395.1). Classification (NCBI taxonomy): domain Eukaryota; kingdom Metazoa; phylum Mollusca; class Bivalvia; order Venerida; family Veneridae; genus Mercenaria; species Mercenaria mercenaria. The sequence goes on along the minus strand of NC_069367.1, from coordinate 78,550,194 downwards.
TCTCCTTTCCCCATACTGAGACTGTGATAATGTAATATAAAACCTCAAATTCAAGTCTTATGTATGTAAAATGTGTCATAACAAACAGTCTGAATAACAAAACTATCAATCACAAAGCAGTCTGTCCAGTTACCTTGCTTAACTGACTGCTAGATCTCAAGCAATGTTTACTATTTTCAGGTAAAGTTAGCTACAATCTGAACTGAGTATTCACACTGGGAATACAGCTTACTGCATCAACTATTATGAACAAATTCCTGTCCAATTTCGTGGTAACTGATTATAAATGTTAACTCACTACTACACATGATTTAGAAAGTAGTCATGGCAAAACTGGCTGAAATAATGTTATTCCGCTACAATTCTATTTTCTACTTTTTTCTTCCGAGCAATTTCGATCTTTATTGCTAAAATCCGAAATACCTGATTGATAACACTAAATGGATTATACATTCACGAGTGAATCGAGAGCTGTAACATATATGTACAATTTCTTACACTCACATATTTCCGAGCATTTCAGAGACTAAAAGTTAAAATCCACAATAAGTAAATTCAATTCAGATAGAATGATTCTAATTAACTAGGAATTATTTTACCCTTTCCACATAAAACACCGACATGATTTGAATAGAAATAGTCCTCTGTTCTAGTCTAAAAGTCATCGCAGCAATGAGTATGTCTTGTATGACGTGCCACTATGATGAATAGTTTAAGTACGAAGTTAGAGAAGTTACTAAATTCCAACCTGCTCTATTTGCAAAGCAAATATCTTCGACAGTATTGTACAGAGCAAGCGTCTTGACTACATTTCAAGAATGTATTTTCAGGCTACTTGAAAAAGCTGAGTAGAAATCACTAAGTACAAGTGTGCAATTAAAGTACTTATATTACATAATATCAAATGAGATTCAGTCGGTCTTGAAAAGCAATGATTATGTTGATGAAGTTCTTATGATGGACTTCAATTTCAAGCATACTTATAGAGGAAAAGTGACCTAAATAAACTACAGATTATATTTCAAGTAAGGGTCTAAATCTGGTGTGGAAAATCTTATGGCCTGTTTTCCTATCAAAATTCAACCTATAACACAAAAATGACCAATTCATGCATTCTGTCAATTTTCAACTAATCGATGATTTCTAAATGCCAAATTCAGGCATAATCTGTCCAATTTTCAAGCCCTTGAACTGATTTTTCTTGCACAGATTATGATTACACATATTTCACTATTCAGACTGTGTAAATTCAAGTAACCAAAAGAGCAATTTTATGTAAACAAGAATAGAAAAAAATACATATCTGACTAGGTCAGATTTCCTCAGTCGCAGCTCAAATTTCTAAAAAATAAAAAAATATCACATCGCAGCATTTGTAATACCCCATTTTGTTTTCCGCATACCGGTTTCAAACAAAAAACTTATAAAAATGCATTTCATGCATGAAAACCTGCAAAATTAGAAACAAGAGGACCATGATGGTCCTGAATTGCTCACCTGTCCCCACAATACCCTGTTTTGAACTGAATTGAGTATGACATCGTTTTTTCTATTATTTGACATAGTGACCTAGTTTTTGAGCTCATGTGACCCAGTTTTGAACTTGACCTAGATATCATCAAGATAAAAATTCTGACCAATTTTCATGAAGATCCATTGAAAAATATGGCCTCTAGAGAGGTCACAATGTTTTTCTATTATTTGACCTAATGACCTAGTTTTTGAAAGCACGTGACCCAGTTTTGAATCTGACCTAGATATCATCAAGGTGAAAATTCTCACCAATTTTCATGAAGATCTCATGAAAAGTATGGCCTATAGAGAGGGCACAAAGTTTTCTATTATTTGACCTAATGACCTTGTTTTTGAACGCACGCGACCCAGTTTCAAACTTTATCTAGATATCATCAAGGTGAACATTCAGACCAATTTTCATGAAGATCCATTGAAAAATATGGCCTCTAGAGAGGTCAAAATGTTTTTCTATTTTTAGATCTACTAACCTAGTTTTTGACCGCAGTTGACCCAGTTTTAAACTTCACCTAGATATTATCAAAATGAACATTCAGACCAACTTTCATACAGATTCCATGAAAAATATGGCCTCTAGAGAGGTCACAAGGTTTTTTTATTATTTAACCTACTGACCTAGTTTTTGACGGCACGTGACCCAGTTTCGAACTTGACCTACATATCATCAAGTTGAACATTCTGACCAACTTTCATGAAGATCCATGCAAAAGTATGGCCTCTAGAGAGGTCACAACGTTTTTCTATTTTTAGACCTACTGACCTAGTTTTGGACCGCAGTTGACCCAGTTTCAAACTTGACCTAGATATCATCAAGATGGACATTCAGACCAACTTTCATACAGATCCTATGAAAAATATGGCCTCTAGAGAGGTCACAAGGTTTTTTATTATTTGACCTACTGACCTAGTTTTTTATGGCACGTGACCCAGTTTCAAACTTGACCTAGATATCATCAAGGTATACATTCTGACTAACTTTCATGAAGATCCATTAAAAAGTATGGCCTCTAGAGAGGTCACAAGGTTTTTCTATTTTTAGACCTACTGACCTAGTTTTGGACTGCACGTGACCCAGTTTCGAACTTGACCTAGATATCATCAAGATGAACATTCAGACCAACTTTCATAAAGATCCCATGAAAAATATGGCCTCTAGAGAGGTCACAAGGTTTTTTGTTATTTGACCTACTGACCTAGTTTTTAATGGCATGTGACCCAGTTTTAAACTTGACCTAGATATCATCAAGTTGAACATTCTGACTAAATTTCATGAAGATCCATTGAAAAGTATGGCCTCTAGAGAGGTCACAACGTTTTTCTATTTTTTGATCTACTGACCTAGTTTTGGACTGCACGTGACCCAGTTTCGAACTTGACCTAGATATCATCAAGATGAACATTCTGACCAACTTTCATAAAGATCCCATGAAAAATGTGACCTCTAGAGTGGTCACAAGCAAAAGTTTACGCACGGACGGACGACGGACGCTGCGCGATCACAAAAGCTCACCTTGTCACAAAGTGACATGTGAGCTAAAAATCCAGAAATATGTAAACTGAAAGTAGGATTTTTCACAAGTTTCAAGTGCATGTATACTTTTTACCCAGACTGAAGCAATTTCAGAATTTCAGCAAATGTAATGATTAATTTAAATATTTACCAGATTTCTTTGCCTACCAGCCATTCACTGTCATAATTTCAGCCATGTAGATTGAAAAATAACAAAAATATTGACAATTTACTTTCTGACATTTTCCACTATATCAGGCCTAGCTAAGACCACAGTTATTTTTACTATATGTTCTATATAGGCACTGGACACTGTTGTATAGCAATTTTGCATGCATTCCAACCCCTATAAAAATACCTGAACTCAACAGAACTATTCAAGAGAAAAAATTCCAGCCACAGTAAACATTGGGTTGACCTGCTCTTTTTTCCACCATTTTGAACCAAATCACATGCATATGAAGAATACTCTCTAGATGGCCGCAAACAGGCAAAACAGGCCCTATCAAAAAGTCATATTATGCATATTCTGACATTTTCATTCTGTCAAATTGTACATGTACCTACTATTTCATATCTCCTCTATTAATTCATGCCATTTATTGCAGGTCTTTCACTCAAAAATTCACCAATATTCACCATCAAACAGAGGAACTATTTTCCGCGTAACCACTTCCGTATTGTGGTCAACAAAGGGCAAATAACTGTGGTCTTGTGCCTACAGCATTGCCTACACATAGTATCCCAAGTATTATGGTAGATCCTTATACTGTAACAAAAATCACTCTTAAACTTAAATTCATTCACAAATTTGATACAAGGTAAATATGATCTCCAAAACAAGAGGACCATGAAGGCCCTGTATTGAAGCCCTGTAACCTGTGTTTTGGACAAGAAATATTTTAAAGTTTTTTCCTTTTGGTTGAATTCCTGTTCTGAATGGACTTTAACTCTTTGGGCAAATAAAAATTTCTTTTAACAATCATTTTCAATTTCATAGGTCTCTAAAATATGTAATCAGAAATCTTAAATTACCTTCTATCAAACTTCTTTTTTTATGATCCAACGCTGGCTTTATTTCCCCTTTCATGTTTTGAGCCCCCATCACGCTGCAAGATGTCAGCTCTTCCGTTGTGAATGCTTCGGAAAGTAAAACTTGAATTGCAACACTCAAGTTAGGTGTTGTTGCAATCAGGTTAATATAATGTTGCTGGAAAAAGTACAAAAATAATCAGAATACAGTGTTCAGATAGAATTGATACATTACATATTACAAACTTGCAAGTATAGCAAAAATATGTTATTGCTTTATTTACCAAGATGCAGTTTACAGTTTATAAAATTCAAGAGGTGGACTATTTCAATAGTCTTGTCAATTAAATGAATGCAATTTAACAAGAGTGCCAGACTTCTCAAAATACACCAGTCATCCAACTTATGGCCTAAGTGAAGGAGCATAATTAAGAGTGCCCAAGGCTCTTTGGTGGTTATTGTACTTGGCCCAGATAAAATAATGCCCACTAACATTGTCAGCAAGTTTGGTGAAGATTGGACACCACCTGCCAGAGTAATGGAACCTGGGAACCTGTACAATGCATGAAGATCATCACAGTGGACAAGTACAAGTACCTGAAGTTTCAATCTATTCATTCCCACAAGTGTTTACTGTCAAAGATACCAGCTTGCATACAAAAACTTAACCAAACCAGGAATCAACACCCATCCCATGATGGATCTATCTAAAAGGTCTACCTTTGTACCTGTTCTTCGAATAGTCTAGCTAAAAAAACAATAGCTGTCACTGGACAGCATGCTCGACTATTCTCAGTGCTTGATAGTATAATATAAGCTATGAGTAAAACTTTACCATTACAATAAGCATATTCTAAGTTGCAAGAGGGGCCATAATTCTGTCAAAATGCTTGATAGAGTTGCCTCCTCCTTTTCTTTTTACAGACTGGGATCATGATGGTAAACAAGTATGCAAAATATGAAAGCAATATCTCAATAGACTTTGAAAATATTTGGGGTGGTACGCAAACTTTAACATTACAATAAGCATATTCTAAGTCGAAAAGGGGGCCATAATTCAGTCAAAATGCTTGATAGAGTTGCCTCCTCCTTTTTACAGACTGGGGTCATGATGGTAAACAAGTATGCAAAATATGAAAGCAATATCTCAATAGACTTTGAAAATATTTGGGGTGGTACGTAAACTTTAACATCTGTGTGACGCTCACGCCGACGACCTATGCTCCGAATAGTCGAGCTAAAAAACAATAGCAGGCAATGGTTTCCTTTTTTTCTTGAAGTGTTGAGGAATCACCAGCCATAATGTCCTCCCGTCTTTGGTTACAGTCTGGTCTGATTTTCTAAAAACATAAAAATCTTTTACAGTTGTTTGAAGAAAACTCCCTGGGAATGTCAATGCTTTTGACAATATCTAAAAAGTTTAACTATTGAAGAATAGTGGACCTAAACAAAAATTAACATAGAAATTTCTATATCACTGAATGCCCCATAAATATGACAAAATGCAAGAGAGATTTTTAGTAATTCTTAGTCAAAAATGTCAATTTAACAAAAAGATATGTCAACATAACAATGACACACATCTTGTAGATCACATTTAAACTAGAAGGTACACTTAATGATTATATCTATTGGCAGACTATGATTTTTATACCACAAATAGAAATATTAGTTGTCAGAGCATTTATAATATTTGTCATTGAAAAATAATCTGGGTATCTACATGTTCTTAGTGAATCTGTTTGCTTAGCTCTTGTTTTATAAAAAGCAGTAAAAGTTTACCCACTTACGCCTTGCCTCCTCAGCCTGTTCAAGCATTTCAACTCGACGTAACAGGGCCGCAACTGTTCCACAACAGCTACATGAGCTATGACACTGACTGTTTCTCGGTTGTCCATACAATGAGCCATAGGCTGAACCCATAACATCACTTGTGTTGATGCTGGTGCAAGGTGTTGCCCATGGGTCTGGTCTACTGGGCGTACTATGATAAAATCCCCCACATGACATATTCCATGACACATCACCATCTGTCAATGAATGAAATAATACCATATAAAGACTTTGTCACAACAGACTATGTTAAACATGTATGCATTTTGCTTACTGAAAGAACCCAATTTTAGAACTATTTTCTACAAGTCTTGAATTATAAATCATTTGCTGGTCTTTTCTCATCTATTAAATTTAAAGATGTTCTTGATTGTGTTCCAGAAAAGTGGTATACAACTTACAGTAGGCAGCAAAACTGCCCAATAAACTTATTTTAAGATTTAAATGACATTCAAAAATGAGAAGAAAAAATTGTACCATTACTGAAGTTCGAAAGACTGGAGTTTTGCGGCATCACATGGTTGAAGGCAGAATGGCTCTCTGCAGACGTTACTTGTAGATTTTCATATTGGTTATAACTTTGATTTTCTTCGTAGCCAGATTGGTTGAATGTTTGTGTATTTATAAGGCTTGGTGGTGTGGACACATTGTTTGAGCCAATCATACCCATATTATGTTGGGTATGTTCATTTATGGTACACATTTCAATCTGAGTCACAGGCTGGCTTATGTTTATCTGGTTTTTAGAACTAGTAGTAACCGAGGACTGACTCTCTGTTGGTTGTGCAACACTGGCTACAGCAACTGTGTCATCACCACTCCTTTGATGGACAGCTGACTGGCTATTATTCACATCTTGCTGTTTTTTTCTTAATACCAGCACTTCATCAGCATTCCTCATTTTCTCAGTCACTAAAAGTATACCGTTTCAAAACGATTTACAAACAAATCTACCATGTGACATAAGGACTGTGACAGTATTATCAGAGTTAAAGTGGACGCAACTTTACCCCGATGGTTGACCTTTGTATTATAATACATAATTAGACACTACATATTAGTGAAAAGGTGTGTACATCAAACGAGTGTCCTGCTCTGGTGGCAATTATGTTCAGTGAAGCAAAACATACCAGTGATATGCACAACTAGTCTTAGAACCTATCCCTCGTGCAAAGTCTCATCAAAATCTGTCTAGCAGTTTGATCAGTGAAAGCTAACAAGCTAATTGTACGGACGGCAAAGGCAAAAACAATGTATGAGGGAGACATAATTATATGTGAATCATCATTTTAAGCTCAACTTTTTGAAGAAGTCAGGACTGGTGGAGTCTGTGGCGCCCACCCATTGTAAGCATAATGGAAGTGAATTAAAACCACTTTTTTTTCTACTGTGATCTTAAATGCAGAACACTGCCAGGTTCCCTAACTGGTTCATTTTAGCAAAATTATGGGTTTGTTTCTGTAATATCAATAATAATCACCTGTTTTTTCACTCTCTTTTTGTTTCAAGCTGGTGTGTTGTTTCTTTATTGGTGTAGTGTCATCTGGAAAAAATAGTATCAAGATATACATATATACAAGGTAACAATAAAATTAATGAAATCACAAACTTTAATTTTGTTGGGATTACATCACTGACATTTTGAAACAATGCTTTCATTCTAAAAGTGTCCTATTCAAAAGTGTACATGTAGTCAATCTAATATCAGCTGGATTTAACTTTAAAATCTAGAAAAAAAGATTTCCAGATAGCATTTTCCTTTTTTAAAAAAGGAAAAGAAAACCAAAATTTTGGATTTATTAATCTATTTCAATATACAGCTATTCATATACTTATCATAAACCACTGTCACATACAGCAGTAAATGAACACTTCTATAATTTCTAAGAATATTGACCACAAAACAAATATATATAAACCTTTCTTAGTGGGTCTATCTTGATTTTCTGCTTGAAGATCTGCTTTCCCTGTTTCAGCATTGTCTCTACATACCCGTGCCTCATGTAGTTGACCTTGGAGTGATTTTCGTGAAGCTATCAATATAAAAAAATGAAAAATTGTATTAAAAAAAAATGGCAAACATGACAGTCACACTTACTCATTAATGTAAAAAGCAACACTGAGGTTGGTTCAAAACACCATCCAACTGTATTATCAATATTGATAGCAGAATGTTTAGCCAGAACTGATATACAAAGTCCCATATTGTATCTTTTAAGTGTTCACTTTCTTTTCAACATTTTTGTGCATGGATATGGAAACATTTTTTATAAGATGCAATCGGATTTTTCTTAAAAATTCTTATTCAATGAAAATGATTGTTCAAATCATGACTATGGGGTCAAAATAGGTCATGGCTGGGTGGTCCCTATTTGGGTCTTATTCATTTTTGAGGCAATGGCAAAGAAATTTGGACCATAAGTATAATGCATACGACAGATTTCAATACTCATCCTGAATAGTCTTAATGTGACCTAATGACCTGCTTTTTCATTTTTGAAGATACAGTATACAAATTCGAAACACTTGTATAATTTTTGTCGAGCCCGCTTGCGGAAGCAAAGACATAGTTGTCCAAATGGCTGCTCGGTGTATGTGCGTGCGTGCATCCGGATTTGTTTGTCCGGACCATAACTTTGACATGCATGGAGCAATCTTGTTTATATTTGGCATGACTGTTAACCTCAGTGAGACGGAGTGTCATGCGCAAACCCCAGGTTCCCATCTCAAAGGTCAAGGTCATATTTACAGGTCAAAGGTCAAATTCAAAAATGACTTTGTCCGGAGCATTTCTTCTTCATGCATGGAGGGATTTAGATGTAACTTGGCACAATTGTTCACCATCATTTGACGGAGTGTCAGGCGAAAGAACTAGTCCCTAAGTCTAAGGTCAAGGTCACACTTAGAGGTCAAAGGATACAAGAATGACAACTTTGTCGGGAGCATTTCTTCTACATGCATGGAGCGATTGTGATGTAACTTGGCACAGATGTTCATCACCATGAGACGGAGTGTCATGCGCAAGAACCAAGTCCCTAAGTCTAAGGTCAAGGTCACACTTAGAGGTCAAAAGTCAGATACAAGAATGACTTGGTCTGGAGCATTTCTTTTTGATGCATAGAGGGATTTTGATGTAACTTGGCACAATTGTTCATCATCATAAGACGGAGTGTCATGCACAAGATCCTAGAATTACTTCCCTTTGTTGTTACTATAAATAGCTTATATTCGTAACTTTTTTATTACTGGTCGTAGGGAAAAATCAAGACCACTTTCTGTAGTACAACATGCATGTTACATCAAATTTTCAGGTGTATTTGACCTATCTCTACTGGTAAGGATTTTTGTGTGGACTTAGATAATTTTTTTTTAAAGATTTATGTCCCTTTGTTGTTACTATAAATAACTTATATATTACAACTTTTAGGAATCTTTTTATTTGGCATAAATGTTTGCCTGGAGTGTCATGTGCAACTCCCAATCCTTTTTACAGCTGGCGGGCTCAACATGTTGCTTGTGGGCATCTAGTTAACAGGTTTCAGTAGTCATTTTGAATAATTTTAACAATGAGTCAATGGCAAAGATTCATGCAAAGACTCACCATTAAACAGCGTGTTACCCTGGTAGTTTATTGAAGCTTTTTTGGGGGGTTTGCATTTCAAGTCCATTTTCAGTCCAGTGAATTGTTTGCTGGACAGATGTCCGGTAATTTCTTCCAACTTTCCGGAAGTATGCATTATAGTATTGGGATTTTGCATTCAAGAAAAGGGAAGTGTTCCAGTCCGAAAGAATGAAGCTCGACTTTTCAAACAAGACAAAGTGCTTTAAACCAGTATAATAATTTCTCAAATGGTGATTTACATAGAGGATATTTGTTTGTTTTAGTGTAAGATCGAAATATATTTCACCGAGTGAACACTATAATGCAATATTTTCAAAAGTAGCGCAGCCACGATTGAAAATGTAAATTATGGTGTTCATGAGTGAAATATATTTCGATCTTACACTGAAACAAACAAATTTTCTATTTATTTTATGTATTTTTAATGGTTTTAACAAAATTATATTCAGTTTGTCCGCGCAACGTCACGTGCATCGCACCATGAGGTCATAATGTCGTGACGTCAAGATATCTTTGTAGAAAAACTGTAAATAGTTCTATTGCGTTTTCTCATGTTTTCTGATTTCTTTTACATTTTATTATGTAGAATGTATATATTTATGATCATGTTAGTATTTCTAAACATCTATATCTTTCCTAAAGTATATCTTGCAAAGAAATTTCTATTATTAATAATTCATATTCTTTCGCATTCGAGTGTAGTTCCGTACCAGTGAAAAATAAAAATGATATTTTCACTGTCTGAAAATGTCCTTTACTCAAGAATGTTTGTTACATACATAAATTTGCAAAAAAAGCGGCTTGAATATTGACAAATTTCTTTATAATATGTAATATAGGAAGTGGCTATAAGGGGTCCAGTACTTGCTATTAAAATGTTCAATTCATGTTTGGTAATTGCCTCGAACCTGAGAAATCTAAATTAATTATAATTAAATTTTTACAAAAAAAAACAACAACCGTTAAATTAATATTTTAAACAATTTATCATAATTTTTACCAGCATAATAACATTAAAACTTATAATATACAGAACATAAAATTAAATGTATGTTGATTACTTAATCATAATGACCTCTGGACTCCAGGTCTTCAGGCTGAGTTATAAATAATTCAACCTTTAGATCTATTGCTTTTTATATGTGACGGGCAATTGAAATGTCAGAACTTCAAAGGATCAAAAGAATGGGAGGATAAATCTCAGTACACAGTCATGTAAAGTTATTGGTTTTATCATTTCAAATGTAGCGTGTGGACGCTCACAGTAAACATTATTTGTGTTCAGTATGTATACATAAGTTTAAATCATAAAAAAAAAAAAACTCAAAAATTTCCTAGGACGCGTCAAATAAGTTAGACTGACAGGACCCATTATACCTGTTCTTTTTAGTTTGAAAACGTTAAGATGGTTAGCAAAGCAAATGTCACAAAAATCTCTATTTATCGCCTTGCCCCTTTGCACAATCTAAGATGGAACATACAATATGGGTGTTACATAATATTGTTTGTATCTAATGTGCATAATCTATCCGAAAGGTTTGATCCAAAAAAACCAGCAAGTTTGGACAAGAATTTGGTGCACTTATTGTATTGTAGCAGTTCTTGTATCGGGTGGCTCGGTAGCTCAATTGGTAGAGCGTTGGCATGGTAAGCCGAAGGTCCGAGGTTCGAATCCCGGTCGAGGCTGCACATTTTTCCTGAGACTGTTACATTTGGGGGCTCATCCGGGATGCTCACCCTCGGAGCCCGTGCAGGGCGAACCAGTTTAGCTGGGGTGTGCATCTGAATTCGGTTAACAGTCTGCGGCAGACATTGGCCAGGAGTGCTAATGTCTCGCAATAAGAGGGAAGCTACGTACCAGATATCAAAGCCCTAGGTTTTGTGGTTTTGGACAAGAAGATTTTGAAAGATTTTCCTTTTGGTTGCCATTGCAACCAGACTTCTGGACGTAATTCAATTCCTTGAAACTTTTTTAAAGAAGACTGTCCTAGAAACATCCCTGTAAAGTTTCATCAAAATAAGCCTAGTGGTTTAGGAGGAGATGTTACTTAAAGGAAAATGTTGATGGACGACGATGTAAATCACTGACCACAATAGCTCACCCTTGAACACTTCAAGCTCAGGTGAGCTAAAACAAGAGGGCCATGAAGGCCCTGTATCGCTCACCTGACCTATTGACCTAAAGATCATCAAGATTAACATTCTGACCAAGTTTCATTAAGAAATGGTCATAAATGTGGCCTCTAAAGTGTTAACTAGCTATTCCTTTGATTTGACCCCATGACCTAGTTTTTGACCCGACATGACCCAGATTCGAACCTGACCTAAAGATCATCAAGTTTAACATTCTGACTAAGTTTCATGAAGACACAGTCATAAATGTGGCCTAAGCTTTTCCTTTGATATGACCTAATGACCTAGTTTTTGACCTCACCTGACCCAGATTCAAACTTGACCTAAAGATCATCAAGATTAACATTCTGACCAAGTTTCATTAAGATATGGTCATAAATGTGGCCTCTAAAGTGTTTGCTAGCTTTTCCTTTGATTTGATCTGGTGACCTAGTTTTTGACCCGACATGAAGATACAGTCATAAATATGGCCTCTAGAGTGTTAACAAGCTTTTCCTTTGATTTGACCTGGTGACCTAGTTTTTGACCCCACCTAACCCAGATTTGAACTTGAGCTATAGATCATCAAGATTAACATTTTGACCAAGTTTCATTAAGATATGGTCATAAATGTGGCCACTACAGTGTAAACTAGCTTTTCCTTTGATTTGACCCGGTGACCTAGTTTTTGATCTTACATGACCCAGATTCAAACTGGACCTTAAGATCATCAACATTAACCTTCTGACCAAGTTTCATGAAGATACAGTCAAAAATGCAGCCTCTACAGTGTTAACAAGCTTTTCCTTTGATTTACCCTGGTGACCTAGTTTTTGACCCCAGATAACCCAATATCAAACTCGTCCAAGACTTTATTGAGGATAACACTCTGATCAAGTTTCATTAAGATTGGGCCAAAATTGTGACCTCTAGAGTGTTAACAAGCTTTTCCTTTGATTTGACCTGGTGACCTAGTTTTTGACCCCAGATGACCCAATATCAAAATCATCCAAGATTTTATTGAGGGTAACATTCTGACTGAGTTTCATGAAGATTGGGGCAAAATTGTGACCTCTAGAGTGTTAACAAGCTTTTCCTTTGATTTGACCTGCTGACCTAGTTTTTGAACCCAGATGACACAATATCGCACTCGTCCAAGATTTTATTGAGGGTAACATTCTGACCAAGTTGCATTAAGATTGGGCCAAAAATGTGACCTCTAGAGTGTTAACAGTCAAATTGTTGACGACCGACGGACGACGGACACAGGGCGATCACTAAAGCTCACCTTTGAGCACTTTGTGCTCAGGTGAGCTAAAAAAGCCATAACTAATTAGCAAATTGTATTTAATGGAATTTCATCAGTATTTTACAGTTATATATCTGCACACCAAAAATGAACTCAATCCACTCATCCTTTAAGAGTTATCACGTCAGCGCAGACAGATGTTTGCTATTGCATCTCATGAAAGTGTTGGACATAATACTGGTAATTTTTGTGAAAGACAGCTGGACAGAATTTGAATGTTTATACTGGTGCACAAGGACAACTGACACAAGTTGATCTCAATAGCTCACCTTGAGTACTGTTTGCTCAGATGAGCTAAAACTAGAGTTGTCACAAGAGTGACGAATTATACCCCCACAATATGGCCTTGTCACAGAACTAAGCCAATGTCAAAGCCGAACTTGCTTGACCCTTGACCTAGTGACCACAAAATCAATAGAGGTCATCTGCTAGTCATGATCAACCTCCCTATGAAGTTATCATCTGGAAACCGTTTAACTGTTCCAAGTCACTGTGACCTTGACCTTTGTCCTACTGACCTCAAAGTAGAACTTGACCTGTATTTCATGATGTTACACCTGTGTACCAAAATTTATGATCCTAGGCCCAAGCATTCTCAAGTTATCATCTGGAAACCATTTAACTGTTCCGAGTCACTGTGACCTTGACCTTTGTCCTACTGACCTCAAAGTAGAACTTGACCTGTATTTCATGATGTTACACCTGTGTACCAAAATTTATGATCCTAGGCCCAAGCATTCTCAAGTTATCATCTGGAAACCATTTAACTGTTCCGAGTCACTGTGACCTTGACCTTTGACCTACAAACCTCAAAGTCGAACCTGACCTGCATTTCATGATGTTACACCTGTGTACCAAAATTTATGATCCTAGGCCCAAGTGTTCTCAAGTTATCATCCGGAAACCATTTAACTGTTCAGGGTCACTGTGACCTTGACCTTTGACCTACTAACCCCAAATTCAAACCTGAACTGTATTTTCTGATGTTACACCTGTGTACCAAAAATTATTTAAATTGGTCAAGCCTTTCATGAGTTATCATCCGGAAACCATGCAAAACCAACGGACCGACCGACCGCCAAGCTCACTCCTATATACACACCCCCCCAAACTTCGTTTTGTGGGGGTTTAATGAGCTAAAAGAAATACATTTGCTTTATCTTTTATAATATTTAATGAATATGATGTGCATGAAAAAGAATCTTCCACTGGTTGTAGGTGTTCATAGAAAATATCTGGCTCTCAGGTAAGAAGGTTCGACAGCCTAAGCAGTTATCCTCAAGCCAGATATATTTCAATCCGCACAGTCAACCATTGAAAGATTATTATATTATCCCCTTGTCTGCACTAAATAAATGATACTTGAGCTCTTATTTTGACCAAAAAAAAACAACAACAAACTTTTATAAAGATACCTAAATTATGGCTTCCCTTTCTTGTCCACCTGTTTTTTCTATTAATGTGCTTCAAATGATCTATGGCTGCCAACCAACAACAACACTTGTACACAGCATAGCTGGAGTAGAATATAATTTATGTAAAAGCTGCAATTATTTAGTTATGCCTGTGACTTTTGACATGTCATGCATAAAGTAAAGTTGATAATAAGCCTGTTTTAGTTAACCTGAACCATAGGTTAAAATGAGCTATTGTTAGCAATTTATCTTTTGTCTATTAACAATCAGCTTACTAAAACATAAAAGGCTACTGTCTACATTGGATATTCATGAAACATGTTTTCAATATTTGCCTCATTAAAATCTTGGGACAAAAACTTAAAAAACTGGGTCACCTCTGGCTAGAAACTATAAGAACATACGGTAGGTCAATATAAGTGAATACATCTTTTCCTCAATTCGCATTTAAGATCCTATTAAAACTTGGTCACAATGTTTGTTTCCGTGATTTCGGTAACATGAGACATCTTTGGTAAAATGAGAAATCTCTGTCAGAAAATATAAATAATATGCTAGGCTTAGCCTTCAGGTGAGGGACCATCGGTCTCTGGTTTATGTTAGTGTAGTACATGGAGTGAAATAAATAAACAGAAATGCATGCATGTTCTTGTACTTACATTTAATTTGGCCATTGTTAGAAATAAAAATTGAAGACATAGACCTTAAAATAATTGAAATAGTCCAAGAAAAAACTTGGCATGCCAAACATGGCGAAGCATTGTTTCAACTTCTCACAAAAAGAATTACTAGCATATCAAAATAAGTCTTGTTAATCTAGCGAATCCTAACATAATTATACCCCCAAAAACGAAGATTGTGGTATATATAGGAGTGAGCTTGTCGGTTGGTCGGTCTGTCGGTCCGTTGGTTTTTATGGTTTCTGGACAATAACTAATGAAAGGCTTGACATATTTAACCCTTAGCCTGCTGGCGGCAAGTGATTCTGCATTTGCGACCAGTGCAGACCAAGATCAGCCTGTACATCCGTGCAGTGTAATCATGGTCTGCACTGTTCGCTATTCAGTCAGTTAATTTTCAGTGAAAACCCATTCGAATGATATATGGTATTGCCTGAAATGAATGATGGAACAGTCATGTTATATATGAAATGAGCAACTGATAAGGATGGCTTTTTCAACCTGATCATCCTTAAATAATTAATTTTGTTTAATATCCTATCTATCAGATTAACCCTTACTCTGCTAAATTTCTATAATGAGCTTGTCCATCACTCAGTTTGGACAGTAACATTAACTGTTAGAAGGGGTACATACCAAAAAGATACTCAGACTGAATGGCAAACAGTGCAGATCATGATCAGACCTGATGTGCAGGCTGATCTTGATCTGCACTGGTCACAAAGGCAGAATAAATCATGTCCAGCATATGATAAGGGTTAAAGGGAGGAAAAATGTATGGTTTCCCAAGTTACCCCAGTTTACAGAGAAAGCAACAATACCCCAGGCATTCAAGCTGTGCATTTAAGCACGAAGCAAAATGATCTACATCAGGAGTAAAATATTCAAAAACTGTTTTGTAAGTCTATGGAAAATATCAGTTTTCAATTTCCATTCTGTTGTGTCAGAAAAATGATGAGAGGAATAGTCTGCATGTATATTTTCTGACCCGCTTTATTAAATAAAAAGCTGTAATGAAAAGGTCTTGATCTAAACATCTGTCCCAAATTGTTTTGGATAACTTATCCATGCTGTGTGAACACATTCTACCCATGTTATTGATGTAGGAAATAGCCGTTATATTATCAGATTGTACAGCTATATGAATATTCCTTTTATTTGAACACCAAGATTTTAATGCAAAGAAAATTGCAAGTAATTCAAGATAATTGATGTGCTGGTCGCGTTCTTCTGACGACCATCTTCCACCTGTTGTTTGTTTTGAATCTTTCAGGAACATACCCCACCCACTAGTGGAAGCACCTGCTTGTATAGCCATTGAAACTGGATCTTGACAGATCTTTTTCCCATTTTTGAATCACCAGTTTATTTCATCCCTAACTTGTGGGGCAATAGTAACTGTACCCTCAAAATTACCATCAGACTGTTTCAGTGCTTCAACTTTACCCTGTTCAAGGATCCTATAGTGTAAGGTGCTTCTTTATAGACATTTACGGATTAAGTCTACGTGGACTGTGGACACCTAAGGCGATAGATTTTTCAAGGGGACCGTCTCAACATAGTTTAATTATATTATGCGTGATATGAAAAAGAGTTTATAACGGCAATAGGGTTTGAGTTATTATATCATCACTATGCGGTAGGTGATATAAGATTTGGATGTGCCTGTTTTTAGCTCGACTTTTCGAAGAAAAAGTAGAGGTATTGCATTTGCTCCAGCGTCGGCGTCGGCGTCTCCGTTGGTTAAAGTTTTTGATAAAGTCAAATATCTCGGTTACTGTCAAAGCTATTGACTTGAAACTTAAAATACTTATTTACTATCAAAGTCTACACAAGGAAGAACAATCCCCATAACTCTGATTGAATTTTTACAGAATTATGCCCCTTTCTAATTATAGTTTTTGATAAAGTCAAATATCTCTGTTACTATCAAAGCTATTGACTTGAAACTTATAATAGTTATTAACTATCGAAGTCTACACCAGGAAAAATAATCCCCATAACTCTGATTGAATTTTGATAGAATTATGCCCCTTTTAACTTAGAATTTATGGTTAAAGTTTTGGATAAAGTCAAATATCTCTGTTACTATCAAAGCTATTGAATTGAAACTTAAAATACTTATTTACTATCGAAGTCCACACCAGGAAGAACAATCTGCGTCACTCTGATTTGAATTTTGATAGAATTATGCCCCTTTTTAACTTAGAATTTTTGGTTAAAGTTCTTGATAAAGTCAAATATATCTGTTACTTCCAAAGCTATTGACCTGAAACTTAAAATACTTATTTACTAGCAAAGTCTACACCGGGAGAAACAATCCCTATAACTCTGATTTGAATTTTGACAGAATAATGCCCACTTTTAAATTAGAATTTTTTGGTTAAAGTTTTTGATAAAGTCAAATGTCTCTGTTACTATCACAGCTATTGACTTTAAACTTAAAATAGTTATTTACTATCGAAGTCTACACCAGGAAAAACAATCTTCATAACTGTGATTTTCAACTTAGAATTTTTGGTAAAAGTTTTTGATTTTTTTTTTTTTTTTTTTTTTTGATTTAACGTCGCACCGACACATGATAGGTCATATGGCGACTTTCCAGCTTTAATGGTGGAGGAAGACCCCAGGTGCCCCTCCGTGTATTATTTCATCACGAGCGGTCACCTGGGTAGAACCACCGACCTTCCATAAGCCAGCTTCCTCACATGAAGAATTCAACGCCCCGAGTGAGGGTCGAACCCACATCGATGAGGGGCAAGTGATTTGAAGTCAGCAACCTTAACCACTCGGCCACGGAGGCCCCCAAAGGTTTTGATAAAGTCAAATATCAGAGGATTGGAGCAAAATTTAAAGAACTTTACTGTTGAAGTCCTAAGGAAAATGACAACAAAGGGAAAAAATTCCCCGAAAAAATCTTAGTCCACTAGATCTCGAATTATTAATAGGTACAGATGTGTCAAAATACACCTTAACTTTGCAGGTACCATCCATATTGTACCAAAGAAAAGTGGTCTCGGTTTTTACCTACGGCTAATAATAAAAAGTTACAAAATAACCTATTTCTAGTAACATAAAAGGGAAGTAATTCAATAAAAAATATTGTAAGGGAACAAAAAGAAAAAAGAATCTGCCAAATAAAAACAAGAGCACCGCAATGCAAAGCAACATAAACACAAAACAAAGTCATGTGACCTTTAACCTCTAAGTGTGACCTTTACCTTGAAGCGAGCTATGTGCTCTGCACGTCGTCTCAATGTGGTGAACATTTGTGCCAAGTTTTTTTTTAAATCCTTCAAGCAGTTTAAGAGTTACACATCGCACTCGAAACAAAGTTATATGACCTTTGACCCCTAAGACGGACACACAGACAGACAGACGGTCAGACGAACACCAAAATACGTTCCTTCGGGCGTATAATAACAACAAAGGAATGGAGACGCAAGATATTACGTTTTCTACAGTTTTCACAATGTTTTACCTGCTGACCTACATTTTGATCCCAGCAGTTAAGATTTATTTTCATTTCGGACGACGACGACGATGGAATACGGATACACTGCGAACAGATAAGCTCATCTTTTCAACTTTGTCGCAGATGCGCAACTTATAATACTGAAGAACCTTTCGGGAAAGTGTTATGACGCTAGATCAAATACTTTTTGCGATATGCATAACAAAACACCTCTCTGGCGAACAGACAGGCGGACAGACATATCCAAATCTAATCCTGTGCGGTAACATAATAAGCCAGACCTTACCATCATTATTGGAATGTTTTCCTACCACACATAAATTAAAATTATCATGTTGAGACGGTCCCCTTGAAAAATCGATCGTCTTAGGTGTTCACAGTCCACGTAGACTTAATTCGTAAATGTCTTATACCCCAGTCACACATACAGTGCGGATAGCTATGTCTAGCTACGGTTAGAAACGTAGTTATCCGTATCGATCCATACCAGAGTCGTACGGATTAGTACGGATTACTACTTTAAGGTACGGCTCAGGTACGGATCGATACGGATTACTACGTTTCTATCCGTGGCTAGACGTAGCTATCCGCGCCGTAAGTGTGACTGGGGTATAAGTAAGGACTGCATGGAAAGCATTAATCAGTGACCCAATAAAGGAGGCTAATATCCTTATTTTGACAGTTTGATGTTCAAGTAAAACCAATGCCAGGTTTAAGATTTTCTCAATTCTTTTTGGTGTCAAAAATACCATGAATAAAACAGCGTCTAAAATGAATTCAAAATGAGTTATTCTTTGTGTTGGATAGACTACTGACTTTTATTTTATGTTTTTCGGTGGTTTATCGAAATATAACGGTGAATTACATCCTGATAAACTCACTGGCCACTTAGTGAAATATCTAATCTGATACCCGGATTAGCGTCAAAAAGTTACCGAACGTACTGAAAGCGAAACAATATGACGATGACGTCGTTAAAATGACGTCATCTTTGCGATGCTTCCTCATAAATTTTCCGCAAGTTTCGACATTTTATTGAAATAAACACAACAAAGTAGAGTTTTAGACATAAATAAACAGAAAAATTGTTGGTATCGATGTAATATCACGGTAATTTCACTCGTGAACACCAAAAGTTGTTATTTTCACTCGTGGCTGCGCCACTCGTGAAAGTATCACTTTTGGTGCCCACTCGGTGAAATTATAACGTGATATTACACCGAAACCAACAATTATCCTCTATATCTTCATTGATGATAAAACCAAGGGAAACCATGAGGTATGGAAACTCGATAAGTGAGTCGTGTACTATGTATTCATGATTTTGTGTACAGACAATGTTGGCCACACCTCCCAGGGAAATTCAAATCATGAAATTCAAATCTTTAAACTTTTTTCTCAAAGTCACCTTTGCAAAATAAAATGGAAACAGATCTTTTAATAAGATATTGTAAAAAGTCACTATGTACAAATGTGCAAATTAAAAAAAATATCTTTCTACTGATTTAAGATAATTTCAGAGAAGGGTTCCCTATGTGGTTTAGTTTACTTGAGACAGAGATGTTGCTGATTGACGAAAAGGAGCGTTTTATCTATAAGTCGGTTATAGATACACTTATTAACATTCTAATGCATTAAGTTTTGCCTTCACTACGCTATGCTCCGTTTTGGCAAACTTAATTGCATTAGAAAGTCAATAAATGATCTATAACCTATACTTCAAGAAAACAAAAAGAAACAAGAGGGCCATGATGGCCCTATATTGCTCACCTGTTATCATTGCACTTGAGGACAAGAAGGTCCTCAGAAAAATCTAAGTCCAAAGGACAGGAACAACAAAGGGAAGAAATCAAACCAAAAAGAAAAAAAATTCTTACAAGGTACAGATATGTCAAAGTACACCTAAAAATTGGAGGTACCATCCATGTTGTACCACAGAAAAGCGGTCTCGGTTTTTCCCTACGGCCAATAATAAAAAAGTTACTAAAAACAAGCTATTTATAGTAACATAAAAGGGAAGTAATTAAAAACAATGACTGTAAGTTAACAAAAGAAGGATCTGCCAAATAAATCTGTTGACATAAATGAAATTTCAGATCAGTATCTTCATTAGTTACGGAGATATACCCATTTTAATTTGAAATGAAGGGAGGTAATTTGACATAAAATCAGTCCATAGTTATCTACCCTCATTGGCTCAGTCCAACTAATGACAATAATGAAATTTCAAATAGGTCCTATAAGTACTTACTGATATAAATCCATTTTGATTACAATCAGGGGAGGTAATCAGATATAAAATAACTCTGGAACCTACGAATGGATCTGATTTGTCATGGAATCCAAGATTTATTGTTGTTGAAAATATTTTGGAAGTTTGTATCAAATAAAACCATAAATGAAGTCTCTATATGGCTGCAAAAGCCAAAATAGCCAATTTTGGACCTTTAAGGGGCCATAACTCTGGAACCAATGAAGGAATCTGGCCAGTTCAAGAAAGGAACCAAGATCTTGTGGTGATACAAGTGTTGTGCAAGTTTGGTTAAAATCAAATCATAAATGAAGCTGCTACTGTGCAGACAAGGTCAAAATAGCTAATTTTGGCCCTTTCAGGGGCCATAACCCTGGAATCCATTATGGGATCTGGCCAGTTCAAGAAAGGAACCGAGATCTTATGGTGACACAAGTTGTGTGCAAGTTTGATTAAATTCAAATCATAAATGAAGCTGCTATTGTGCAGACAAGGTCAAAATAGCTAATTCTGGCCCTTTCAGGGGCCATCACTCTGGAACCCATAATGGAATCTGGCCAGTTCAAGAAAGGAACCAAGATCATATAGTGATACAAGTTGTGTGCAAGTTTGGTTAAAATAAAATCATAAATGAAGCTGCTATTGTGCAGACAAGGTCAAAAAAGCTAATTCTGGCCCTTTCAGGGGCCATAACTCTGGAACCCATAATGGAATCTGACCAGTTCAACAAAGGATCCAAGATCTTATGGTGATACAAGTTGTGTGCCAGTTTGGTAAAAATCAAATTATAAATAAAGCTGCTATTGTGCAGACAAGGTCAAAATAGCTAATTTTGGCCCTTTCAGGAGCCATAACTCTGGAACCTGTAATGGGATCTGGCCAGTTTAAGAAAGGAACCGAGATCTTATGGTTATACAAGTTGTGTGCAAGTTTGGTTAAAATAAAATCAGAAATGAAACCACTATCGTGCAGACAAGAAATTGTTGACGCACGGACGGACGCACGGGACTATGTGACAGGTGGGCTAAAAAGGGTGTTGAATAGTATGCAGTAAATGCAAGTCAACTGAATTCAGGTACCCTCACACCATACATGCCATATTTTCAGACGGTCAATAAGGGAGTTTTGCCTCAGCAGGGCTTTTTTTAAGGGAGATTCGGGTAAAAATAAGGGAGACTTTTATCCGCTCACTTTTTACGCGCTAAATAGCCATTTTCATGAAAAAATCATCAAGTTTTTTTTACATTGAATTGATAAGTGGAGCCAACAGTTGTGTACAGAATGCATGATTATTACTTATAGCACTTAACTTAATCCAAGGAAATTCAGAATTCCATGAAAGATTGAACCAGGAACTTTGTTTTTGCTTTATGTGTTGATGCTTCTGCATCTGGGGAGAGTGATCTTTTTGACATGTTTAAGCATACAATACTCAAAAGATTGCGGAGATATCATGTCAAAACAGTCTTTTAAGGGCAGTCATTTCTTTACATGTATTTAACCTGGGAATTGTTCTCCTGTTAATTATTGCAACATGACAATATCACAAAGGAATGGCAGTCAATTATTCGGGCAATATGAATTGCAATTTATTTCATAAAATTCACTTATCCGAATTCATGTTTGTCCGAAATTCTGTGTAGTGTGACATTAACTCGCCAATTTTGTTAAGTTGTTGTCGATTTTTTGCATGTTGTGCAAGAATTTAAATTGAGAAACATAAACTCGGTGTTAGCACTAACCTGTCTCATCCTCTGATGGCTCGATAAATACGGGAAAAGAGTGTTTCCCGATAAATATTAAGGTCAGCGAAAACGAAAGTACACTTTGGCAGATGGCGGTAAAATGACGTAATTTTAAGACTGGTTTACATATTGTTTTGAAAAATTACGGATCAGTGGCTTTGATGTTATTGAATCAGTCTAAAATCTCGCATGTTTACAATTGCCTACGGGCACTGGCACCAGAGCACCAAACTATGGCGTACCATTTGGGTCAAAAGTCTGAAATCGCTCGAGCGGTACCATAATACACGGTAAGCGTGTAAATTTACACGCTCACCGTGTAAATTTATACGTTAAGCGTGTTTTTTACACGCTCAGCGTATAAATTACACGCTAAGCGCGTAAATTTACACGCTCACCGTGTAAATTTACACGCTCAACGTGTATTTTTGTTGACCCGATTCTATATTTAGAATTCGAGCGAACAGACCAATCAAAATTTAGTTTAGAACTGCAAAAATGACTGCATTCACCGCGGACCAGTAGTATGATCGTCTTCTGTATCCATATGAAAAAAATGTAGACAGCAGTAGTTTCTTAAACGAGTGTATATATTATTAAATGGGTAATAATTCATATCTACAACCAAACGGAGAATAATTTTATTGAAGAAATATATAATATTTATTTCCGAGTAGCCAACGACCGACTGCGCGAAGTCCCAGTAATGTATATGATGCGTACCTGTAACTAACAAACTTATGCTGAAATGGATAATAATTGATAACTACAGCGAAATGGAGAATAATTTCATTGACGAAATGGATAATATTTATTTCTGGGTAGCCGACGACCGGCCGTGCGAACCCCATGTAATATTTATCATGCGTACCTGTAACTAACAGAGTTATTACTGAAATGAATAATAATTTATAACTACAACGAAATAGAGAATAACTTCATTTACGAAATGGATAATATTTATTTCTGGGTAGCCGGCGACCGGCCACGCGAAGCCTAGGAAATATATATTATGCGTTTAATTTTTTTTATTAAACTTCGAGTTTAATCATATTTTATTGCTTATTACTGTTTACATATATACTAACAAACATCAAAAATGTACATGTACAGCCAAGAAAATAAGCAAATGGGTCGTGCCACAAATACATGTAACTATCAAACTTATTACTAAAATGGATAATTAATACAACGAAATGGAGAATATTATTTCATAGCCGAAATGTCTAAAATTTGTATTGCCTAAATGGAAAATAATTATATATGGAACATTTGAAGATCAATTATTTAAACCAAAGTTTTTGCCTTATTTCCTTGCTCGACCTCGCAGAACTTACAACCTGCCGCAATAAGCTTGCATGATACTTGTAATATAAGTTGAAAATGAAATAATCAATTAAATCCAGCCTTTCATTTTGTATCCACTTATACTAAAGTGGGGATCAATTCATTCCGTATTCAAAAATAGTAATCATCTTAGAATTGTTATTTATCATTTCTATTGATTCTTCGAATTGAAAGTTTTTATTTGAAAATATCAAATGGCAGCGGTCAGATTTGAGGGGGTGGGGGGGGGGGGGGTGCGTGTAGCAGGCAAGGGTGTTCTAGACTTGAAATCTTGTTCTATTTTTTTGGCGGAATTCAGCTTTATCATAATTATTCTATTAAATTAAAGATAATGACTTTGCGCACGATACATTTTCGATATGAAAATGATCCAGAATGTAAATATAAGAAATAAAAAATTATAGATTTATATTAGCAGGAAGGTCTAATACGTATCAGGTGTTCCAGATATTAGGTATTTCCCATCAGTAAGTAATTAAAGTCCTTGATTCAAATCTAACGAATTTACATTTTTGTTACTACACTTTCATCGTTTTAAAAATAAATGTCCATTAAATTTCCAAATATATTCTTACAGATTTTAGAATACTAGATATCTTGTGACATTTTTATTTTCGTTTCACAAGACAGCTCCGCCACGTGATATATTAATCCGTATGAGTTCATATATAGTGGCATTGGTGACCGAAGGCATTAAATTGTATCATATCAAAGCCATCTTATATGCTTCAGTAAATTTTATGATCCGCTCTAATTAGGGAACCTCGAAAAGATCTTGATAACCTAGTTGACATATGTTTTATCATGTCATTTTGCATAATAGTTACGTAATGATTTCCGGTAGAGATCACTTAAAACAGCAACTTCAGTGACATGAAGCCGCTCGATGCCCCCCCCCCCCCCCCCCCACAATTATGTACATGTCATTCAAGTCGGGGAAAAATAAATACTATTATTATTTATATATATATTATTTGAAGTTGTAGAAAAAATAGATATATGATAACAAATGACATTTTAAAATGTAAAGTACAAGTTTTATATGTGTATGATGTGTGGAATTAGACTGGAAATGCTTGTTCTTTTCTGACAAAATAAGAATAAAGCAGGCTGTTCAGGTAAGATATGATAAAAAAATATACATGTCTTTAATCAAAGCATATATACTGTAGAATAAACTACTTGACTGAAATTATCTTTACAGTGGCAATACTGAAAATATTATGTATGTTTCCTTAAATTCCTTAAAAGTAATAATCCAATCATAAACTTTATAAATCTCTTCCTTTGTAACATGTATTTTGATTGGCTTATTTATTTAAAAGTGTAACTCAAGCGAGCGATATGCGCTAAGCGTATAAATTTGTACGCTAAGCGTATATTTTACCCGTAAACGCGTAAAAATACACGGTGAGCGTGTACTTTTATAGATCTACCGATTGAAATACACGGTAAGCGTGTAAATTTACACGCTAACCGTGTATTATGGTATCGCTCGAGCGATTTCAGACTTTTGACCCAAACGGTACGTCATACCAAACTGTGCTTTAAATTATGCCAAAATAAGTTTTAAACAAAAATAATCCAAAAACAAACTCAAAAACGCAGAAATGGGGCATATCAATAAATCTGCGTTTTTGAGTTTGTTTTTGGATTATTTTTGTTTAAAACTTATTTTGGCATAATTTAAAGCACAGTTTGGTGCTCTGGTGCCAGTGCCTACGGGTAAGATTAAATGATTAATTGTTTGCAGATGGTGACAGTAGGTGGTAAGATAATTAATGCCTCAGGCGTGTATCTCTCGATAAACAAGCTAGGGATTATAGACAAATATGAAAATTATGTTTGAAATGTATTTCCGGGCTACTCGATATTGAATTTCAAGTATTTGCTAAAGGTCTACATTGGGTCCGAGATACGATTTTTCGACAGAGGACTTTTTTTCTGAATTTATTTTTTTACGGGAGGTTTTCATGTCTCGGCGGAAGACCGGGAGATATACTGAAAATACGGAAGAAAAAGCATCCCGGCGGGAGATATGGCATGTATGTCACACTGCCACATTTCAGAAAGCGGTCTGCAGAATAAACACCCTACTTTTGTTTTCGAGTAAACAACTAGAAAACATGCAAATATAGGCATGAAAAGTGTCTTATTTTATGTAAAATTCATTCCACGAGTGAAATAATGCCCATTTGGCCAGGTTTAATGCTCGAAAAATTGGTAAAAAATTAGGATCTTTTTATTAGGGACTTCTTTTGACTGCACCACACAGAAGCACATTTTTGACTGTATTACTGCTATTAAAGTTTGTTTACAGTTCAGTGCCAGTAGGTCTATACTGGTTCTTTTATATTTATCTTTAATATGAATATAATGTGCAGTACAGCCTGTAACTTAAAACCTTCATTTGCATGTGAGTCAGTTTTATTACAAATTAAGATTTACAATATTTCAATTATTAATAATATAATATTGAAATCAAAAGAACATCAAAATATTTGACCAAGATTATAGTAAATCAGCATGTTTAATTTTACCGGGTGGCGAAAATACATGACTTTTAAATTTTCTATATCTGTTTAGCAACTATTTCTGTTTAGCACAAAATAGTTGTTGAGGACAGATTCTGTGTTACAATAATAAACAAATAACTGTACAATTATGAAAAAGTACCTTTACAAAGTGCCCATCAATGCTGGAAAACTATTTAAAACTCAGAAAATAATTTTAGAAGGAACAAAATCAATACTCAGCCATTTTCATTACTGTCTAGCAATACAATTTTGTGGTATAAATGCCTGGAAGAGTCTTTTAATAAGGTGTCTTGTAATACTTTTTTTGTTGAGAAAATTGCTAAGATGGATATATTGCCAGTGCATTGCCAGTGTGTAACCAGTGTATTGTCAGTATCTGCTCTGAGTAAATTTATATCCAGGGTACTGTCAGACAGACAGAAAATCCTTACCATTGTGAGGTCAGATGTTATTTTTCAAAAAACATCTTGTCAATTATATCCAGTGACATTGTTGCCAGTCTGTAATCAGAAGCTGACAATACACTGACACTAGTGCCTGTTTATTGCAAGAAATGGAAATTGTTATGCCAGTATCATAACATGTTGTTGCCAGTTTGTTGTCAGTGAGGCCATCCAATAGCCAGTCTGTTTCCAGCTTCCAGCAAGTGTGCTGCCATTGTCATGCCAGAAACCGGTTTTGTAAGGGTTGTTAAACATACCGCTCCAACCACAAAGAAAATAGTTAATATAGAAAATTTTATTTTTAACTCTCAAATTCTTTTATCTCTAATATTACTAACTTGATGATGTTTTGTGATATTAATATGCCAAGGTCATACAAAATGTGTTAGAAAAAGTGTGGTAGTTGAGCAGTTTGATAATCATGAACACCATTTTACCAGTGAGGGGAGTCCAGCCATATACAAAGAAAGATAGATGTTTATTATTTAATATGAATAAACCAATTACTCACCTGAAAATTATTAACATTTTATTTACTCAAAGATCAGAATAATGTGTTCACTGGTATCAATTATAGAAAAAAAATGGTTTTGTATTTATCTGTTCAACAGCAATGTTTTCCTAAATGGTTTACAGTCTTTACATTGACAAGTCATGGTCAACTCCATTGTCCTGTAATCAAACATCTGGTCTTCTCTTTGATTTGTATGGTGGCATATTTCTTTCACAGATAGCTATAGCTATCAGATGATATTGTAAACTTCCCAAGAAATTGGAGCATTTTTCTGAAAACATTTCAGCAAAGCATAATATTTCATAGATGTTTCATTTGTTTCCTGAAAATGTTAAATAATTTTTAGCACAAATTTCACATTAGTGCTTGATTGAAACTGCCATATGATGCTTGGTGGCTATAAGATGCTTCGTAGCTATTAAGATAACATTCTAAACTTTCTAGAAAAGTTGTGCATTTTTTCTGAAAACAATATGCAATAATGAAATTATTGATTTCAAGAGACGCTTTTTATTTCCAGGAAAATGCTATTGAGATAAAGTTTTCAGGAAAGTTAGAAATATCAAGATAATTGCTGAAAGTATCAAGATCTTGCTAATATCAAGATACTAAGTTACCAACAATATTTCCCGGAAACTTTCGGCTATCGAGATAATTAATCTTTTCAGAAAACTTCGCTTTATCAAGATAACCTTTTTAAGAATCACAATAGCTTAGTAACCTAGCTCGCAGAAATATGCCACCATATAGATTTAAATGCCAAATAAAATTTTATTAATTCAATTATGTAAATGCTAGAATAATTTCAAGCAAATCAAGTTAGACTTTTTTCTATAAAAATCCCTATTCCAGTGTTCCCACTGGCATTTAAAACTGGGGGTGAAAACTGCGCTTTTCTTGCACTTTTGCACCCCCTCCCCCTCACTACCCCTCACTAAGAGATATATAACAGAGAATCCCTCCAATCCTCTTAGATTATTTGGGACAGATTAATAGATAAAACTATAAAGTGATTCCAATATTACTCTCAAAACCTTGTTTTGTAGGGGTAGGGGTTAAATAATAATAATATAAGTTTATTCATTCAATCTCCTATTATGTACCCCCTGGACATACTTTGTACCATCTGTATGGATGACCAATAAATGAACAGTTATGTGTTAAATTTTCATGACTTAGTTTACACAAACATTACTTCTCTACTTGCTGTGCATAGATAGTTATTTTGGATTAAGTAATTTTTGGTAAACTAATAAAATTGACCTAATTACATTTGAGATGTTTGCATCAGTGTAATAGGAAAAATAAAGGTATGTGTTAATTACAATTATATTTTACATTTGCCTCCATGGCTTTACCTAATTTATTCTTTCAAGCAATCCCTGGCTATAAAATTTAGGGATGAAATGGTCAAAATCATAGGTATGAAAGAATCTGTTTTATGGGTAATTCAGGGTATTGTTTACCTTTACAAATTTAAGAATTAAATGGCCTCAAAATCAATAGGACTGTTGCTGGTCATGATCAACCTCCATATCAAGTTTCCTGATCCTAAGCCTAAGAGGGGGCCTCCGTGGCTGAGTGGTTTAGGTCGCTGACTTCAAATCACTTGCCCCTCTGACATTGATGTGGGTTCGAGCCTCACTCGGGGCACTGAATTCTTCATGTGAGGAAGCCATCCAGCTGGCTTATGGAAGGTCGGTGGTTCTACCCAGTTGCCCGCTCATGATGAAATAATGCACGGAGGGGCATCGGGGTCTTCCTCCACCATCAAAGCTGGAAAGTCGCCATATGACCTAAAATGTGTCGGTGCGACGTTAAACCCAACCAAAAAAAAAGAAAAAAAAAGAAAAGAAAAATATGCTTAAGCGTTCTCAAGTTATCGTTCGGAAATAGTTTAACTGTTCCAGGTCACTGTGACCTTGACCTTTGACCTACTGACCTCAAAATCAATAGGGATCATCTGCTGGTCATGACCAACCTCATTATCAACTTTCATGATCCTAAGCCCAAGCTGTCCCAAGTTACTGTCCTGAAATGGTTTAACTGTTCCAGGTCAGTGTGACCTTGGCCTTGAACCTACTGACCTCAAAATCAACAGGAGTCATCTGCTGGTCATGATCAACCTTCCTATCAACTTTCATGATCCTAGGCACAAGTGTTCTTGAGATATTATCTGGACACTGTGACCTTGACCTTAATGACCTCAATATCCATAAGGTCATCTGCAGGTCATGAACAACCTCCCTATTAAGTTTCATGATCCTAGGTACAAGCATTCTCAAGTTACCGTCTGGAAACAATTTAACTGTTCCGAGTCACTGTGACCCTGACCTTTGACCTACTGACCTAAAAATCAACATGGGTCATCTACTTGTCATGACCAGCCTCCCTGTCAACTTTCATGATCTTCAGCCCAAGCGTTTTAAGTTATCATCCGGAAACCATTTCCGGATCACTGTTACCTTGACCTTAAACCTACTGATCTCAAAATCAATAGATGTTATCTGCAGGTAATGACCAACCACCCTACCAACTGTCATGATCCTAGACCCAAGTGTTCTTGAGTTATCATCCTGAAAATATTAAACTGTTCTGGGTCACTGTGACCTTGATCTTTTACTTACTGACCTCAAAATCAATAGGTGTAATCCGCTGATCATGACCAACCTAACTATCAATTTTCATGATCCTAGGCACAAGAGTAAACTGTGTTCTTGAGTTATCATCCAGAAATGGATTGGTCTACGGACGGACGGACCGACATTTGCAAAACAATATACTCCTTCTTCTTCAAAGGGGGGCATAATAATAGGGACATTGTCACCTGTTGCAAAATACAGGCTGAAATTTGTCTCCAGAATAGGGCGGGATATCATACATGATTTTCATCAAACAATTTAGAAATGCAAGTACATAGTTACAAACTAACAGTAGGTCTAGGGTTTTTGTAGTTTGGAAGTTAGAGTTTAAAGTAAAGGTGGATGGAAAACTGACATCATTTCTGAAAAATTTCAAGGCTACTGTTAGGTTTTTGCACCTTTTTATCACAACTGTTAGGAAGCACTTAGGGTGGATTGAGTAGCCTAGGAAACCTGACAGTCTTACTTTCTCTAACCCCCCTCCCCCAATGCATGGCCATAATGTATTAGTATTGAACATTTGCCATTACTATAACAGAAGAAGCAGGGTTTGACCTAACTTTTTTGAACAGGATGATGCACAAAGGAATCTCTACTTTTTAAATCTAGGGGTCCTTAACTCAGACTTCAGGGATCAATTAAACCGCCATTTAAAATCCCTCCTCCCTAAAATTTTCACTATAAATTAATTCTATTAAAGAACTTTTTTTCTTATGCGACCAAGGTCACCGAAAATATGTAGTGATCTGCAAAGATATATTTAAGAGACCGCATTTTTAGCTCCACTATTCGAAGAATAGGGGGCTATTCTATTTGCCCCGGCGTCAGCATCAGCTTTCTTGGTTAAAGTTTTCGTAACCTTTGTTTTTCTGTCATATCTTTGTTACTAATGCTTATATCTTACGTAACTTCACATAACATTGTCCAGCATACAAAGTATGTGCAGGGCGGGGCCCATTTACTAAGGTCAAGGTCACTAAGGTGTTATACTTAGGTTATTTTTAAGGTTAAAGTTTTCGGCAAATTTGCTTTTGCTGCATACCCTTTGTTACTATTCCTTTTATCTTACTGTAAGTTTACATTAAATTTGTCCCAGCATATAAGGTAGTGCAGGGGCTAAGGCTCATTATACCCAAGGTCAAGGTCAAAAATTGTTTACTTGGAATTATTTTCATGTTAAATTTTTTCGAAAACCTTCGTTTATAGACATATCTTTGATTACTTTAAAAGAAATGACTTGAAATTAAAATTATTCTTTATAATCAAATCTGCATGTGTGGTTAACAATCCCCATAACTCTTATTGTATTTTTGACAGAATTATGCCCCTTTCATACTTAAATTTTTTTGGCAATCTTCGCTTCCTGGATATAAGTTTAATAGTACTTTAATTAGTAGTCAGTATAAGATAAAGCTTGAAACTTAAATATATCTTTATCACATCATCTGCAGGTGTTGGTAACCCAATCCTCATTACTCTTTTGTATTCTTGACCAAGTTTATGCCACTTTCTTACTTAAATTTCTTGACAAACTTTCGTTTTTCTGGACATAACTTTGGACTGTATTAAATATACTTGAAACCTAAAATATCTTTACCATCATCATCGCATGATGTGCATGTGTGGTAACAATCCCAAAAACCCTCTATTTGTGTTCTTGACAGAATTATGCTCCTTGGTGTATATTATTCTTTTAAGTAGCGTCTCTTATTGAGACCATATTTTACTGTCAAATTGCCAAAAGTGGAGTGTGCTGTCTTTACGGACGCCTTGTTATGTTTTAATATAACCCCCCAAATTTTCCCTTCAGGCATTGTCTAAAATCGCCGTACGTTTGCACTTGTACATTGTAAAATATGGCAGTTAAATACAGCTTTAAACCCTCATGAAGACCAGCAATGTCAGGGCTATGAATGAGTTGTTCATCACATGAAAAATATCTTTGGATAATTTGACAAAAATGATAAGTTGTCAGTAACTTAGGTGTCGACCAACAATTATTATTGAATAACTTGGCATAAATGTTTACCATAATGAGAACGATATGTATTTTCTATGTTTCTTATATAAAAAGCATATGGTAAGTAAATTTCGACACAGGGGCATGGCCATTTCTTTTACCTTAGGGTGATAATTTGGACAAGTATGTCAGCACAAGACTAGACCCCTAGCTCCAAGGTCAAGGTCACCACTTAAGAAGTCAATTTTTTATTTATTTATTTATTTGGGTTTTACAGCGCACCAAACACAGTATAGGTTAAGGTTAATAGGGTCTGTTTTGTGTCCAATTAAATAACTCTGCCACCCATAAAGGGATTTGAATCACTTGGTACAAATGTTCCCCATAATGAGATGAAGTGTCATGCTTAAGATCCATGCAGACCCATAGCTTTAAGGTCAAGGTCACACTTAGGGGCCCAAAGGTCAGATATAAGAATGCTTTGTCAGGAGCATTTTTTCTTCTTTCATGGGGGAAATTTTGATGTTACTTGGCACAATGCTCACCATCTGAAATGGGTGTCATGAAACCTAATTTTGAATAATTTCCCCTTTGTTATTACTATAAATAGCTTATATTGTAACTTATTGATTACTGGCCATAGGGAAAATTTAGACTACTTTCTGTAGTACAACATTACAGTTATATTCAGTTTTTAGTGTAATTTTTTTTTCCTATCGCTACCTGGTAAGGATTTTCATGTGGACTTTTATGTGGCCCCGTCTCGTATGTTTGTTCATATTACAAATAAATGAAAATGACAGGGATAACCCCTTCCATACGTCAATGTAGCCAAAAATGCACAAAAGCCAAATGAGGGAGTACCCCTCCGACCTTAAAATTGAGACCAAAAAATGCACCAGAGGCCACCATAATACAATGATTTCCTGTATTTCAAAATTTGAAGGCTACCACCTCCAATACTCAAACGTTTACAATTGCCAAATATGGGAGTAACCCCCGTGCCTCAGCAAAATTTAGGGCAAAAACATGCACCAGAGCCCACATCAATATTCATATGGGTAAATTTTGATACTGGTAAAAAACAAAACAAAAAAAACATGGATGAGGTTTTTTTCCCCCTTCTAAATAGGGGCCTTTAACAGTACCCTTCCCCTCTGAAAATTTATTTTTTATACGCCCGAAGGGACATATTATGTTATGGTCTCGGTGTCTGTCTGTCCGTCCGTCCATCTGTTAGCAATTTCGTGTCCGCTCTGTAACTCTTGAACCCCTTGAAGGATTTCATAGAAACTTGACTAAAATGTTCACCACACTGAGATGATGTGCAGAGGGCATGTTTTGGATGTTCATTTTCAAGGTCAAGGTCACACTTAGGGGGCAAGGTCAATTGAGTGTGTTTCGTGTCCCCCTCTTTAACTCTTGAAAATGCTTGAAGGATTTCAAGAAAAAATTGGCACAAATGTTTTCCACACGAGACGACATGTAGAGCGCTTGTTTCGGATGAAATAGCTTCAAGGTCAAGGGCACACTTAGGAGTGAAAGGCATATATGACTTTGCTGTGTCCCTCTGTAAACTCTTGAAACTGCTTGAAGGATTCAAAGAAACTGGCACAAATGTTCACCACATGAGGGACGTGCAGAGCGCATGTTTTGGATGACTCGCTTTAAGGTCAAGGTCACACTTAGGGGTCGAAGGTCATAAATGACTTTGCTTTGTGTATATGCTATGCATTGCAGTGCTCTTATTTTATTTGGGAGATCCCTTTTTGTTCTCTTACAAAAAATTTTTTTGAATTACTTCCCCTTTTTTTTGTACTATAATACTTATTTTGAAACTTTTTTATTTGGCAGTAGGGAAAAACTGAGACCACTTTTCTGTTGTACAACCATTGGATGGTAATCCAAATTTTTAGATATTTTTTACATATCTTTACCTGTAAGAATTTTTTTTTGGACTTAGAATTTTTTTTTTGGGAAATTTTTTCTTTTTGTGTTCTGTCCTTGGGCTTCAACAGTCAAGTTCTTGAAATTTTACTTCCAATCCTTGATGTAACCCTTCGGGCGTAAATTATTGCCCCGCTTGGCGGTGCTTTTGTTAAAAATCATGCAGTTTTCCCCAAAATTTTTTCATCAGGTTTTTTATTCCCCTTTGTCTAAATACCGAGCCATTTTACGGGAGAGGACCCGTATAACCCCCTCATGTATATAATTTTATGGGAGAAGACCCATGTGGGTCATTCTAATTTTTTTTAGGAACTCATGTCCCCCAAATTTTGAAGTATTTTTTTTTTAAATTTTCATGACAAAAATGAATATAAAGCATGTTAGTTACCATATGTGACAGATATCAGTTGTTAATTTTAATGTTTTATTTTATTTCTAGTAAAAACTCTCTTTTATCATGACCAGGGATAAAGAATCTATGTCAATTTGGGGGAACTTTCAAACATGCATGCAGGCAACAGTTTATTAGCAATTCAGTGGACTTGTTTGCTTGGCATAAATTATGAGCTACTTGCAAGTACATCATAAAAATAACCGGCATAGAAATTACAGAACATATTGACTTTCATCTGTCCCCAAATTTTACATCATTCCGTAACACATGTGGAATCCCTGTTATATCTGAACAGATTTAAGTATTTATTAGTTAACATTTAAAGGGGTGTCAAAAAAGAAATTGTTGTGATGTTTTCATTTAAAGAACTTTGTCTTTTACAAAATATAATGGAATATGTATATTCTGATGGTCAACATGTTATATTTTGGTGAATATATACATACTTTTTGTTTGTCATTACCGTAACGCTTATTTTAGCCAAATTGCTGTATCTAGATTTAAAAGAGCATTATTAAACACCCACTTGTAGATTTTGCGTACATGGTCCCACACCTTGAATTTAAAATATTTATTTAGACTAAATAAAGCAGTGATGTGACAAAATTTAGACAATTAATTGTCATTTCCGTAACTCTTATTTCCGTAACGTGGTTGTTGAAATTTGAAGTTTTGTAATTAAAAAAAGAGATTTCATTACAGAAAACAATTCTGTAATTTACGTTTTATACAATAATGTTAAAAATATTTTTGGAAACCTTACTTTTAGTTTAAAACAAAATGTTAACGTCAAACATAGTGCCTGCTAACCGTGATATGTTATTTCCGTAACGCTGTTTGTTAGCAGATCTTTCATATTTACCTGTGTAGAAATAATTTTCATTTTACGAAGTCTTTGAACCTTTGAGACACTTTTGTATCGCAAAATAATGTTTTCAATAATGTTGACAGATTCAGGTGTGTTCCCTTACAGAAATATTATAGTTTGCCGCGAACACTTGCTGCGATCATGCCGCGAATATCCAGCGAACATGCCATGAACACTTTTGATACAATTGGTATAATTGTTCGCGGGATGTTCGTTTGGTGTTCACTTTTCACAAGCAAATTAGTTTTGCCGCAAACAAGTTGCCATGAACATGTAGTTGTGAACTTCCTGCGAATAAGTTGCTGCAATCATCCCGCGAACTAGTTGCTGCAAACATCCCGCGAACTAGTTGCTGCAAATATGCCGCGAACTAGCTGAAAACCATCAGAAATTGTGTACAGAAAAAGTGCAAAAACAAATAAATTAATAGGAATCAGGGATATAAATTTATTGAATAAACTTGAACACTGAGGTTGTAACAAATTCAAATTGTCAATGTCTGAACTTTTTCATATCATATTTGGAGCGTTTTAAACAAAGTTTTAATGATAAAATATGTTTGAATATTAACTGTTACTTGTCATTTCAATAACATTGTCTGAGTGCATGTATTCATTTCATCCAAATGTTTTTTCTTCACACTGCTTATAAGTTCTATGTATCACTACAAATCTGTCATAGTTTTACATGTTAATTATCAGACTTACCACGCTTAGAAATTGTCAAAATAAGGTAATTAAGTGTATGGTAGTTTTATATTTCTTTTTAGATAATCTGATACAGCTCTGCAAAAGGTTAAGCATATCTATTTCATTTTCAAAATTCCTTATGTTTATTGAGATATACGAGTATAGATTTTAAACATAAATTTT
Source organism: Mercenaria mercenaria (assembly GCF_021730395.1). Lineage (NCBI taxonomy): Eukaryota > Metazoa > Mollusca > Bivalvia > Venerida > Veneridae > Mercenaria > Mercenaria mercenaria. Next base: position 78,514,153 of record NC_069367.1, on the reverse strand, counting down.
CTGACTTACCACAAAAAAGTATATATTCCTATCAGCCTCTAAGAATCACTTATGAAAACTGTCTGTAATGCACACAGATTTCCTTCTAAACATGTCCAGAATATCTGATTGTAATTAACTAAATTATATCAGACTCATACTGTGACCTTACAGATAATGTTACAAATTAATTGGTCTACAATTACCTGCTCTTATAAAAGCTCTTCAGTAACAGTTTACCAAAAGATTATAATTAGTTCTTCTCGCGAACATGCCGCAATCATGGGTCTTCCTGCGAATATCCCGCAAACTAGTATCAAACCAATCGCAGCATGATCGCGGTAGCAGCGAATATCTTGCGAATACTCCTTGCTAATAGGTATGTTCGCGGCATGTTCGCAGCTTTTTGTCCATTTCATAAGGGCTATAGTTAGAGAAAATTGTATCTGTTGTTACGGTAATGACAAACGTTTGGAAAAGGCAAACGAGAAACTAATATGTAAAATAATGTAAAAACGCTATTCTCACACAGCGGACTAGTTTATCTAATTGAGAATAACTGTCTGTATGCAGCTAAACCAAAATTTTGTAAATTATGAAGCTTTGAAATTTATCATTTTTTAGGGCTAAAAGTTCAAAAATTTATAGAATGACCCATATACCCCTGTAACGACCCATTATTTCATCTTTAATTCATTATTTTAACATGTCCGAAACAATTTGCGGAATGATACTAATTTCATTTGGGTAATAATTACATTTTACTCAGACTTTATCATAGACTCCCTGTGTAAAATCTCAAGCTTAAAAGTAAAATAATTGTAGAGCTATTAGATCTAAATTCATATAATGTTTTTAATGAAACTTCAAAGTTTTGCAGTTTGTAGCATCAGCTGGGGGCATGTGCAGTCAAAAATCTAATTTGATTTCAGAAATAGTGTGATATGTGTTTCTAAAGTCGCTGTATGTTCATTGTAGGCATACAGACACTAAATAGAATCAAAGCGCTCAAAGCGCTGATTGTGGCTGCTAATCAATGTTTAAAATATTACAAAGAAAGTGACAATTGAGGAATTGTTAATATAAACTATAAGAACTTTTTTTGCATTTTTTTTTTAATATTCGGCTTTGGTTTTAAAATTAATCCTTTTTCATTGCCAGTTTACATACACACTGATTCAGTCTTTAACGAATAGTTTTGATTGTTTGTGGGGAAAACGACAACATAAATTACATCGAAAATGTTTTACTATGAATAAATAATATAAGCTTTTTCTCCAAATCATTCAGCTTTTAAGATTTCTTTTTAAAACTTTTGGGCAGTGTCTGTCATGAATTATTATACACACTGATTTAGTCCGTATCAGATAGCTGTGGTTTTCATGAGACTTTTGTGAAAGAAAACAACACAAACATGCACCACAGATGCACCTCAGAATGTCAGTTTTGCAGCTAGTGTATTTTAGAGGTGCATTAATTATCACTCCTTAGCAAAAATGCTGGACATTAAGTCAGACAAACTTACAACTTTAGTCAGACCGAGAAAAAAGTCGAAAATATGTAACTGGCAAAACGAAACCGTTTTACTTTTTATACATATATTTGTATCCAGATATATTGAGACGCACCATGAGAAAACCAGCATAGTGCATTAGCGAACAGCAAGGATTCTGACCAGAGTGGTGTATGGATCGGCAGTTTGATCTGGGCCCATGCTGGTCACAAATGCACTATGTTGTTTTTCTCATGGTGCGACTCGAATGAATTTAGCTGAAGTGAGCAGAATCTGTCTTGAAACAATTCAATTTTTAAATTGGTCAAATCTGTCATCCGACGACTTGCTACAGTCTGACACATTGCCTTTTCAAAAAGGCGAGTATTAGTATCATCGCTGCGCCCACTTTCATGGGCTTAAAAGTTGATGAAATTGTGATACAGTAGCACCACTTAGTCAAAGCGAGCTTGAAACACTTCTCAGCTTGGGCGACCTGTGGGTTTCCACGTTGATAATTCGTGTTTTGTCAGACGAAATTATACCGAATACATGTGTATCTATGCATACATATAGTATCTTATATTGTACATATGCTGAAGGAAGATTATCCGTGAGGGAATATTATTTAGAAAACATACACGTCTTTGATTCTCACGGCAGGTCACATTGCAAACCATATCGAATGAATTTTAACTGAATGTTCTTTTATTTTTGTTCACTCTCGTATTGTAAGCATGTTTTAGTATATTTTGTTCTTGATATAACGATGAACTGTACATGTTCAAGTTATATCAATAAAGTACTGTTCTGTTCATAAATCGTCTCACTAAATTTGCGCTAATTAGTGTTAATTGGCAGTATCAACGCCTTGGGAAATCCATATCACTGCTGATTATCGATTTTCTATAAATAGCCTAATCAACATGCGGTCATATTTTTGCGTGCTTGAAACGAAAACGAGACAATGCAGTCGAAAATTCAGTAACATTCTTAGATCACTAGGGTTGCATTAATATAATATCTTACAATTTGATAGCTATGACGAAATTTAAGCTTGTTTTGACATATTTGAAAAGTATTACAACTTGCTGGAAAAGCTATCAGCAGTACAAACTGGTATTGTCTATGGACCGGAAATGTTTCGAAACTTTTCCGTTGAAATTCCATTTCTATTTTTAGCCGCGGATTATTGCTATCAGAAGTATTGTTCTTTATCAAATAAAGCCTTAAATTTCGGAAGTTATACATGTGACACTGCGGTTAGGAAACATTTTTGAATTGTCAGTCTGGATTCCCAGGCTAGGTTTCTATATACATAAGCTACCTTTTTCAACGTTATAAGCTACGTGACCTCTGGGGCAGTACTATGCAATAGCTAATCAATATCATCGCTCCAGTTCAGGTGACATGAGGTCATCGTTTATTCACGTGACCATAAATTTGCATATTTGTATTCATACACGTTGTTGTTTTAATTAAAACGTTTACCTCAGTTTGTATTGGTTTTAGTCGCCGAATTTACATTAAAATGGTATTAAGGCATATATTGTAGCTTTTCGAATTATGCACGTTGTGTAGATAATTGTTTACCTAGAAAGCTTGGAAATATTTTTGGTTGTGTTGTTAGGATGGTCTTAAGAACTGACACGATTTTTCAAACGGAGTATTCTTTTTGACACTGGTGGCAGCTAGCAGCCACCAAAAATGGCGTGAAAAAAAATGGTAGTCGCATAATGGCGGACACAAATAGTCCTCAGTTTTTTTGCTCTGTACTGGTCCAGTGCCTAAATCCGGACACTTTTGGTGGTTTTTTTGACAGTAACTTTGCATTATGAAACCACATGTGCATAAAATTTTAACTGTATAATTTTAGGTTCTTTATAAATCTCTTTGCAAAACAACAAAACCGTATATTGCTGATTTCATCATAAAAATGTCATCCGAATTGGACCAGTAAAAGCTGTCAAAATTGACCTTCAGAGTGTTTAAATATTCGGACACTATTTGTGTATAAAATGCAACGAATATGTGCAACCAAAAATAACAATAAACACGACTTCGTTTAAAATAAAGCAGTCAAATACAGTCCTGTAAATATATACAAACATCTCAGTCCGAATAAAATTTTATTACCTGTTCATCACGTGATCATATGGACTGGTTTCTAACTTTATATAATTGCCAAATATAACAATAATATAATAAAATTTATCTGAGTAAAAATTAATGTTTAAAAATATTCTTTCTTACATGCAGATTCTGTCGCTGTCGTTATACATTTTGACACAACTACGGGGATCATTATGACACTGCGCAAATTTTATTTAATGAACTGCTTCCCTTGTCTGCAAGATCCTGGCATTTTTTTCAATTAATTGATATGTAACAGAAATTGGTTAAATCTTTTAAATATATACCGAGGGTAGCACAGAATTCTAAAACATGTTTTACATCAGTTTCGATCAGCAAACAAAAAGAGTCGTCTGCAATAGGCAGAATATTTTCTTATTTAATCAGTACCTCATCGCACTTCAAATAACTGGCGCGCGCTGTATGACGTCATCCCCCAACACACACAATGTTTACTTTATGCAGTGCGGATATTTGAAGGTAGTTTTCTCTGGAAAAGCTTACATTTGTACACTGTTGTTGACAGCTGGTTATCAAAGCTTTCGTTTGCGTCGATCCTGTTCATTTCAGTAAAAAAATCATGATCGTAAAGCATTTTTAAACGGTGTCCGAATTATTAAGCACTGTCTGGATTTAGGCACTGAACCAGTAGAGCTATTTTCCTTATTTTCTTTGCATTTTTTTTGCTAAAATCACATGACAGATCTATGATTGACATGTAGGTAGCATTTTCATAATGAAATAACAACATGACAAATTTTTTCATGGAAACTTAGATCATACACCACTAGTATAATTTGGGGTCTCATTTTTTAGCTGATTTTGCAGTTTGTGTGTTTGACTGAAATTATTTTTCTTGCATCAAACATAACCCCCACTTTTCTTTTGATTTTTCTTCAGCACTAACAATATTCTTCAAGAAAATGTAGGTTACAGACATTTAAAATGGGTCCTGGTGTGTGCTGCGGCCATTGGAAATAGGTCAATTTTATATAGAATAAAGAACAAAAACTAGTGTGTTATAACCTGTAAAATTACGTGGAAACTAGCAGGTGCTTGAAAATTAAGGCAGTGGCTAGAGAACCGGAATCGGTTCCCTAGACAGCGAACTTATTCGTCCGGAACCGGTTCTCTAGCCAAAGTACTGTGCATAGGCTAGGGAACCGGAATTTTATTTCTATGCATAAAACTGTCGAAATTCACTTTGTTTCTTTTGGTAAGTATCATGTGCATATTCTTATCTTCATAAGTTAATTATTTTTACCATTTCAGCAAGCTATGCCCTTTTATTTATTTGTGTTTACTGTGTCTTCAGAAGTGTACTCGCCGCATACTGTGCGCCATATTAGAATGATAAAATAAACTAGTACGAATGAATGCGAAATCGTCGACACTGGAGCCGAAATAAACTTGAAATTTAAACTTAAAAGGTATAAGACAATAAAAGAAACGATTAAAACAAATTAAGTAATTTCTGTTAATTAGTATTGATTACATATCTTTGAACGTGAAATGCCGAGGTGTTACAAACAAGTATTTAAAGTGATCAAAGAATCTGTATGAAGTTTTAAGGGCAATTAAATTAATTTGTTCATCTATAAACATGTAATGACGCAAATACAAACCAATATTATTTTATATTTAAATAATTTAAACATAGTACAAGTTTAAAGCAAAATTTAATAACATTTAAAAACTGCAAAGTAGTTTTCACGCATTCATTCGTACTAGTTTATATCATTCCAATACGGCAGACACGGTATATATGCGGCGAGTACACTTTTGGAGACAGTAAACGCAGATAAATGCAAGGGCATGATAAAATTAATTAAGATAATAATATGCATGACACTTACCAAGTAACAAAGTGGATTTCAGCAGCATTATGCATAGAAATAAAATTCCGGTTCCCTAGCCTATGCACGGTATTTTGCTTAGAGAACCGGTTCCGGATGAATAATTTTGCAGTCTAGGGAACCGATTCCGGTTCTCTAGCCACTACCAAAAATTAATGCAGCTGTCTGATTGGTCATTTAAAACTCCTGATTATGTTCACCCTGTGGCCCATGTTGAAAATAGCACTTGTTGTTGATACTTGTTTCTATTAAAATGTAAATTCACTTATTCTATTTGTAATATGATGTAGAATCTACTACATAATGCATGCTTTCGATTACAGATTTTATTTTTACTGTGCACCGTCGTTCGCGATCGAGTTTGTGCTTGAAACTGGCGTGATCAATGCTGATTTACGCTTCTTTCAATCGATAATTTAAATGTGATTTACTTACGAAATAGCTATTTCCGAAATATCCTTTTGTTTGTTTCTTAAAATCATGAAATAAAAGTGTAATTTTAAGTTACTTCCTGTTTTTGGAGCCCGCTCACGAGACGTGACGTCACAGTCTCTCAGTATATATAGGAGAAACGGCGCGAAATTCAAAACAATACCGAACAAGGACGGTATTCGTGCGGTATGCCTACCAATTATACCAAAATAAATATAATAGATCTAGCTTAAAATACCATTTGGTATTAAATAGATCTACCAATACCAATTTAGAATCTAGAGCTACCATCTAGTTCATAATACCAAATCTGGTATTTACCATCTAAGATGAGCAAAGAAGAGGTAGATTTAGGCCTAGATTCTAATATTCTTAAGGTAGAGTCTATCCGATCCACAAATAAGCAAGTTTATAATATAACAGTTGTATTAAAATATATCAAATATTGATGCCTGGTAGATCTAAGCTCATATAATTTTTGTATCATTTGAATATTGTCTAGATCTACTGAAAAAGAAAATATAATTTAGGGCCTACATGACAAAACATGTTATAGAATTTTTATTATTTACTTTACTGTAGAGGGAAGGGCTTAATGTAGGCCTAGTATTGATGGAACTTGTTGCCCAACCCATTTGCTTTTGTATTGTAATTCTGTGTATCTACTTGCATGTACATATAAGCAATAAAATATGGTTAAATCAAACTTAATATTCTTCAATGATAATTCAACTGAAATCCACTTAGGCCTACTACAGTGTAAGAGTTGTCATTAAAAAAAAAAAACAACAAAAACATGGGGTCACCAGGCATCGATGGTAGCGTTACATTCGAGAGGTCAGGAGTTCGATCCCTGTCAGTGCCAGACTTTTTAAAATTATTTTTAGCTCCACTGTTCGGAGAATAGGGGGGCTATTCTACTCGCCCCGGCGTCGGCGTTGGCGTCGGCGTGACCTTTTTTGGTTAAAGTTTTCCGGCAACCTTTGTTTTTCTGTCATATCTTTGTTACTATTGCATATAGGTATCTTACTGTAACTTCACATAAACATTGTCCAGCATACAAACAAAGTATGTGCAGGGGCTAGGTCCATTATACATAAGGTCAAGGTCACCAATATGTTATACTTTGGTTATTTTTAAGGTTAAAGTTTTTCGGCAACCTTTGTTTTTCTGTCATATCTTTGTTACTATTGCTTATATCTGACTGTAAGTTAACATAAACATTGTCCAGCATACAAACATAATATATGCAGGGGCTGGGCCCATTATACCTAAGGTCAAGGTCACCAAGGTGTTATACTTGGGTTATTTTTAAGGTTAAATTTTTTCGGCAACCTTTGCTTTTCTGTCATATCTTTGTTACTATTGCTTATATCTTACTGTAAGTTCACATAAACATTGTCCAGCATACACACAAAGTATATGCAGGGGCTGGGCCTATTATACCCAAGGTCAAGGTCACAAAGTTGTTATACTTGGAATTATTTTCATGTTAACTTTTTTCGAAAGCTTTGTTTATAGACATATCTTTGGTACTTTAAAAGATAATGACTTGAAATTAAAGAGATTTCTTTATAATCAGCATCTGCATGTGTGGTTACAATCCCCGTAACTCTTATTGTATTTTTGACAGAATTATACCCCTTTCATACTTAATGTTTTTGGCAATCTTCGCTTTCTGGATATAACTTTAGTACAATATAAGATAAAGACTTGAAACTTAAAATTTATCTTTATCATCATTATCTGCATGTGTGGTAACAATCCCCATAACTCTGATTTGTATTTTTGACCTAGTTATGCCCCTTTCATACTTAACTTTTTTTGACAAACTTCGTTTTCTGGACATAACTTCGGTACTATATAAGATAATGACTTGAAATTCAAAATACATCTTTACCATCATCATCTGCATGTGTGGTTATAATCCGAATAACTCTTATTTGTGTTCTTGACAGCATTATGCCCCTTGGTGTATCTTCCTTTTAAAAGTAGAGGTCTCTTATTGAGACATACATTCATTTTATTATCAAATCGCCGAATAGTGGAGCGCGCTGTCTTACGGACAGCTCTTGTTTATTAATCCCCTGCCGTGGCGGAGGGATTATAGGAATGGTCTGCGTCCGTCCGTCCGATCTTCCGTCCGTTACAAAATCGTGTCCGGTCCATATCTCCTAAACCCCTTGAAGGATTTTCATGAAACTTGGGTCAAATTATCACCTCATCAAGACGATGTGCAGAACCCATGAGTCAGCCTTGTCGGTTCAAGGTCAAGGTCACAACTCGAGGTCAAAGGTTTGAGCCTGCCATTTTGTGTCCGCTCTATATCTCCTAAGCCCCTTGAAGGAATTTAATAAAACTTGGGTCAAATGATCACCTCATCAAGACAATGTGCAGAACCCATGAGTCAGCCATGCCGGATCAAGGTCAAGGTCACAGCTCAAGGTCAAAGGCTTGAGCCTTCCATTTTGTGTCCGCTCTATATCTCTTAAACCCCTTGAAGGAATTTTATAAAACTTGGGTCAAATGATCACCTCATCAAGACGATGTGCAGAACCTATGAGTCAGTCATGCCGGCTGAAGGTCAAGGTCACAACTTAGGGTCAAAGGTTTGAGCCTTCCATTTTGTGTCCGCTCTATATCTCCTAAACCCCTTGAAGGATTTTCATCAAACTTGGGTCAAATGATCACCTCATCAAGGCGATGTGCAGAACTTATGAGTCAGCCATGTCGGCTCAAGGTCAAGGTCACAACTGAAGGTCAAAGGTTTGAGCCTTCCATTTCGTGTCCGCTCTATATCTCCTAAACCCCTTGAAGGAATTTTATAAAACTTGGGTCAAATGATTACCTCATCAGAACGATGTGCAGAAATTATGAGTCAACCATACCAGCTCAAGGTCAAGGTCACAACTAAGGGTCGAAGGTTTGAGCCTTCCATTTGGTGTCCACTCTGTATCTCCGTAACCCCTTGAAGGATTTTCATCAAACTTGGGTCAAATGATCACCTCATCAAGAACTCATGAGTCAGCCATGTCAGCTCAAGGTCAAGGTCACAACTGAAGGTCAAAGGTTTCAGCTCTGTATCTCCTAAACCCCTTGAAGGATTTTCATGAAACTTTGGTCAAATGATCACCTCATCAAGACGTTGTGCAGAATTCATGAGTCAGCCATGTCAGTTCAAGGTCAAGGTCACAGCTAAAATCAAAGGTTTACCCTTTCACTATCCATAGCAGTGGCGGGGAATTTAGCTGTCTTTCAGACTGCCTTGTTTCACTAGCTTTATTCTTTTTTTATTGTATTTATCATGAGTTTTTAATTAACAGGCATTGAATTTTGGAAAAGCACACTTTGCTCGTCTCCCCTTTTGCATATATTGAATCCACGCTGTTAAGAATCACTGGCCAGAGTTTTACACCCAAGAAAAATAACTGTTGGCTATACAAATGAGAATAAACATTAAAATGGAGCTAAAAGATTAACCTTAAAAAGGCCTAGATTTTTAGCAGTTCAGTAAATTAAACGTTTTTTTTTCGAGAACTTCGGCGAATATTCTTTTTCTCTGAGTAAAATTCTAATCAGTAATTTTTAAAAATGGTTTGTCTTTTGAATTCAAAACAAAGTTTAACATTGTACATGTAAATGGATGTTTGTCATTCTGCTAAACCAGACGTCTACCAAAGCAGACTTTTTTGCAGAAATTTGATGCCATTCTTTCCTTCCGTCCGCTTTGCAATGCATGGTCTTTTGCCAGACTTTTTTACCCATATTTTGTTCTGAATCTTTCGTTTGGGCTCAAAAAAGTGAACCCATGTCTCGTCACCAGTGACGACATTTGCGAAAGACCGTGCATTGTAATTTGGAAACTGTTTAAGCAACAATTTTGTGCATTGCGTGCGTGCCTTTTTCTGCTCATCTGTCAACAGATGGAGAATCCATCTAGCACAGATCTTTCTCATTTTCAAATTACGTTTCAGAATTGTATGAGCTGCTCCTAATGAGATGCCAACCATACTAGCTATTTGCCTAGCGGTGTATCTTGCATCAGTAGCAACTATTTCTTTCACTCTAGCAATCATCTTGGCAGACCTTGCTGTTTTCGGCCGACGGCCATGTGGTGCATCTTCTGTTGAAACTAACCCACATTTGAATTTCTTAAACCAACGAATAACTGTCGAAAAAGACATTTCATTATGCCCATAAACAGAACATATTTCATCAAAAATGTCTTTACACCCTATGCCAAGAATACAACGATTCTTAATATAGGACCGTATTTCAACGGCGTACGCTGACCTTCTTCCAACCATTTTTGTATTAGTATACACGAGTAGGCAATGTTAAGGGGACGCATACTTTGAAATTAGAAAAAAGTGGGTGGGGTATGATAAAATTTACCTGCAAAAAAGTACAAGGTTTTGGTACATGAATTGGATACTGTTTCAACTGTTGTAAGTACATAAAGGATTGCTCACTAAAATAAAAATGAGAAAACTGAAACAAGAAAGTTATTGTTGAATTACATAAGACTTATTGTGTACATTCAAAGTCAACAATTAAGACTTTTTGGTGCGAAAATAATAGTACTTCACCTTGTCCAAACATGCATTTATCAATGTCCTACAGATTCTAATTTAAAGAAAGAATGTGAAGTATGGTCACTGTCTTGCTTTTCATTTCGCATATGTAAGCTAAAACACATTATTTAGTTTGTTTACAAAGTAGTGCATAAGAAAAGATACGGTGGTCAAGGAATGCCACATTCCAAAACTAAAAGAGTATATTCCCCTTAATACATTAAACATTTATCGTTACATAAGTCTAGTGGCTTACAATAAGGGCCTAGAAATGTTGCCATTATTAATTTTTAACTTGGTATTCATGAACTACAATGCACTTAAATATCAAAACACATTCAACAAACTTTTGAAAATGTATTGTCTTAAAAATCCCTAAAATAAGGTATGAAATTTGGTTGAGAGGTCCAATCAATGTGTATATGTGCAAAAGTAACATTCTAATCTTGTTCACAAAAGTTACTAATACACAGCAGGCAAGTCAATGATCAAAACTGGACGAATATACAGTTATCCTCACTTTAATGTCACTTATAATTTGTCCTTGAATTCTGCACCATACTTTTCATCTCTGTTTGCACGAGTTGCACGAGAATGCTGTCATATACGTAAAAAATGGGGTCAAATAAGTTGTAAATGCAATATCATCTAAACGTAATTAATGGATTATGCAGTTCAAGATAAACTTTATCTCATATCGTAACGAACATGTATAACTTTACTTACACTGATTTAAGTAGCAGTCGGTTTATAAGTGACTTTATTGATTCTTTTTATGTTTTGTTATTGTTGTCAAAAAGTATAACGGAAGTGCCTCACAACTGCATGAACCGGAAACCAGTTTGATGCGCAAAGTAGTCCAATGTAAGTAATATTTTTTGACAAATGTCCACAGAAATTAATAATTTTCTAATATTAAAGACGAATATCTGAATAGGATTCATTATTTGATAAGAAATTATAATCATCGACATGTTTTTTTTAAAAATCGTACACGTGCTGACACCTAAGTTGTCTCCCGTTGTTTATTAGAGTTACCTTTCGTCCGGCGCAGTAATACATTTGCAGTGAATCGCCGAGAAGTCGTGGGAAAATTAAAAACCATGTAAATAAACTAAAATTAACCACCTTTTCAAGATGAATTTCAAGTGATCGCCATTATGCATTTGACCCGCCTGACCTGTGTAGCATCTTAGATATCTGTTCTAAGGTATTCATTGTGTAGAATGTCATGTTATGCCCTTGCAATGCTAATCCCACTCTGATTTTTTTTGTTTACATTTTTATCAATGAGAAATATGGCGTCCATCCCGAGCTGAAATGACGTGGCGTTAAATTTTTACATGTTTAAGCAAACCTGGTGTGTTAGAAAGAAAATCTCATCCCTTCAACATTATTTGGAACACTGTTATTGTAAAAAACCTGTTTTTTCCTTATACAAAAGCTTAATATTTTGTGTTGAATGTACTTTCACAAAGACCTTTGTTTTCCTATTACATTCATAGTACCACATCCTTATCCACAAAATACTGAATATTAGGTCCAGTTACTACTGATAATCAAGATCTTCTTGGTAAGTCCATACCTATTTCATTGCACGTTTTCTGCGTTGGTTGATTCTTGGTCCTTCCGCGGAAAGCGAAAGGGACAATTTGAACATGTCATGAACAGTCGCGTTCTCAACTCGTCACAGAACCGTATGTACTCGACCCTTACATGTACTTAACCATTCACAATTCTACTGCAGTTAAGAGTGATCAAAGCTAATAGCTAAAAGCATTCACAAGTTGCAGTCAGTGTATTATACATTCAACATTAAAACAGAACTAAAAGACTTCTTACTCGGGTTATACAATGTATATTTTTGCCCATCAGAGTCAGATAGCTAATAATGATATACAGTAACCGTTCTCTGCTTAGAGTGTCTATATTTCAAACATTTTTGTAAATGGTCGACATACGTTCTTTGTCGTTCAGGGAGAAGACATTTGTGATAAGAATTCAGTTCTGTCATAGAACTGTTATGAATGTAATAAAATGCTGTTGACAGCCGTTGACCATGGATGGAAATATCCCAGAACTCTCAAGAGTTAAATCAGAATGTTAGACAATGGCAAATGTTTCATCACCCAGTCGTGATATTCATCATGAAAAGTTTCCTTCTTGCACATCGCTTGCCACAGGCTAAATGGCCGACAATATTCTAAAATGACAGTTACAGTGGACTATGGAAACTTCATGGAGACTTCATTATTGTTCAATAAAGTTTGAGATCCTATGGAAACTGTTAATCTTAACCTTTGAAAGGCTTCTATCAAATTAAATCGGCAAAGAAACATTAGTAGAAAGGTAGGGGCTTATTTGCACGAATGCTTATCATTACATTTAATTAAGTGCGGATGTTTAAAATCTTTGTGCAGTTCAACGCGATACGAAAGCTGGGCCAGCAAATTATAAGAATAATGTTCATGTGTAGCAGAGAATGAGCTTTGTCCAATTACAGGCTATATAAATATCGAAATTGACAATGCATGTATACATCACACTGAGATAGTTTAAAGCACACATAAAGCCACAACACTATTGGAATTTGATGATATTCGTATATTTCGACGGTATAGCTTATACAAAACAAATATATTCAATAAAAAAAACAAAAATATGTTCAAATAAAGTGGGTGGGGTAACATATAGTTTGATTATTTCACATCATTTAATTATTATCCCCCGCCGATGAAATCGGGAGGGGGGTATTGAAATGGCGTTGTCCGTCCATCAGTCCGTCAGTCAGTCCGTCCGTCCGTCCGTCCGTCCGCAGCCATTTCTCAGTAACTACTTGGTAGAATTTCATGAAACTTGAAATAAACATGAACCAACATACTGCGATGATGCCCGTCAAGTTTTTTTTTTGATTGGTCAATTTCCGTCAGAGTTATTGCCCTTGATTTAATGAAAAATGTCCGTCTGCAGCCATTTCTCAGTAACTAACAGGTAGAATTTCATCAAATTTGAAATAGAAATGAACCAAGATACTGTGCTGATGCCCGTCAAGTTTTTTTTTGATAGATCAATTTCCGTCAGAGTTATTGCCCTTGATTTAATGAAAAATGTCCGTCTGCAGCCATTTCTCAGTAACTAGCAGGTAGAATTTCATCAAACTTGAAACAGACATGAACCAAGATACTGCGACGATGTCCTTCAAGTTTTTTTTCGATTGGTCAATTTACCATATAGTTATTGCCCTTTAATTGTTTAAAAATCCACAGATCTGTACATAACAAACCAACCAATTGGAAGAATTTCATTAAACTTCTTTCATTCTTTTCCATGAACATTTATTATAAACATGTGATGTTGTGTACCTACACCTGGTCACCACCTTACCTTGGTCCCCCCCCCCCCATTTTTTATTTTTTTTTATGCCCCCGAAGGGAGGCATATAGTTTTTGAACCGTCTGTCTGTCTGTCGGTCTGTCAGTCTGTCGGTCTGTCCGCAATTTTCGTGTCCGGTCCATATCTTTGTCATCGATGGTTGGATTTTCAAATAACTTGGCATGAATGTGTACCACAGTAAGACGACGTGCAGTGCGCAAGACCCAGGTCCGTAGCTCAAAGGTCAAGGTCACACTTAGACGTTAAAGGATAGTGCATTGATGGGCGTGTCCGGTCCATATCTTTGTCATCGATGGATGGATTTTCAAATAACTTGGCATGAATGTGTACCACAGTAAGACGATGTGCAGTGCGCAAGACCCAGGTCCGTAGCTCAAAGGTCAAGGTCACACTTAGACGTTAAAGGATAGTGCATTGATGGGCGTGTCCGGTCCATATCTTTGTCATCGATGGATGGATTTTCAACTAACTTGGCATGAATATGTACCACAGTAAGACGACGTGCAGTGCGCAAGACCCAGGTCCGTAGCTCAAAGGTCAAGGTCACACTTAGACGTTAAAGGATAGTGCATTGATGGGCGTGTCCGGTCCATATCTTTGTCATCGATGGATGGATTTTCAAATTAGTTGGCATGAATGTGTACCACAGTAAGACGACGTGTCACACGCAAGACCCAGGTCCGTAGCTCAAAGGTCAAGGTCACACTTAGACGTTAAAGATCATTTTTCATGATAGTGCATTGATGGGCATGTCCGGTCCATATCTTTGTCATTCATGCATGGATTTTAAAATAACTATGCATGAATGTGTGACACAGTAAGACGATGTGTCGCGCGCAAGACCCAGCTCCGTAGGCCAAAGGTCCTAAACTCTAACATCGGCCATAACTATTCATTCAAAGTGCCATCGGGGGCATGTGTCATCCTACGGAGACAGCTTTTGTTTCATTTGTCATTTTCTATCAATATTTATAATCAACATGTAAACTGTTGTATCCTCACCCCCCCCCCCCCCCCCCCCCCCCCCCAGCCCCACCCAAACAAACCATTCATTTTCTTTTAATTTGATTTTGACTAATGAAATTATTTGCTTCTTGGTAACATTCTTAACTTTTTGCTGGATATATTTTTTTGCCGTTCCTCAACTCTGACCCTTTCGGCGGGGGATTCCAATTCATCGAATTTGCTTGTTTTCTATACTTCAATATTGTTATTACATTGACAAGAAATATTCTAGGATGAAAATCAAAGATAATAATATTAAATATTGCGGTGTAACTTATGTAAATTTTAAGATACGCAAAATTATATTTTCAAACTTGGCCGCCATTTTGATGACGTCATAGATTAGGCCAGTAGCGGAACTCGGACTGGCGACATTCAGACATTGTCTAACAGTTTGGTATATGTCGCCATTAATCTTTTTTCCGATCGCACGGGATTCCCGTTCTGTATAGACACTAATAGTTTCTCATTTTCGAGACATTTTTCGCTTTTTAGCTCGACTATTCGAAGAATAAGTAGAGCTATCCTACTCACCACGGCGTCGGCGTCGGCGTCGGCGTCACACCTTGGTTAAGTTTTTCGTACCAGTCCACATTTTGACAAAGTCTTTTGAGATAAAGCTTTGAAACTTTCAACACTTGTTTACCATCATCATGGCCAGTTATAGGCAAGAGCACATAACTCCATCAATGATTTTGGCTGAATTATGGCCCCTTTTGACTTAGAAATCATGGTTAAGTTTTTCGTACCAGTTCATATTTTGACAAAGTCTTTTAAGATAAAGCTTTGAAACTTTCAACACTTGTTTACCATCATCATGGCCAGTTATAGGCAAGAGTACATAACTCCAACAGGGATTTTGGCTGAATTATGGCCCCTTTTGACTTAGAAATCATGGTTAAGTTTTTCGTACCAGTTCATATTTTGACAAAGTCTTTTAAGATAAAGCTTTGAAACTTTCAACACTTGTTTACCATCATCATGGCCAGTTATAGGCAAGAGCACATAACTCCATCAAGCATTTTGGTTGAATTATGGCCCCTTTTTGACTTAGAAATCTTGGTTAAGTTTTTCGTACCAGTCCACATTTTGACAAAGTCTTTTGAGATAAAGCTTTGAAACTTTCAACACTTGTTTACCATCATCATGGCCAGTTATAGGCAAGAGCACATAACTCCATCAAGCATTTTGGTTGAATTATGGCCCCTTTTTGACTTAGAAATCTTGGTTAAGTTTTTCGTACCAGTCCACATTTTGACAAAGTCTTTTGAGATAAAGCTTTGAAACTTTCAACACTTGTTTACCATCACAATGTCCAGTTGTAGGCAAGAGTACATAACTCCATCAAGCATTTTGACTGAATTATGGCCCCTTTTGACTTAGAAATCTTGGTTAAGTTTTTCGTACCAGTTTATATTTTGTGTAAAGTGTTTGACATATGGCTTTGAAACTTTTATATCTTGTTTAGTATAATAGTCTCTATCAATAGGCAAGAGTACGTAACTCTCTTGTCTTGTTTGGCTGAATTATGGCCCTTTTTGAACTTGGAAATTGGTTCTGTTTTGTATATGTCCATGTTTTGTCAAGACTATTTGACATATGGCTTTTAAACTTTAAACACTTGTTTATCATTATGATTTCCATCTGTAGACAAGAGTACATAACTCTGACAACTATTTTGACTGAATTATGGCCCTTTTTGGACTTTGAACTTTGTTCAGTTTTTCTTACAAGTCAGCGTTTTGTCAAAACTATTTGAACTGTAGCTTTGAAACTTTTAACACTAGTTTATCAACATGATTTCCATCTGTAGGCAAGAGTACATAACTCTGTCAACTATTTTGACCGAATTATGGCCCTTTTTGGACTTGGAAATTAGTTAAATTTTTCATATAAGTCCATGTTTTGCCTAACATATAACTTAACATATTTGCCATCATGGTCACACATTGCCATTTAGTGCAAGACTAATCGAAGTCCACAAATACAGTGAATGATTTTGGCTGAATTATGGCCCCTTTTGACTTAGAATTCATGGTTAAGTTTTTCGTACCAGTTCATATTTTGACAAAGTCTTTTAAGATAAAGCTTTGAAACTTTCAACACTTGTTTACCATCACCATAGCCAGTTACAGGCAAGAGTACATAACTCCATCAGGGATTTTGGCTGAATTATGGCCCCTTTTGACTTAGAAATCTTGGTTAATATTTCGTACCAGTTCATATTTTTTGTAAAGTGTTTGACATATGGCTTTGAAACTTTTATCACTTGTTTAGTATAATAGTCTCTATCTGTAGGAAATAACTCTGTCATCTATTTTGGCTGAATTATGGCCCTTTTTAGACTTTGAAATTGCCTCATATATTGCCATTTAGTGCAAGACTTATCGAAATCAAAGTAATACAGGAACATTGTTTGTCTAATCTATTTATTTCTTTAGTCTGAATATCCGTGGAAATATTTTGACCCCATTCTTCAATCAATTCTTCGAATAGTCGAGCGCGCTGTCATCAGACAGCTCTTGTTACTACCAGTAACTGTAATATTGCTATATTTTGTAATTTTAATTAATTGAATTATAATCGGAAACCAGTTGTTGCATTTGTTTTCTATCTGTTGACATAACAGAACATTTCTCGTCAATATTTCGAATAAGTACGCATGTACCTGTAGGTCTGACATTGAAAAATAGTTTTTGGCAACTCTCCAATCAGAACAGTCTGTAAATATTCGCTTTTAGATATATTATTTTTATCTTATGACAGCAATAATCAATTTTACATACAACTGAAGTTTAATTCACTAACTTTAACCTACTATTTCAAAAGATAAATCAATAAAAAAACTGTTCTCGTTTTTTAACGTGTTTCTTTTACATCATTTCATGAATTATGACAGAAAGCTTATTAGTTTACGACTGTCCTTTGCATAAATAATCATTAATGCCATGGCAAGTTACGAAATTAGCATGACAGTTAAGTAAAAAAGAAAAAGAGAAACTTCAGTACTGTAGTTAAACATTAACGGGATTAGCGGATCTTTAATTGGTCGTGAGTTCGATCCGCGAAAGGGGCGTATGTTCTATGTGACGATTTGATAGAAGACATTTTGTCTGAAATCATTCGTCCTCCAACTCTGATTCATGTGGGGAAGTTGGCAGTTACTTGCGGAGAACAGGTTTGTACTGGTACAGAATCCAGGAGCACTAGTTAGGTTAACTGTCCGCCGTTACATAACTGGTATACTGTTGAAAGGCTGCGTAAAATGCAAAACAAACAGACGTTAACGGAATGAAAATTACCAGTTTCAAATTTAACCTTACTGTTGCGAAATTACCGGAAATACTAAATTGCACAAAACTTGTTTGTATGTCGAATATTTTATAATACTTTTATATACTAGTAACTGTATATACTGATATTTCCATTTGTGCAGCGCAATTTTATCAACTGTTCACCTATAAGTGACAGTAGTTGACCTTTAAATAAAAGTTGGCGCACTAAAAACTCAAGCAGCACAGCGACGCAGATATCTGGTCTAGATTTTAAGATATCTTTGTTTTAAATATGTCAGAAGTTTACTTATTATCACTGTTTCTTCCTAGGTTACAGGAGAGAGTGCACCGAAATTGATAACACATTTTGAAATAGTTTTGGTCCAGGACATGATTGTAGATTAAAAGTTTTTATTGTTTCGTACTTTATGCTCTGGAATCATGATTTCGTTTCCGATCCTGCTGGCGTTGTTTTCATCAGGTTTGTTATTTCAGATCTTGTCGATATAACTTTTTGCGTCCGTACTATGGTAACACATTTCTCTTTAAGGAATATAAAGGTAAAGAATTGGACGAAAATATTATGCTTCTTATTATTGTGGTGTAGGAGTATTGGCTAAATAGCATGCTGAATAAAATGCGACGGTTTGTCCAGGTTTTCGAGACTTCATATATATTTATATTTATTATACCAGATATATATAGCGCCCTTTTCATGATAAACACGTTCAAAGGCAATATACCTTTACGAGTATATCACTTTACTCTAAAACTTTTATAAAGAAACGTAACATCATAATGAATATAAGAGAAAAGCTGAGATTTTTCATTATGTTGGGCATTAGAATCTTTCTGCTTTCAGACACTTCAGTAAAATATTATATCAGCCGAATACAAATGTTAAATATTACATACACCTGCTGGGACTGGCCAACAGTATTTTTCGCGGTATAGAACGTACAACATAGTGTATTGCAGGCTACGTTTCTCGTCAAAATATGGTTTTGTTGACCTGTCTGAAAGTGATACTGACTTCGAACTTCGACCTAGGTCAAGTCAACAATACTAAATACTGGCCGAAACCTAACAGAATAATAACTATCATAGAATTTGCATAAAGTTTATTTAAATGACAATAGTTGCATACTTAGAAAGCGTATTTCATTTCAGCATTCAGCTTAGATCCGTGTACCCAGAATAAGGTAATAGACGAAAAATATCGCAGTTCTGATTATTACATCAAGGACAAAGGGTATGAGCACATGATTTGTGATCGGACTTTGGCTGCTGGATGGTACAAATTTGCTGGAGGCAAGTATAGGATTTCAAACCTGGAGCCCGTATTCATCAGAGTTTTTTTAGCACACCTGAGCCAAAGGCTCATAGTGAGCTTTTGTGACCGCTCAATGTCCGGCATCCGTCGTGCGTCGTCCGTCCGTCAACATTTCCTAAAAAAATCTTGAAAACCACTAGGCAGAATTACACCAAACTTCACAGGAATGATCCTTGGGTGGCCCGCTTTCAAAAATATTCAAAGAATTGAATTCCATGCAGAACTCTGGTTGCCATGGCAACCAAAAGGAAAAACTTTTAAAATCTTCTTGTCCAAAACCGCATAGAGCCTTGATATTTGGGGTGTGACATCATCTCATGGTCCTCTATGAAGATTATTCAAATTGTGCCCCTGGGGTGAAAAGAGGCCCAGCCCCGGGGGTCACAAGTTTTACATAGACTTATATAGGAAAAACCTTTAAAAATCTTCTTGTCTAAAACCACAGGACCTAGGCCTTTGATATTTGGTATGTAGCATTGCCTTTTGGTCCTCTACCAAAATTGTTCAAATTATAACTCTGGGGTAAAAAGAGACCCTGCTCCGGGGGTCTCAAGTTTTACATAGATTTATATGGGAAAAAAAAACTTTAAAAATCTTCTTGCCTGAAACAGCAAGGCCTATGCTTTTGATATTTGGTATGTTGCATTGCCCTGTGATCCTCTACCAAAATTTTTCAAATTATAACCCTGGGATAAAAAGAGGCCCTGCCCCGGGGGTCACAAGTTTTACATAGACTTATATAGGAAAAAACTTAAAAAATTTTCTTGTCTAAAACCATAGGACCTAGGTCTTTGATATTTGGTATGTAGCATTGCCTTTTGGTCCTCTACCAAAAATTTTCAAATTATAACGCTGGGGTAAAAAGAGGCCTGCTCTGGGGGTCTCAAGTTTTACATAGATTTATATAGGAAAAAACTTTTAAAATCTTCTTGCCTGAAACAGCAAGGCCTATGCTTTTGATATTTGGTATGTTGCATTGCCTTGTGGTCCTCTACCAAAATTGTTCAAATTATGCCCCTGGGGTGAAAAGAGGCCCTGCCCTGGGGGTCCCAAATTTAACATAGACTTATATAGGGGAAAACATATTTTTGTCTTAAAGTTCAAAGCCTAGGCCTTTGATATTTGGTATGTAGCATTGCCTAGTTGATCTGTAACAAGATCGTTCAAGTTATGCCCCTGGGGTGAAAAGAGGCCCCACCCTGGGGTCACTTGTTATATGAGTTATATAGGAATAAATACTTAAAAATTATCAGATCATATTTCCTAGACTGTGTAATTATAAATACCTGATGACCCCAAGTGAATAGGGGTCACTTGACTGTGACCTTGACTTACTGACCTACTTTCTTGTTTTTTAAGATACAGCCTTGAAATTTGGATGACATGTACAGTTTTGCACAATGATCTTAAAACTGACTATCAGTGACCACGAATGTGACCTACTGACCTACTTTCTAATATTTTAGCATCAGTTTGCCATTTTAAACATACGGCTCATATTACTCAGGTGAGCAATTCAGGGTCATCATGACCCTCTTGTTTTAAATCTCCTAAAATTTTCGTTGCTTATACATTTGTACTGCTTAAAATTCCAATACGGATTTTGGATGGTTACGGTTCCAAATATATCCTGTAGATCTATTGTACAGCAAAATAAAAATATAACAATATTAAATTATCTCTTCATACTATTTTAATCTCTCAGACTGTAAAACAGACCAGGAACGACTGATAACGAAAACTTACTAATGGAAACTTTTATCATTTTTATCAGAAGTAAAAATGAGACTTTACTAGAAAGAAGCATCGTCCAATGACAATATTGAATAATTGTTTGATTGTTTTGTTGGGTGTAACGTCGCACCGACACGATAATAGGTCATATGGCGACTTTCCAGCTTTGATGTTGGAGGAAGACACCAGGAGATCCTTCATATATTTCATCACGGGTGGGCACCTGGGTATAACTACTGACCTTCCGTAATCCAGCGGGCAAATCTGACGCCCCTGTAAAGCTCGAACCCAATTCAGTGAGCGGTAAGTAATTCAAAGTAAGTGACCTTAACCACTGAGCCATGGAGGCCCCTGGAAAATATTGTATAAAATACAGTGAACACGGTGTAGTGCAAATGTCAATCGATTATAGGAGACAGAAAGGTAAAGATTTATATCTAATAAGTTTGTTTGTTTTTGGTTTAACGCCGTTTTTCAACAGTAACGGCGTGCAGTTAACCTAACCAGTGTTCCTGGATTCTGTACCAGTACAAACCTGTTCTCAGAGGTGGAGGACTAATGCTTTCAGACGCAATGTCGTTTATCAAATAATCACAGAGAACATACGCCCCATCCGAAGATCGAACTAGACCAACGCTCTACCTACTGAGCTAAGCGGGCGGGCTGTCTTATAAGTAGTCTCAGTTCTATTACAGAGTAAAAACATCTACATTTCATATGATACATACATTTTACAGGTAAAGAAATGACCCATTCTTGTACAAAGCCCTATCATTGTGGAACTCATATACCGTTATGGATAAACGGCACTAAACCTACAGTGTCTGACGGGATAGTCAATAGACAGGTATAAAATTATCAACTATTACAAACACTTACTGAATGGCGGTTCTTATAAGCCATCCGGTCAAAGTTTTATTACAAGACATCAGAAGGCCCAATAAACATGTGTTGAAGCACAAATTATCGACCGGTGAATTATAGAATGAACATGTAATAAATTATTTTATTGCATAGTTCCTTATATAAATCTCCGGTCCATATAGCTAAAAAAGAAAGCCGGAGTTCAGTAGTAAGTGAGTCAAAACTAGAAAGAAATCAGTTTGATATGGTGTAATAAAACAGTAGTTTTACTTTTGATGTTTGGTTAGAACTCTTAACTATTGGTTGGAAAGCCATTCATAAAGAGCATATTGACATAAATTAACAGTGACATGCGACCATATTCGATCCATTTTTCCAGTTCCAGTTTTCCTTCTCGCTTACTGAAGTTTTTGGTGTCTATATCCTCCTTACTTCACTTCTTAGTCATTCTAAAAAGACCAAATTGGGTCGGCTTTCCTTTTACAAATAAATACAATATTTCCATTTAACCCAGGTCATCTGTTTAAGAACATATTTTAGATCATTGTATCTTTTAAGTGTTCTCATTATGTCTTTACATGACTGGCAGCAACAAGACGCGACATCGCTGCACTGATGTCGCACGTCGTGTCGCATTGTTGTGTCGTGTCGTACAGTCGTGGGTTGTATCACATGCCGTGCATCGACCTTAAACGACAATGCGACACGATGTACGACAATGGGACTTCAAAATTACACGTATTGTCGTGCGTCGTGTCAAGTCGTATTGTCGCGCGTTGTGTCGCACGTCTTGCGTCGACCTATAGCAAGACGGGTGAGTGACACTCAGCATGAGGTTAACGGGATATTCCGTAGTTTTAGTAAAAAATAATCTATTTATCAGGACCAAGGTATAACTAGCGTTATCCCGTGTTCAATCCGCAGATATCCCTTAATGCAACGCATTCATTGCGGACAAGAGAGCGTTTTTATTTATATTACACATGTATACTAAATTTTACTATCAACATTTAAGTAACTTCGATGGGATTTAAAAAGTAACATAATTATCTAACATACAGTTGTTAAGATCAAAGAAAAACAATTTTAGGTTTGTTTATGGTTTCATATGAAACAGTTGCATTTCCAACTTAATATTTATCAGTTTATCTAAAAAAGATATGTAAGGGTAGATTTCTCCGGCGGAAGCACAGAGCACTAAAAACACAGCCTCGGAGTCATGCATTTGCAAAGTAGGCCCATAACAAAAAGGAGCTGTACTGGAAAAATATTACAGACGGCTTGCTTCAGAAATAAAAAAAATAAAATAAAGACCATCTGTACATAATGATCACTTTCACCGTCAGTGAACAGACACCGCCTGACTCTAAAGACCACTAGTCTGAATTACAAATCATCTGATATCTCATACAAATAATAACCACTGTTTAGCTTTCCCAGTTTGCCAGCTGGATTGCTTGCTTACATGTATCATGCATATGCAGTAGAATGACAACAGCTTTCGTATTATTTAAGTAGCAAATTAATCAGTTTTGAAATATCAGAACAGAACCGAACAGAACATACATTTTATTTGAATTAAGCATATACAGCTCATCTTCATATACAACAATATATACATGCATGAATACGAAAAAATGGTAATACCTAGTATAATAAACGTATACTAGTAAATTTGTGAGAGTGCAATACATCACATGTAACACAATCTCTATAACTATAATATCTGTAAAATTAAACGTTATTTCTTACAAATAACAAAAATTGAAATCAGAATACTTATAGTCGGTATCATTTTAGAAGTTGTTAAATAGAGGATATTACATGAGTGTCTCCTCACATTGTATTTATTAAACGAGTTGATTAAGATAGTAAAATGCGAGGCTCTGACGAGCGTTTTATCAGTCTTATTCAAAGAGTTTAATATATTCATATTTTTTATTACATGTAAGTTTTCCAGTCGAAAGATAAAAAAATATCTACTTCTTTTACTATTTTAAACAAGTCAATTTGAACAACGTCTCCGATACTTTAAACGACGTCGACGTGAAAGCCTTATTACACCACAGGTGTTTGAAGCCAGAACTATCAACAAAATATATGTGCAGGTTAGATCTCTTGAAGAGATCTGTACTATTGCATAGTATATTAGGTGGGTGGGATATGGTAATGCATATATTTATTGATAGAGTTTCAAGCGCCTGTGATTACACTATAATGTATTATTAGGTTATTTAATATTGCTCTGTACAATACGGAGATATATTTGGACGAGTGCCCAGATGAGAAAACCATATGGTTTTCCAAGCTGGGTACGAGTCCAAATATATCTCGTATTGTACACTACAATATTAAATAACATTTTTATAAGGTCACCTGTCACGTAGTGACAGGGTGAGCTTTTATGATGGCCCGTCGGCCGTCCGTCAGTCCGTCGTCCGTCGACAATTTCCTTGTGAACACGATAGAGACCACATTTTGTATTTGATTTTTTATTGATCAAACTTGCCATCAACTTGTATTGGCATAATATCTCGGTTTCTTTCGAAAACTGGCCAAATCCATTCATGGGTTCCAGTGTTATGGCCCTTAAAGGGCCAAAATTTGCCATTTTTGGCTTGTGAACATTTTGCAATCAACTTTAATAAAACTTGCAAACAACGTATATTGGCATAATATCTTGGTTCCTTTCGAAGACTGGCCAGCTCCCATCATGGGTTCAAGAGTTATGGCCCCTTAAAGGGCCAAAATTTGCTATCTATTTATGGCTTGTTAACACGTTGGAGACAACATTTTGCAATCAACTTTAATCAGATTTGCACACAACTTGTTTTGGCATAATATCTCGGTTCCTTTCGAAAACTGACCAGATACCGTCATGGGTTCCAGAGTTATGGCCCCATAAAGGTCCAAAATTTGCTATTTTGGCTTTTGCAGCCATATAGGGACTTCATTTATGGTTTTATTTGATACAAACTTGCAAAATATCTTCAACAACAATAAATCTTGGATTCCATGATAAATCTTTCAGATCCAATCATAGGTTTTGGAGTTATTTTATATCTGATTACCTCCCCTGATTTTAATCAAAATGGATTTATATCAGTAAGTACTTATAGAACTCATTTGAAATTTCATTATTGTCATTAGTTGGACTCAGACAATCAGGGTAGATAACTGTGGACTGATTTATATCAAATTACCTCCCTTTATTTCAAATTAAATTGGGTATATCTCCGTAACTAATGAAGATACTGATCTGAAATTTTATTTATGCCATCAGATGGACTTGCACAATCGGTGAAGATACATATTGACTGAATTTATGACAAATTACCTCCCTTTATTTTTTATGTAAAGAATATAACTAGCAGCTTCTGATGAGATTGGTTTGAAACGTTATTTAAGTCTTCCATGGTAAGAAATTTCTACTCAGTTTACTTACTTTTCTAATAAATTGTTGTAAAGGCTTGTACTCTGTATCTTCTACTTGCATATACCAATGCATGATTACCTCCCCTGATTTTAATAAAACTGGATTTATCTCGGTAAGTATTTATAGGACTCATTTAAAATTTCATTATTGCCATTAGTTGGACTGAGACAATCAGGGTAGATAACTATGGACTGATTTTATGTTAATTTACCTCCCTTTGTTTAAAATTAAAATGGATGTATCTCAGTAACCAATGAAGATACTGCTTTGAAATGTCATTTATGCCATCAGATGGCATACTTTACATAGATTACATAGATAACTTTTGACTGAATTTATGACAAATTACCTCCCTTTATTTTATGTAAATGAATATACCTGAGCAGCATCTAATGATATTGGTTTTAAATATTATTTAAGTCTTCCAGGGTAAGGAGTAATCATGCCAGTACAAAAATGCAGCATTTGAGCCTAGGACCCTAAAACTTGGTATGGAGATTGGCCCTGAGTAGTACGTGACCCATAGGTCAAAAGGGACATTACATGAAAATATTTATCCTGATGATATTTAATGTGTATGCCTTTGTGATCTATGTTAAAACTTGATCTTATCTTTAAGAGCAATGGTACTCAGGTGAGCGATATAGGGCCATCATGGTCCTTTTGTTCTATATCCAATTTATCTGATGATGTTTTTTAATCGTCTATTTTGGCTTTTGTTTATTTATAAATGTGTTTATATCCAAATCGGACAGCATTGCCATGACTTGCACGTCCGTTTTTGTGTTTACAAACAAACGAAAAATAATCCTGATTTCAAGACGCATAATCAAACATCAGCACTTTTATTCAGCTTCCTTGGCTGTTAAAGTCTAACAGATAAATCTTTATCACATTCCATTACATATTTGATATTATTCTATATCTATTTTATTTATTAAATTGTGAACTTTTATTTGCAACACGTGACCGTACAATATGTTCCGAATGGGTGAAGTAGGCGCTCTATGTACAAAGTTTGATAATAATACTTATTACATACTCGTTTCTTTTCCCCGTTAAGTTACAATGGTACCGGAAACGTCAATATTTTTCTATACACTGACGCCTGAATTTCATATCGGGTGCGTGGCGTAATTCAGTGTTTGTTGTTGCACTATTTTTTCTGTTTAGTTCAATATTGTCAATCCTATTCAGGCTATTGAACAAATTTATGATATTTACATTATATTTATACGTGTAGATTTGTATGTAATAAAAAGGTTATTATCTTTGCATAAGGAAATATGCACTCGTTCTTCAGCGGAAGAATATTGCGCTCCTAAAGTCGCGCAATATTTCCTCTGAAGAACTCGTGCATATTTCCCGATACAAAGCTAATAACCTATAACTATCGATAAAATATCATCATAGCTTCTATATAATAATGTGTTAACCTATTAGATCATATTTGTCAAAGGGCAAAATTGCTGTAGCATGAGATAACAAACAAATCGACTATTATACAAAATGTCAAGAAGATGTTCAACGTTGCGTTGAAGTTCCGTATTACTTTGATTTTTATGTGCCTAAAATCATATCATTTTTACAATTTGAGTTTATTTTATTTAACTTTAAGACGAATTATTAATTCTTTCAAGATTAGGAATGGCGGTAATAACAAATATCAAATTTAATCTGCTGGTCAACTTTTCAAGCGATTCTACTATTTATAGAAACAGGAGTTACATGCTTCAACCCAAATTTTGCATAAAATGTTTATCAAACGAAAAGTACTTCGCTTTATTTCAAATGATTTAATTGTTTTTCAGGTGTGCGGAACACATCCCACAAGCTCTGACTGCTGTCTTTACAAAGATACAATAAGGGTGAAAAACTGTGGAACATTTTATGCTTACGAACTGAAACCTACTAGAGGATGTTCCTATGCTTACTGCGCAGGTAAACCATCTTGAAAAAGTATTCCCGTGCTCAATGGTTATTCCATTTCAAAGTATCTCACGTATTCCCATACTCAATGGTTATTTCCTTTCAAGGTGTCTGACGTATTCCGTGTTCAATGATTATTTTCTTTCAAAGTGTCTGACGTATTCCCGTGCTCAGTGGTTATTTCCTTTCAAAGTATCTGACCTATTCCCATGCTCCATGGTTATTTTCTTTCAAATTTTTTGACGTATTCCCATGCTGTGGTTATTTTCTTTCAAAGTGTCTGACGTATTCCCATGCTCAATGGTTATTCCGTTTCAAAAGTGTCTAACGTATTCCCATGCTCAATGGTTATTTCCTTTCAGTGTCTGACCTATTCCCATGTCCTATGGTTATCTCCTTTCAAAGTGTCTGACTTATTCCGTGCTCAATGATTATTTTATTTCAAAGTGTCTGACATATTCCCGTGTTCAGTGGTTATTTCCTTTCAAAGTGTCTGACCTATTCCCGTGCTTAAAGGTTATTTCCTTTAAAGTGTCTCACGTATTCCAATGCTCAATGGTTATTTCCTTTCAAAGTGTCTCACATATTCCCCTGTTCAGTGTTTTTTTTCCATTTCAAAATATCTCGCATATTTCCATGCTCAATGGTTATTCCTTTCAAAGTGTCTGACGTATTCCCATGCGCAATGATTATTTCCTTTAAAGTATCTCACGTACTCCCATGCTCAATGGTTATTATGTCTCCCACCACACAGTGGTGTGGGAGACATATTGATTTACTCCAGTCTGCGTGTGTGTGTGTGTGTGTGTGTCTGTCACAAAGCTTGTCCGCACTCTAAGTCGAACATTTCTCATCCGATTTTCACCAAACTTGAACAAAATGTGTTTGACCATAAGACCTCGGCCAAATTCGATATCTAGCCAAATCCAGGCGTCTTGGAGTTATGGCCCCTGAATTACCAAAAATCGGTCTTTTTACTCTTGTCCGCACTCTAATTCGAATATTTCTCATCCAATCTTCACCAAATTTAAACAAAATGTGTTTGACCATGAGACCTCGGCCAAGTTCGATAACTAGCCAAATCCAGGCGTCTTGGAGTTATGGCCCTTGAATTCCAAAAATCGGTCTTTTTACTCTTGTCCGCACTCTAATTCGAATATTTCTCATCCAATCTTCACCAAACTTAAACAAAATGTGTTTGACCATGAGACCTCGGCCAAGTGCGGTAACTAGCCAAATCGGTCAAGGCATTTTGGAGTTACGGCCCTTGAATTATCAAAAAATTGGCCTTTTTACTCATGTCCGCACTCTTAAACATTTCTCATCCGATCGTCACCAAACTTGAACAAAATGTGTTTGACCATGAGACCTCGGCCAAGTTTGATAACTAGCCAAATCGGTCCAGGCATTTTGGAGTTACGGCTCTTGAATTATCGAAAAACCGGCCTTTTTACTCTTGTCCGCACTCTAAGTCGAACATTTCTCATCCGATCTTCACCAAACTTGAACAAAATGTGTTTGACCATGAGACCTCGGCCAAGTTCGATAACTAGCCAAATCGGTCAGCATTTAGAGTTCGCACTTAATTATGAAAAATCCGTCTGTTACTCTTGTCGCTCCTATGAATTCTCATCCGATCTCACCAAACTGAAAAATGGTGTTTGGCCACAAGACCTTACCCAAGTTCGATAACTAGCCAAATCCGCCCAGGCACTTTTGATTTATGGCCCTTGAATTACTGATTGGATCCACTCATCCAGACCATCTAATTGGATCCACTCGTCTAAAACATCTAGAGAAACTAACATTTTTCATAGGGGCAGTTGTGGGAGACATGCGCTTTTCTCAAAAGCATCTCTAGTTTTCTTTCAAAATGTCTGACGTATTCCCATGCTCAATGGTTATTTTCTTTCAAAATGTCTGACGTATTCCCATGCTCAATGGTTATTTCCGTTCAAAGTGTTTGACGTATTCCCATGTTCAATGGTTATTTCTGTTCAAAGTGTCTTACCTACTCCCATGCTTAATGGTTATTTCTTTTCAAAATGTCTGACATATTCCCATGCTCAATGGTTATTTCCGTTCAAAGTGTTTGACGTATTCCCATGCTCAATGGTTATTTCTGTTCAAAGTGTCTTACCTACTCCCATGCTCAATGGTTATTTTCTTTCAAAATGTCTGACGTATTCCCATGCTCAATGGTTATTTCCGTTCAAAGTGTTTGACGTATTCCCATGCTCAAACGTTATTTTCTTTCAAAATGTCTGACGTATTCCCATGCTCAATGTTTATTTCCATTCAAAGTGTTTGACGTATTCCCATGTTCAATGGTTATTTCTGTTTAAAGTGTCTTACCTACTCCCATGCTTAATGGTTATTTCCTTTTAAAGTGTTTGGCGTATTTCCATGCTCAATGGTTATTTCCTTTCAAAGTGTCTCGCGTATTGCCATGCTCAATGGGTATTCCGTTTCAACATATCTCACGTATTCCCATGCTCAATGGTTATTTCCTTTCAAAGAATCTCACTTATTCCAATGCTGAATGGTTATTCCGTTTCAAAGTGTCTCGCGTATTCCAATACTCATTGGTTATTTCCTTTCAAAGTATCTCACGTACTCCAAAGCTCAATGGTTTATTTCCTTTCAAAGTGGCTGACGCATTCCCTTTCTCAATAGTTATTTCCTTTCAAAGTGTCTGACGTATTCCCGTGTTCAATGGTTATTTCCTTTCAAATTGTCTGACGTATTCCCATGCTCAATGGTTATTTCCTTTCAAAGAATCTCACTTATTCCAATGCTGAATGGTTATTCCGTTTCAAAGTGTCTCGCGTATTCCAATACTCATTGGTTATTTCCTTTCAAAGTATCTCACGTACTCTAAAGCTCAATGGTTTATTTCCTTTCAAAGTGGCTGACGCATTCCCTTTCTCAATAGTTATTTCCTTTCAAAGTGTCTGACGTATTCCCATGTTCAATGGTTATTTCCTTTCAAATTGTCTGACGTATTCCCATGCTCAATGGTTATTTCCTTTCAAAGTGGCTGACGTATTCCCATGCTCAATGGTTATTCCGTTTGAAAAGTGCCTCACGTATTCCCATGCTCAATGTTTATTTCTTTTCAAAGTTCCTGACGTATTTCAATGCTCAATGGTTATCTCCGTTCAAAGTGTCTGAGGTATTCCGTGCTCAATGATTATTTATTTTCAAAGTGTCTGACGTATTCCCGTGCTCAGTGGTTATTTCCTTTCAAAGTGTCTCACGTATTCCCCTGGTCATTTTTTTTCCGTTTCAAAATATCTCACATATTCCCATGCTCAATGGTTATTCTCTTCCAAAGTGTCTGACGTATTCCCATACTCACTCTTAGGGTATTCCATTCAAAATATTATCAGCTTCAATATTAAGTCATACAACATTATCAAAAGTATTTTTCCCGACCGCAACTCAGAAATTACAGAAATTCGTTTTTTTTACATTTATTTCCAAATATTTCTGTGTGTTTGTGTGTGTTTTGGTTTAGCGTCCAGTAGTTCTAGAACATCTTCTAATGCTTCTGAAAAGTCTCTCCTCACAGTTCTCTTTGTTGAAAATAAAGGAATCAGTCGACTTATCTGCTTAGTTAATGCTATCATTTTCAAGCATTTCTTCATATTGTCACGTCTGCTATCTTAATCAAGGTGTTTCTTCATTTGATATTGAGTGACTTGTCATAGTTGTACTCTGTTTTGAAGGGGATTTCACTTTGTATGGCATTTTTGATCGGTGAACAAATTTAGCGATATTTTGCAAGACGATATTTTATAGTCGGTTTTCTTGTTGTAGAACTTGCTTTCAATGGTGTACTTGTGTTTATTTGAAATAATTCTTTTGGAGAGAAAGGATTGACAAGATATTCTTCTTCCTTTAGTTGTTAGGAGAGAAGTTCACCTGTTCCTTTCTGCTTAAACATCCCAACCTGCAATGGATAAACATTGTACGCAGAACTTCACATAGTGATACTTGTATGATTTAAACATTAATCGTTCACTAATTGTTCGCACACATTCTCCTCTTAATTCTAAAATAGCATTGAATACATGAGTAGAACAAGGTACATAATAGTCTGTGGAAGCACTCCATATTTCACATGAATAAAAGTACTTATTTCTAGTCATTCAGACAATTAACAATAAGTACAAGCCAGAGCGCCACCACTACTTAATAGCTCCATCACTGACGCGATATCGCAACAACTTTTAAATAAATACTGGCATATTCCTTTTAAACGAAATTTTATTATTCTAATGTTTCATGCACAATAAGATCATTTGCGCACGCGACAATGTTCTTATTGTGCGTCTGTGCACTGAAATGTAGTTAAAATACAACTGTATATCAAAATGATTCAACGCCAAAGTCAGAAGAAAAGCTCTTGACACCTCAGTTTACATAGTATTTTAATGAAATTACTGCCAACCTGGAGTAAAATAGTTCTAACAAGGCACTTCACTTTCCGAGTTTCGAAATATGCTCTGTCAAAAAAAATTAAAACAAAATGTAAATTTTATTTAACCTGTTTACATCTTGAAACAGGTGATTGCTGCACGACAGCTCCTTTCCTTATTACCACTTTTTGGTGGTGGAGCTAGTGTTTTGTAGCCGTGTTATCATTAACACTCATTGTTTTAGGTAGATCAATATGTATCTAACGGGTTGAAAACCCGAAGCGGAATAGGTTTACTTGAAATTGAAATTGGTGTTTATGAACATGAAAAATGTATGAAGAAAACTTAATACACGACAAAAGTCTTTGGGCAATCATTTCATCAGATACATAAATATATCTATATAGGGAAAAACTTTTAAAATCTTCTTGCCCCAAACCAGAGGGCCTAGGGCTTTAATATTTGGTATTTAGCATCATCTAGTGGTCCTCTACCAAGAATGTCCAAATTATTTCCCTAGGGTCAAATATGGCCCCGCCCCGGGGGTCACATAGTTTATATTGACTAATATAGGGAAAACCTTTGAAAATCTTCTTGTCCAAAAACCACTGGGCCTAAGGCTTTGATATTTTGTATGTGACATCATCTAGTGGTCCTCTACTAAGGTTTTCAAATTATTCCTAGGCAATTGGCCCTCCTGGCGTCACTTGGAAAACTTTGAAAATTCTTGTCCAAAACAAAAGCTAGGCTATGATTTTGAATGTACATCATCTAGTGGTTTACCAGTTGTTCAAATGGTCCTGGGTCAAAAGGCCGCCCTCAGGGATCACATGGTTTATATAACTTATATTAGGGAACATCTTTAAAATCTCTGCAATACCTATCAACATTGCAATTTGACATATGTAAAAGTTTTATGCCTAATACTTGATAGAGCTTGACCCTTGATCTTGACCTAGTGACCATAACTTTCACTTTTTGAGCTAAGCCTTCAAATTTGGACCACGTGCTAGGTTTTGTACTAAAAAACTTGACCTTGACATGACCTATGCTACTTGTGTTCCGAAGAAATTTGACCTGATTTTGAACTATTACTGCTTCACATTCTCAACTACAGCCTTCAAATTGACACTTGCTTTTTGTAAGAAATGAACTTCGACCTTGATTTACCTAGTGACCTACTTTCCATTTAAAGTACAGCTAATTGGCCACTGCTAGTTTTGTTTCCGACAAGAATTTGACTGATCTGACCTAGTGACCTCTTAAATCTCAGTTCTTAAGCCTTCAATTTAGACACATGCAGTTTTGTGTATCCGAACAACTTTAACAGAGATTGCTATGAACCACTTCAACATTTCTGTAGCTACACCTTCAAATTTGGACCCATATGCAAGTTTTGTACGAAATAACTTCGACTATGCCATTACTTAGGACCTACTTATGCCCTTTTTAAGGTCAGCTTAAAATTTGGACACATGCATATTTTGGTTCGAAGAATTCCTTATTTTGACCTAGTGTCCTACTCACATTTTCTCACTACAGCTTCAATTGACCACATGCATAGTTAACAAAATGAACTTTAACCTTGAAACTTGACCTAGTGACTACTTTCACATCTAAGCTACAGCCTCAACATGCACATGCATATTATCCGTCCTGATTGAAATTTGACTGATTTTACTAGTCCTCGCCTTTGCTCAAGACGCCTTCAAATTTGATCACTGCTAGGTTGTGTATGAAATGAACTTGACTGAATTGACTAGTGACGACTTTCACATTTCCAAGCTACACTTCAATATTGGACCTTGAAGACACATGCACAGCTTTGTTACAGATAATAATATGACTTGATTGACTTGACTAGTCTTGAAATTGAAACATCAAAATGCTCAATGGATCACTCTGTGTTTTGTCATAGCATGCATTTCAGTTTTTATCGAGTAGTTAAAACTCATGAGAAAACTCCAAATCCTATCACATAGAATTACACACCCTAAATAACCAGCACTTCAGTTCTGGGTTTAATTTTTATCACATAATGGTGTACCATGCGCCAGATATGGCCCCCTGGGTACGAGCAGCTGGGAAAAATTGTAAATCTTCTTGTCCAAAACCACAAAGCCTAGGGCTTTGATATTTGTAATGTAGCATCATCTAGTGGTTTTCTACCAAGTTTGTTCAAATTGTCCCCCTAGGGTCAAATATGGCCCCGCCCCAGGGGATCACATGGTTTATATAGACTTATATCTAGGGAAAATCTTTAAAAATCTTCTTGTCCATAGCCTACAACATTCAAATTTGTACCATATGTATAGTTTTGAGTGGCTAGATGAACCTTGACATGAGTTGACCTTGATCTTGACCTAGTGACCTACTTTCACATTTTTGTAGCTACAGCCTTCAAATTTGGACCACGTGCATAGGTTTATGTACCGAAATAAACTTTGACCTTGACATTGACCTAGTGACCTACTTTGTGTTCCGAAATGAAATTTGACCTTGATTTTGACCTAGTTACCTGCTTTCACATTTCTCAAGCTACAGCCTTCATATTTGGACCACATGCATAGTGTTGTGTAATGAAATGAACTTCGACCTTGATGTTGACCTAGTGACCTACTTTCACATTTTTAAAGGTACAGGCTTCAGATTTGGACCACATGCATAGTTTTGTGTTCCGAAAAGAACTTTGACCTTGAGTCTGACCTAGTGACCTTCTTTCACATTTCTCAAGCTAAAGCCTTCAAATTTAGACCACATGCATAGTTTTGTGTATCGAAACGAACTTTAACCTAGAGATTGACCTAGTGACCTACTTTCACATTTCTGTAGCTACAGCCTTCAAATTTGGACTATATGCATAGGTTTGTGTACCGAAATAAACTTTGACTATGCCATTGACTTAGTGACCTACTTTCACCTTTTTAAAGGTACAGGCTTAAAATTTGGACCACATGCATAGTTTTGTGTTCCGAAATGAAATTTGACCTTGATTTTGACCTAGTGTCCTACTTTCACATTTCTCAAGCTACAGCCTTCAATTTTGGACCACATGCATAGTTTTGTATACAGAAATGAACTTTAACCTTGAGATTGACCTAGTGACCTACTTTCACATTTCTTAAGCTACAGGCCTCAAATTTGGACCACATGCATAGTTTTGTGTTCTGAATTGAAATTTGACCTTGATTTTTACCTAGTACCTACGTTCACATTTCTCAAGCTACTGCCTTCAAATTTGGATCACATGCGTAGGTTTGTGTACTGAAATGAACTTTGACCTTGAAATTGATCTAGTGACTGACTTTCACATTTCCCAAGCTACAGCTTTCAAATTTGGACCACATGAATGGACCACATGCACAGCTTTGTGTACAGAAATAAATATTGACCTTGATTTTGACTTTGAGCTAGTCTTGAAATTTGGAACATTCAAAAATGGCTCAATGGTGGATCACTCTGTGATCTCTTGTTCATCGCATGCATTTCAGTTTGTTTATCTGAGTAGTCTAAAACTCTTGAAAAAAATCTCCAACAACTCCTATCACATAGTAATTACAGCACCCTAGAATAACCAGCATTCAGTTACTGGGTTTAATTTTTTATTCACAGGTAATGGTGTACCATGCCCGCCAGATAAGTGGTCAGCCACTGGTTACGAGCCAGGCTGCGTAGGTAAGTAGTACAATCCTTATTTTGTGTTCCAAGCGTGACGTATCGTTACAGTCCATTTTACCGCTTTGGATTTTTTTTATAATAGAACTAGAAGAGTAATTTGTAGGCGTGTACTGAAGTATTTTGTGTTACCAACGGGACGTATTGTAGTTCTATCATTTTAACTTGAGCTTTAGATTCATTTTATTGTTTTGTAATAATTGCACAAGAATGATTTTGCGTAGGTAAGTAGAACTGTAGTATATGTTACAAACGTGACGATACAATACAGTTTACCACTACAGAATTATCGTCATGACTTTATTTGAGCTAAAGTGTAATTTAAATTTGTATAACTATATGAAGATAAATAACGATCTAGAATCTATAAAACATGTACATTGTTGAGACTAATGACAGAGAAGACTTCCTGAGTAAGTAACTCAGGGAGTGGCATTGTGTATTTGTACTGTAATATTCTCATCAGTGCGTACTGCTGTTGTCATTAAATACTCTGCTTTATTTTTTCAGACATGTTTCCGAAAATGTTGAACAACCCAAGCCTGTCTTACCCTATAGTTAAACCAGACACTTTCGAGTTTAAATGCCACGTAAACTTCGACGCGTCGCGTTCTGATGTTGGTTTCGACGTCCAATGGTATTTTGACAATAAAACCGATGCCAGTGTCCCGGATACTCACTTGAGTGGAACACAGCGTGACGCCGTACTGGATCAGAAATACCTTGCTGGACACCTAGGAGAATCGGTATATCAGTCCATAATAAGTAAACGCCACTCGGCTCCTACTTTTTAAGCAACTTCCATTTTTCTCTCAAACACGTTGGCGTTGGCATTTTTTAAAATTAAAGAATCTTTGGCAAAGATGATGATATTTGCCATGGTTTCTGTTTTATAAGCCATTAACTTTTTTGCCATATACTTAACTCCATGCAATTTTGTTTTTATTTTAGGTCACAGTTGTGTGCTTTTGTTAACAGCATACAATCAAATATCGGGGATAAAATCAGACAAATAATCCTCGCTCCAAGAATACTGAAAATGATAAGCTAGCATTTAATTCATACTGGCCTTACCATCAGCAAACTTACTGTCTTTAATTTTAGTGAATATGTTTCATCAGTGAATTGTTTCATTTACTTAAGTTTGTTTATAAGTTATTTTTATGGAATTGAAATAGAGTTTGCGCGCGCCTAATCTCCTGAACACATGCACACAATTGAATGAAACTTAACACAAGTGATCAGTAGATGCCCTTGTTGTACATGGTGCATGTCTAATAGGTTCTTTCAGAAAAAAAATATCTGCAGGGTTATGGGACTTCTATTTTTTGTTACTTTACTATATACATACAGTCCACATAATTATGCAATCTTGTTTGCGTCAAATTGCAATGCACTGTGTCAGTGCGTGCGGAGGGTACATTCATCACATTCAGTGATAGCTCTAGTTTTCTATCAATATTTGAAATCGGATTTCTTACCAATGAGTTTTTCTGAGTTTCAAGCTGAAATGTACATAAGTATGCATGCCCAAAGTTCGCAATTCAAGTTCAACAATTTACTTTAGTCATCTGATTTTGAAAAATGAGAGTTATTGTATCACTGAGCGGTTGTCGGCGTCGGCGTCGCGTGCCTGTTAAGTTATGTTAGGTCATAGCTATTCCTAAACTATCAAGTATTCTTTGAAACTTGGAAACTTGTTCAACACATTATAGCTGACCTGTATATTGAAGAAACAAATCATTGCTTTTTGCAATTATGGCCCTTTGTACTTTAGAAATATCGTTTCTTGGTTAAGTTTTATGTTTAGGTCACTTTTCTCCTAAACTATCAAAGCTATTGCTTTGAAACTTGGAATACTTGTTCACCATCATAAGCAGACCCTGTACATCAAGAAACATAACTCCATCTTGCTTTTTGCAAGATTTATTGCCCCTTTTGTACTTAGAAAATCAGTTTCTTGGTTAAGTTTTATGTTTAGGTCAGCTTTTATCCTAAACTATCAAAGCTATTGCTTTAAAACTTGCAAACTTGTTCACCATCATAAGTTGACCCTGTATAGCAAGAAACATAACTCCGTCCTGCTTTTTGCAAGATTTATGGCCCCTTTTGGACTTAGAAAATATCAGATTTCTTGGTTAAGTTTTATGTTTAGGTCAACTTTTTCTCTTAAACTATCAAAGCTATTGCTTTGAAACTTGCAACACTTGTTCACCATCATAAGCTGACCCTGTACAGCAAGCAACATAACTCCATCCTGCTTTTTGCAATAATTATTGCCCCTTTTGGACTTAGAAAATCATTTTCTTGGTTGAGTATTATGTTTAAGTCAACTTTTCTCATAAACTATCAAAGCTATTGCTTTAAAACTTGCAACAGTTTTTCACCATCATAAGTGGACACTGTACATCAAGAAACATAACTCTATCCTGCTTTTTGCAAGAATGATGGCCCTTTTTAGACTTAGAAAATCATGGGTAGGACAATATTTCTATTACACAAAAAAAATCAGATGAGCGTCAGCACCCGCAAGGCGGTGTTCTTGTTATTTCATATACTTAATCTAACAATTTGTTGGTTTGAATATATTTCCTGAAGGGTGAATTATATTTCTTTTCTTGAAAATGCCTTAAAAATTGAAGTTAAATTGGAGTGCCAGTATTTATTTGTTTTGTTCAGTGTATATATTTCTAAAACTGCAAATAAATGGGTTGGAGCGAAAGTGGTCTAAGTGTATATTATAAATAAAGAAGCTTTTAGAGCAGTTTCGCTCTCACCCCGCGAAATTGGATATTGAACTTTATTGACATTATGTCGTTTTAGTGAAAATGATCTATATCTGTATAATTGTAGCTTAGCTGCAGAGTTCGGTCTTACTTCAAAGCTACACCGTTCAGGAAAGGACCATACCTCCCGAGTAATGGTTACTGGTGTGGGATAAAGGTATTACATTAGTTCTAATTTCCTACTACAGAATACAAGACGATCCACAGAACCACTTCTACAGCAGTATTTCACGAACCAGATACGTTAAAATTAATTTTAGAAATGTTAAACATTTTTTTTTTTGTGCGACTAAGTGTATCGATATAGTTTTGTGACTGAGTTTTATCCATATGCTTTATATAAAGAAAAATTAAATCATTTATTTTGTGCTTTCTATGATATTATGTCCAAGGAAATGATATTTCTTTTCCTTTAAAAGTATTCTCCTACCAGTTTAACTGTCAGCACCAAGGATCCAGCACAAACAGTAAAACTAATATCAACTATACCAATAATATGTGACAAAGCCGCACAGCCGTCCTGCAAATTAGAGCTATATCTCGACAACAATAACCGTAAGTATTCGTTTGTTATTAGACGGCTATTTCCTTGTATGATCGGCGTATTGCATCCAGTTGTTTTCCCAGGGACTTCCATTACAACATATTTTGCGTGTACGGCATTCTACCCACCAAACCGACGTTAAAACCATTTTTTTTACATTGCTGGCATGGCCGAAGAAAACGTTTTGTGATTTTTTTCTGATACACTTTGAAGGTAGCAAATATATTTGGTAAATATGTGATAAAACATATTTCGTATGAAAATGAGAAAGAAAGATCAAAGCTTAAACTAGTTTTTATAACCGTAAATATAAAAATTGAACTGACACGACTGTTAAACACTTTTTTGGCGTATTACAATTGAAGCGGGCCCTTTTGACAGTACTTTTAGATGTTGAAAAGATCAATATACTCGCATTCATTTTCATCCTCTGATACTCATAGAACAAGCTACGGTCAAAATGAAATATAAAAGCTTTTTAACCCAACTGGGACTTCTAAATCACTAATTTAATCCAAACTCGATCGCACAAAAATGGCCTTTAACTCTCATATAAACAAAGTAAAAGCTAAAATTTGATACAGATCACATCTTTGGTATGTTTAATATATTCTTTGATATTTTCTAGCGACTGGTTTTACGTCTGCTGACGCCGTTTCTTTTTCAGCTCACACAAGCAATGCTCGGGTGAGTTATTGTGATCTCGATGTCCGTCGTCCGTCGTCTGTCTGTCTGTCAACATTTAGCTAGTGTATGTCATAGAGGCTGTATTTTTCAATTGATCTTCATCGAATTTGGTCAGAATGATTGCCTTGATAAAAACTAAGCCAGGTTTGAATATGGGTCATCTGGGGTCAAGAACTAGGTCACTAGATCAAATCAAAGAAAAACCTTGTGTATGCGATAGAGGCTGTATTTTTCGATTGATCTTCATGATTTTTGGTCAGAAGGATTGCCTTGATAAAATCTAGGTCAAGTTCGAATATGGATAATCTGCGGTAAAAAACTAGATCACTAGGTCAAATCAAAGAAAAACCTTGTGTATGCAACAGGGACTGCATTTTACATTTGAATGTTTGTCTGGATGAAATTTAGCTCTAATTTGAATATGGGTTATCCAGGGTAAAAAAAACAGGTCACCCGGTTAAATCAAAGAAAAACCTTGTGTACACAATAGGGGCTTCTTTTTACACTAGATATTCATAAAATTTAGTCAGAATGATTGCCTTAAAGAAATTTAGGTCAAGTTAAAATATGAGTCCCCTGGGGTCAAAAACAAGGTCACTACGTCAAATCAAAGAAAAACCTTTTGTACGCAATGGGGACTGCATTTTACACCGGATCTTCATGAAATTTGGTAAGAATGTTTGTCTGGATGCAGATTAGGTCAAACTTGATTATAGGTCATCTGGAGTCAAAAACTAGGTCAACTGGTCAAATCAAAGAAAAAACTTTAGTACGCAATAGGGGCTGCATTTTACACTGGATCTTCAAAAAGTTTTATCAGAATGATTGTCTTGATGAAATCTAGTTCAAATTGAAATATGGGTAACCTGTGATCAAAAACTAGGTCGCAGGGTCAAATCAAATGAAAAAACTTAAGTACGCAATAGGGGCTGCATTTTACACTGGATCTTCATGAAATTTGATTACAAAGTTTGCCTTGATGACTTCTAGGTCAGGTTTGAATCTGGGTCATGTCTGGTTAAAAACTAGTTCATCCGGTTAAATCTATGACCATATCTTCATGAAATTTGGTCAAAATATTTATATTGATGTTTAAAGTTTTGGATGATTTCGAATTTGGGTCACTAGATCAAATAAAAGGAAAAGCTTGTAGTCACTTTTTTGCTTAGTTCCTTCTGAAACTTTGTCAGAATGTTTGTTTTTATGGAATCCTGGACAAGGACGAATCTTTATCATATGGGTCAAAAACTATGTCACTTGGTCGAATCAAAGAAAATACTTGTTTGCCCTCAAGAGTTTGGTCCAATCTTAATGAAAATTGGTGAGAATATTTGTTTCTATGTTATCACTAGGTCAAACATGTTTGCACTGTTACGGTGTGTTTCTCAGGTGAGCGACGTAGGGCCATCTTGGCCCTCTTGTTTACAATTTCGAAACAGTTATTCATAGGAGAGATCAACGTGACGACACGCATTAACATATGTTTACCTGGTGGTGGGCAAAACAAATGTTTTTACGTCGTTTGTGTATGGGATAAGAATTTTTAAATTTTTATAACTTTTTCATATTTTCATATTTACAATTTTCATATTTGCGTATTTAAATATCTTTTTTTTCAAACGACTAACCGTTTTAAATGACATATGATTTTAATAGCGGCGTAGCGATGTTTAAAACTTTTAGAAAAACACTGTGAGTTAAGCTTTCATTATTATTTTCTGTTTCATTTCGAAATGATAATTAAAAATAACTAAAAATGTTCTTGTTTCATAACCTTTCCATTTATCAAAAAATGATATTGATATAATTTGTGTTTTAAGAAAGTTAAAGCCGTTAGTAAAACATCACTGTTTACAAAAATGGACATTCGGCGTTTGCACATCCGATCACTGTCATATCAGTTCTAAAAATAGAAAATACAACAGATTTGTATACAAACACCTCTCTCCTGTTACAGATAACACCGTAACAACGACGTCTTGTACTAAAGTTATGAAGCCAACAGACTGGAATGCGGCTACACACGAATCTGTAATCCCGGTTCAAATTCTCGCACAACGAGATCCTAAGAAGGACGCTGATAAAAATCTTGCTTTGCATTTTCAGCAAATATTTTCGGGCGATGCACCACCAATATTCAACGGATACAACATCCCCTATTTGCCAGTATGATAAATCAGACTTTTACCAAATTTTACACCTGTTTGGTTGTAGTAGGTGCTGATTCAAACGGCATTTTCGTTACTACAAAAACAGTTTCTATCTGATAGAGATATCTTGCTAAAACAGTGCAATACACCATTAAATGATAAATATGTTTTAGAAATATATTATCACAAAACAGATAGAACTCATTTGATATAATTTCGTAATATTAATATTAAATTTGAAATATACATAATGAAATGCACTGTCTTCCCTACTTACGGAAAGTAGGGATTAAATTTATTTGTTTTAAGCATTTTATTTCTTTAAATTTCTTTGTTGGGCAGATACATACCAAGGACAAAGACACATCACAATGTAGATGTACAGGGGATCCTCATTGCGTCACCCTCGACACACATTTAACCAGAAAAGGAGCGTAAGTTGACCTTTTTCATTTTATATGATCAAATACTGTTAAGAAATTACAAAAAAACCTTGCTTTTTTTTAGCTCGATCTGAAAGTACTATCACTGACCTTGTTTCATGTCAAATAATTGTCAAAGTGATAACCACGTAAGACGAAGCACTAAAAAACAAAACATTTTGATATTTAACCGACCGAAAATGTTAAAGTTATCAATCCAGACCTCTTACTAGTTTTTAGCTACTAAAACGTATAGCTATTGCACTCGCCCCGGTGTCGGCGGCGGCGTCGCCGTTGGTTAAAGTTTTAGATACCGGGGGGGGGGGGGGGTGGTAAAGTCAAATATCTCTGTTACTATCAAAGCTATTGACTTGAAACTTAAAATAGTTAATAACTATCAAAGTCTACACCAGCAGAAACAATCCCAATAACTCTGATTTGACAGAATTATGCCCCTTTTTAACTTAGAATTTTTGGTTAAAGTTTTTGATAAAGTCAAATATCTCTGTTACTATCAAAGCTATTGACTTGAAACTTAAAATAGTTATTTACTATCAAAGTCTACACCAGCAGAAACAATCCCAATAACTCTGATTTGACAGAATTATGCCCCTTTTTAACTTAGAATTTTTGGTTAAAGTTTTTGATAAAGTCAAATATCTCTGTTACTATCAAAGCTATTGACTTGAAACTTAAAATAGTTATTTACTATCAAAGTCTACACCAGCAGAAACAATCCCAATAACTCTGATTTGACAGAATTATGCCCCTTTTTAACTTAGAATTTTTGGTTAAAGTTTTTGATAAAGTCAAATATCTTTGTTACTGTCAAAGCTATTGACTTGAAACTTAACATACTTATTTACCATCAAAGTCTACTCCAGGAGAAACAATTCCAATAACTCCAATTTGAATTTTGACAGAATTATGCCCCTTCTTTAACTTAGAATTTTTTGTTAAAATTTTTGATAAAGTCAAATATCCCTGTTACTATCAAAGCTTTTGACTTGAAACTCAAAATAGTTATTTACAACCGAAGTCTACATTAGGATTCATATAACTCCAATTTGAATTTTGACAGAGTTATGTCCCTTTTTAAGATGGATTTTCTACTGGCATAGCTTTAATTCAGAGTCAAGCATTGAGAAAAGTAGAGCGCGCTGTCTTACGGACAGCTCTTGTTATACATGTATTTATGTTAGTCTTGTCCATGTGCAATACAGTAGTTATGTTGTTTGGTGGGTTTAACGTCGCACCAACACAATTATAGTTCATATGGCAATTTTACAGCTTTAACGGTGGAGAAAATCCCATGTGCCCCTCCGTGGAAGAACCACCTACCTTCCGTATGCCATCTGGATGGCTTCCTCACGTGAAGAATTCAACGCCCCGAGTGAGACTCGAACCCACATCGGTGAGGGGCTAGTGATTTGAAGTCAGCGACTTGAACCACTCGGCCACGGAAGCCCTACAATAGTAGCACTTAATATGACAGAATTATAAGAGTCATGTTCTATATACTAATTAAAGTCATTGCAGAAATATATACATGTCTGTTTCTTAGAAGGCATATGTGTAAAATGCAAATAGATACACAGACATTAAACAACAAGTGTTAAATTATTACTGTACATA
Source organism: Mercenaria mercenaria (assembly GCF_021730395.1). Classification (NCBI taxonomy): domain Eukaryota; kingdom Metazoa; phylum Mollusca; class Bivalvia; order Venerida; family Veneridae; genus Mercenaria; species Mercenaria mercenaria. Next base: position 78,470,395 of record NC_069367.1, on the reverse strand, counting down.
CAGAATATTTGTTAAATATATTCCTTTTTAAGAAAGCGGTTCTTCAGGGGCCATAGTAGGAGACTTCGGAACCGGGTTGAAAATTCGTTTGTCCCCTGATGACGGGACAGAGTGTTTGCTGAAACAAACATTGAATAGGGAGTGCAGGAAATTACAAATCTATTGTAATTAGCCTTAGGAATTTTGTTTACGACACATGATTAACCTGTTTTGCAGACTACTGTTTTCTGTGCCTCAGAAATAGAACTTCCGTTGTTCGACGACAAAGAGTTCTGCAGAAGTATTTATGTATCCAAATTATTTGAATTCGCTGGAGTTAGCATTATTGTACTAACTGAACTAAAATTAACTAATGTCAGTTTCCAATTTTAATAAACTCCTCACAATATACCGAGAAACAGAGCGAGTCCATAGCTACTTGTTGTTCAATTATATACACAAATTTTTCAAAAACGCTATTTGGTCAACATAACAGCAGTATACAGCACGTGAAAAGATTGGCTCTGCTCTGTGCAATGATTTACTCTTGTTGCTCTGACTTCAGACAAGTTGTTCAGTGTGTGTGTATATGTTCGGGTTTTTCAACAATTTTTCAGTCATATAAACGACGGTGTCTACTTGTAGCAGTGAGCACAATACCCAACTTTATAGTGCTGCCTCACTGGAATATCACGCCGTAGACACGTGACATGATACCCCAGCCAGTCAAATTATACTGACACCGGGCTGACCAGTCCTAGCACTATCCTCTTAATGCTAAGCGCCAAGCGAGGAAGCTGCTAGTACCATGTTTTACGTCTTTGGTATGACGCGGCCGGGGATCGAACCCACGACCTCCCGCACTCGAAGCGGACGCTCTACCACTAGGCTACCGAGGCGGTAGTTGTTAAGTAAACTGGTGTAATCATTCATTTATATGTTTTGATTAATATGATACCGTCAAAGATGGAGGAGCAGGAGTTTTCATTCAGTACCCATCTGGCAAGAGAGAAACACTACATGCAGCCACAGGAAAACACTGCAGCAACTATAAGGCAGAGACTGAAGCACTCATGAAGGCCGTCTCAGTGGTTGAAGACTCGGCAGAAGAAAGCTCCTCAGTCGTCTTTTTCACAGATGCACTGTCTGCCATGGAAGCTCTGATCAACAATAAAGCTCCGCAGCTAGCCAGGAGAATGCAGAGCCTGAGTATGACCTGCAAAGTAGCACTTCAGTGGATTCCATCCCATTGTGGACTTGCAGGCAATGAAGAGGCAGACAAACTGGCTAAGCTAGGAGCTCAGTCAGAACAACCAACAGTACCTGTGAGTTACAAGGAGAAAGTCACCATCATCAAGGCACTAACGAGACCAAGGATGGAGGAAGATGCATTTCATCTCCGCTCAGGGCACAACAAGCTCAATGCTCACATGTACAAGAAATACAGACTAACATCATCGCCAGCTTGTCCATGTGGTGAAGAAGATCAGACTGCGGAGCATATACTTCAGAGATGCAAAAGGCACGACCAGGAGCGAGCTGCGACTTGGCCAATAGATACCTCAATCCACCAGAAACTGTATGGAGGCATTGAGGATCTTAGGCAAACCACAAGTTTCATCGAGGCTACTGGTCTGAAAGTGTAGATGCGAACGACAAGAAGAAGAAGATTAATATGATCTGGTATTTTTCACTACTGATAGAGCCTTTCTCATCGGTAACTTGTCTTGTCAAACAGATTGAAAATAGGGTTACAGTGGGGTCGGGATACCCTTAACGCGTTTAAACCCCGAGTCTCCTTTCTGTGTAAAGGCGGTGCTCACCCACTCACTCATTCACGCAAACACGCACGCACGCACGCACAGACACACACACACACACGCACGCACGCATGCACACACAGAGTTAACCACCTTCTACTTAGTAAGGTTAAGAGCCCACAATATTTCTGGCAACAGATAGTTTGCGTTTTTAGCTCGACTATTCGAAATATAGTCTAGCTATTCTACTCACTTGGCGTCGGCGTCGGCGTCGGCGTCACACCTTGGTTAAGTTTTTGCATGCAAGTACATACAGCTATCATTTAAAGGCATATAGCTATGAAACTTATTTTTTCTTTTTCTAGGTCAATTACCAACCTCACTGGGTCAAGTTCCATATATCTGACATGTAGTTTGAGCGTATTATGCCCCCTTTTGGACTTAGAAAATTCTGGTTAAAGTTTTACATGCAAGTTACTATCTCCAAAACTAATGCAGATATTGAATTGAAACTTCACATGTGTCTTCGGGGTTATAAAACTAGTTGATAGCACCAAGTCCCATAACTCTGACCTTCATTTTGGCCAATTTATGCCCCCTTTTGGACTTAGAAAATTCTGGTTAACGTTTTGCGTGCAAGTACATACAGCTATTACTAAAAGGCATATAGATTTGAAGCTTATTTTTTCTTTTTCTAGATCAATTACCAACCTCACTGGGTCAAGTCCCATGTATCTGACATGTAGTTTGAGGAAATTATACCCCCTTTTGGACTTAGAAAATTCTGGTTAAAGTTTTACATGCAAGTTACTATCTCCAAAACTAATGCAGATATTGAATTGAAACTTCACATGTGACTTCGGGGTTATAAAACTAGTTGATAGCACCAAGTCCCATAACTCTGACCTTCATTTTGGCCAAATTATGCCCCCTTTTTTACTAAGAAAATCCTGGTTAACGTTTTGCGTGCAGGTACATACATCTATTACTAAAGGTATATAGATTTGAAACTTATTTTTTCTTTTTCTCGGTCAATTACCAACCTCAATGGGTCAAGTCCCATAACTCTGACATGTATTTTGAGGAAATTATGCACCCTTTAGGACTTGGAAAATTCTGGTTAAAGTTTTACATGCAAGTTACTATCTCCAAAACTAATGCAGATATTGAATTGAAACTTCACATGTGCCTTCGGGGTTATAAAACTAGTTGACAGCAGCAAGTCCCGTAACTCGTAACTCTGATATGCATTTTGGTGAAATTATGTTTCCTTTTGAACTTGAAATTCTTTTGATATTTTAACCTTTTTGGGTAATATTTTCCTGCTTCTAGGACAATATTTCGAATAGTCGAGCTTGGCTGTCTTACGGACAGCTCTTGTTTTTTTTTAGTTGAATATTCATCTTTGCTTTATTTCATTTTACCTTCCTTTTTCAACCAATCATTTGCATATAGTTAAGATATACATGCTGTTGGATTAAGCAACCGTCTGCTATATTATTCCGCTACAGAATGTTTGTTGTTGCGGGCCTAATTAGCGATGTATGGCTCTCTGACTGATTTGAATGCTCTGTTCTTTCGGGAAACCTTCCATTTTCTTTTTCTTTTTATTCATTTTTTTTTTACAACTTTCAAATTAACACTAAATTCTAATGTTAAAATCCGATCCTCAAAGCACTCAGTAAAAGAGCGTCCTGCCCTAGTATAGACGTTCTATCTACGGAAGCGCTGGCGGGACATTTATGAGTTATGAACACTGTCAGTTTCATTTCAGGCAATACGACTACTACAAGGTTGGAGAATTTATGATGTACGAAAGCACAGTGCCAAATCGCTTGTTTCAGGTAAGAACAGAAAAATAACGTCATATGTGTGTATTACCAAATTGGTCACTAATAGAAATTATATAGCTTTTTAAAACATTTATCTTTAGCCTACTAGCGGCAAGCGCATTTGCCTTTGCGACCAGTACAGACCATGATCAGTCTGCATAGATCATGGTCTGCAATGTTCGCTTTTAAGTCAATATTAGTAAACACCCATTAAAATATTAAGTGGTACTGCCTACACGGAACGATGGAACAGTCCATTTTAGAAATTTAGCGTAAAGGTTAAGTGTTCTCATATACCTTTCATGTAAAACAGGTTCAGGCTCGCACGTGGTCATGTGGAAGAGTCACGTGTAATTGTGGTGTGGCTGCACGTGAAGGCAATGACATCGTCATTATAGATATGTGTCACGGCCACTATGGAAAATCCTTTCCACAAGTTCTCATTCCACACAAGGGGGCACTCTCGCAAGGAACAGTGGTAAGCCAGGATCCAGCCGGAAACCACTTTCTGGTAAGTGAGTATGGGTACGATAAAAGTAATACTTCCGCATTGTTTTCAAGGATTACTCCTTTTTCCACACAAAGGAACACCCTTGCAATGAATAGATTTGAGCCGGGATCCAGGCGGAACACACTTTCTGGAAAATGTGTACCGGCAGGACAAACACACGCCTTTCAAAAATTATTTTCACACGTTCTACAAAAGCTTTTCACACACAAGATACAGTTATAGGCCGGCGAATCCCTATAGGGTGTTGACCTTAGTAATGGTGGTCGGCATTTAGTTCTTGTCTTGAATAATGCTTGCAGAACTTGTATGTAGTGCTCTTCTAGGATGCTGGTGAAACATGGAGTTTTATAAGTCAGGATCAAGCTTTGAAAGGCATGGTTTGGAGGTGGATTCATCCTGTCGGTGTACACATTAATCTAAGTATTTGACTGTGATAGTGTGCAGTTGCCGAATGAGTTTATACAAGTAGATGCGTCCTCGAGGAAGACGTATTAGTCGAACATAGTTTGGAAAAATAATTAATACTGATAAAAATGTTATATAGCTGTCTCCCTAAAATTAAAAGTACCAAATACAAACGAGCAAAATACGTTATGAGGGAAGAAAATGATGGGTTGAGGAAGTAAAATGAATAAAGATATATCATTGTGTAGTTCGATATTTTTGAAATTTTGATATTTTATGGAAAAAGTACACTGAAAGCATGCTTAACTTCAGTAAATATTTTCTTTTATTTTGGATATATATACAGCAAATTTGAAAATATCAAATGACTTGTTTGTTGTTTTGATGTTGTTGTTTTTTTTTTCATTTCTTTTGAAACATTGACATGAGAAAACTTATTGTACGTTGACGTTGTTTAGACATTAGAATGCAAGAGCGTGCGTCGTTTTTTCCCCCGTTTTTTAAATTATGTCTCTAACACCACTGTGGTGGGAGACATATTGATTTACTGAAGTCTGTCCGCGCGCGCGTGTGTGTGCGTGTGTGTGTGTGTGTGTGTGTGTGCCCGTCTTTCACAAATCTTGTCCGCACTGTAAGTCGAACATTTCTCGCGCGATCTTCACCAAACTTGAACAAAATGTGTTTGCAGTTAAGTCCTCGGACAAATTCGATAACTGGTGAAATCGGCCGAGGCACTTCGGAAATATGTCCCTTGGAACATTGTTTTTGATAATTAAAGCACTGAAAGAGTGAGTGGGTTGCATCAAAGCACTGAAAGTGTGATTGGATTCTATCAAAGCAGTTGGGTTGTTTTTGATAAAGCAGTGAAAGTCTGATTGGAATTAAGGATATATAGGGAGTAGGTTTACGCTCCGATCTTGTACTGCTATTAGGCAGTTGTGGGAGAAATAAGCAGCTCTAGTTCTGTTGATTGATTTTTCTTTAATGAACATACATATTCTAAATGCGCAACCAAGCAAGCTGATTATGAAATGATGGCCTTTACTATCTTATGAAATGAAGTAGTACTTTTACAAACGCATATCTTATCGTATTAATGATAAAAAATATAGGATTTATTTGAACTTATCAAGTCCATTTTTACACTAGTCTCAAGAGTTTTGCAAAAAAAATCTTTATTGAAAAGTTAAGGTCCGTCCATCTTTTATGATCTAACTGTTGATGTCAATGAAATTTCCCTATTATTTGCTCATTTAGATTGATTTTCCATCCGGAGCTCAAGTAAAAGTGGATGCATATAAAGGTAGACTGTTGAATATTTATATCACATCTCCCGAAGACGATTTCGGAGCAACACAAGGATTATGCGGAACATTAGACGGCAATCGAGATAATGACCTGAAGCATCCTGATGGAACCACGGACACATTTTCAATGAAACGTTTTCAACCCAACTCCTTTGTTGAGTCCTGGAGGTAAAAAATCAAAATGACTGTATTTGTTTCTTTGTCTTGCCTTATGAAATGAACTCTAGAAACTCGGAGTTCTCCTCTTACCGTACCACCATAGGGCCAATTATAAACACATATTTCTGATTTGAATCGCCTTCCAGTCGACAGTCAGAATTATTGCCCGAGGTCAAGAGGAGATAAATGCTATAGTTATGTCTCCCCTGTAAAATTGGGGAGACATATTGTATTTGCGTTTTCAGTGATCAGTACCAAGCCTAGTTGTGCATATCGCCGGCACGTTCCGCTTCGTCGCATGAAATCGCCGCCAGAGCTAAAAGTAGAAACATTTGTCCCGCTTTCACAGGTCAAGCTGCTGGCTGGATTTCGACAAAACTTCACTGACGTGATCAGTACCAAGGCTAGTTGTGCCTATCACTGGCACATTCTAATTTGCTTCACGAAATGGTCGCCGGAGCTAAAAGTAGAAAAATCTTGTCCGGCTTTCACTGGTCAAACTGCTGGCTGGATTTCGACGAACCTTCACTGGAGTTATCAGTGCCAAGCCCAGTTATGCATACCGCCGGCATGTTCTGCTGGCCACCAGAGCTAAAAATAGAAAAATCTTGTCCGGCTTTTACTGGTCAAACTGCTGGATATATTTAAACGAAACTTCACAGGAGTGATCAGTACCGACCCTAGTTGTGCATATCGCCGGCACCTGAAACTGAATAATCTGATTTAACGCCTATTTTATACAATGATACCTTCCACTCCGCAGCCTAAAATGGCCATCAGAGCTAGATATAGGAAACTATTGTCCGGCTTTCACTGGTCAAACTGCTGGACACATTTCGCCGAAACTTCACAGGAGTGATCAGTACCTAGCCTGGTTGTGCATATCGCCGGCACGTTCCGCTTCGCTGCGCAAAAATGGCCGCCAGAGCTAAATGTATATGACATGCGGTGGGGGCACATTTCTTTTCTGACAAAAACACCTTCTAGTTCTGACTATTTTGACCTGCAATTCATTCAGTAAGGCTTAGTGTTTGATTGCATAATATGAGAAATTGATTTTCTTATATTTTTTTTTAATAACTTCAAGTTTTGTATTCAAGACAGGAAAATTTCTTGTTGATCTACAGACCGGTCAACTATGGACCGACGATTTATGTAAGGAATTATATAATAATGTTACTTAACTTTAATTCAGGATTCCTATAGGGTCATCAATGTTTGATCTGAAAGAAAACATCCCCGTCGACAGAAAGTATAATAACGACATATACTACTGCAACTGCGACCAGAAGAAGAGTCTTGTAGATTGTACATTCGATAACAACAAAAATCTTCCAGCGGTGCATGTATGTTTATTTCACTTTCATTATTTTAAATAAGTTTTAAATAAAAATAAAGTTGTCAAGATTTATTTATAAACATTTCATAGCTTTCCAAAGAGGATCAATAACTTATTGACACACATGATGTCCACAATATAAGACAGACTCTACAGTAAACAATGAGTCATCAACGAAAAATTAAAATGAAGCGTAATGGGGGTAAGACATGTACATAACATGCAGATCAAATTTTCTAACTGAGAATGAATTATTTATTTTAGTTTGAATCCATGCGCTTCGTAGATAGGAAACGATAAAACTAAGAAAATGTCTGGTATTGTTCAGAAATATATACATGTATGAAAACGAAACTTATCGCTGCTTTTGTTTTTAATTTTAGCTGGAATACATGTGAAAACATACCGGAAAACTTCAATCAAATTGCTTTTATTCACAAATATTGGAATGACAGCACACTTTATAATACACTTGATTTCAAAACATCAAGCGACACAAAATAAATAATGTAATAACCTTTAAAATAAAAACGTCTGCAGCACACTTCATTGCACAAAACGTTTTACCCATGAATGTTCATCATAACGTGTTCGTCCTTCAGCTAAAAATCATACAAAAATGATTTTGTTTCTTTGAAATTCATTTAGACACGTTGTGGGTCAAAATGTAACCCGGTCATACAAAATGGACACATCAACCTTCAAGCACTGCAGCAAGCGGGTCGTAAAAAGAGGTCAGCAAGCGGGCTAGATGACGATAACGCACCGGTCAACTATTTCTTTGACTATGGGCTCTGTAAGTAGAAACATTGAAGGTCAAGATAATCCTTAATATTCTCGAATTAATGTAAATGCAAACTTATGCCATTTGACGTCACAGTCAAGTTATCCTAAAAGCACATTACTTTTAATGCGTTTCCAAACAGAATTACATTTTCGTTCTTAATTACTTAAGAATGTATTCACAAAATGGCAAATACAGTCAAAGCTGTATAATTTTTCATCACTTGTACTGTTTTTCGCGTAAAATTTTGCTGAGTCCTACTACCATTTGATTCACTTTTCAAAATCAGCTAATTGAATAACTGATTACGTCATTTCAAATGACCGCTTATTTTCAGCATTTGCTCCACAATTAAGAAATTTCCCAACAGAAAATGGCAAGACTCAGGCCGATGCTGAAAAAGCTTGCAGGGACGCTTTCAGCAAGCACAGTACCATTCAGCAATGTACAACGCATGCTGGAATGGACTTTTCCTCCGATATTGATGAATGTGTAGAAGATTTCAAGGTAATCAAGAAATTTCTACACTGAACTAATACATCGCTAGGGTAATTATATGCATTGTGCAGTTAATATCTAAAACAGAATTTGTTTATTTTCTTGGACACATTGAAAAGTATATATTCACCTTTCTGAAGAGTTCAAGGACTTAATAAAGAAGTCGCATAGAATTAACGAATATGATTGCAGCTATTTCACTAATGTAGTTTGATCGTAATTTTTCAAATAGTTCTGAATGTATGCACTGAAACTTCATATAAATGCTGACTTAGATTTACAACTGAAACTGTTATCAAAATATTTCTGCTATACTAGTATTAACAATTATTATGCTGGGCACGACTGATTCTACCTTTACGACCAGTGTAGATCATGATCAGCCTGCATATCCGTGCAGTCTGATCATAATCTGCACTGTTCGCCGTTTAGTCAGTATCTTTTTGATAAGCACCCTTTTAATAGTCTGTGGTACTGTCCAAACTGAAAGATGGACAAGTTCATTATAATTATATAAAATTAGCATGGTAAAAATTCAAGAATCTAGATCTATGCTATTCAAAACCTCGATAACGGAAATTTAATATCAAATGGCAAATGTAAAGTAAATCTTCGGTTCCCGTGAGTTTGAGATATATGCACGTTTTATCAAAACGAGGCATTCGAGTGTATATTTGAAAGTTACATTTAAGATAAGGCAAAATAACAGATGACGTTTTGTGTTCCGTTATCGTTGCTTTACTCAGTTTTATTTTAATTCCATTATTTTTCTAGCATTGAACATATTTTAGCTCACCTGTCACACAGTGACAAGGTGAGCTTTTGTGATAGCGCAGCGTCCGTCGTCCGTGCGTGCGTGCTTAAACTTTTGCTTGTGACCACTGTAGAGGTCACCTTGATGATATCTAGGTCAAGTTCGAAACTGGGTCATGTGCGGTCAAAAACTAGGTCAGTAGGTCTAAAAATAGAAAAACCTTGTGACCTCTCTAGAGGCCATATTTTTAAAAAGATCTTCATGAAAATTGGTCAGAATGTTCATCTTGATGATATCTAGATCAAGTTTGAAACTGGGTCACGTGCTATCCAAAACTAGGGCAGTAGGTCAAATAATAGAAAAAACTTGTGACATCTCTAGAGGCCATATTTTTCATGGGATCTGTATGAAAGTTTGTCTGAATGTTCATCTTGATGATATCTGGGTCATATTTGAAACTGGGTCACGTGTGATTAAAAACTAGGTTAGTAGGTCTAAAAATAGAAAAACCTTGTGACCTCTCTAGAGGCCATACTTGTAAATGGATCTTTATAAAAATCGGTCAGAATGTTCCCCTTGGTGATATCTAGGTCAAGTTCGAAAGTGGGTCACGTGCCATCAATAACTAGGTCAGTAGGTCAAATAATAAAAAACCTTGTGACCTCTCTAGAGGCCATATTTTTCATGGGATCTGTATGAAAGTTTGTCTGAATGTTCATCTTGATGATATCTAGGTCATGTTTGAAACTGGGTCAACTGCGATCAAAAACTAGGTTAGTAGGTCTAAAAATAGAAAAACCTTGTGACCTCTCTAGAGGCCATACTTTCGAATGGACCTTCATGAATATTGGTCAGAATGTCCACCTTGATGATATCTAGGTCAAATTCGAAACTGGGTCACGCGCCGTCAATAACTAGGTCAGTAGGTCAAATAATAAAAAACCTTGTGACCTCTCTAGAGGCCATATTTTTCAATGGAACTTCATGAAAATTGGTCAGAATTTTTATCTTGATGATATCTAGGTCAGGTTCAAAACTGGGTCACATGAGCTCAAAAACTAGGTCACTATGTCAAATAATAGAAAATACTGCATCATACTCAGTTCAAAACTGGGTCATGTGTGGACAGGTGAGCGATTCAGGACCATCATGGTCCTCTTGTTCTAAATTTACCACAGGAAGTCAGATATGTAATTCAACCTTTTCAATAGGGTATCTTTCTATACTGATGAAATTGTCCCTAATTTTGCAGTATTTCGATGATGGGTCGTTTGTTTCAAGTGCTATCGATTCTGCTTTGGCGTCATGTGTTGCGACAATGTCACGAAATGCTTCTTGTTATGGTACAGACGGAAAACTTCCTGACTTCATATCAACAGATAGGTGTCCTAGCGATTGTTCCAATCAAGGCACGTGTGTTCACGGCACGTGTCATTGCCACACGGGTTACGTTGGAGATGGTTGCGAAATTAACTCAAGACAGCCACCAGAATTGTATAATGTTATAACGTAAGTACAAGTGACAAATATACATGTGGTAGGTAAATAAAATGTACCTAATGTGACTGGACATTTGTCACAGAAATGTACAATACCATAAGTTAATGCCTAGGCTATAATTGATAATCAGTTCTATAGAATGAATTGTGGTCAGCCTCGTTATTACGTTATTATTAAACAACATTTACATTTTCACCATGATGATTCAGAGTGCCTTACAGTAGACGTTCAACAAAATTTAAACGGATATGACTTGAAAACAGGACATAATCCAAACAAGACAAACGGAGTTATATGTAAACATGAGAGACAACATTAATATTTCAGTTTACGACGTGTTGTATAAAATATTACTTTTTAATAGACATTTAAAGGCAGTCAGTGTATTGACACCTCTAATTTTGTTTGCGAGAGCGTTCCATAATTTGAGAGTGTTTGGTAGTGTGGAAGCAGTGTCAGTAAGACTCCGGTTGCCGAGTCGTCGGATTTATTGTAAAAGAAAATAGAATATGTCACAATCATTTTCAGAGCCAATGATGGTAGATAAATAATAGACATACTCAAAATTTAGAGCGGTTACCAAATACTGGTAGAAGTAGTTATCTCACTTGTAAACGTGATTTTGCTGCAGATGTCCTTTCAATCGGATTCTAATAATTTAATGATTTCAGCTCTTACGAAGATTCTGTTTTGTGTGACGTCACAATGAGGCTGTGTGAGACTGTTTACATGGCTGGCAGTAACATATTTAACAATTCAAAGCTGTCGTGTAGAATAGAGGAATTTAAGGTGCGGCTCTCCTTTTATACGTAGTGAGATAGAAATGCCGTCACTTTTACAATCGTAAGAAGCTGGTAGTTACATTGTTTATTTCACAGTTGCACAGAGTAATAGTTTGAAGAATTGCCTTCATATACTTAAACAAAATGACACAATGTCCATAGTTGTTTATATCTTTGTCCTATTACATGAAGCGATTTTCTTTTATTACGTTTTATTAGTTTTCTCTATGATATCCAGCGGTACCAATTCTCATGCTATCGGAACCGATAACCGATTTGTGCGACTCCTCTAGAAGACTACTAATAATGTTAATTAGAAGATGTTGCAAAATACAGGACACTCCAATTCAAGTTGCTTCCATAGTTCTTTATTGTGTCAGGTGTGCAAAGCAACCATAGCTTTTAGTTGGAGGAGCGGGGTCTCGAAATCAAGACTTCTGGTTTTGTAATCAGTGTTACAACTGGACCACTTCGTCCGTTCTTATGCACCAAACGGGCTTGGTTATATACGACCATTCACCGATTTACACTCTTCTTATTCGGGTAAGTTGCACACGCATCAATTTGGTACACCTCCGGGACATGCTGAGTATTTTGGTGTACCGGTCACGTGGTCGCCATAGTCCGGCTTGGTAAATATGCGCCTACAGTGGTAGCACTCGTAATCACCTACTGTATATACACCAAGTTGGGTATAAACCTCATTTAAAATTTCATGTTTTGTTACTTTCAAATGACCGTCGTGTCCGTTTATTTTCTAGTTTGATGGAACAGGCTTTGTGGCGACTGGCAGACATTTTACGACCGGGGTTGTATACGATAATATGTACCATGTTGGATGCAAACTGCCAGCCAAAAGTACAGTCGGCGGTATGTTAAAACTAATCACTTATTTAAAGGTTAATTGTTACACTAACTACCAGGTTATTACTTTTGAATATAAAATATTACTACATGATCGGTGTTTTTAATTCAAATGTGTGTCTGAAAAGCTTCTCGTCTGAATTCATTTTTACATCAGAAATACAGTCCCGAAGACAGCTCATGTATAAAACTGGCAAATCACTATGTTTTAAATGGTTAATTTGACCTACACAACATTTTAACATTTAATATGATAATTATTCGACGTAGCCTGAAATCGTAAATTATATACAATTACATATTTCGGTCTTTGTCTCAAAGCTTTATCAATGAATTTCATTTACTGGCGAGATTATACATGTACAATAAAAATGACGTGAAGGTGCATTTTTTTCATTGCTCAATAATTAAGTGGTTTCAGTGAACGACACTATGTACTTTATGGTTAGTATTATTGACCTAAGCATCAAAATTTACCAGTAACATTAAATGATGACACTTAATCTTTAAAGAAGAAAGCCGAAATCAACAAATATATACAAATTTATATCATAATTAAAAGGCTCAAGACGTCTAAAAATTGCATCTCAATCAGAGACAGTCTGGAAAGTATTCAATGGACCACTTTCATCTTAATATCTTCTTGCGCTGTGTTTTATACAAAATCTGATCAGAACAACACTTCATTGTTGTAGTGTATAGATAATTTGTAAGTATGACAGACTGACTTCATTTCGATCACAAACGTTTTGCAGGTTACACGGTGATCAGTTACAATATATCTGTAACAAACGATGCCCGTCACTATAGTAACGAGGTCAAAGTCGTAAAGACAGATTCTACTTGTTTGAATTGTCGGGACGATGGTCTGTCGTGTCAGATACAGGTAAAATTTGCGCAACAAAAATAAACCAGAAAGAAACTGAAACTAAATAATTTGATTAAACGTCTATTTTTATACAATGATATATTCAGTGGCGTTGTACATAATAATAATAATAATAATAATAAAATAGTTATTATAACAATATTAATAATGACAATAATAATAATAACAGCCTTTTTGTAACAAACAGTCATGAAGGCACCCCTCCCCTTGAGGTCATACACCATTGCGAATACCAGTGCTTAAAGCATCTGGTACGCCCAGACGAGCTGCATATAGAGGTTCAAACCCCCGGTTAATGATGCCATCATATACTATTTAAGAAAGAAATGCCGCATGTGGTTCTTGGACGATCTGTTTATGAAAAGAATTGGAACCACTGCCTTACCCTTGCATGATCGTAAGAGGCGACTAATAGGGTCTTAACACTTGCTTTTGCTGTAACTCTGTGACTCCAGCAGGTATGCAAATTTTGATTCCATACCTCATGCTTTTATTTCGATGTAAATGAGATGTGAAACAAAAATTTGTAGTCCTGTTTGGCGCCATATAACCTATACTGTGTTGGTGCGCCGTAAAACCCAAATAAATAAATAAATAAATAAAATAAGAAAGAAATACTACACACTACCCTACTCATAGAGCCTTACCAACAAGTGCATTTATTCAACAAACCTTGGAGATATAAATGTTGAAATGTAAAACCTTTTACAAAAGTTTAAGAACTATCACCTGCTGTTTTCGCATGATAAACAGTTATCAAGAATTTAAAACAATGCCCGGAAATCTCTGAAATACAGCGTCTTAAGATATTTTTTTAACGTGTCAAGTGATTTACTTTTGCGTAGTTCTAACGGCAGTTCATTCCAAAGTTTTACACCAATAGTACAGAAACTTCTATCATTGAATGTTTTGCACTTGTTGTATGGAACAACATAACGACATTCAGAATTTTCAGACGATCTCAAACTTTGTCTACTAGGAATATATTCTGTTAAATACAGAGGTGCTTTGCCAGTGTGGCAGCTATACATAAAAGAAAGTATCGTGAACTCAGTTCTTGCTTTCACGGGCAACCAATGTAAGTTGTACAATGCTTGTTTAGAACTGTCAAATTTCCTCCTGTTAAGGGCAAGTTTTGCGCACATGTTTTGAATACGTTCATGCTGCAGCTTGTATGCGGCTGAAATATTTTTCGCTCTTGGGGAGTACTAATTGAAAATGAATACTGTTTACTTTAAAGGGATAACGCATGCTTTTGCGTGTTATAACATCTGCAGAGTCCTGAGGGACTGGTTTGTGTCCGAGCTCGGTAGGGCGAGTGTATCGATGTATCTCTGGGGATTCTGAAGACTAGAACAACAAACATACGTAAAAGTTATTCTAACAAACACGTATAAAAGGTCAAAAATGAATATAGTATCCATCAGCGTCATTACATGTTTGTGAAATGCGCAAGGATATCAGCATTGTTAGTTAACGTTGACGTCATTTCGTTTTGAATTATGTATATGTTGTTCGTTTACGTTTGTCCGTAGAACGTGCATATAAGAAGTATGTGTTAACAACTAGGATGCGCTAACTTACTCCTGTGAAAACGTCCCAACAGCAGCTTCACGCTACACTGTTTAACATATATTCATCAGCCGGATAAATTTTGAAGCGCTTGTTCACAAAACGTGATAAATACACAAACAGTGAGTTAAGGCTCAGAAATAAAACAGATACCAATATCTACCAAACTTTTAAATGTTTTAAAACTTTAGTATAACACTCTAACTTTTATATGGCAAGGCACTTACTGTTAAAATGTAATAAGTTACCTTTTAAGTAAGCAATTTATATAGTAAATATTTCATAATTTGTATTTTCCTTGTTGAGTATAATTTATACATTTCTACCTAGGCCGGTATGTGTTTGATAGATGGGAACTGTAGGCAATCTGGGGAGTTGAATAAGATGAATCATAACCAGAAATGTGATCCAGCTAAAAGCAACAAAGCGTGGACATCGCTGTCGACAGGTTAGTAAAGAAACTAAAATTGAGCAGAAAAGCATTACTCAATTACACTTTAAAATATACTTGAGAAGTTTTACTACATTTTATTAGATTGTATCATGAGTAAACATAAGTTATGAATTCAACTTTCTGCCATGTAGAAAATTAATTGAAAGGCTATCAATGATTCAATCGTAAGTGAAAATTCAATCTGCGGGATACACTTTCTCTAAGAAGTTGTAATTATTATATATTTGTGCTATATGACCGGCTTATTTTCATCACGGTTTTGCTATCTCGAATCCCAAGGGAACGAACATGTTTCTTCGAGATAACCGAAATTCGACTTAAAATGATATTTTATGCGCGTGTTTTCGGGAGAAGACTTGAAAATGCCGGAATTTTGTAATAAGCAAGTTTGCGATATAGAGTTTAAACTGTACTGGTTGGGAACCATTTTCCGGACAGGACCAGTTTCCGGACACGTGTAATATTCGCTTTATTTCGTTGTTATTCATGGAATTGTTTCCTCTAGATCATTTAGATGTTTAGTCTTTATGTCTACAACAAAGCACTATTTTATAAGGCTATGTTATGTTTGGGTTTTTGATGATAACTCACCTGCGTTTACAAAACAACTTTCTGTCTTAACGGGGCATGAAGATAGCATTGCGCATGCGCAGTAGTTCACACATGCCGAGGTATCAAGTGGGGAAGTAATATTCAAACTACATAATGATTGTCTGCTGATAACATGTTCTACTTTTAATTTCACGCTAAAAGTTACGTAAGATGCAGGGCTGTCGATTTTTGCACTAATTTTATTCTATATCTATTGGAATTAGCAAGAATTCGTATAATACGAAATTCGAGTTTTTTTATAGTCAACCTCGGTTTGCTTTCATAGCTGCTATTGAAAGTCGGGTTATGTTTCATGTGTAATTTTGAAGAGTTGAATGATAAAGAAATATGTAGAAATAGTTTAATTACTTATTTTGATATCAAATTAACAACAAAACACCGTCAAAATATTTGTCCGGAAACTGGTTTACCTGACGGGAAAAATAACTCATTTTAGTGACCTCATTTGAGGCCCCATGGAACCCATATTTTACGTCACAGCGCGATGCTGATTACAACATCGGATGTGGAAGGAGCTGAAGTATGTGCAGTATGGGCTTCATTTGTGTCAAATATCTTTTTTAGGGAATAATGGAGCCGAAATATAAAAATGTGTCCGGAAAATGGTTCCCAACCAGTATAGAATGTGTAAACCAAGTTTCAGATTTAGTTCTTAGAGAATACGGGTATACTGCGACTTACGACTGTAAACGCGTAATCTATTTATAAATAGAACCTGTGAGAAGATCCTTTGGAAGCATAAAATGCAACCGAGCAAAATTTAATAGCAGACTCGGTTTGATTGAGTCTGTTCTTGAGAGGTAGTGGAAAGTGTAACACCCCTCACGCCCCTAGCAGCGGCTTAAGCGGAACTATATTACCTATGTACAGACTCCTTGATCCCAAAGGTCCAACATCCTAACAACAGATTTTCTCACGTTGGTGTAAATAATCTATACATTAGAAAATGATTTTGCAAAGGGATTCAAATATTTTCATTTTGGTTTTATTCACTTAAAGTTTGTTAAAGATGTTAAATAAAAGTATCTTTAATTCGCCATCTCTTAATTAATGTTGTAAGTCTGTTTACTTCCATCTAGGTACAAACAATAATCATGCAATACAATTTCATAAATTGACTGCATGTAACAACTGTATGTCATAATACCGCTAGAGTATATTACCTCTTAAACATTTTTTCAGGTATTGATACTGGCAGCCTACCAACGGCACCTCTGGGTGGAATACGGTACAAACGATTCGATATCTGGACAAGGTCTGTTTTATACCCGTTTTATCCACCTTTTTATCCCCCGGCGAAGGCGGAGGAATATTGCTTTGCCGTTGTCCGTCCGACTGTCTGGAGCAATATCTAGTAAATGATTTGGAATATTTAAAGAAAACTTTGGTAGAATTTCATTAAACTTCTTTCAGCTTCTTTCATTTTTCCGCGAACACTTATTAACAATATGTGAAGTTGTGTACCTACACCCGGTCACCCCCCTACACCCCGGTTTTACTCCCTCCCCCTTCCCATCCCTCAACTCCACAAACATTTTTATTTTTTCGTGTTTTTAAACCTTAACCTTCCATGAATATTTATCAATATTTGTGGTCTATTAAAGGATTGGTAGATAATGCATCAAACTATCTGTAAACTAAGGCACGTATATTTGCTGATTTCAACAGAATAGTGAAAATTGAATATCAAAAGTCAAATCCGTGCATCAGCCTTGTAGCAGCTTACTTTTATATTTATGTACAGGAATAAAACTGGTTGCCCATGCGCAGGTGATGCGACCTCTAAGAATTGTGCGTGTTGTGATGACGGTGGTTGTCAGTGTCCCGCCCCGAACCAACATCAGTGTACACTGTGTGGCTCAACACAAAACTGTGGAACACGTGAGTAACTTCAAAAAACTGTACTTTTTTTAAAAAACTTCAATCATTACACAGTGGAACAAGCCGGCCCGGGTAGTCTCACACTAAAAGGATAGTTCATTAGTAGGGGTTATTGTTCAGTGAACTTTTCATCGGTTTTTATTTAGAAGAGTTCAACTATATGTATATATATATATATATTTAGAAAAGTACAAGTGTTCGGGGATATAAAGCAGATAGGAAACCAGTGTCAAATGTTCAGCATCTAACTGGCTGTTTCTGACTTCATTTTTAAAGATTGACCAATCGCAAAGCTTTATTCTGATACATGTATGTAAACTCGCATTATGGCATTACAGCCTTGCGTCCTTCCCGAGCAAAAAAAAAAAAACAGCAATTTTTAACCTACTCCCGTCTTCTAAGATGAGAGGATTTGCTCGAACACTACTGAAGTTGTAAATTCGTTATTTCAGTGCCTCGTCCGTAGTATTGTTTTATTGGAGTTAATATGCAAATTCCGCTGCGGTTTGAAAAGTCTGACTTGTCTCTTACAGCTCAGCCGGGTCCAGACATGGGGATTGACGGGTACACGACTGCTCTAGCTGACTGTCCATGTAAATTCGACAAAACCAAGTATAACTGTGCATGTTGTCAAGAGGAAATCAAGAGTTGCCAGTGTGGTCCTGAACACCGGAACCAGTGCGTTGCATGTGATCACATGGACCACTGTGGGAATAAACCCTGGATATTTGGACCCCCAATGCCAAATCACTAGACGCTCGATTGAATATGTCATGTTTAACAAGACTTAGTACACGTCTCCAAGAAACTAGACGTTTGAATATATGTTTTAAATAATTTGACCTCCTGTTCCAAATACCTCGACTCTTGATTGAATAAATTGTGAATGTTTTTATTGTTTGATTTTGATGTTTTAGAGTTATATCTATAAACTCATCTGCCTATAAGTGAAATCAGCGTGATTTACTTTGATTATCTGGATAACAGCCACACAGTGTTTTAACGTTTCAGAATGAAATTGTTTCAGATATTTAACAAAACGACGTAAATTGAAAATCTCTCGTATGGTTTGTTTAATACATAGAAAAAGTACTTTACTGCGTAAATGACGCGGGATACATCTGATGTAAAATAAGAAAATACATCATTTGTTTGTCCTAGATATAACTTTATTCTCTATCTATTTATCTATCCAATCATGAATGTTCATTTGCAACACGTGACCGTACAATATATTACCTGATTGGACGCACGTGCGTACAAAAGCCTGTATTTTTCCGTATTTGGACGGTTCAAAAAGTCCCATGTTAAACATACGATAAAGCCCGAAACGCGCGGAAATGTTTCGAATGAAATCGGGAGAAGTAGGCGCTCTATGTACAGAGTAAGATTATGCGTCTTGAAATGAGGAATGCAGAAATACAATATTCAGTGAATCATTTTTAATTCAAACTAAAATGAAATAAATATAGAATAAAAAGGTTATTTCACATTGAACTGTACAATACGAGATATATTTGGACTCGTACCCAGCTGAAAAAAAAATATTGGACTCGCCGCTCAGCTGGGTACTCGTCCAAATATATCTCCGTAATGTACAGAACAATGTTAAATAACCTAATAATACTAACCAAAACTTAAATATGCTGTAAGTTTCAGTTCGTCATTATTTTTTACAAATAATACTTTCTTCATATGTTTCTTTCATATATCAAATATATTTCTACTGCTTTATTTGTTTGGTGGAATTGCATAATAATCACTTGCAGGCTAAAATTGAAAGAGTTATAACTTCTTGTAGTAAGGCTGCAAAATTGCCCTCAGAGTCATATTTTTGTAAAATATTGCATTTCCTATTAAAATAAATATATATTGGTTAATGAATGGGAAAATATTATACTTCATTATCGCAGAACTGAAACATTTTATAGGAGCAATTTTGAATTTCAAATCACTCACCCCTTCCTTTAGATCTACATATATATGACCAAAAACTTCGAAAATAGCTGTTGAAGTATAACTAAACTTGCTTGTAAAGTGATTTTTCTTCACAACTCTTTTTTCTAGAGGTTTTTTATATTGTAGATTCGTCACTTACAGAATAATCTTGAACAATAAATTTTAAACAGTTCGATTGGGGAATGCGTTCTTTCCGTAATCTTGTTGGGATATACATACATGTTGCATATGAACGAGAAAGGTGTGTAATAATCATACAGAGCAGACAGTAACTAAAACAAGGTATTTTTCTTGTTTCTGTACCTTCTGCCAAGGCATTGAGTATACGAATAAACAAGTGTTTGATTTGTGAGAGTTTGTATACTTTTTTTTAGTATGTATGTTCACGAGCATATTTTGTGTCTTTTGTTACCATTATGTGTATATTGGAGTCATCAGCCGAGAACAACTTTTAATTTACACCGTCACATGTGTTTGGAACATGGTGGATATTAAGCCTCAGGGCTCAAATGGTGTTTTGCCACTAAACATCACAAGATAGTGACGCATGATGTTCCTTCGTTTTGTCGCCTTTGTCTATTTGTTTTCTTTATCTACATATTTTTGCGTAGATGTTAATCACTACACAGCCATACATACCAGGGCCATTCTAAAAATGATGGCAATTGCGCGCGTCTCTAGAAGTTTGGCATTACTTCTTTATAATCCTACAAGTTGTTATTGAAAACTATCGTACCGTTTCGGTGATATTTGATTTCTTATCAGGTGTAGTTCTATACACTAAGCAAAATTAGTGTATATCAAAATCCCCTTGATCAAAATCCCCTCCATGGAAAAATGACTGGGTGTTACAAAATCCCCTTCATACTTTTGCAGGGGGTATCATAATCCCCTTTGTGATTTTCATTATAGATATATACATATCAGTGCTCCAAATTATATTATGTTTGCTATTAAGGCATTGTATTTATGTGCTTTATGCAGTAGACTTTTAAATTGTATATAGTTGTATTGAACTTGATGAAATAAGTTAAAATCATAGAGGGGATTATGATACCCGCTGCAAAAGTATGATGGGGATTTTGTAACACCCTGTCATTTTTTAGTGAAGGGGATTTTGATCAAGGGGATTTTGATTGTCTCCCAAGCAAAATATATATAGCTTCGAAAAGTAGAGTACATTACAGTACGTTGTTATTTATAAATACTAGTACTTGCGAGGCAGAGATTTAGTGAACTGCATACTTCATTTGGGAATTCAAAAAATTAAAAAAAAAATTGTCAGACTGTCCTTAAAGACACGACACGTCCTCGCAAGCCCAGAATAGCAGTGACGTCAAAGTATATTGCTGCTGTAAAACGTCTGATTGATACAGACGCCAGACACACGGTGTCCAATAGCGTTTTTCCTGGCATGTCAACAGGGAGAACTCCTGAAATTCTTGCCAAGCACTTGAGTTTACAAACTGAGTCTGGTTAATTGAGGGGCTAAAAGCCAATAGGGTTAAATGTGCTTAAGACACTGAAAAACTTCTCTCAGATTTAGATGATCGCACAAGTTCACAGCTTCTAACAGATGAGACCTGGATATACTTTTATGAGCCACAACAACAGAGTGGCTGCGAAAGTGTGACCATAGACCAGTAATTGCAAAAAAAACCCCCAAAAAACTAAAAGTGTCAATTAAACTTGTTTTACATTCCATCTTCTTTAAATCAAGGGGCACTGTTGCAAACATTTCTACACCGTCAGGAAAATCAGTCTCTGGAAAGTGTAATAGAGACAAAAGTATAGACAGCTGTTAAACGAAAACATAAAATATGTGTCAAGGACTGGTCTTCGCGGTCTTCAGTTGATCCCTGACAACGCTGCGGCTTGCAAAGGTGCCATTGTTCAAAAGTTTCTGGGAGATGGAAATGTAGCGCATTTCAATAATCCCGCTTATCCACTACAGTAGATCAACGTTTTTGTGACTTTTTTCGTCTTTCAAAGGCTGAAAAATATTCTGGCTGAAAACATGCTGGTAGCAGCAGGGTCTCCTTATTTTCAGATATTATGACATCACAAGCTTCAAACGTATCATGGACAGAAGCTATACAAGAAACAGTTTTACCCACTGGCACCAGAACAGAAAGAAAATGCCTATGTACAGGTTACACCCTACCCCTAGGTATTCTATAAGAACCATGATCATGAACGGGAAAGTGCACTAACCCATTTCAATCGTACATTTCTCACCTAAAACGCAAAGTTCGGTGAATGGGTACCCAGCATATTGAACAAGCTGTAATTTATCTTACACCATGTACCAGTCACTTTGTCTCAATATTTCATATTGCAGAGATACTCCACACAAAAAAAACTTGAGTGAACATCCGGTCTGGAGGTCACAGCAGTGTGCACATGTTAGGCGAAATGTAAACAAATAAAAACAGAATGCAAAATATTCACAGTTTTACAATAAAACTCGAAATGATGAATGAAATTCATCTTTTATATGATTTTGAAGTTGAAGTCATGCATTTGTATACATCTGTACTGTTTAATTAATTCTTATTGCACATTTATGCTGTATATACACATTAGCGAATTCACATCAGCCAATTACTAGCATTTAGGAGTGACCTGTCGCTTTTATTAATAGATTTGAAAGGTTACTAGAATAAACCACTTCAGTAAAGGGGTACCCTACCTTTTTGTAACTTATTTTATAATAAATATTTAAATGACTGCCGCTTCGACAATTAGACGCCGTGGTGCCGCGGTAAGCGTGACGGCTCTTGAATCTAACTTTTGTGAGTTCGAATTCCAACGGTGATCAATTTTTTTTTTTTCATTTTAATTTATTTATTTTCATTTTATATTTTGCATACAACATAGGTTTTTCAAATATCTTTTTGATTGTGAATTATTCAACATGGTTGACATAGCTCTTGACAATTTTGTCATTCAATTAGCTGATGGCACTGATTTGGAGGAAACCGACGCCGTCAGCGAGTGTGAGGATGCTCCATTGGGCGCGTGTGTTTGAAATGTTATGAATGTATTGAAATTGTATGAATGAAATAAGAACTGAAATTGAAATGATGAAATAAAATGAAATTTAAAAAAATATGCAAAATATAAATAAAACAAATTCAATCATAAAACAATCGCCCTTTGTGAGATTCGAACCCACAGCCTCTTAATCGCAAAAAGTTAAATCATTATCAAGATGCTTCAATTCTACCAAATGAGCTATCAACGCAATTTCAATCCGCCTGGTATTCAAAGTAAATTTACAGTTTTAAATAAGTCAAATATCTTTCAAACCCTTATTTAATAAATGGAACAGTCTGGAAAATCCAAATCTAAAAATAAAAGCGACAGGTCACTCCTAATTGCTATATAGTACCGCACAGTATTATGTCGTTTTTATTTTTAGCAACATGTAAATAAACAATCAGTACTTAGCAATCTGTTTTAAAACAGAAGATATTGGAAGTAAGATCAGCAGTTGGCTTGATAGCGCAGTAGGTTGAGTGGATAGAAATGTTATAGTTTTGTAGTGACAGTTTTGAGTAGATGGTTCGAACCTTGCATCCATCATTTTTTTTATTTTGCATTTAATTTGTTTGTGTTTTTCTCTGATTTCTAATTTATTCACGAAAACCTCAAAAGCATTAGATCATATTAAAGATGAAGAGTATTTAAATATGGTTACGTGTTAACAGTGACATATATAAGTTAGAGAGCAAGTTAGTACTAGATTAAGAAACTTGTGTTGTTTTCATTGAATCGTATTGGAAAAAAAAAATAGAAATTAAATACACTTTTCAAAATACTATTTTACGGGTCCGGGAATCGAACTCCCAATGAAAAAGTATAATACGGGTACCATTACCGCTCGGCCAACGAGGTATTACTGTTGTCAGCGTAAACGTTATGTATTGACTTAAATTTATGCTATTGTTTTGTTTGTTTACATTTCAAAGCGCCTTATTACTGTGCGATACCTAGAATGGTTTTGTAATCTAGACAGGAACTTTACTAGAGGATAAACTACAGTTCGATTACTAGGTCATACGTGTTTACACGTTTTCAAACCAAATTTTCTCTACTTGCAAAATGACCTTTCTACTTTTTGATTATGTTTTGTTTTAGCTTGAGCTCACGTTTTTCTTATACAAGACAAATTAAAATATGGAACCCTGAGTTAAGGTTACAAAACGCAATCTTTAATGTTTACAAACATGATGTTTACGAAAACGAACTGTACGCGTTATTTTTTTCAAGTAAGGAATATTGAAAAAAAAATGTGACCGGTACACAATGAAAGATAAAACACCTCTTGTTCAATATCCATTGTGCACATTTACCAAACTGCGCGTTTTAGGTATGAAATGCGTAATTGAAATGGGTAAGATGGTTCTTATAGAATACATAGGGGTAGGGTATAACCTGTACAGAGGTATTTTCTTTCTGTTTTGGTGCCAGTGGTTTTACCCCTTAGACCTACTAGTACAACACATGGTCCTATAACATCACTGACTTTGTCGGGGTATTCATCGCTTGCAGATATAGTTGATAATGTGTTAAGTATTGATTGAAAGTAACCGTATTTTTTCTTGGAACAAAGAAGTTAGAAAAGAACTGTACATTAATTAAGCGTGTACAGCTAGCAGCCCATGTATCCGATAGGCTATTACAAAACACTATACTTGTAGAGGTTTTAACAATGACAGTGACCTTTTCATCGTTTGATGGCGCTTAACAGCAGTGTACATTATACAGCACGTGTTAAATGTACAATTAAATGTTTCTGAGACACAAGCAACAGTAAACAAACTGTACATGAAATAATTTCAACCCCTAAGCTAGTACAAAACCTGATCTAATAACAGTACTGTCAGTCAGGATTTATTCACAGACTCACTGACTTTAGGTAAGAAACAAGCACAGATTGAATGTACGCTCTATTACAATAAACAAACGCCAGTTGTAATAATTTTATCCGTTAGGTTAGTAAAACATCTACAGGTTATTAGCTTTGTATCGGGAAATATGCACGAGTTCTTCAGTGGAAATATTGCGCGACTTTAGGAGCAATATTCCTACGCTGAAGAACGAGTGCATGTTTCTCGATGCAAAGATAACCTTTTTATTACATACGCATCTATTCGTATAAATATAATGTAAATATCATAAATTTGTTGAATAGCCTGAATAGGATTGATAATACTGAACTAAAAAAAAAAGTAGTGCAACAACACACACTGAATTACGTCACGCACCCGATATGAAATTCAGGCGTCAGTGTATGGAAAAATATTGACGTTTCCGGTGCCAGTGTAACTTAACGGGGAATAGAAACGAGTATATAATAAATAATCCTATAACAGAACTATAGAGGGTGATTTCTAGATTGAATGAGGGTATGCAACAGTTTATAGTACACAACAGCCAATGTTTTACTTCTTTTTTTCGTCCAAGCTGTAGTAAAGAAACTGCACATACATAATTTATCCCCTAGGCTCCTACAACACATGGTTCTGTAACAGAACTTTGATCTCTTCAGTATTGATTGTCCATATGTTATATTTTCTCTTTGCACGCCATTTGTTAATATGTTATGGCTTTAACTAAGATCCTCAAATCTAAGTGAACATTCTGTCCTGTTGTGTTCTGTTCTATATACAGCAGTGTAAAGCACATAACTCACTAGGCTGATTAAGTACAACTAATGAGTACTGACTGAAATACTGGTTGAACAAGAGCTGTAATGACGTCAAATTGCCACATGACGTCCGGCTTGTTACTGCTCCGGTAGATGCTATAAAGCATAATTTTTATCAAAACATTTCAATGAGAAATCAAGGTTTTCTTGCCTATTTTGAAAACATTTTAACTCCCACCCGGAAAAAAAACTTGCTCAAAATATCATTTTATGTGGAATTTCAATTATCTCGTAGTAAATGAATTAGGGATACCGAGTATCAACTGTAACTGGCGACCTCTAACCTTTGGATCAAAGCCGCAGGAAAACATCGTGCTCCAAATCAATTTCAAATTGCCGTGAAACCCATTTGCTTTTACTAATTAGTAATAGATTGATGCAAACAATCCACTTCAGAATTATTATTGCACAATATAATACTTTGTTATCAGCACAGGTAAATGTAAAGATATTGCTGATTTACGACACATATTAGGTTAAAATTATTCGGATTTTTTGTTCGGTTCAACGTCACACCTACATAACGATGTTATACGGTGACTTTCAAGCATTTTATGACAGAATACAGCTTAGGCAGCCCTTTGGGCATTGTTTCAGGCAGTTGCGGTTACCTTGGTAAAACCACTGACCCTCCGAAACCAGCCGGCCGGATGGCTTCCTCATGCAAAATGTTTGAGCATATAATAAGTGTATAAGCCCATTTTCATTTCTAAATAACTATTCAGTTTGACAGACAGCTGACATTTAATATTTATAGTAGTGCTGATATTGGCAAAATACGATTATCTAATTTTAAATTTATACTTACGCAAGAATAACGCTATCTTGGTTGAGTAACCAGGATAGGAAAACCAAATTTAAAAATACTTTTAGTGAAAATCTGACGAGCGTTAAGAGCTAGGTGAACACACAAAAAATAAAAAAACTGTAAAGATCAGCTGGTTAAGTTTCGAACAAATCAATTAGCTGACCAAAATCTGATTAAGCACCTTTCAAAGTCAAAAGAAGTTGTTTCGAAATTTTTGGTGCTAGAAGCCAAGAAACATTTTTTACTAAGAATTATAATGTGATCGTTGTTCGACAGTATTTACACATGCATGGACACCAAATAACAGCAGTTTAATCCAACCCCCCCCCCCCCCCCCCCCCCCCCCCCCCCCCCCAAAAAAAAAACATCATTGATGCATTTATGTCTAAGGTGGTTTTTTCGTCGAGATAACACGTGCAATCTGTCGGCATTCACAAATTATCAATTAACGCTATGGCATCGTTTCAAGAAAATTTGAAGAAATGTTGCTAAATCGGAACCAAACTCCAAAAAGAACTAACGTGAATTACAATGTTACTTGAGATGGGTTTTTTTCTCTGTTCTACTTAGATGTTTGAAAAGACCGGTAGCCTGGCATATATATTGTGATGTTCTGATAAAGAAAGGAAACCGCTACTTCCTGCAGCAAACTACTGTAAATACCTTAATTTACCACATTGGGACTCATTTAAAATCAAATCATTCAAGAATCGCTGGCGCGATAACTCTGCAAGAATTTCAGCTGTGGTTTATACCCGTCTAAACGTACATAAAATAAACTTTAATACTTAAATGCAGTCAAAAGAACTATGCCAAAATGTTGTCCATGTCAGTTTGATTTATACAGGACAGTGACCTGCATTCGTTTGATATCAGCCAGCTTATTTAACAAAATAGTTATCATAGATTTCAACTGCCCTATGTTTCTAGGGCTGCTTGGACACCACGGAATCCATTAACACAGAGGCTGAAACCTGTCCGAAATACAGTCATAAGTGAACAGAAGTTGAAAATATGGACATCTATTGGATTTTTCTGGCGCTGCTGCCGATAGGTTAGTATCAATTTAAAATCATTAAGTTTCTTCTTATTTTTCAACACGTTAAGCATTTTATAAACAGTAACATTATCAAAGATGCGCCAAACGTTTAAAAAAAAGGAAACAGTTTTGGTCCACAAGTTCACCTAATAAAAAGGTTAGTAGGATTAATGGGGAATTTATCGCTCCCTAGTTACAAAAAATGTGATTTTGTAGCGACATATTTTCTTTTTCTAATTATAAATCTATATTTGCTTATCATAGACGTAATCGTACAAAATATTTCACCCATGCTAATTGAAAACAATATATAATTAATCAATTTACATTAATCTTTTAAGTAGCGTCTCAACGTTCAGTGTGTAGACATACTTCCAATTTTTAGCACTGCAAATGAAGAAAATGGCTTTATTTTCTTTCATGTGTTACCATTATTCTATGTTATCTTTTGTAGTCTATATTATGCTACTGCCCCCAGTCTTACATTATTTTGAAAAACAAGGCATGTTCATTTGAAAAATAAAATAGGGTAATATAACAGTACTTTGATCTGCAACGTTGTATTTGGCTAGGATGAATTTCGCCAGGTGTGGATCTTATACGAGGCGCTAGCGCCGGATGTGTTTCGGCCTGGCAAAATTCCACCCGAGTGCTGAATGCATCAATACCTGGGTAGACTCAGATTAATTGAACATTGCAATTTATTGTATTTCGTGTAGATTTTCTAATTCAATGTTATAGTTTTTACAATCTTAAGTTATTTCTCACGCTTCAAGTTAACTTTTTTTTTATCAAGGTTTGAAGTACATGCACCTCCAAAGGTATTTCATATTGAAAGGAGAGGGAAAATACATTTACTTAACATTTTCAGTGTATTTTAGAACGTACATTAGCTTTCTAATACAGGCTTAAAATGCTTCTCTCTCGGGGCTCCTGTTTCCATGGTAATTCATTTTATCTCATTTTTTAAACAACTATGTACGATAAAGGGTCTTTCGACGGCTTCAGTGTCATTCTCTTTATGACCAGAATTGAATATTCGGGTAATTTTATCATCAGAATAGCAAACAATCTACACGGTATCCTATTTATCTAATCGTTTAAAGTAACCGAGGTATCAGAGATGTTTTAAATATCTTATATTTTGCTTTTTATCGAAATTTTCAGAAAAATGTTAGAATAAATTTATCTTTCTCGTTGAATGTTGCTTATTATGTTTTTTTTATTTGCATTTTTTTCTTTTAATGTAAAAGTTAGATCAGTTTCAAATAAAGTGTAAATTGTTAATGCAAGTTCTTACACAACTCCTTTTAGAACTGTATTTGATGATTAAACATTTGCACTTATTCCACAATAGCTAAAATTCCAGTATTTTGGATTAATGACGGTGCGGTGGTGTCTCTGTAAATTTTAGTTATATCCCGCCGAAATGCATTAAAGACGGCTGATAATACACTTGTTTCTCTCCAAAAATGTTACAGCTTTACGTTTGAGACATGACCATATTACAGTTTTAACTTTCAACTGTATTTTCTACAGCTGTATTTTTTGAGACCTGCATGTTTTACACATGTAAATTTCAACTGTACTTCTGGTAATTTTCGCTTACAGGTCTTTTACGGCTGTAATTTCAAAATACAGTTCTTTTACAGAAGTTTAAATTTACAGCTGTAAAACAGGTCATATTTTCGTACAGGATGTGCTGAGTGCATGAACCAAGGGTCAAAAATAGAGCTCAAATATGTCCGTATTTTGTGTCTTCAAACCTTTTCAAGTTTGTAATGATGAGGTAATTTGAGAAGTGCAGTAATGTACATTACCAGCCACGGTCAACCCTTCTTCCCACCCTCTCTACTACCCTCAAAATATACTTCAAAATTCCCATATCTTTGTATTCAAGGGCATAAACTTGTTCGGCAGGTCAAAGTACACAGCCCATAAATAAGAATCTGTCATTTGTATTTTATGTCCTAAGAACAAATGTTTAATCATCAAAATTATTCAACGTATTGACTTTTTAAAACATGAAATGTAGGTGGTTGGTGACTAGGCGATCGGAGGAATTCAACAATCCACATTACGCCGCCCCCTCCCCCACCTCCCATTTCCGGACAGGCATACATCAATTTTCGTTGAGCTTTAGTATACCACCACCGTCTTTGCACAATTTCCCGCGACCACCCCTCTCTCCCAAAAACATACTAGTATTCAAATTCCACTTCCTCCTCACTTGATCTAGATCGCTTCGGGCATATATTGTCTCGTTTAGCGGGGCTCTTATAATAACACAAAATATAAAGAGTGAGTTTAAAGTTCTGGTACTTGGTGCAAACGTCTTTTAATTATCAATAACATGTCCGACTGTCCAGTAATGAATGCGTGCAAGTTGCTTTCCAATCCCTTGCGATTTTGATTGCATACGACGTTACGCTCATTGTTGGCGTACATTAGCGTAACTGACGTTATCATCGTTTTAAGCCGTTTAGACGTTACAGGGATTACTTGGGGTAGTTGGACTACACTTTTCATAAATCATGTCGTTTCGATATTTAAGGAAATATTTGATATAGATGTTACAATATAATATTTATTCACATCAACTCTTTATCAGACAGTGAATTATTTGCGTGTTCAAACATTTTGTATATTACATATACATAATTTCAGTTTTTCAAACGGTAACGTCGACGTTACAGTAATTTCACGCTGTGACATCTCGGCTAGATTTTGCGGAATTTATTCATGTTTAAAATTTATCATTCAGCGTAAGACTATGCCATATCAATTTGCAGACATTGTATGTACTTTCAACTGTAGTCGTGTTTTGTAAACACATACATATTTCTTTAAATTTCGACTAAACTTCGTAATTTTTATTTTTTGCATTTTTTGACACTGGACATCGCGAAAGATTAAATTACATGTATTAAACGCATTTATCAAAGTCAAAACGACAAAACTACTAATTCAAAAGTCGAATTTATGTCTTTTTGTCAAATGATAATATAGAAGAATTACAATGGTTAATGAAATTACAGAACTTTACAAATCCTTGTCCCCGACTAACTCATTAAATCTACGTTTTCAAGTGATTGTCTTTCTTCTGTATTTACAAGGGAGTATTGAACAGCAAATGACTGACAATGACTCAATATTAACTCACGTACGAGTCTTTTATTTGTACAGTAAAAAAAATGTTTATATAATTTACGTAGCGTTTAAAAATGCGCAATTGGTGAAGGTTCGGGTTACATCTACATACGGTTGCCTGTCTATTTCTTGGATCATGCGCATTAAATTTTTACTAATTGTTAAACGCTAAATGCGAATCAACTTTACTAACAGAGCTTGCTTTGCCGTTTCTTTGATATAAGAAAGATAAACAAGTAATTTCTTAAAACGAATTTCAATAAACATTGAAGTGAACGAAACTGAAAAATTTCCGATGTTCGCCAACAACGTACGCAACGTCATACATGTTGTTATGGATAGTCTTTGGTTCAAACTTATCAAATATGGTGTACGCGGTAATATACTTAAAATGTTATTAAATTTATGTATAACAATGTCAAGTCAAAAATTAAAAGCATGGAGTCGTTAAAGTTTCTCCTGTTCGCTAGGCGCTAGACAAGGGAAGAGTTTATCTCCCTTTCTATTTAGCATATCTTTAAATGATATTGAAGAGACCTTTTTACTGAAAGGCATTGAAGTGATAGATATTGGTAGAATAAAAATTTGTTTATTGTTATATGCGGATGATATCATTTTATTTGCGAAAACAGCACATGATCTGCAAGAATCTTTAAACGTTTTAGCCGAATAGTGTGGTATATGGAAACTAACTGTTAATACAGAAAAGACAAAAGTTACGATTTTTAGAAAAGGGGGAAGGCTGAGCCAATATATCAATTTCAGATATAAGAATATTCAGCTAGAAATAGTGAGTAAATTTAAATATCTTGGTATCTTATTTACCTCAGGTGGCTCTTTTAATGAGTCTGACAAAATGCTTTCAGGACAGGCACTTAAAGCAATTTTTAAAATGAATAAATATCTTTACAAGTTTACAGATATAGGGCCAAAACATACATTAGATCTTTTTGATAAACTCATTATACCAATTTTGAATTATTCAAGTGAAGTTAGGAGTTTTAATAAAGGTGTACAAGTAGAACGAACACATCTAAGCTTCTGTAAAAGGTTACTCGGGGTGAAAATTACCACAGAACAGTTTTATTTATCCGGAAACAGGTAGATACAACTTAGTAACAGACAGACATTATAAAGTATTGGTTGAAAATTAGGAATTGTGACCAGGTTAAATATACTAAACAAGTATATATTTGTTTTGAAGAATTGTATACATCTAAATCCTCGCAAAATTGACTGGGTCTCCAAGGTGAAATTTTTGTTTTCAAAATTAGGATTCTATCATGTTTGGCTTGCTCAGTGTGTAGGAGACACAAATGTCTTTCTTAATATTATAAAACGGCGTCTAAGGGACATTTATATACAGGATTTGAACACATCTATAAATGAATCCAGTCGAGCACTATTTTAAAAGAATGTATTTGAGTTCAGTTTCAGTAATTACTAAACAGTTATAAATATATAAGTAAGTTCAGAATAGCATTAGCAAGACTGAGGTTGTCTTCGCATAGAATTGGCTGTTGAGACTGGTAGATGGAGTCGTCCAAATAACATACCTTATGAAAATAGAATTTGTACTAACTGTCACATATGATGTGTAACATTTTGTCATTGAATGTCAGGGGTTTGTAGATTATAGTATATCAGGAAGTATTTCTGACACAGTCAAAGTTATTTTATTTTTTTTTTTTTGCAATTATTTATTAATGAAAATAGTAAAGATACTCGAAATCTCGCAACGTATATCTTTAAAGCTTTTGAAGAAAAGAAGTATCTAAATAGATAAACTCTAATGTTTAATTAGCTAATACACATGCTTGGGTTATCAAAATTGTCTGTCCCAAAGCTATGTTATAACTGATACCTGTGAATTACTGAAACAATTATTAAACTTGTATTTTCATATCTTCTATCTTGCCATACATTTATATGTATTACTTTGTATATTGAAGATATGCTAAAGAATCTTGTTTGATTTATTGCATAATAAAGATTCTTCTTCTTCACGCTTTTCTTTTTACTAAATCGTAAAGTAACACTATTTTAAAAATATCTCATTCAAAAAGAATAAAGACGTAATCTTCAGCCGCCCGTTAGTCCTAATTTTGAAATCTGTGTACACGGATGCACGGTTTTGGTAAAGCGATGGATGAAATATATGCTGCATTAGTAGTTAAGCAAAAAACAATGATCAGTTTCCTTTTCTAATAAGTTTATTTTATTTCTATAGCCATCAGTACAGACCCATGCACCCAAAATAAAATGATCAACGAGAAGTTCAGGAGCTCCGATTATCAAATCAAGGAAGAACACTACGAGCACATGCTTTGTGACAGAACGAGAATTTTTGGCTGGTACAGATTTACTGTAGGCAAGTATTAATATTTGGGTAACAGTGAGGCTAGCTTGCCATTAACAAGATACATACCATAGGCAAGTATTAACCCTGGGTAACAGTGAGACGGCTTGTCATTAATAGGCAAGTATTACTCTTGGGTAACAGTGAGGTTGGCTTGTCAAATTTACAACATACATACACAGGCAAGTATCAACCCTGGGTAACAGTGAGGCTGGCTTGTCGTTAACAAAATAATACCATAGGCAAGTATTAACCCTGGGTAACAGTGAGACTGGCTTGTCATTAACAAGACACTTATCATAGGCAAGTATTAATCATGGGTAACAGTGAGCCTGGCTTTTCATTAACAGGCAAGTATCAATCTTGGGTAACGGTGAGGCTGGCTTGCCATTAAAACGACACTTACCATAGGCAAGTATAAATCTAGGGTAACAGTGAGGCTGACCTGTCATTAACAGCAAGTATTAATCCTGGTTAACAGGAAGGCTAGCTTGCCATTAACAAGATACATACCATAGGCAAGTATTAACCCTGGGTAACAGTGAGACTGGCTTGTCATTAACAGGCAAGTATTACACCTGGGTAACAGTGAGGCTGGCTTGTCGTTAACAAAATAATACCATAGGCAAGTATCAACCCTGGGTAACAGTGAGACTGGCTTGTCATTAACAAGATACATACCATAGGCAAGTATTAACTCTGAGTAACAGTGAGGCTGGCTTTTCATTAACAAGACACTTACCATAGGCAAGTATTAATCATGGGTAACAGTGAGCCTGGCTTTTCATTAACAGGCAAGTATCAATCTAGGGTAACGGTGAGGCTGGCTTGCCATTAAAACGACATTTACCATAGGCAAGTATAAATCTAGGGTAACAGTGAGGCTGACCTGTCATTAACAGCAAGTATTAATCCTGGTTAACAGTGAAACGGGCTTGTCAGTAACAAGATACATACCATAGGCAAGTATTAACCCTGGGTAACAGTGAGGCTGGCTTGTCATTAACAAGACACTTTTTATAGGCAAGTATTAATCTAGGGTAACAGTGAGCCTGGCTTTTCATTAACAGGCAAGTATCAATCTAGGGTAACGGTGAGGCTGGCTTGTTATTAAAAAGACACTTACCATAGGTTAGTATTAATCTAGGGTAACAGTGAGGCTGGATTGTCATTAACAAGACACTTACCATAGGCAAGTATTAATCTAGGGTAACGGTGAGGCTGGCTGGCCAGTCATTAACAAGATACTTACCGTAGGCAAGTATTAATCTAGGGTAACAGTGTATTAATCTATGGTAACAGTGAGGCTGGCTTGTCATTAAAAAGACACTCACAATAGGCAAGTATTAATCTAGGGTAACAGTGGGGCTGGTTTGTCATTAACAAGACACTTACCATAGACAAATATTAATCTAGGGTAACAGTGAGGCTGGCTTGTCATAAACAAGAAACTTACCATAGGCAAGTATTAATCTAGGGTGAAAGTGAGGCTGGCTTGTCATTAACAAGACACTTACCATAGGCAAGTATTAATCTAGGGTAACGATGAAGCTGGCTTGTTATTAAGAAGACACTATCCATAGGCAAGTATTAATCTAGGGTAGCGGTGAGGCTGGCTTGTCAGTAACAAGGTACTGTAAAACACTTTAAATTCGCGAGATCTTTATTTCGCGAATTTGTCCCGATTTTTGGCATTTTATTATTTCGCGAAATCTTAAATTCGTGATGTTAAAATCGTAATTTTAAATTCGCGAATGTGAATCCGGAAGAAAACCGGAAGTACGACTGCATTCGGTTACTTTCTGCAATTATGGTACCTGTATGACGTCACTGTTAAAAGTTTGTTCACCGGTCCGCTAGTGCGTGTTACGCTCTTTATTGATAGCAGATTAATGCCTTTAATATCTGATATGTGCTCATTGTTGTATAGTCATCAATAAATTGTTCCTTTCTTTTGTTATTACGTAGCTTTAATATCCGTAACATTTACAAATGTTAGACGTATCAGATTGGGTTTGAAACCGGCTATAATCGCAATGTAATTACGTGCCGGTGAGCTCATGGACGATGGAAGAGAAAGGTTCAAAACAGGTAAAATAAATAAGTTTAAACTAAAAAATATTATGGCTCGACTGGGACTCCATATTTACAATGAACGCTTGATCTTTGAACATTTATTATGCACCCAATCATTGCAAACTTTTCACAGTTTCTTTCAGTTTTGAAAAAAGTGTAAACCATTATAAAATTGGTAAACAATGGTACATTTTGTATAATAATTATCTTCGTCTTTTGAAAAGGGAAACTGTTTCGTTAGGCGTCAAAAATAATTGCGTGTATGTATGCCAATTTCAAGTTGTACATGAAAGCGTGTTTTGAGGAGTTTTATGCTAACGAAATCGCCGTCCAATTAAAGGATAGTAACATTGACACTGTAAATGTTGATTTACGCTTGTCCACTGTGAAACAACTGCACGCTAAATGGCTTGTTAAAACCATGCAGAAAATTGAGAATGACACTGATATGGTACAGCGTGGCTGGATTCAGGCTGGAATTCACGTCACAGCTTAATTTAGAATTACTAGTACTTAGTACATGTACTAAAGTATTGTAATGGATTTAGGTAACTTTGTTTGAGCAGTCATGTACAGTAACACCGTTAGTTTCTGCCCTTGTGCTGATCGATACGTCATGAATTGGATAAATGTTTACTATTAAATAATAAAGATTATACTTTGCTGTATACATGTATATTTTGTATATAATATAGTCATTTAACCGTACTTGTTGAACCATGGTGGAAACACGCAAAATCACAATAACTGAATTTCGTAAGTGCGAACATTTATCGTTCGGACAATATTTCGGACATCAGCGAATTTAGGATAAACACGAACAGGTAAAGCTATTTTTCGCGGTCACTTTGAATTCGCGAGTACTTAACCTCGCGAATATTAGCGAAAATTAAATTCTCGCGAATAAAAGGTGTTTTACTGTACTTACCATAGGCAAGTATTAATCTATGGTAACGGTAAGGTTGGCTTGTCATTAACAAGATACTTACAAAAGGCAAGTAGTAATCTAGGGTTACAGTGAGGGTAACAGTGAGACCGGTTTGTCAGTAACAAGACACTTACCATAAGCAAGTAATACTCTAGGGTTACGGTGAGGCTGGTTTGTC
Source organism: Mercenaria mercenaria (assembly GCF_021730395.1). NCBI lineage: Eukaryota > Metazoa > Mollusca > Bivalvia > Venerida > Veneridae > Mercenaria > Mercenaria mercenaria. The sequence goes on along the minus strand of NC_069367.1, from coordinate 78,434,300 downwards.
ATTTAAAGGGCACTTACCATAGGCAAGTATTAATCTAGGGTTACAGTGAGGATAACTGTGAGGCTGGCTTGTCATAAACAAAACACTTAACAAATGCAAACATTAATCTAGGGTAACAGTGAGGCTGGCGTGTCATTAACAAGACCCTTACCATAGGCAAGTAACAATCTAGGGTTATAGTGAGGGTAACAGTGAAGCTGGCTTGTCATAAACAAGAACTCTACCATAGGCAAGTATTAATTTAGGGTAAAAGTGAGGGTAACGGTGAGACTGGATTGTCATTAACAAGATACTTACCATAGGCAAGTATTAATCTAGGGTAACAGTTAGGCTGGCTTGTCATTAACAAGACCCTTGCCATAGGCAAGTAATAATCTAGGGTTACAGTGAGGGTAACGATGAGACTGGCTTGTCATTAACAGTTATTATTATTATTATACCAGATTTGTTGAGCGCCCTTTTCATATGTAATATACGTTCAAAGGCGCTTTACAGTTAAACATGTGACACATCGCAGATATGTAGGAAAATAACAAAACATGACATATGCAATCACAAAAACTGAAACTAAACAATTTGATTAAACGCCTTTTTTTTATAAATGATATATTCAATGGCGTTGTACATAATAATAAAAAATAATAGTTATTACAACAACATCATAAATGAACAATGATAATATGTACAGCCTTATTTTAACATGACCGCACCCCCACCCTTGAGGTCGTTTTACTCCTATTGCCAATACCAGTGCTTTAAACATCTGGTACGCCCAGACGGGCTGCATATAGGTGTTCAACCTCCCGGTAAATGGTGCCATCATGTACTGTATTAGATAGAAATACCACACATTTCAAGTGAAACTCAAGACTTGTGAAAAAACACACACATAGAACGTCATAACCCTTAAAATGTGACATAATGAAATAAAACATCGATTGTCAATTTAGTTAATTACATGGTGAATTGTACAGTTAAGAGATTTTCGTCAGCGACGAATGACTTGCTGTAGTTCTGCATTACAAAAATAACAATGGCATATTTATTATGAGTAGAAACAGTCACAGTTGGTATCTATGTGTTGTAGAAAATTTTGAAAAGGTGTGTTTTGAGAGCTCTTTTGAATGAATGAAGTGATGAATCTTTTCTGAGATTGTCGGGGAGAGAGTTCCATAGTTTTGCGGCGGCAACCCTGAAACTTCTATCGCCGTAGGTAACCAGTCGACTTTTTTGTGGCACAAGGGTTGTTGCTGCATTTGCTGACCTCAGATTTCTAGTTGGCACGTACACCTCCAGTAAGTCTCTCATATACACCGGCGACTGTCCATGCAAGGCCTTGAATGTTTAAATGAGAATTTTGTATTTGATTCTATCTTGTATTTGAAGCCAATGAAGATCTTTAAGGATTGGTGTTATATGTTCAAAACGGGTTGTTTTCGTAATAAGACGTGCAGTTGTGTTTTGGACATTTTGCAGTTTGCTCGTTGTTGATTTTGGCACGCCGTACAAAAGAGCATTGCAGTAATCTAATCGTGAGGTCACAAGCGAGTTTATCAGGGTTTTTGTGGCTTCAGTTGTCAAATATGGTCGAATATGACCAACGTGTCGTATCCACAGGTGCCAGACACGTAACCAAATATTTTACTAAATAGACCTATATATGTATATAATAGACTTAAGGTACCCAACGGAACAAAAACATCATGCTGAACAAACAAGAACACTGCTGCAAGAATCGATCAGATCATGGTTTTCTCATTGTGGTCGCCACTTGAAGGCATCACTGCAAACGTTAACACTTTTTATTTCATTAAAATCCCTCAAATAGCAAAGAAATGATGAAAAGTTTCACTAAATACATCGATTGTCAATCCATGTCGTTTTCGACGTCCATTCTATACATGTATACAAACACGATTTCTGATCGATTCCTACGAAATAAACAAGAAACGGCTAAAACTTCCACATACTTCCAATAAATGAACTCTTTTTCTGTCAATCTGTATTAACTGAACAGAAGCCCTCTACAAACATTATTCATCTGAAAATATCACCCGTGGAAGCAAAGCTCAAGTAATGCTCGCCATTTTGATTCTGAAGTGACAGGAAAATGATGCGAAGTAATAGTGTTATACGATTGGTCAATAATGAAACAGGTAAATAATGACAATGGTTTTAACCAATCAAGTCCTAGCATAATATTAAGTGCAGAACAGTATACATGGGGATAAAATAACTGTCACAAATTAAATAACTTAGTACTCTTTAGATGAATCATGTTTGTAGAGGGCTTTTGTTCAGTTAAGGCATCGCAGATTGACAGGAAAAGTGTTCATTTAATGAAAGTATGTGGAAGTTTTAGCCGTTTCTTGTTTATTTCGTAGGAATCGATCAGAAATCGTGTTTTGTATACATGTATAGAATGGACGTCGAAAACGACATGGATTGACAATCGAGGTATTTAGTGAAACTTTTCATCATTTCTTTGCTATTTGAGGGATTTTAATGAAATAAAAAGTGTTAACGCTTGCATTGATGCCTTCAAGTGGCGACCACAAAGAGAAAACCATGATCTGATCGATTCTTGCAACAGTGTTCTTGTTTGTTCAGCATGATGTTTTTGTTCCGTTGGGTACCTTAAGTCTATTATATACATATATAGGTATTTTAAGTAAAATATTTGGTTATGTGTCTGGCACCTGTGGTCGTATCTGGCCGTAGCATGTTCGAGTCACAGAAATAACATGATGGTCCATGTGCATGTTCGAATCAAGCGTAGCGCCAAGGTTTCGAACAGTTTTTGATGGTTTTATGCTCGATTCGACAATTTTCAGTTCTAGATTTTCAACATGTTTGGAGTGTTTTTGACTCGAAAAAAGAATTACTTCAGTTTTGTCTGTATTCAATTTTCATCCATGAGATGATTTCTTTTAGGCATTGTTCAACTCGTGTGATTGTGGCTGCCTTTGATGCTTGATACTTACCATAGGCAAGTATTAATCTAGGGTAATGGTGAGGCTGGCTTGTCATTAACAAGACACTTACCATAGGCAAGTATTAATCTGGGGTAATGGTGGAACTGGCTTATCACTAACAAGACACTTACCATAGGCAAGTATCAATACAGGGTAACGGTGAGACTGACTTGTCATTAACAAGACCGTTACCATAGGCAAGTAATAATCTAGGGTTACAGTGAGGGTAACAGTGAAGCTGGCTTGTCATAAACAAAAAACTTACCATAGGCAAGTATTAATCTAGGGTAACAGTGAGGGAAACGGTGAGACTGGCATGTCATTAAGAAGATACTTACCATAGGCAAGTATTAATCTAGGGTAACGGTGAGACCGGCTTGACATTAACAAGATACTTACCATAGGTAAGTATTAATATAGGGTAACAGTGAGGCTGGCTTGTCATTAACAAGACCCTTACCATAGGCAAGTAATACTCTAGGGTTACAGTGAGGGTAACAGTGAAGCTGGCATGTCATAAACAAAAAACTTACCATAGGCAAGTATTAATCTAGGGTAACAGTGCGGGTAACGGTGAGACTGGCGTGTCATTAAAAAGACACTGACCGTAGGCAAGTATTAATCTAGGGTAACGGTGAGACTGCCTTATCATTAACAAGACACTCACCGTAGGCAAGTGATAATCTAGGATAAAGGTGAGACTGGCTTGTCATTAACAAGACACTTACCATAGGCAAGTATTAATCTAGGGTAATGGTGAAACTGGCTTATCATTAACAAGACACTTACCATAGGCAAGTATTAATCTAGGGTAACGGTGAGACTGGCTTGTCATTAATGTTATATGTTATTACAGAAGGTAAATGTGCAAGAGAGAATTATATCAATTTCAATAGTTATAAACATGTCGCTGTGACTGTTGCCAAATACTTGTGCAAAACTTTGAATCCTGGGCATTGAACTAAACTGAATGTTTCTCAATGCATTTGTTTTTTACGCACATGCAAAAAAAAGAGCTTTGTGTATTAGATGTACTACTAATGTAATATGAATGAAAAGGAACATAATGATAAAGCTTAGCCCATTTTAGGTTCAGCTGGGTCGACACCCGCTAGTCTAGCAACAAAATGTGTACAACAATACCACTGCGGGACACATGTTCCATTATGGATGAATGGAACGCATCCTACAGCTGCGGATGGAGTCGTTCCTAGACAGGTATTTACGATACAGTAGAACTTTGTTTTATTATTATAACTACCACTGATTTTTTTAACTTTGATCTTAAAGAACGAAAATTTGCACTTAGGGTTTTGTAGTACAAGGGACGTTACTACTCCGAAAACAACGAATAATGCATTACATGATAATATGAGCCGTGCCATGGGAAAACCAACATAGTGGGTGTGCGACCAGCATGGATCCAGACCAGCCTGCGCATCCGCGCAGTCTGGTCAGGCTCCATGCTGTTCGCTTTTAAAGCCTATTGGAATTGGAGAAACTGTTAGCGAACAGCATGGATCCTGACCAGACTGCGCGGATGCGCAGGCTGGTCTGGATCCATGCTGGTCGCACACCCACTATGTTGGTTTTCCCATGGCACGGCTCATATAAAGTTTATTCCTTACTTTAGACAGATAGGGACATACACGATTTCACTGTTAAAAGTATCTTTAGAAATGCAATGATATAGTTATATACATAGTAAGCATAGATTAGAATTTCTACAAAGAAATAACAAACAGTATAAGGTTAATAGGTACTTTGTCACATACCGAGCCATTTAGATGCGTGGACGCAAAACTTCTGATTGAAGTTATTTCAAACTCAAAGAAACAATGGGTTTTATCAACTGTTTGACATTTTATATGATTTAACTGTACACTTTCTTTTCTCCACCGCCTTTTTCGAAGAAAAAATGTGGGACATAGAAATAGGCTACATCCTTCCTTCCGTCCATCCGTCCTTCTGTCCGTCACACTTCTTGCTCTTCCCATACTAGTAACTCTGCCATCCATGAAGGGATTTTGAAAATAACGTTTGTTTGTATCCGGTATCCCGACCTACCTTAAATTTTTGGCCCGACCCTAAATGTTTCTATGGCATTGGAGAATTTTGGGGATTTTTTTTGTTCATGCAAAACTGCACTTTCTATGCTTTAAACATGGTCAGTGATGTTAGAAATCAACTTACTGATGCTCTCGCAAGACTCAGACACCTAGCTCCGAGGTCAAAGGCACACTTAGAGGTCAAAGGTTAACAAAGTCTGTTTCTTAATCGGTTCGTAACTCTGCCATTCATCAAGGGATTTTTAAATAACTTGGCACAGATTTCACCATAACGAGTTAAGAACCAGACCTCTAGTTTCAAGGTCAAGGTCATAAAGTCACAGGTTAGGAGCATCAGTTTCATGTCAAGTCAATATCACTACCATTCATCAAGGGATAAAAAAATCACATGGCACAAATGTTCCCTATAATAAGACGATGAGTCTTGTGCAAAAAACCAAGGTCACACTTAAAGGAAAAGACTGTTTTTTGGTCTAGTCAGTAACTTTACTTTGCGTTGATGGATCTTCAAGTAACTTGCCACTAACAGCCACTATAACAAATAGATTTTTTTTCATGTAAGACTCAGACCTCTAACTCGAGGTCAAGGTCACCTTTTAAGACAGTTTTGGTATTTCTTTTGTTTGGTCTGTAATTTTTTATGCATGGGTCTATATTTGAATAAATTGTCATAAATATTTATCATTACAAGACATTGTGTCATGTGCAAAGGTCAAGGTCACGGGCACCCAAGTTAGCTTTCTTTTGTTTTGTTTGTACTTGAAATTATTTTTCTTTTATATGATAAAGTACAATACATGGGTTTTTATGTCAGTTTTCCCACTAATTAAAAAATGAAATCATGTTTAAAGTAAAAAGTTTGGTACTTATAAATAGGAATGCAAACCCAAGCACAAGTTATAACTTTATGGTATATATAGGTAAACACAGCATTATTATGATTGCAATACAATAGGTTGATATGTAGTGCAGCTCTGCACTGACCAACACTTTTCTGGTGTGTAAGTTAAAAACAAGTTTCTTAAGTACCATATTATTGTGAAATGCATATTAATTACCTCCCTTTAATATGATAAAATATTTCATTTTATTTTTATTCATTTTTTTCTGACAAATTTAGCAATACAATCACGTTAAATCTTTAAAATACAGAAACAAAAATTTGAAAGGATTCACCAATTGTGGATTTTCAGACATCTTGAAACTACATAACATCTTCTAATATCTTGAATTATATGATATATAGTTCTGATTTATAAAAAATGTTAGTATGTTACCCTATTACTTAGAAGAACATGTTGTATTGGCATGCAATATGTTTTGTGGCGGGGGAACGTTGGTAACTCTATTACAAATTCTTGTTAAATATAAGGCAGCACAATTACTGGTTATAGCTGTTAAAAAAAGACAAGATTGAAAGCTTTCACAAAGTTTGACGTCTTGGAAGCGAAATAAAGTTAATTAAGTATAGAAGACGTTTGACGAATTTACTTGGTCTATTATAAGTAAAAAAAAGAAGGATTGCTGATGTTTCAGCAGGAAAAGCTTACATGTGATAAAAAGAATATTACATTTGTATTTTTCCACGTTTTGTTGTAGATATGTGGGACTAACGGCAATAATTGCTGTGCTTACAAAGATACAATCCGGGTCAAAAACTGTGGAACATACTATGTGTATGAGCTGAAGCCTACAAGAGGATGTTCCATAGCGTACTGTGCAGGTACTTGTTCGCATTTCTTGAGACTAAGCATTCTCCAGTTATTGTTAGGAAACCAACCAAATGGTAGACCAACCTACTGACACAATGAGCAAAACAGTTTACCTGCTCTTCTTTGAAGCGGGGAGGGTTGGGGGCGGGGTTATAAAAGTAGGGTTTACCAAACACGATTTCGGCTTTCTCGGCTGATATAGAAAACCACGTAGTATCTGCATTTAATGGCCGGAGAAATTCAATACCGAAATAAATAAATAAAAACACTCAACCTCACTGAAATTGTTGGTTGCCACTACCTTACTAGACCAACATATAGTGGCCAACAATGTGCATATTTGATACGACCAATACAGACTGTTAAAACACTATGAACAACCACAAAGAACAAACTTTATAGGATGGTTGCTTGTGTTCAGTAAACGACCCCTATTATTTTGGAGATCAATAGCATAAATGTTCAGGTCAGTTTGTTTGTTTGTTTTGGGTTTAACGCCGTTTTTTTTCAACAGTATTTCAGTCATGTAACGGGTAGTTAACCTAACCAGTGTTCCTGGATTCTGTACCAGTACAAACCTGTTCTCCGCAAGTAACTGCCAACTTCCCCACATGAATTATAAGAGGTGGGGGACGAATGATTTCAAACACAATATCTTTTATCAAATCGTCACGGAGAACATACTGTAAATCATTTAATTTCGTGGGCATGAAATTTCGTGGTTTTGGTCAAAACGACAATTTCGTGGGGATATGAATTCGTGAATTTCAACTTTTGAACATAAAATGAATGGGAATTTTACTTGTTCGTTGGGATTAAATTTCGTGGACTGACTCAACCACGAAATCCACGAAAATTAGTCCCCCACGAATATTAATGATTTCACAGTACGCCCCGCCCGGGGATCGAGCTCGCGACCCTGCGATCCGTAGACCAACGCTCTCCCTACTGAGCTAAAGGGACATTGGGACTGAAAACGGTTTCCACTGAACATTTTATGATACAGTCATTAAACTTTAAAGGTTGATTGCATATGACTATAGTAGTATATGACTGTTTCCGTTTCAAAAGCCAAGACAAAACGATTCGCTCTTAAAGAATGGATACGTTGGCCTGTAGTGGAAAAACTTCATACGATAATTGCCTGATTTCAGTAGCAATAGGAAGAGAGCCAAAGTGACATCAACCTCAAGTAACAATTTAACAACTATTGTCTAATGTTTTTTAACTTCATAGAACTAAATAGGTCGAAGGTCAAGGCCATAGTTACTTTGAAACTGAACACGATTTTCGATCCGTATCTGCAACACTTTTGGGCTATTAGATTTCATAGAATGATTGCCTTTGGTCAGGAGATTACTGTTTGGCGGGTAAAGGTCGCAGTAACCTTGACATTAAAAATTGTTCCTGATCAGTTACTGAAGAAAGTTTAGCCTATGACTGTCAATCGTCATAGGATAGTCGCATGTAGTCAGTAAATGATCCCTATTGTTTTTAGGTCATATGACCAAATGTCAAGGTTACGGCATGCAAAATATCTTTCCAAGTTGTCCCCCATAGGACATCATTGTTGGGTTAGGAGGGGGTCGTGGTGGAGGGGGCAGGGAACATAATATTTTACAAACATCTCTGACTTGTTAAAATGAGTATACGAGATACAGTTCATCATGCTGGGGCTTATACTATCATAATTATTCATAGAACATAATTGTACAATATGCTGTCAGATATTCAAATAATTTTTAAATTTACAAGCAAAATGTAATAAAAATTATTATATAAGCACACAAAATGTTGATGCACCTTCGCATTGTAGTCTTTTGTCATTTGCATTGTTTCTATGGTGACTGTAGCATGTTTCCTGGATTCATAGTTTATTGTGTGTTTCCTGCTTTTAGCGACTACATCTGTTGATCAGTTGTTATTGTGTCGTTGTCGTAGCCGCTGGCACCTGGGGAATTTAATAGTGTTAGTGTCGTTTCACTGTTACAAAAATATAGAAATATATACTAGATATTTGATAAAAATAACTGATTAAAAATGAAACATTAATTGTTTTAGGGATGTACTTTATTATCACTGGAAAATGATACAAATTAATTTGATTATTGTTCCTGGTACCAGCAATTGCTGCAGTGCCTGACTATGTGTTACCATATTCAGTAATTATGTTTTTTTTTAACAGGCACCGGCGTTCCGTGTGCTCCCGGCCAGTGGTCAGCATCAGGCTACCAGCCAGGATGTAAAGGTGAGCGAGACGATGTATGACCCAGCGTACGGCAAAGCCTATCACTTGTCGACTCAAGGTCAAACTATCAGTGAGCTCAAACATGAGTTATTATCATCAAAGCCTTTTTTTACATAGCATCAAGAATGTATTAAAATGCTCTTAAAATATCTAATTATTTTGTGTGTGAAATGCAATAAATCGAAAATTAAAAAGCGAGAAATGGAATTTGGCAACATTGTAGTGTTTCTTCTGCACTTACGTTATGTATGACCTATTATTATATACCATACTATAAATAGTAACAAAAAAGCCGTTAAAAACGGTCACGCGCCATAACCATATTGGACAGGTAACCGGAACGTCAGCGCGTTCTGATTTTGACGTCATGTAGCAACGTTATTATGGCGGTTGAAAGGGCGCTGAATCATTTTCAGATCAATTGACAAATATTGATGGCATTGTTGGTTAAAAGGCAATACAAATAATGCATTTAAGTTTTTGGAAAATATGTGAAATGAAAATACCAAGATAAATATGAAGCGACGGTATATACTAAAAAGGTCAATAAACGGCTAGTTGTGCCTTCTAGCCATAATGGTACACCTTAATGGCCCTCGAGCATTTACGACACTGGGTGTGCCATTATGGCACAACCCAGTCGTTAATTAACCTCTTATTATTTAGATCTAGTGGACTGCATAGTATATCTTTTCTGTTTAACAGTAGGCTACTTTATTCTTAATTCTCTGCATCGTTTTCAGATATGTATCCTAAAATGTTAAACAGTCCGCAATTGTCCAACCCAATTGTAAAAACGAACACATTTGAGTTCAAATGCCACGTGGATTTCGACGCCAGCCGTTCTGACGTAGGATTTGACGTCATGTGGGTCTTTGACAATAAGACGGATACAAGCATTCCTGCTACTCACCTAACTGGCACACAACGTGATGCTTTTCTTGATCAGAAATATCTGGCTAATCATCTGGGAGAATCCGTAAGAATCCTTAATAAAAAGAGCCCAAGTTAGCACTATGGAAAGTTTGTAAATATTCATTTATAATCGACCCTTATCATACTGCACTAGCCTAGCCATAAAATTGTGTTTCCATTCGTTTATGATCTGCACAAGTTTTCGTTTAGCATTATGGACTTAAAGTTTAAAGATATCTAATGGCCATCTTTCACTAAAAATATATTATTCTCAGACATTTCCTTCAAAAGTATAAAGTCCACATCAAATGTATTTCAATTGAATTGATATATTAATTAAGTTTGCATGCAGTACATAATTAAATGTCCTGAATTAACAGCTGAGTATAAAAATAGCCAGTTTTCTGTGGTAGTACGCATTTATATTGTGTTTACCTATACGTGTATACAGTGTGTATTATTAAACCTAATGCATTGTTAAAAAAGTACTTCTAATACACATACATTTGTTAATTTCATGTTTACATAAACTATATGAAGTGATTGTTCATATTTTAAAAATATGAAGTTTGGATCTAATATACCTTTAATAATAATTCGTTGTTAATCTGCTCAAGTCCTATGGCATTATGGACATAGATTCGTTCTTGATGTGGATAACACTTCTATAACATTACTGATTTAGAAAATCATGTAAGAATTCTTTATGATCTGCATATGTTCCGAAGAAATCGTTAGGATCTGGACAGTCCTGTAGCATTTTGAACATGGAATGTTTTGTAACCATTTGATTATGGTTAATACCCCAGTGACATACACGGCGCGGCTAGCTACGTCTAGCCACGGATAGAAACGTAGTAATCCATATCGATCCGTACCTGAGCCGTACCTTAAAGTAGTAACCCGTATCAATCCGTACCAATTCGTACGGCTCAGGTACGGATCGGTACGGATTACAACGTTATTACCGTAGCTAAACGTAGCTATTCGCGCCGTATGTGTGACTGTGGTATAAGGTGTCGGCCCAGTACAATTTCTCCTTCTTTGCTGTATAGTAAAACAAGCACTTTTGGACATGGATTGTGAATTTCACAACAAAATTGCAGCATTGACAGCTCTGTATTTCTGAAGAGTAATACTATCCCAGTCAATATAGCACAGAAAAACACCATCATCAACGATGAACTTTTTTGCTACACATCAAAGTATCTAGTCCATGTTTAAATTTCCCACTGACATCTGTCATGGCCACCAGTCTGGTGTAGTTTTTTAATCCTTCCGCACAGAAATGTAATCCTGAAAAACACACAAAAAACAACTGTTAAAGACATCAGAAATGACAAAAAATGTACACAGTATCAATAAATACATTTGGAATATTACATGTCAAAGTAGGGATAGCGTTAAATTGGGAACATCAAAATTTCAAAGAACTACTTTCTAGGATACAACAACCCGGAAGTACTTCTATACCGGGGTGACACCAGAAGTCGTATAGCATAGATTTGTTATCAACACAACGTTCGGGGCAATGTTGCCTTTAATATCATACATAAGAAATCTTTTGCATGCGAAGGCATTCATTAAAGTCGTTTGTCTAGTGATTTTACTAACAACAACACAAGGTTCGTGTCAGTAGTTCATTTTGAATTCGTTTGTGCAGTGTAATATTAACTTGTTATGACATTGTCATTTCTGTTAAAGGTATTTAACAAAGTTGCTGTCTAAACTGATCACTCCGTAAACTTAATGGTACCTAAAATTAGTACAGTAAAATAAATCTATTGTTATTTATTTAATGTAGACTGTGATAAAATCATAACATCCTACAAAGAATAGCTTTAAATTGAATTCGTAAACTAAATTAACTAAGCTGTTATCAATTTCAGCTGAGTTGCAAAGTACGGTCTTACTTTAAAAACACACCATTTAGAAATGGTCCGTTCATTCCAAGCAATGGATACTGGTGCGGAATTAAGGTAACAACTCCATATACGTTCAAACAATTTATATGTTTTGTTTATTTCATATTTAGATCTGTATCTTTTCAGACTTTTTCTTTGTCTTATTCAACTGGAGAATGAGCCAGTCATTGCAAATACATTTCCTGACTAAATAAATAATGATAATAATTTCTGCATTTTGGGTTGAAAAACCAAGTGTACAAAAAGCTTATTTTTGAACAAAAAGCTTATTTTTGATTATACTGGTTTTATTTTGACGAACACTGTGTAACTATGTATAAAGTCCTTAATACAGTTCTTTCCTTTATTTTGATTCTTGTTTTGATTTTGACAAGTTTTATGTAACAATGAGTACAAAAACCTTAAGTTTTATCATGTCTGTTTTCAGATTGACAAGACAACCCGCTTGTAACTGATTTATAAAGGCCTTAACTTTAATATTGATTTGTTTTGATAGCAAAGAATAAAGTTATATGAAAGCAAAATACCTGAACTGTGATCATGTATATTTCAGTTCGACAAGCCAAGTGTTACTGTGAGTACAAAAGATCCACCACAGGAAATTAAACTTATATCAACTATCCCAATCATCTGCGATAAACAAAACCAAGCATCCTGTAAACTAGAACTATATCTGGACAGTAATAACCGTAAGTTTCTCTATAACAGTGTAGGGATACCTTTTGTTTGTATGATTGGTTATTTGATTGTTTTTGGTTGATAGTCTCACTGACACATTTTAAGTCAAATGGCGACTTTCAAACTTTGAATGGTAGAGGAAGACCATCATGATATTTCAAGGCACACGCGGGCACATAGACAGACCAGTTACATCTACACCTTTGGGGTACTGGAATTACAATGGTAGAAAGCTTGCGATCTGAAACAACTTGGGTCGGTGAAAAGCTATACAAAGCTTATGTTAACTTGTTGAAATTTCTCCGACAATAAATAAATTTTGATTTGATTTGAAACAACTAGACCATTGAGAGTCCTAAATTGTTTTCATTGATGATTATGGAAATAATTGTGGTATTTAACCCTTACCCTGCTACATTTCTAAAATGGACTCGTGCATCATTCAATTTGGGCACCACCACTTATTATTCAGAGGGGTGTTCACTGAAAATTTACTTGCTGAATAGCGAACAGTACAGACCAAGACCAGCCTGCACAAGATGTGCTGCTCTGGTCGTAAAGGCAATTCCCTTGCCGCCGCCAGGCTAAGGGTTAAATTAAAAGTTTAAAACAAACTTAATAACGTAAAGTACGTTAAACTAGTAAAATTGCAAATATTCTATGACCATCTCAGACTTGCATTTATTGGGCTCATACAGATCTATTTACTATTATTTCTGATTTGTAGAAGTACAAAAAGCATGCAAGTCATATTTTGCGCAGAAACACTGTTCTACATACAGTGTATTACAAAGTGATTTGATTTGTATTGTATGTTACTTTGAAAAAATATGAATTTATACGTCAGTCATGAGTCATGTTTCACGGATATATAAGCTCTTGAAATAGCTAAAGCAGGCGGGCATAATGAGCTGCATTTTTTGTGCTAGAGAGGGTTGATAATTTTTCTTGTGTTATGACGTCACTATGTACAGTAACTGTAGATCAATAACTTGACTTTTTAGCTCCGCCTTTGAGTCAGTAATCACTAATTATGTTTGTGTTTAGGTGAATGGAAACAATTGGGAAGGTAGATGCTATCTAATATATATTGTATCAAATCAAAGAATTCATTTGTGTTTTGCAGCGGTTGGTTTTCCAGTGCTATGGCTCCATCCTTAACTTAAACATGTGATTGTGTTAAGACAACTGGAAATGACTGTACATATATGTTTAAAATCGTTTGCTTTTCCAGATAATACATTAACAACAACGTCCTGTACAAAAGTTTTGAGGCCAACTGATTGGAACCCGGCTACAAACCAAGCTGTACTTCCGTTCCAGATTCTTGCACAACGAGATCCAAAGAAGAACCCTGATAAAATCCTTGCTATGCATTTTCAAAATATATTTTCCGCAGATGGTCCACCAATATTTAACGGATACAACATACCCTATCTGACGGTATGTGTCAAGTGTATACGTTTGATATAGATTCTTCTTATGTTTTCCGTCTGCATCATTTTCTGAAACAATTTTTAACATCATCATAATCGAGCGCGCTGGCATTATACAGCTCTAGTATTAAGTCTATATAGCACTATCCAGGTATATATAAGTCACATTCTATTTCCTACAAATATCTGCTTTATCATAATGACATGCATGTAAAGGTATGCGTTTTCGCTCACTTGAACACATTTGCTGGAGCGATTTGTTGTGCTAACTCACAGTCTGTTTCACATTTCTTCGAGCAACGTATTTAGAGGCAGTTGATGAAATTTATAATGGATGTTCCATGGATGGCCTTCCAGTAAAGTTGTTTAAACGGGTTCACTTACCTGCATATAGGGAGCACAAGAGCTAGGAATAGAGAAATCTTCAAACGACATCTCAAAAATCGCTGTTCCGATTTTATAATGATTTCACAGAAATATTTTGGGTGACTGCCTATCAGGATTGTTCCAAATGTTTTGATTTGTCATACCCCTAGCACTTAGGAGCGTTGTCACTTTTCCCTATGTTTATATAATCCATTTAAAAAAATCTTCCTGTCAGAAACTACTTATGCAATTTAAAAGTAATTTCGCACAAAGAAATCCTATTTGTTTCTTCTTAAAGAGTGCTCAATTTATTCAATAACAACAACTGTCGCTATGTCGCATTTTTCTATATTTATATATCGAGGGCTTGGCGTAAAACTATCGTATCTTGTTCTTTATTTATATACACTTACAATAGTTTTGCACCAATCCCTCGATATAGTGGAAACAAAAATCATGCCAGAAACTTGCTGGACCAATTTTAAAATAATTTCATACAAAGTATCCTCAAGTGATCAAGACTGTTCTAATCATTCCCGTGGCCACCGGACAATCTTTTTCCAGTATATGTATATATAGTAAAATCTAAAAAAAATGTTCTTGCCAGAAACTGCTGCTCAGATTTTAAAATAACATTACCCACATTTCCGTTCATAAAGATTGTTTAGGGTTGTCGCAAGGAGCATGGTAAAATTTCCATGTAAGTCTTTTTGCACGAAAGTGCACCAGCCATTCTATGGTGACCCACTGCCACTGTTCTTCAAATTCATCCGATTAATAAAAAGGGCTCAGTAAATGTTCCTTTGAGTGGGGGAATTTAAGAACTGCTGGCCTAATTTCGAAATGATATCACAAGAACGCTTTTTGGCGACCTATACTAAGACTGTTCCAATTACTCAGATTCACCAAAGGCATGCGTGTTTGTTTTAATTTTTGTATATAGTGAGAACTATATCCTAGAATCTTTAAAATCTTTTGTCGGAAACTATTGGCCTTCGAAGTAATCAGATTTGTCAAAAACCATGACCGCCAGTAGGCGAGGTCACTTTTCCCTATATATGGTGGAAACTTAAAAAAATGAACCGCATGTCCGAATTTAAAATAATTTTACAAAAATGTTTTTGGTTACCATTTACCAATACTGTTTCAGTTATCTTTAATGTCAAAAACATGACATCCATATAGTTCAGTGACGAAATTCTCCGAGCAATATCTCCGACATTTAGTATAATTTTGAAGCAATTTCATAGAAATTGGGTCGCCATCTACCAGAATTGTTCATTTTATTTTGTTTTGATATGAACTAAAACAACTAAAATAAAGAAAACAACACCAGCAAACGTCAAAATATGGCAGCAAGAGCTAAATATGAAAATATATTGAAACACAAACTCGTCTTAAACCAGTGGCCCGATTTTAAATCACTTTCACAGGAATGTTTCCTGAGTATGTCCCTACAACATATGTTAAAGTCCGTTTTAATTTGCCAGTAATTTTTTCAGTAAACAAGGCTGCCACGGCAGGCCCAGCTGGTAATATGTAACTCTAAAATATTCCTAATGTCACCAAGCTTGTTCATATGCATAAAATGTAGTAGGAAATTTCTAAACAAAGTCTAGTATCATCCTTTAATGATAAGCATAAATAACGAGTACCGGTTGTTTGAATTCTGTCTGTGTTTCATAGAATTGATTATTTTTCTATTGAAGGTTCATACGAAAGACAAACCCACTTCGAAATGCACTTGCTGGGGGGATCCCCATTGCCAAACATTTGATACGGCACTGATCGATAAAAACTCGTAAGTACTGCGCTTTATGACAAACATAATAATTATATAAGAATTTCCTGTCCGAAGTACAGCCGGATACAAAACCCTGTATTCTACTCCCAAGGAATACAGGAACATGTTAGAGGGACTATTTGTTTTAGTTGCGACGTTCCATACGTCAAACAGTTCATTCTCAGTCTTATTTAAACTGATAAGTTTATAGAAATGGATAGGCCTATATGTTTAAAGCAAAATGGTCATTATAACAGTTCCTTGATCTCGTGGATTTTGCCAGACCGGATCACACTTGGCGCTGGTAAAATCCACCCGAGCTTAATACAACATTGCAGACATAGGTACTGTTATAACCACCCTATTTTATTTGATACCCAAAGGGAGCTAATGTTTTGCACTATATTTGATACCAATAGCGACCTTATGTTTTGCACTATACTTAATGCCAAAAGGAAACTTACGTATTGCACTATATTTGATTCAAACGAGAACTGTAAGTATTGCATATCGATTGATGACGTGCACCCGGCGTTTCCTACCTAAAATCTGCCGAGCTTACGTTTAGGCCGAGCAAGGTGCGTTCTTGGAGAGTAAAATAACATAGACTTTTTTATTCCTGCTTTCTCGCTGTCTACGCTTGTTCATTCAATAAATATATCTATATATAATCATCTTTGCCAAACGAATGAATTAAAACGGTTCTTGTTCAAACATTAAGCAGTACATGATTCGTTGTTGAAGAAAAAAACTCGACAATAGAGGATTCAACACTGATCTTAAATAGTAGCTTGATAATATATCGTTAACAGTTCATCATAGCTCCTAAATGCTGAAACCTCCGTGCCTCCTCAATAACCTAATAAATAATCCTACTGCACAACGGTCAGTCTTAAGACAGTATGATGACAAAGTGGGCAATATACTAGAACTGTTCTCGCCCCTACCTATTCCAAATATCGACACTCAGATTATAAATAAGCACACTTTATTTCAGAAGAAACCTTCTAAATGGTTGTCTGAAATGCTCTATAATGTAAAAACACAACGTTTTTTGGCGGAGCATTCCCTCGTACCTCATTGACTGTTTGAAACGAACGTTTAACAACAGGGGCACGTAATATCGTTGTCCTTGACCCTACTCACTTCGAATGTACAATTATCGACACTTCGAGTATACAAAATTACACTATATTATTCAAGATAAAAAATCTTTACAGATGCCGATAATGCAGGTAATATCAGTTAGAAAGAAAAATGCTTGCTGGTGTGTATACGGAGAGGGGTGGGGGTTGGGGCTGTTGCAAGCGTCCAAAAGAAATTGTGAGTTCTATTAAGCCTATTCTATTTGGTTCTAATCTCATTCTGCTCAGTTCTGTTTTGTTCTGTAGTGTTGTGTGTGTTTTTTTTTAAATGATGACATATTTTTCGCCGTTCTGCATGTATGTGTGACGCTTTCATCAAAACAAACTTTTTGTTCGGTTAAGTAATCATGGTGAAGAGTCCCCAGATTTGAACTTGATCTAGAAGTCCTCAAGACAAACATTCTAACCAATTATCATGAGTTTCAAACTTAAACTGCGGACTCTAGAGTGTTAACAAGATTTTCCTTTGATCTAGCCTAGTTGCCTAGTTTTTGACCCCACATGACCTAGTTTCAACACTGACCTAATCATCATCTATACAGATATTCTAACTAATATTCATTAAGATTGGGCTACAACTGTGGCCTCTAGACTGTTAACAAGCTTTTCCTTTGATTTGACCGGGTGACCTAGTTTTTGACCCAATATAACCCAGATTCGAACTTGTCCTAGAGGTCACCAAGAAAAACATTCTGACCAATTCTCATGAGTTTCAAACTTAAAATGTGGACTCTAGAGAGTTAACAAGATTTTCCTTTGACATGGCCTACTGACCCAGTTCTTGGTTCCACGTAACCCAGTTTCAGATGTGACTAGATATCCTCAAGAAAAACATTCTGACCAAGTTTTGTAAAGATTGGGTCACAACTGTGACCTCTAGAGTGTCAACAAGTTCTTCCTTTGATTTGTTCAGGTGACCTAGTATTTTACCCAAACATAACCAAGCTTCGAACTTGATCTAAAGGTCATCAAGAGAAACATTCAGAACAATTCTCGTGCGTTTCAAACTTGAACTGTGGACTCTAGAGTGTTAACAAAATTTTCATTTGATCTAGCCTACTGACCTAGTTTTTGATTTCACATAACCCAGTTTCAAACGTGACCTAGAAATCATCAAGACAAACATTCTGACCAAGTTTCATGACCTCTACAATGTTAACGAGTTTTTTTCCTTTGATTTGTTCGGGTGACCTAGTTTTTGACCCAACATAACCCAGATTCGAACTTGACCTAGAGGTCATCAAGAGAAACATTCTGACCAATTTCTCAAACTTAAACTGCGGACTCTTTAGTGTTAACAAAATTTTCATTTGATCTCTGGCCTACTGACATAGTTTTTGACCCCAAATGGCCCAATTTCAAGCTTATCCTAGGAATCATCAAGACAAACACTCCTGTGGCAACTGACCCCACACTGCCCAGTTTCAAACTATTCTAGAGATTGTCAAGTTAAACATTCTGACCAAGTTTCATAAAGATTGGGTTGAAAATGTGGCAGAACAAGGCAAATGTTGACGGACAACTGACGATCCACGACGCCGCAAGCCGGACAACAACCGGTCACGATAGCTGACCTTGAGCACTTTGTGCTTTTGTGAGCTAAAACATATATCATAATTAAACCGTTTATAGCCCATGTCTCCTGTGAAACCTAAATCAAATTTGAATCTAGGTCATCTGTGGTACAAAAGTAGACCTCCAGGTCAAACCATAAGCAAGTGTGCCCAGATAGAGTCAGTAACTCAGATCCCCTCTCTAAATTCCAGTTTGTTTAGTTCTGTTTATTGTTTTTACCTTTAGGGCAAGCTCCTCATTATTATAACTGGGAACCACACGCCGCTTTTCATGGAATTACACACCAAACTTTAGTGTATCATTGAAGGTTCCGTTTACACCGCTATATAAACACATCTGATGATGGGTCTAAATTGTTTTTTGTACTTGTAACATGTGTTAATGTCGGGTTTTTCTCAACCAGTGACTAGAGGGCGTGGACGGTAGCATGCATTTCCACTACCGGCTCAAATAAACCGAGCCTGTAATATTTTCGTTTTTGTCATGTTGAGCGACCTGTGGAGTTTTTACAATATGATATCTGAAGTGTGTACCACGTGCACACTACCAGTCAATGATCGTACGTATTAAATACATTTGATACCGTTATTAGACATTTCTAACGTAAACGTAAATCGGAAACAGATTACTGAATCCGTAAATGTTATTTGCAAATAATGGTCTAAGGGAGATACTATTGTATTACTATTGGATGAAATTGTCTCCCATAGACCACAAATTAGCCTAAAATTTTACGGATTCAGTATTCCGTTTCGTAATTACGTTTACGTTAGAAAGGTCTAATACTTAGAGAAGGAATACATGTTTCATTCCTATGATATCGTTTACATATGCAACAAAAGGGAACACCCGCCTGGCGTAGTTTTGATACAGTAATTACCATAAAAATTAATGTACGTTTTGCACAAACATCTCCTCAATACGCTTTTAATGTGCAAAGCATATCTAAGCTGAGGTCGAGCTTGTTTCAGTGAGATTGGATAAAATGTATACGAATAAAAGCACGTACGTGATGCACTATTTTGATTAAGAAAAAATAAAGACTATGATCCCAAACAGTAATTTGTCATGGAATACTAGTAAGTCATTGTTCCGAGCTCAGATGCGATGGAATAATATCACGAGGGCACAACTTCTGAACGACAATAATTTTAAGAGCAAGTCACTGTTTGAGAATCTAATGATTATGAACATTTTGAAGATTTTCACCAAATATTTGCTTGTTTTCTGGTGTTCCTTTCCATCGCGCCGTTATGACGATTAACGCTTTGATGTAATAATTGTGACGTATAAAACTGTGTATGCGTTGCATAATAACACACAGTTTCAGTCTTCTTTTATTAATAGGTAAATAAAAGTTACGTGAGACTGTATGTTCTACAAAAGAACGCAGGAATTGCAATGTTTGGTACCGTATTCATAACAAAAGAAATGTGCAGATTGCTTGACAGACAGTAGACAACTGAAAGAACGTACTTCTTGTACAAAGTTTGTTTTCGCAATTTATCCATTAGTAGTCATTTAGATAAAATGGGAATGGTGATATCGACAAAGTATCTTAATATGTTTTGCTGACTTCATTCAGTATTGACAAAATTCTTGAAGCAGGACAAGAAAAACTATTTTAACTTTTATCGAAATTTATTGTAGTCAGTTCTTTTTTATTTCAGATATTATGATTATTATAAGGTCGGTGAATTCACCATGTTTGAGAGCACAGCAGCCAATCGACTGTTTCAGGTTAATGCAAGACAAGTTTTATCTTTAATATTGATTTAAACATTGTTTAAGGTCATTTGTTGGTCTGCTGCTTTTGCTGAGTTTTTAGTCTTACCAGTATAATTTAGATCATCCATTTACTATAAAAAGTCCAAAGTATTGTAGAAAAAAAGTTTTATACGTCCGAAGGGATCTGTTATGTTATACCCCCGGTGTCCGTCCGTTAGAAATTTCGTATCCGCTCTGTAACTCTTGAACCCCTTGAAGGATTTCGAGGAAACTTTACCACATCGAGACAACGTTCATATTCTGGATAGCTCGCTTCAAGGTCAAGGTCACACTTACAGGTCGAATGCCAAATGACTTTGTTTCGTGTCCGCTCTGTAACTCTTGAACTGCTTGAAGGATTTCAAAGAAACTTAGCACAAATGTTAACCACATCTAGTCGACGTGCAGACCGCATATTTCGTATGGCTCACTTCAAGGTCAAGATCACACTTAGGGATTAAATGTCATATGACTTTTTTTCGTGAGTATATTACTCTACATTGCGGTGCTCTTGTTTTTATTTGGCAGATCCCCATTTTGTTCACTTTCAATATTTTTTGAATTACTTCCCTTTTATGCTGCTATAAATAGCTTATTTTGTAACTTTTTTATTATTGGCCGAAGGGAAAAACCAGGGCCACTTTTATGTGGTACAACATGGATGGTGCCTCCCATTATTAGGTGTATTTTGGCATATCTGCACCTGGTTAGGATTTTTTGTAGACTTAGATTATTTTCTTCGGAATTTCTTTTTGGAATTTCTTCCCTTTGTTGTTCCTGTCCTTTGGTTTCAACAGTCAAGTTCTTTAAATTTTGCTCCCATCATCTGATCACACTTAGGGATCAAGGGTCATACCTTCGGGCGTGTATGCTCCGCATTGCGGTGCTCTTTTAAATCAAATAGCGGGAGTCCATTTGCCTGTCCTTTATCATCGATTCAAATCTATATTTCACAATGAATATATAAGCATGGCAAAAAGTATGGTGATATTATACATGTTAAATATGTCACGAATAAGGCCCCATTTCTTAGTCAGGTCGTTGTCGCGATCGTCATCAGTCAATTGATCACCATGCCCGTTTAGTCTCCTACCGGAGAAACACCGGGAAGAATTATAGGAATGCCTCCGTCCGTCCGTAAATCTAGATCCTTCAATTACTCAAAAATATTTCAAGCTAGGTGCATAAAACTTAGTGTGTAAATAGAGGGCAATATGTAAATTATGCACGTACATGACTTATAGTTGTTACAGATCAAGGTCACTATTGAAGGTCAAGTAATATTGCTTCTGCTCAGTAATCGAGGGATTATCTTAGTCGCAGTACTACGTGAACACAAATGTTCCCCATCGTGAGACAATGTATCAATGCTTGGCGGTTAAAGGTCAAGGTCACTGTTTAAGGTCAAATGAAAATTCGTTACTTCTCCATAACATTTTATTGCATTGAAGGATTTTATTCATAACTACACAGATTAGGCTGTGTCGCGCACAATATCCATGGTCTACGATCAAGGTCACTACTGAAGGTCAAAGAAAAATTAATTCCGATCCATAATTTTTATGCGTATGGAAGTTTTCCATCGCTAGGGGACTTCTGTATTGCCACTCGGTCACTTATTAATCATGTTTCCATTTTGTATTCGTTTTGAAATATGAATTTGAATCAGTGATAAAAAAGAAACGGTTAAACTTCTGTTGCTTTATGAAAAACATTTTTTTTTGTACAATAGTTTGGATTTTTGTATGGTATGTAACATGGATGTTAGATTTCAGTAGAGTTATTTAAAAGTTTGCAAATAGATCTATGTGATTACCATGTTTTACGTTTTGTAATTTTATTAAATATAGGCATTTTTTTCAATTTAGAGCCTTTATCTATGATTTTACCACAGGTTCAAGTTCGCACGTGGTCTTGCGGTCGCGTGTCATGCATGTGTGCAGTTGCTGCACGTGAGGGAAATGATATAATCATAATTGACATGTGTCATGGGCATTATGGAAAATCGTTTCCACAGGTACGTATTTATATAAATGTTTACCTCTACATACATTTTGCACTTTTATCGCATTCTGACCGTTGATATTAATTACTACTACCATTACTCTATGATGGCTTTAACGACTAGTATTAGTGCCTATTACGACGGCTTTTACTGCTGCTACTACGTCGCCTATTACTACTACAACAACTATTTCGGCGATGATGACTATGGCAACTACTTCTACTACGACGACTACTACCACTACTTCAACGACTACGAACACAACAACAACAACAACTGCTACTGCTACTACGACTTCGACTACTACAACCTCTATTACTACTACTACTACTAGTTCGACTACTAGTACTACTTCTACTAGTACTACTACTAAGTAACTACTACTGCTGCTGTTGCTACTGCTACGGTACTGCTAGTGCTACTACTACTGCTACTGCTACTGTACTGCTCATGTTACTGTACTGTACTGCTACTTCTACTGTACTGCTGCTGCTACTGTACAGCTACTGCTACTGCTACTGTACCGCTTATGCTACTGTACTGTACTGCTACTTCTACTGTACTGCTGCCGCTACTGTACAGCTACTGCTACTGTACAGCTACTGCTACTGTTACTGTACCGCTTATGCTACTGTACTGTACTGCTGCTGCTACTGTGCTGCTACTGCTACTGTACTGCTACTGCTACTGCTGCTACTGCTACTGCTACTACTCCTGCTCCTGCTCCTGCTACTGTTTCTGCTACGGTACTGCTACTACTACTGCTACTGCTACTGCTACTGTACTGCTACTGCTACTGCTACTGTTCATAGAAGATATTATTTTTTTTTATAATTATGCCTCTTTTCGTATGAGGAAATATCACACTGGTTATAGCTTTCGTAGAAGCAGTGGTTCCAACGCCGCGGCGGTGGAGAATTCGTCGCAGAAGCGGTGGAGAAATATGGCCGGCTGATTACATTACAGTAAGTTTTTTAATGAGTTTTCCCATATTTATTCACGTTTGAATGGAAACAACAGGTGAAACAGGAGGCCACATGTGTACTCATCCAGCCACAAACACTTGTTCAGTGCAGTTCTTTGTCGTTAATGCAAACGCGTCTGTACAGTTTGACGAGGGACTGCCGTTTTTGTAGAATTTCAATTAGAAAGGGTAAACTATTGTACAAAGCGACCCATGAGCACGTTTGCATCAAATCGAAAGTATGACACTGACAAGCAAAAATCTGAGTAATCGGTGAATCTTTATTGCAGGCATTTAAAAATGTGATTCCAACGCAGAGGCAGTGGGTACAATTGCAACGCATTGCGTTGGGTCTTCTTTTCCTAATGTTTGTGATAGACGTCTAACTTTACTAAACAGCACTTTTCCCGTGAATTTGAATGGGATATATCCATGAAATGTCTTTGACATAAGACAACAATTGAAAATGAATGTTTAGAAATAATATTCTATTGATTTGCGCTTCCGTTCTGATGAATACATACACGAAAAGTAAGCTTAATGTTTTGAACCATAATCATCTGCAAAGAAATAACACCATGTTGTTTTGTACCAAATGCACTTCAATTATGAATGTTCACATGAACGCATGAAATGCTAGTATTTCGTTTACTTCAGAAACAGAGTACAAACAACTAACAAAAGACAAACAGAAAGCAATGATATGACAAATGATAGACAACAACTTGATTCACCTAAAAAACTGTCATATCACCAATCAAACCTAAGAAACAGTTTACTCCTTGTCCTATTGCCAAGAAGACGACAAAGAAACAAGTGATTCATAGGCCGTCAAAATATAAAGAACAATTGATAATTCGAGAGAATAAGAAATGGTTGACGATGTTTTATTTCATGAATAAAGAAGTTCTATGAAAATCTTCTTAGGCGAGAATTCTTATTTTTCACTATGTTTCTAAACCTTATGAAAATACAAAATACCCCTTAATAACATCGCTCTACTTTTCATCTCGTGTAACGTAGAACAATTGTACCACTTTACCGTCTTCAACAAAAGAGTCAGAGTGATGTTATCTATTGGATATTTGTATCTTTTTATAATTTTTTTACATAGTTGTCTGTACTCTGTTTCTCCGTTTATTTTTCAGTGTTGAAACGAAAAAAATTTTGAAATCTTGTGAAAAGAAAAGAAAAGGATATTGTAGAAGTAGAGAACTAGAGATACATCGGCCTACTTGTAGAAAGTATAACGCATATAACACAGCTGCGCAATGGCATTTTGTTATGGTATTCTACGTATAAGTAATTATATTGTGCATTAGTCAAGTTGGTATGTTATATGATGTAAAAGTCGCATGTGGTCAGCATTTAATTAAACAATCGATATTGTCAGTTGATAATTGTATATATTCAGGGAAAATGTCTTTAAAGAAATCTTTCATGTATTCATATCAACAATCATAATTGAAGCGTATTTGGTATGATGGAACATGGTGTTGTTTCTTGGCAGGAGATTATGGTTCAAAACATTAAGCTAACGTTTCGTGTATATATTCAAAAGAATGGAAGTGCAAATCAATGTAATATTATTTCTAAACATTCAGTTTCTATTGCTGTCTATTGTCAAAGAGATTTCACGTATTTATCTTAATCAAAATCTCGGGGAAAATGTTTTTAGTTAAGTTAAAAGTCCATAACGAACACTAAAAAAAAAAAAACAAGATCCATCGCAATGTGTTGCAATTGTACCCACCGCCACTGCGTTGGAATCACATTTTTTATTACTTTATATGCCTGCAATAAAGATTCACCGATTACTCAGAAATAGTTTTTCCTTGTCTGTGTCACACTTACGATTTGATGCAAACGTGCTCATGGGTCGCTTTATACAATAGTTTACCCTTTTTAATTGAAATTCTACAAAAACAGCAGTCCCTCGTCAAACTATACAGAAGTGTTTACAATAACGACAAAGAATTGCCCTGGAAGTGTTTGTGGCTGGAAGAGTACACATGTGGGCTCCTGTCTCACTGGTTGTTTCCATTCAAACATGAATAAATATGGGAAAACTCATTAGAACACATACCGTAATGTAGTCAGCCGGCCATATTTCTCCATCGTAGCGGTTCTGCGACGAATTCTCCACCGCCGCGGCGTTGGAACCACCGCTTCTGCGAAAGCTATGGCCAGTGTGAATATGCTAGATAGTAGAAGGGTGTTTCAAAAAGTTCTGACAATGATTTTACTGTAAGAAAACTAACTGTAGGGACATACCTTAATTAATAGAAAACATTAAATAATTGCTCCTGCTTTCAATGACAGCTCTTCACCGTTTGGTTACTCGGCAATTTCGATTGCTATGCAATCAGGGGAGATAAGTTGAACCTGATTGGTTGCGCTATATTTTTATTTTCTATTCTGAAAAAGGTCAGACTAACAAGAGCGCAAATAAGGAGAGATTATCAGGTGTCACAATATTTTTTTATTGATATTTGTCGATTATTGACGCTAGATACCCAGATCGGTAGGGCTTTTTTATTGTCTTAACGCAGTACCGTTCTTGTTTTTAATAGCGCTGGTCGCTTTTCAAGTAGATAGCTGACTGTAACATATTTCTCAAAAAGTTTTAATATTTAATGCCGTTAATTGTTTCTCCAACAGAATCATAATCTGCAGCTAATGAACCACTATTTGTAGTCATATGAGAAAATTACAAATTATTTAAAGGTCCGATGTTTTTAGTACTTTATTTTGTGGGTCGTGAGTTCGAAACGTGCCATTCTGTCCACTTAGGTATTATTTCGAAAGATTCGCAGCCATGCCTTCATTTATCGCAATGATAAAACCATTATGTTAAACCATTTATCTTCTTTTTTAAACGCGTTCCTTTGCAATCTCTTCTTTTTTCTGCATTTGATCGAGCGTCACGTAA
The DNA here is from genome assembly GCF_021730395.1 of Mercenaria mercenaria. Lineage (NCBI taxonomy): Eukaryota > Metazoa > Mollusca > Bivalvia > Venerida > Veneridae > Mercenaria > Mercenaria mercenaria. The sequence continues at coordinate 78,407,805 of NC_069367.1, read as the reverse complement.
TGTGGCATCCATCTTGCGACAGCCCGTCGCATTTTCAAATGCCGCATTAGAATTGTATATGCAGACCTCTAACATAACCTCGCAGTTTCAGCAGTCTCCTCTGTCATGTCTATATCGGCTATATTTAATTCATTTCCTTCACTCTTTCAGTGTGATAGTCATCTTCTAGATCTGTTTCAGCGCAATATTTATCCGATGCTACGATATGCCTTCCACTCCGAGGCTCATCAGTAATGTCACTTTCACCCTTCGAAAAGCGCCCCAACCATCTAATAACAATCTTAAATAAAACTGCAGGATCACAAAACGTTTCACAAAAATATCACCTCAAATTGTTTTAGATCTACCTGTTTTATCTGTGACATATTCAGTTTTAATGCGTGCGCACTGCTCCGCGACAATGACGCTTGAGCGATATTCGAATGATGTCACGACAAGGTGATGTCATACATCGAAACAGTGTTTACTGTTTACGCAACAATGTTAGACTCATCTTATATATATAGTAGTTTCATACTATAAATGCGATGAAAGACGAAAAGTTATGAGGCCATTGTCAGAATATTTTAATTTTGAAGCGCCATCCAAATATAGCAAGTACTTAATTCTTGAATGAATTCTGGAGAATTTGCAAATTTATAGAGGATTTGAAGAATTATTATGTACTACACACACTGTTTATCTCTATCATCAGGTGATAATTCCTCACAGGGGTGCATTATCACAGGGAACAGTGATTACTCAGAGTAAATCTGGACTTAACTATTTGGTAAGTTGTTAATGATGGTCAGCCTTGATAAACCTAGACCACATTTTCCTTAATTTCTCTTTAAATATGTTAAAATTATCTTTAGAATTCGAAACTTTTAAAACTTGATTTTATGTCAAATTGTATTGATTAGTTTTCAATTCACCTTCAAAAAAGATTCGATATGGTGGACACAATCATCATTCAGTAATTTTATTCAAGATCTAAACGAATCTGGAATTCTCAGGCAAGTTGTAGTCAACTGTGATAAATATGCTCCTAGCATAATGAGGTGCAAGCTGTATGCACCTATTTTGATTTGCTAGGATTCATCAGAATTTAGAGAATAAAATTTCCATCTAACAGCACATCATAAAGTAAGGTGGAACGGTGAGGGCAGTTCCAGAGTGGATATTTGTTTTTCAGTGAATTATCAAAATACTAGACTGAAAAATATCTGGTATTTTTAAAGTGAAACAAACAAAAATCCTCTATGTATTTCAGCGACCTCGTGCATATATTATATTATTTTCAACTAAAATCATTAATTTTGATATACAAAACCTAGACCCGTAACCATAATCATTTGTTCGGTTGTCCGGTTAGAATTCTGAAAACATTAGACCCACTTATTGATAAGCAAAATATCCCAGACAAGGTGCGCATTAAGAACCGCCCAATGCGTCATAGATTGACGTCAGCGCCGGCCCACTAATTTTATTTGTTTGTTTTCTCAGAAGACCAAGGCTTCTGCTCATTAATTCATAAATTCCGTTTGCGCTAACTTGCAAAACATCCGTACAGAACTTAATAATTTCGTAATGCTAATTGTCAATACGATCCGATGACGTTAACAGCAATACTCCATTCTAAATCCGAAAGTGTGGAGGCGTTCTGTCGGACTTAAATGTACATTATATATCGTTATATATCGTTGTGTAAAACATTTACACTATTTTACAGATTGATTTCCCGTCCGGAGCTCAAGTCCATGTTGATATAGGTAAAGGAAGGTATTACAATGTTTACATAACTCCCCCGGAGGACGACTTTGCAGCAACTAGTGGTCTTTGTGGTACATTTGATGGCAATCGCGACAACGATCTCACTCACAAAGGAGGCCTTATTCAGGATAAATTTCCTCTGACCAAACATTCACAGTTTCAGCCTCACCCATTCGTTGAATCATGGCGGTATTTCTTTTACTTCTTAATTTTACACATTCTTGCTACTAGCATAATATAAGCCACAATTCACTTAAAACGTTGCCGGGTTTGGTTGATCAAATGATGGGTTTATTGCGTTTTTTCAACAGTGTTTTGGATGTATTCCGCCTAAATATCGCAATCATTTAGCATAACCGGTGTTCATGGATGTCTTGCAAGTATTAATCTGTTCTATCAGCAAGTGACAGACAACTTCATTACATAAATCATAATGTGGGAAAATAGAGAGCCTCTGTCATATTAGTGCTTTTCGATTTACCTGAATCTTCCCAATTACTGCTACTATCGTCATCCAACTCCTTAAAATGATTTACTTTGGTAAGCGCAGACATTTGTTGGTTTAGTGTTCGATACCCCAGAGGCAATAACAACTGTAATAGTGTTGGTTAACCTTTAGCCAGCCAGTGGCAAGTGCTTTTGCCATTGCGACCTATGCAGACTAAAGCTCACCATGGTCAGCACTGTTCGCTATTAAGTCAGTAAATTTTTAGTGAATACTCCTTTGGATAGGAAGTGTTACTGCCCAAACTGAATGAAGGACAAGTCCGTTTTAGAAATTAACAGGGTAAAGCTTCTCAATGCTACTATATCTTCATACCTTCTGTATTCATACTTATTACACCTCACATAAGGATTTAGTTTAGGGTCAGGTACTCCAAAGGTTAAGGTCACTGGGATCAGATTTTGTTATGGCGTTAATTGGAGCTTTATGGCACGCTTCTCGGCTTCACTGTATCTGGCTGACAATACATGTCTCATCGTATTTTGAGACTATTCAGCCATATCCATCAAGTTCTAACCCAACCCCGTTATGTACACTCTCTGGTTTTTCTTCTTATCCCTCAAACACCCTTTCCAAAAATGAAACAATGGAAATCATGTTCCTTTTCTTTTTTAAAATTTGAATTTCAACTTCTTGATCTAGTTTATTAGAACGCCTCCCTCACCACCTGGCTCCGTTTAATTATTGTTTATATCGTTTTCTAATGTTACCTCATATTGATCGTTAAACACTTCTGCCATTCCACTAGTTCATTCCTCCCCTGGAGTTGTATTTTCTTTCTTGATCCACGGCGACATATGGACTTTTTGTTTCGTATGCAGTAAAGTAACTCATTCTCTCCTATTGTTCGCAGTACACCTCCGTAGCTAGAATGTGGATACGAACACATGTGTAATAAGATTGTTTACATTTCTTTAAGTGTCATCTATTTGAAAATGCTACCAAAATGTCAGATGTAGGTCTACATAAATGGAATAAAAACAGAACTAGCTTATATAAAACATGAAAATGCCATTTTATCTGGGGAAAACTTGAGGGTTTTCTTTCCGTTTTGAAGTGCTGATTGATTACCTACCTCAAACGGCATCTTTTCTCAGACCTCCTGGTCGATTTTAAACAAATTTCATACATTCGTCAAATGTTTATTACGTTACTCTTTAACAAGATTGTTCAAATAATTCTAATTTGTCCTTTAATATAAACAGCTGGTCGATTTTGAAATAACATCAGAGAAATTTTCTTAGGCGAATTGCTACTAGATGTGTTAACATCCATCTTGATTTTTCGGGACAGTCTAGTTTTTTCCCAACGGAAAATTGTGCAGGCCAGTTTACAATGTAATTCGGCAGAAATGTTTCTAGTTTTATACCCGATTGTACTGTGAAACTTTGGTAAGTGATATAGAACCGTTATGACGGTCTTGTTTTCAGGATCACTACAGTGTCATTATTTTTTAAGCTGAAGGAAAATATTTTGTCTTCAGGACTCTAAATTCCTAGCGGTATTTACTACCATAAATGCTTTTTTGCAGGATTCCTATAGGATCATCGATGTTTGACCTGAAAGAAAACATTCCGACTGACCCAAAATGGAACAATGACATCTACTATTGTAACTGCGACCAGAAAAAGGGCATTGTAGACTGCACATTTGATAATATAAAAAATCCCCCGGCTGTACACGTAAGTTTACATTTTTTACTTTTCTTTCTAATGCGTCTCTTAACAGTACTGAAACTCCGCAATTAAACAAGGGTTTCGTTTAACCTTATAATGTTTGAGGCCTTCATCTCTTCTTTAAACAGCAGTACAGCTCTTGTAGCCATGATTTCACAATTTTAGAGATAATACCAAGTACTAACAACTTACAATTGATTATGTTCAGCCTCGGAAATTCTACAATAAAGTTACACAATAGTCCTCGTACTGATGTCCAGCCTATCTGATTAAAGTAATTGTGAAGCTATGTAAGATCCTGTCATCTATGCCTTCCAGTGACCTTAAGATTTTAACAACTATGCATAGTATGAATGGCATAGCTCAAAAAACAGAATAGTTTATTATCTTTGTCTCGAATAACAAGTTGTTGAAGTTGGGGTATGTATGTGGCTGTTATGTTACAAGTGCGGTTTATCACTCTTCTCTGCCACAACTCACTCCCCAGTCACACAAACACACACAGTCACAGTTTCCGGCTATTTTAGGAAATTTGCGGTTCCAAGAGGTGTCACACTGCTTTCATTTCTTTATACTTTCTATTTTGATTAACTGATAAATGTATATGAGGGTTTCACTTTATGCTATATGAATGTAAAGCTACTTTGGGTCAGCTGTAATTTTGTCATTCTTCTTTTACGCGTTTTGACTTCCTTTATGTCCGTACAATCTAACATGCTGTGTTGTTATTTCCGCCTTATCTTTCATCTGTATCGTCTGTAAAATGATCCTTTATCCCATCCTTCAAAATGAAATAATTTAAAATATCCGAAAGGCTGTGCAAAAAGATATGTTAACGTATAAAAAAATGTTTTCACTGACTGAATGTAATACTGAAACTTATGATAAACACATAGAACGTGGTGTTTCAACTTACCTTACATGGTCCCTTTGTAAGGCACTTCGATTTTTGAAAAGATTATGTTGGCGAATGAGGTTTTTTTCTGTCTGAGACGGCACATTTACGTTATCATACATGTTTGACAGATGCTATAAAATCCCATCTGACTAAAGTACATCTCCTATTACGCTACGCATAGGATCTGAGAACGACCTATTCATAGCCTCGTTCTGACGACCCTTGTGCTAGCCAATCAGAGCTTAACTTACAACATTTTGCAAATCTACCTGTAGCCTTGACTTTTGATATTTACAATTCTTATGTCGTAATGTGTCAGATAGCCGGTTAGCTCAGTCGGTAGGTCACTTGCTTTGTAAGCGATGGGTCCCGGGTTCGAGCCCTGGAATGACTGTACATTTTTCTTACTCTTTGACATTCAAACAAGTCGTCTAATTGGTTAAAATAAAAATAGCAATACTGGAAATCCAAAATATACAGAAGACGTGTGTGAATGGGTCGTTCTCAGATCTTCGTTTAGAAGATCAAGTACTTAAGTCAGATTGCTATAAAATCATACAGAAAGACACTGTTTTCATCGAATTATAAACTATGTTAATATATTGTGTTGTATTTCGAGAGACGTATAACCTCTTAGCTTTTAAATATCTAAACCACATTTCTGTTTCCGTATTATTTCTTAAAGTTCAAATAAGAAGAAACGTGTTAATTAAGTCTTTTAGAATGTTTTAAACAGGAGAATAAAAATGTATGTGTTTGTCAAGTTTTTTTATCATCTCGTAACTGCTCTTTTTTCTACGCTAAATACGTACATTGATATGATTCGAGTAAAATGTAGAAAAAGGAACGTGGACTAGTTTTGTCAGTTGTAAGGTAAACTAATAATAACAATATTTACCACTGTTCTAATGATTTTTCATTCCTCACAATTATTCTTGTTTTAGACCGTATGCCCAGCATGCACCATACCGTTAAATGGCGGAGGGAAAGGAAATAATGCGGCAGGCCGTAAAAGAAGAGCGGCGGGAAACCTAGGGGATGATAATGCACCGATACACTACTTCTTTGACTACGGCCTGTGTAAGTTTGCTTGTTGGTTAGGTGTATTCAACTTCTGTTATAATAATCATATTTGTTCTTGCGTTAAGAGTAAAATGGTTAATGTGCATGCGAATATCATTTTATTTTTCCCACTTCGTAGGCAGATATGCCTTATTGTTCAGAACAAACGTTCAACACTTGCTATTTTAAAACTAATTTTAGAATATTTTGACATTAACAATCAGGAAAACTTCATACTTACAGCATACGCACCGACGCTGAGAGATTTCCCCACAGAAAATGGAAAAACGAAAGTGGATGCAGAGAAAGCTTGTAACGATGCTTTCAGCAAGCATTCAACCATACAACAGTGTATCACACATGTTGGTATGGATTTCACGTCTGTAAAAGAGACATGCGTCGAGGATTTCAAGGTTAGACCTTATTTAGTCATGACAGTCCATCTTGTCCGGTGATAGCTGTATAAATGTTGGTCTGTTTCATGCTTTCATGGACAGAAAAATAGTTTTACTTTAATTATGTCTCCCACCACACAGTGGTGTTGGAGACATATTGATTTACTCCAGTATGTGTGTCTGTCTGTGTGTCTGTCTGTCACAAAGCTTGTCCGTACTCTAAGTCGAACATTTCTCATCCGATCTTCACCAAACTTGAACAAAATATGTTTGACCATAAGACCTCGGCCAAGTTCGATAACTAGCCAAATCCGCCCAGGCACTTCTGAATTATGGCCCTAGAATTACTGATTGAGTCCACTCGTCCAAGCCGTCTAACTGGGTCCATTCATCTAAGCCATCTAGAGAAACTAGACATTTTTCATAGGGGCAGTTGTGGGAGACATGCGCTTTTCTCAAAAGTATCTCTAATAAATATGGCTTCATATTGTTCGCTATTTGACGACAATTCTACAATTTTGGTGGATGAAGACACCAGATGGCTCGTTATTCCTTATTTCTGGCATTGCGGTACAAGCACTGACCTTCTACCACATTATTTGATTATTTCTGGGGGCATCCGTGGCCGAATGGTTGAGGTCACTGACTTCAAATCACTTGCCCCGCATCGATGTGGGTTCGCGCCTCAGTCGGGGTGTTGAATTCTTCATGTGAGGAAGCCATCCAGCTGTCTTACGGAAGGTCGGTGGTTCTACCCAGGTGCCCGCTAGTGGTGAAATAATGCACGGAGGGGCACCTGGGGTCTTCCTCCACCATCAAAGCTGGAAAGTCGCCATATGACCTATGATTGTGTCGGTGCGACGTTAAACCCAACAAAAATAAAATAAAAAAATGATTGTGATTGTGAAATGGAGATGTCTAGGTGATTCCGAGTCAGCAACGACCTATATCGCTTGTCTGAGGAATACCTCCAGCATTAAGATATATAAATTATATGTTAAAACTTAAATGCTTTTTTTTTCAGTATTTTGACGACGGATCATTCATCAACAGCGCATTAGGAGCAGCCGTAGCCTCATGTGTCAATGCCGTGTTGAGAAATTCTTCATTTTATGACAAAGACGGCAATCTTCCAGCATTTATAGCAACAGACCGCTGTCCGAACGATTGTTCCGGAAACGGGGCGTGTGTGCACGGCGTTTGTCATTGCACAAGTGGCTTCGTTGGCGACGGTTGTGAAATCAACACCAGAACTCCGCCGGAAATATATAATATTATTAGGTAGACTGATATAAGCATGATGCGGTGACCGTTTTTCATTGATTTTAGGGGTTATATGGCTGTTTAAGAAGGTACCAGCGTTTTCCTTTTGTCAGGATATCCGCCATTTTGAAAAAAAAAAAGCAAATATTTCTTTCTAACAAAATTTATGCCAAAAATCAATGCTTAATAATTAAAATATGACTAATAATGTACCATTAAATCTAACAGATTCTACTTCCTGCAAAAAACAAATTTTCACCTTTATTTTTGGCTGGCATTTGCCCAAAATGTACATTTGAAGCATTTTTGTGTGTCATTTAGGCAGCGAAATATTTTTAAAATCTTAACAGCAGATTTTTTTAGATTTAAATATATTTTGTTTATTTAAAAATAAGTGGGTGGGGTAATCATGCCAACATGTGAAAATGAAAAAGATTTGTTAGTGTGATATATGCTTATTTATATGTTACTGATATCACCCTGTATTTATAGTATATAGTGTAAAGCCGGAAATCCCTATAACATTAAGTAGGATATTTTTTTCAGTTTTACTTCATTTTAGAAATGCTTAAACATTGGGTAAAGAAAATGCCCTATAAAATCAAATCGAGTGCGATGACCAGTGCTTTTTTGCCCTAAGTTGTCTTGGAAACTTCTTCAAGCTCATAGAGTATGAATAAATTCTTAACTGAAGAAAAAATTTGATCCTACATCCTTAACAGCAAGCAAATTATGAGGAGATATATAAACGGAAATTTCTTTGTGCTTGTTAATAGCTAGATTTTATAGTAACTGTAGTTACTGTATGCTGTGATGCCGCGTTGTTTTAGTATTTGTTTTTTGACCATTGCTTTTCGCTGTTATGTGACGTCACAATGTAAATGTGAAAGAAGTGGTTTACTGACACCCAACTATTACTTTTGTAACGTTATCTACATCTGATTATGCGGTTTTGTATTATTTTATTTCTGTTCTGTTGTTTTATAGCGACTTTGAAGGATCCGTGTTATGCGACGTCACAACCAGACCGTGCGAAACCGTGTTTGTCGCTGGAGACAACATGTACAATAATTCAAGACTGTCGTGCAAAATAGAGGAATTCAGGGTTTGTTTTTGAAAATTGTGTTCATGTATATAATTTTTAATACCAACCCCCGTACCGCACTTCTCCCCCCCCCCCCCCCCACCCCCACCAAAAAAAAAAACAAGTCAGTAATTACTGTTACGGAACGAAGTCGAGTCAAATACTTTATTTATGCCTCTTCATGCGTACAGCATGATAACTTTATTTAATGTCTCTTCATGCGTACAGCATGATAACTTTATTTATGCCTCTTCATGCGTACAGCATGATAACTTTATTTATGCCTCTTCATGCGTACAGCATGATAACTTTATTTAATGCCTCTTCATGCGTACAGCATGATAACTTTATTCATGTCTCTTCATGCGTACAGCATGTTCACTTTATTTATGTCTCTTCATGCGTACAGCATGATAAAAGAATGCATTACTAAAATATTTTAAAAATACGTATGGCTTTTTTTAAGAGACAATTTGATCTATACACTAGTTCTATACATTTACATATTCTAAGACCTAATATTTTGTAAGATGACTAAGTCACTGACATAATACTATTAAAATCCTTGTATACTAAGTAGATATACCTTCAAAAGGTTTGCTTACATAAAAAGCATGATCCATCTGTGACTAGCTGCAGATAGATGCTGTAGGAAAATTTTGAAAATATCTGTGACAACTAAATAAAGTTAAGAACAAAATACTTGCCTAAAGTATTGTTAATAAATCTTTTATAATATGTAGGTTGTATCAGATCAGATTTGATATATATTTGCAGATTTATTTAATGTTTCTTCATAATATTTTTCTAGACTACAACTGACAATGTTAAAATATTATTAACATTATTTACAAAACAATAATTTTTTGTATGTTTTGAAATATTGAAATATTGGAACGGATGTCAGAATTTTAAGCTCTCTATATGGCACTATTTTAAATTCAGTAAGCTTTGAGAGTTATATTTCATTAATTTTCAATACAGATCTCGACAAATTGTACTATATTTTCTCTTTTGTAAAACTGAATCAATTTTGGATTCATAAAGCATTAAAGTTGTTACAACTACATGTACTTTTTGATAAGTCACAATCAGTTTGCGATTCACTGCATCAAGAAAAGCCCAAGTGGTTTGTTTCAGGACCAGACGTCAAATGATATTTTCTAATGCAACTAAACCATTACATTTTCTGTAAGAACAATTTTACTTTATCTGTTAAAACTAAGTTATGTATCCATTATTTTAAGTCAATATTTGATACGTGAAAGCGAAAGTTGTTCTTCAATGCACACAGATCGTAAAACAGGTTGATTTATATTATTTAATTTCAATGTTTGTCTAGTTTGATGGGGCTGGTTTTGTGGCAACTGGAAGACAGTTTACGACAGGCGTTGTCTACAATAATATGAACAACATTGGATGCAAACTCCCAGCTAAGCAGACAGTTGGAGGTATAATTTTATTATAGACATCGTAAAGTTGCTAGCTTAAATGATATATTTTTGTTGCTGTAAATTCTTTAATCAGTATATTACATCAGATTGTCTGCAATTAAAGCACTCCTGAGGACTGAGAATTAATGGTTGAACTACTGTGATCGTCCTTTTTTGTCGTCCGTCGGTCAACTGTTTAACTGTTTACGCAGTGAAGATACCATTACATGGGCAATCTTGAAACCTCAGTACGTGTAAAGTCACAAGATGTACCGCTCAACGGTTACATCATGTTGTCGCCCTTGAATTAGTGACAGTTTTTCGACATAAGAAATAAAATTACTTTTAGGCTAGCAGTCTTCATGATACGTACGCAAATGTGTGTTGCCACGAGAACCAGCGAAAATTTGAAAATAGGACAGATAGCTTTTTCTACACTTAAGTCCAAATTGCCATAAGCCCTGTTGTGCATCAATTAGGCAGAAGGTTTCACAACCTTTACATTTTCATTGATATGCTAATTTCTTTCAGGACACACAGTGATCAGTTACAATATGTCTATTACAAATGATGGTCATCTTTATAGTAACGAGGTGAAGGTCGTTAAGACAGATTCAACGTGCCTCAGTTGCAGGGACTCTGGAGAGTCATGCCACATTCAGGTAATGTGTCACAAACAAATTTACTTATTCAAAAAACTGCAAGCAGGCTGATCTTGATGTTCACTGGAACTGCACTCTCACAGTTGAACAAACAGTACAACAGTCATATAATAACGTACTGCGGCTGCGGTCACCGTGAATCTAAACAATACTTGCTGTGTATAGTACTATTGTAAAATCAATTCAAGAATAAATGAATTCGCTGCACTCTCACAGTTGAACAAACAGTACAAAACTCATATTATGTGCTGCGGCACCGAGAATCTAGACATAACTTGCTGTGTATCATAAATTCAATTCAAGGATAAATGAGCTCGTCTAGAACGGTACACCCCAAGCCCTATATCTAACATAAAATAAATAAAAGCTTCTAAAAGTGGATACCTCCTCGTGGTTAGACGGAACTGGAAACATTTGAGATCAAACGGCAAACATCCACATCGATAATGGCAATACCCTTTAGAAGCCGGCGAGTCATTGGCAGGGGGCTTAAACGTAGTCAAGTCCAATAATGATTTTTTCATCCTTGTTCATCCGTACTCTCACTATGCTCGTTTTCGTATCATGGGAAAGTTTGTAAAATAATATTGGATTTTTTATTTTCGAAGTGATGATTACATTTTTGATGGGATTCAGATTCTTGGTGTTTTTTTTTTACTCTAAAACACTCGAAATTCGCTCTCCGTTGACCCCGAGAAACAAAAATTTTCTGGGGGAGGCCCCCGTACCCCCACCAGCAGATACCCCCTCCCGCACTTACCCTCATTTGTATCCCCTGGAAAAATCCTTGATCCGCTCCTGCATAAAACCTACCTTTCTTCTCTTTTCCTTCTTATATATTCTTTTTTTAGCTCTTCTGAGTATTCACTGTCCGTCATACATCGCCCGTCCGTCAGTCCACACTTTGTTTTCAAACGACATTTCTAAAATCATTAGGGAGAAATTGATGAAAGTTGGCCAGGATGTACCTTGGTTGGTCCTCTACTAAAATTTTCAAAAATTTTTATTCCATGTAAAAGTCTTCTTAGAAACCACAAGCAGGATTTCAGGATGATTTAACAGAAGTGTTCCATGGGTGACTTTCTACCAAGATTGTTCCGTGTTTTCTGATTCGTCAAAAAAAAAAAAAAAAAAATCAAATAAAATGCGTGATCGCTTTTTCCTATAATGTATATAGAAGGTTTCTTAATGAATCTTCATGCAAATATATTTTAATGACTGTTAATGGTACAATAATTCGTCAAAAATATGACCACCAGAAGACATGGTCACTTTTACCTGTATGCATAGAATGGGAAATTTAGAGACTTCCTGTGCGATTTGAAAAAAAAAAACATATCAAACAAATGTTCCTTGTATGACCCTGTACCTGAATTGCTTAAATTATTTCGATTCGTCGAAAAACGTGGCATCTTTTCATTATATATATTTAGGAAGAACTTTCAAAAATATTTGCTGTCAGAAACTACTGGCCAAGTTTAGAAAGAATAACCATACGTAATTTTTCCGACCCTCAGAGCTGTTATGATGGAATATCAGCCAGTTAAATTGATGACATGGCCGCCAGACGGCGTAATCACTTTTCACTTTAAGCATGTAGTGGAAATTTGAACTGAATTATGTCAGAAAATCTTAAAGAACATCAAGACTTATTCTGTCGTGTTGCATCGTTTCTACAAATTTTGTCCAAATGGTGCACTTTTCGTCACAATTAGCCCCGCCCAGGGGTTCACTTGTTTTACATAAAGGATATTACATGATGGTCTTTTCGTAATGAATTTATTAAACGAGTTGAATAAAATAATAAAATGCGAGACTCCGCGACGTCAAATATATGATAAATACATTTATGTGAGAAAATTAAAAAAACAACTTGTCTAAATTTACAAGAGCTAGAGCTTAGACACTTGACATGAAAACTGTATTGTGGTCATTTACCGAGTTTGCCGAGACAGTGCTCCTTGGGATACAATTGGTCACGCCCTGGGGACCGCTTTTTTATTTATACATGAAAAGCTTAAAAAATCTTCTTGTAGTAAGACACTTAGTGTATAGCAGTATATATAGCAATACTATATAGTGGTTCTCCACAAAGGTTGTTTAAACCTTGTCCCTGGTGTTAGAATTGGCCCGCACAGGGGGTCACATGTTTATCATTTCGTTTATTTCATGTGTTACAAATGTTCTCTATTGATTCAGATAAGCGATAAAGTGCCGTCATGACTGTCTTGTTTAAATCCTCTACAGAAGTAAACCAATTTATTTCCCCGCCAATGGCGTCAATGAACTGCAATACTTCACTGAAAAGCGTTGCATAAGCGATGTTTTGTAAACAATTTATGACACATATGTCGTTAAGACGGGGAATTAATGGGTCATTTAAATTTTATTACATGTATAACAATATTGTGGAACTTTCTTAATTTGGTCGTTTCTACTTGCACATCTGCAATATAATTGTTTTAATATGGAATATTTTTGATATGTGTCTGTTAACAGGGGAACACATGTCTGATTGACGGCAACTGCCGAAAGCCTGGCGACATTAACCCAGCAAATAGAAACATGAAATGTGATCCCACTAAAAACAAGCAAGCATGGACATCTGAAGCGGGTATGTAGAAGAAAATGTATTGACATTTCGAATAATTGTTTTCATAAGGTTTAATGTTACATTTGATAGATTTTTGAACAATCTTACTTTTAAAACATATTACAAGTTGATTGAGCATGAAGACTCATTTATCAATCACAGAGCGGTCAGATAGCAATAATACTGAAAATATTATTTTATGAGAATGATACAAAGTACAACTTATTTGTGTTATTTGTTAAAATGGAGTTTAGTGCCTTGTTTCAACAGTATTTTAGTTATTTAACGGCGGGTAGTTATCCTCAGTAGTACTGACCTTCCTGGATTCCGCACCATACAAGTCCCAATATGAATCAGAGGTGGAGGAAAATGATTTCAGACACAATATCTTCTATCCATCGTCACGAGGAACATAGGCCTCGCTCGGCGAACGAACGCATGACACCAGGATTCATAGACCTGCTTCCCCGTATTGCACGCAAACATCAATAGTTTAAAATTTATGTCTGAAGCATAAAAACGCACTGAATCAATTAGTTTTTGCTTATATTTTGTAATTACGTACAAACAGAAGTTATACCTAAAGTTCGAAATCAAAAGGACATACATATGAATGAGTGACCATAAAAATGTTTAGAAAAGTAAGAATTAGTAAACAATTGAATGGAGTGAAAGGATCTTCAAAGAAACGGTAAATCATAGGGGAATGTTTGAATATTTAAACATCGAATAAGCTGCCATACACAAAACAAAATAATAATTATATAAGTTTACTAATAGTTTACTAATTAATAAACAAAACTTAAAAGCAACTGACACTTCCTTAATAATTGTACTTCTTCATTTCAATATGTCTTATGTGAATTACTTGTACTTCTGCAGTAGGACAGCGACACCATAAATACAAAAATGGCTGCCTTATTTGTCTGCTGTTCTTAAAATTTTATCATATCATTTCATTTTTAAAATAATGAACATTACAAAAATGCTTCTAAGAAATAAATTCTAAAGTTGGTAGACACCAAAGCTGTCAAGTTTTACATTTCTAAAATTTTCCGAAGTTGCACGTCAAGGGTTCTATTTTTTCTGTAGGACAGGCAACCATCACATTACCCATAGCACCGCTTGGTGGGGTGGAATACAAGAGATTTGATATATGGACAAGGTAATCAACTAGACTTGGTTAAGTGTGTATGCACTTGGTTTTTATCTTTTTTTCCGCTAAAGAATTAACGTCATTTCAGGGTTTGTTTATTGTAGTCAATATCAATAATGACTTTTACGAATAAAAAATGATAGACATTTAATGTTTGTTTAATGCGCGTTGTATTGAAATGTCATTGTGTCCGTATCTGTAGCGTAGTATAACGTGAAGTCGAAAGTCAATGGATAGTGTTAAAGTTGTGAACATGTGTCAGTATGTTAAAGTTTTATGAATATTTTTATCAGTTAATAATTGCAATAAAAAGTATCATCTGGGTTTGAATATCCAAACATGAACGAAGCACACTATCTTATAAAAGTATCTCCTTATTAAAAATGGTCTTTATCCAGTAACAAGACAGGCTGTCCATGTGCACACCAGCCAGCCCTAAAGACCTGCGCATGTTGTGATGACGGTGGTTGCCAGTGCCCGTCTCCTAACCAACAGCAGTGTACACTTTGCGGGTCATCAAAGAACTGTGGAACACGTAAGCTATCAGATTTCAGAGAATGTTTGTATGGGGCTCATTGTTTCATTTCTTTCACTTTAACAAAAGCCTATTGCATTTTACAGAACTAGAGCGGTTCAAAAGATTTGGATTAGGAGAGCATAATGTTTTTAGTGTTTTACATTTACACTTGTAGGCCATTTTTCATAAAGTTTTACCTTTTAAACATTAAAGCCGAAATATTTATGAAATCGGACATTTGCAACTCGCCTAAGCACCAATTACTCATGTTGAGCTTTAGAATCTTTTGATGTCCGTCATTGTTCCGTCCGTCAAGCTTTAATCAAACTTCATAGGAACGTGTTTTTGATGGTCCGCTTTCAGATTCATTCAAATGTCGCTCATTCATGCAGAATTCTTGTTGCCATGTAAACCAAAAGATAACAAAAATAAAAAACTTCTTTTCTTAACTGCTGGCTCGATTTCAAAATAATTCCACATCAATGTTCCTTTGGTGACCCTCTAATAAAATCCTTAAACCATTCGGTTTTGTTAAAAACATGGCTGCCAGTGGGGATAGTTTCCCTATATGGCTATTACTTTGAAAATCTTCTCCACTGAAACCGCTAGGCCGATGTGAAAATAATCTAACAGTATTGACCTAGTTCCAAAATATTTAAATCCAGCAGTGAATTTCAGGTGAGCGATCTATGGCCATCATGGCCCTCGTACTCATTTTTGAACTCCCTACAAGTCTTCCTAGTTACAAACAAACCTTATGTCATATATTTTCATTTATATCGGGTATATGGCGTCATTTGTGACGTCGGTTTATGTGTCGTTGCGTTAACATTTCTCTCCAATAATTCCACTATTATAAAATAATAGCGTGTAAGGCCTTTGTTAAATCGAAATTTGAATATCTAATTACATTTTCTTCTAGAATTATCTTATTTCTGTCAAAATTAAAGATAAAAAATGTATACTTTATTTGACTTATTTCCGCCTGAATGATATGACCCCAAGTTTACATCATTGACATGGCGGTAGAAAACTATTTCATGAATGTTTTCTCAATACTCTTCAAAATTAGGAAATATCGGGGTCAGAAAACGAAAAGGAACTTAAAGGTCAAATTTGACCTTTATATTTTTGTTCGGAACTATTAAGGTCATTGACTTTAAATTTGGCATATAGGTAGGTAACGTTAGGAGAATGTGCATAGCGCATGAACTTGGTCGATAGGTCTAAGTGTATGTTTACAAATGGAGCCCAAAGGTAAAATTTGTCCTTCAAATTTTGTGTCTGGCGCATAACATAACAAGGCAGTCTGAAGGACAGCTAAATCCCCCGCCACTGCTATGGATAGTGAAAGGGTAAAACTTTGATTTTAGCTGTGACCTTGACCTTGAACTGACATGGCTGACTCATGAATTCTGCACAACGTCTTGATGAGGTGATCATTTGACCCAAGTTTCATGAAAATCCTTCAAGGGGTTTAGGAGATACAGAGCTGAAACCTTTGACCTTCAGTTGTGACCTTGACCTTGAGTTGACATGGCTAACTCACGTGTTCTTGATGAGGTGATCATTTGACCCAAGTTTGATGAAAATCCTTCAAGGGATTTAGGAGATACAGAGTGGACACAAAATGGAAGGCTCAAACCTTCGACCCTTAGTTGTGACCTTGACCTTGAGCTGGCATGGTTGACCCATAATTTCTGCACATCATTTTGATGAGGTAATCATTTTGCCCAAGTTTTATAAAATTCCTTCAAGGGGTTTAGCGGACACGAAATGGAAGGCTCAAACCTTTGACCTTCAGTTCTGACCTTGACCTTGAGCCGACATGGCTGACTCATAAGTTCTGCACATCGTCTTGATGAGGTGATCGTTTGACCCAAGTTTGATGAAAATTCTTCAAGGAGTTTAGGAGATATAGAGCGGACACAAAATGGAAGGCTCAAACATTTGACCCTAAGTTGTGACCTTGACCTTGAGCCGGCATGACTGACTCATAGGTTCTGCACATCGTCTTGATGAGGTGATCATTTGACCCAAGTTTTATAAAATTCCTTCAAGGGGTTTATGAGATATAGAGCGGACACAAAATGGCAGGCTCAAACCTTTGACCTTGAGTTGTGACCTTGACCTTGAACCGACAAGGCTGACTCATGGGTTCTGCACATCGTCTTGATGAGGTGATCATTTGAACCAAGTTTCATGAAAATCCTTCAAGGAGTTTAGGAGATATGGACCGGACACGATTTTGTTACGGAAGGAAGGACGGAAGGACGGACGGAAGGACCGACGGAAGGACGGACGGAAGGACCGACGCAGACCATTCCTATAAACCCTCCGCCACGGCGGGGGATTAATAACCATTCAAGGTATTGACTTAAGTCTTTGCATATAGGTAATTTATTGGCAATAAAACAATTTGCAGAGCGCATTAACCAGGTCGTTAGGTCTAAGGTCAAGTTACAGTTAGGTAAAATCAATTTTGTGTCCAGGAATTAATTGAATAACCGCCCAAGTTATTGACTATAAAATTATCATATAGGTAGATGGCGATGAGACAATGTGCAAAACACATGTTCTTTGTTGGTAGGTGGTCAAAGTTCAAGGTCCCAAAGTGAGTTCACATTACTCACCCCCACCCCCATATACCCACACATTACCCCACACCCTCTCCAAAAAAAATCACATTAAGTTTTTTAGGCCTTAGTTTTCCATGACCGCCGTCGCATAAAGCTCCTCATCCCACCCACCGCCATATTACATCCCCGCTCCCACACACCTACATTAAGAAAACAGGAATCTTTTAAGTTTTAAATTTCTTCATCTTGCGGGGATATATAGCCCTGATTTTCGGAGCTGTTGTCTTTTTCATAGAAGCTTTGACATAATTAAATGCCCGGCTGTGCATTAGAAAAATAAAAAGATACGCCAGCCACTACTAGCACCAAGATCATACATGCACACTCTAAAATACTAAAGCTTAAAACATTTCAGATGCACAGATGTTACAGCACAAAATATTACCACCTTCTGGAAATTTCTAAAGCTCCCTTTCATATGCAAGCTGTAAATAAAAAGAAATTTAAATAGAGCTTAGTGACGAAATAATTTGTAATTTTTATATACATGTATTGTCTGCTGTTAAACCTGCTTGTAACGTATGATAATAACATCCACTAAAAACTGGCAGTTAGACAAATAATGCCAGTTCAACATTATTCCTTGTGTATCACGCGGGACTTTAGAAAGATTCCTTTTTCTTCCGTTGATCTATAGATTCATGTAAAAAGATTCATAGTGATCTCTCCAATAAAGGTTGTGCACTTGATAATTAGGTGATTTAATCTTTTTCTAACCATGCAAGATGTAAAAATAGCCGCTAATCCTTCTATTTCTATGAAGGTTACACCCATTGTCCTACGATAATGTCCATTAATGAATATGTCAATAACTTTTACTGGAAAGATCCCTGTGAACCATACTTTACGTTGAATAAAATCAAATAATTGTCAATAATGCTTTAACAGCATTTGCTGTTTGAGAGAATGATGGCTTTATTTTTCAGCTCAAGCGGGCCCAGATATGGGAATCGACGGATACACATTGGCTCTAGCAGACTGTCAATGCGCCTTCGACAAAACTCAGTATAACTGTGCATGCTGTCAGTCCGACATGAACAGCTGCCAGTGTGGTCCTGAACACAGGAACCAATGCGTGGCATGTGATCATATGGGCCATTGTGGGAACAAACCATGGATATTCGGACCACCTATTCCCAGTCACTAGAACGCTTAACTAACATTGACAACGGATAAATGTTTGTAACCAATAAAATTCTTGACTGAAATCAACAAAATGAATGTTTGTTTTAACAATTTCTTGCATATGGTTTTGCAAAAATAGGTACGTAACCGATTGTCGAACGTTTTTTGAATTCACCATCTGCATTTGGTACTTTCTGTTGGTCACCTTAAATATGCTTTGATCAAAGCATACATATTTAAGCCACTTACATTTGATTTCACTAAAGTCATCAACTATCCAAAATTAGAAAAATGTTTACCATCTGAATTGAGAGTTTTGAAGAATTAATGTCTGTCCTTTTAATATATTTGATTAGTAAAATTTTATGCAAAATGGTTGATATCTAAAGTTATAAGCAAATAAAACCAGACTTTGACAATCTGTGCATTCTTACAGTTAATATTCGTTTAATCATTGGCATACATTTCAGCCTGTGTTAATAAGTATTTGAAATGTTCTTAATGAATTTTTAGATGATTGTACACAAGCATTCGCTGTAACAGGACGAAGACATACTGTGTCTATGGTCACTATTAAAAACGAGCATTTGTGGGTCATTCTACAGATTATTTCTGTTCAGACTATTCAAATAGCTTAGCTCAAACACTCAACAATAAGACAACGCGTGGTATCCAAGAGAAAGACCCGAAGTCACATTAGACGTCTGTCGACCTATTGTGGCACTTTTACGTAAAGAAAAAGTTCAACGGTGTAGATTTAATGAAACGTTCTTTTAGCTGCAGAGGGGTTGTTCTGTCTAATACGTGGTCAAATTATATTTGAGTGCGCAAACGATTTAGAAATTAGGAAAACATGCCTAAATTTCTTTGATATTTAGAGCGCATGAGGATAGGTTGAAATAGTCAAAGGTCTAAATTGATGTCATTTTGAAGCAAACGTTACTACTATATTACAGAATGAAGTACAAATGCTAATACTTTTTATCTGTTTGAATACAAACGAAAATATTTGAGTATCCGGGACGTGCTTCAAAATTATGAAAACCCACCCCCTTGCAATCTAGAGCATTATTGTAGATTTTCCGGATAAATGACGTTACGCCATCCTTTCCGGTTAATCAAAGGTGCAGAACAAGAATATCTGACGCGATGTCTAGTTCACAAGGACTGTATTGCTGCAAGTACGTTTAATCGAATATTGATCGGTTTTGTAAATAATAACCGTATTGGATCATTTACTATGAGAACAATGCAAGCAAAATATCTTGTTAATCTGTCACGAAAATCATTTTGCAAATATGAATAAGCGCTATTTGCATTGCTGACCTCATAAATTTCTAAAGAGGAATTTTGTAAACAATTTTTCAGCACAATTCTCACGGCAGAAAATATAAACAACGCTTACTGTTCTACATGTTCTACACAATATCAAGGTGATATGGTATCTACAGTCTTTTTGACATCGAGGTAGTTTTGCACGCTAGGGTCTACGTTTTCTATACTGTATGATTAAACAAAAACGAAAGGGTCGTGTGCTTGACGTTTTTTGCTAGACGGATACAAAAGAGAGACCTAACACAAGTTTTCATAATTGGAGCCTATTTTGATAACATTTTCCCGAACAGATTTTTTCTACAATCTAGATTATAATGAAACTTAACGTAATCGTTAATGAACATATGGCATATAATATGGTAAAATTAAATGTATAGGTCAATGTTTTTGGTTTTCAGAAATTTGCCCATGATTAAAAAAGTCCGCTCATTTTATTCAAAAGAAAAGCATTGAGCATAGAGTGGCATACGCTGTTCAATTCGGTTTGATCAGTCTCGCCTCCTCAGAAATCGGCGTAGGTTCGATGTTCTTTTCTTTATAATCCATAATTAATTGCCCTAAAACATACATACATATAAACATATATTAGACAAACATGAAAGATAGCTAAACAATACAACATTGCACATAGATATTCAATCAACGTGGATTAAACATACATAAATTATATATCAATACATTAGGTAAAATCTTACCACAGCGTCTGTATAAGTTATTTCAATCGAAATTGAAATAAAGTAACTGTAGTTGAAGTTTTTCTCTAAATGTAGATCTATATACGTCTTACTCGTAATAGTGGACTATAGAAAGTGCGGGGTAGGAAAGCAAATGCGTGCGCAGAAAAAGACTTTCTCTCATTCTAACTCACATACAAAAACAGGAAACGAACAAAACGATTAGACATGTACTGTACTGTACAATAGACTGACAAGTGTTCACCAACTATACTGCTTCAGTGGACTTCGCCAATTTCCGCCACCGGCGTACATTGACGAGTATAACCGATTCAATACCGGAAGTCAAACACTAATGAATAAAACCAAACAAATCTGATTATGACGCATGCGCAAAAGTTAAGTGTTTAAAATATGGAACGCCGCATCGGACATTACAATTAATGTAATAGAATTGATAAATATCGTGATCTACATCAAAATAGTCCAACCAACATCACAATAATCGTCTTGACCGCCAGACATCTTCATTAACATTTTCTGTATGTAAAGCTTCCAAATTAATTCCAGTATACTGGTATTATTACTGTCAGCAACGACAGCTACAAGACCATAATAGACTGCAAGTCGTATTACATCACTTTCAAAATATTCAGTCGGGAGTAGCAACAACAAAACAGAACTTTTTATTTTTAATTTCTAAGATTATCTTTTAAATGTTCAATCATTTTTAGTTAGCATTTCATTTGTAATGAAGAGTATATTTAAAAGTCAGTAGCTGAATGGACACCTCTTTCTTAATAACACTATCATGAATTTTTCAACAATAACAGCTTAGACGTACTAGCTTTCGATATTGTCTGATCCTTCACAGAAATGTACATAACGTGAATGGTTGGACATAACACCAGACTCTTCCATAATATAAATGAAGTTTCGTACACGGCTGCTTGAATTATTTCCTTGAAGCCTTCAGTACCATCTGGCAATGAGACATTACAAGAACTGAATCATAGCAATAAAAAATGCAATTTTTATTCATATGTTAGTTGGCGTTTCTCCTCTTTGCCTGCTTTCTGCAAAAGCTTTGTGTTTATTCTGATAACGTGATATAGATATTTTGGTCGTGCGTCCTTGCATCCACAATCTCCATGAAAAAGGAAGTTGATTAAACTTTAACTATATGATGGTCATCAAACAAAATTAATCAAATGGTTTGGCCTGGTTGAACTTAGGGGCCGACGACAAAATCTTACAAGGAAATCTTCTAAACAAATGGTCTGATATTATTATTATTATTATACCACATTTATGTAGTACTCTTTTCATACAAAATATGTGCGTCAAAAGTGCTTTACAAAGACCTAAAGAACACATACATACATATATATTCATGTAAATACATTGGTGAAAGATTAAAAGGAATAGTAATTAAAACAAGATCATACATCAATTATGTTCAACGTTAAATTACATTACATACACTATTAAAGGAGAGCAATCCCTTTCTCAACACGAAACAAACCTGTCATGATTTTGTTATTTTTATTTGCTTGTTTTTGGGTTTAACGCCATTTTCAACAGTTTTTCAGATTTTGTTATTTTATATAACATGCGTGAAAGAGATGTGTTTTCAAAGTTTTTTTTTTAATGCGAACAGTGAGTTTGAATTTCTGATGCTTGCTGGGAGGGCATTTCAAAGCTTTGGAGCTGCATGCCTGAAACTTCTGTCACCATACCTTACCGTTCGACTCCTCGGTACAACCAAAGACACTTGGCCATTTGCCGACCTTAATTCTCTACGAGGCTTGTTCATGTCCAGCATATCGACAATGTACTTAGGAGATTCATTGTGCATGGCTTTGTATGTAAGTGTCTAGATTTTGAATTCGGTTCGGTGCTGAACCGGAAGCCAAATGCAACTCCTTCAAGACTGGTGTGATGTGATTGCAACGCGGAGTCTTGGTTATGATGCGGGCCGCTGTGTTTTGTACACATTGAAGTTTTTGCAATGTGTCTTTGGAAATTCTATACAGCAGCAAGTTACAGTAGTCTAGTTTCGGTGTAACCAGAGAGATATTAAAGTGATTTTACAGAAATTTTCTCGGGTGACACTATCATGATTTTTAATATAATCCGATTCATAAGAAAGCTAAGCCACCAGGGGTCTCGGTCACTTCTATGTATATAGCGGAAACTTTAAAAATCTCCCTTTGACAAGTTGCTGACCCAGTTTAAATCAATGTCACATGAATGATCCTTGGGTGACCTTTTACCATTTTTGAAATTATTGTGATTCGAAGAAAAATGGCTGGCTGCCAGACGGCGTGGTCACTTAAGTGACCGTCTACCAAGAGCGTTCATATAATTCCGATTTGTCAAAAGGTCACGGCCACCAGATCTCAAAATATAAAAAGATCCTTGTACTCAATTTCTTCCTACATCGCTTGTTCGATTTTGAAATAAGTTCGCATCAATGTACCATAGATGACCCTCTTCTAAAATTGTTAATTGATTTGTCAAAAAGCCAGTGCTATTGGGACAGGTCTGTATTTCTCTGTATGTCTGGAAAAAATCTTCGCTGAATTTGCTTGCCAGTTTTCAAGGAATTTGGCAGAAATATTTACTGTTCTGTCTGTCTGAGCTGTGAAACTCTGGTAAGCGATACATTTTTGTTCTTGCGTGTGTATTTAATTTAATTGTTACATGCATTTTTTGAGTAAACGTTAATTATTTACACATACATACAGATACAGATGTAGGGTTTTGTTTCGGCGAGGCTGCGCTCTTGGTACATTGTTATTCCTAAAGAAGCATTTGATTAAGGAATATTGCAAAACTAAATATTGCATGTTCGCCAAGTCAATTTTTCTGATTAAAATATTTAACGAAAGTGCATAATTTTATATTTTCGATTGGTCATAGTAATTTTCTCCAACACTATGTCAGTTGACGGCCATTATGCTGTAAATTTAATAATTTGCTGTTGCATGTAAAGCAAGCAGGTGGTGTTATAAGATATGAATACTTGTCTTTGCAGCTAAGTTCATCATTCTGCGCTTAGTTCAACATATTTTAATCAACAATAAACGGAATAGCTATCACTTATTTGTACCAGGTTTAATACCACGTGCCTCATTTATTTCCATAGAAACCACAACTCAAAAACAGTTCTGTGAATTATTTGCCTGGCATATCAAAGCTTGGCAGCCAAACTAAAATCCATACTCCTTTGAAAAGTCCAGTAACAAGAAAAAAATCATCAAAAGATAATATTGTGTTAGCTCTTATGTGAGAAAAAATGTTGGCATTTGAAAACACAGCTAAAGGCTTGTTAACAATAGTATCATTGCATTTCACCAACACTTTACTTTCTCACTACCGATTATACTGATGAAAAAGAATACTCAAAGCTATTGCAGTATTGAAACTGTATTTTGGAAGCGGTTAACCTTTAAGCAGTATAAATGCGGTGTTATTTTAGGCGGATATTTTGTGGCTCGCTGTTTTGACCGTTCCTGATAATTATTACGTACAAATTCTAATAGGTAATTTTAGATAACTTGTTTATGTTTAAATAGAAATAACATTTAAACGATATTTTCAAATCATTTGTCTCTTTCAAGTAATTATTTTTCCTTAGCTTAATTGTGTTTAAATCACTTTTAGTGTTTTGAAAGTATCTAAATGAATGTAATTAGCAGCACTGAATACATTTGTATATCTGTCGTCATATTTTAAAAAGCTGTTTTAATGGCGCCATATTTATCATAATTTCCTTCATAATTAATTTATTCTGCCATAAATGTAAAATATTTAAAAAAAATCAATATGATGATTACTTATATATCATCGATAAATCAATTAATACAATGTTTAGTCTCATAATGTATGTGGGCTTATTCTAGAGGCCATTTTTGAAATTGACGGCCATATTTTTCAGACAGAACTGTATTTTTTGTTCGCAGTACTGCATTTTTAAATCAATGTTATTATGTTATTATTTGAGCATAGGGTAATACCTGTAATAATTATCCCGTTTATATATTTTCTGTCCAATTTTGGATGACCATCGATGTAACCATCGCGAAAAGAATGATCTGTTATAACCAGGTTGTGTTGTCTGTCAATATATTGACTTGTTTTAGATAACAACGGGTGCTTTTAAGGGCAGAAAAAGAATGGCTTTATCTTAGATGCATGTACAGTTTGTGTCTAATTGGTAGCGGTCATTTTGAAAATTGAAGCAATCTTGAATCTTGCACGATTTTCATAATTTCTGTCCTACTATTAGAGTCACGGTGGCGATACCCTGGGTATGCAGGGGTGCAAAATGGCGGCGGAATCTCTCGATTCAGGTAACATTTTTCATTATTACTGTCTTAATACTTAACCAATTTTAACGAAATAAAGACGAGTGCCCGCTCATAAGAATACTACACCCTCGGCTATAAAGTTTGGACTCCTGAGTTTCGTAGTTTTTGTGAAAAGTGCAACGGCGCATTCTGATGGAAAAAATGCAGCTGCTATGTAGGGGGGCATTTTTATGAAAATGACTAAACCAACTATCCCCGTGTGTCTCGAAAAACGGCTTGTAGGGCGGAACTGGGCTTGACATGTTCCAAAGCTGTTGTAGAACTTAGCAAGTGAAATCGCCAGTTTTCGGCAATTCCGGGCGATTGAAAGGAAATGCTATGTGGGGGAGGTGTTTTCATTATGTTATGTGGGGGTGCTTTTGACATGTGGGGGTGACTTAACTGGCTGCTAGGCTGCTAGAGGCACGCAGTGATATGATCATTTGATATATAAGGTATATATAATATGGATCGAAATTATCTCATGGAAAAAACCTTTTCAAGAATTTTTCATTTTGAAGGTGGATGTGAAGTAAACATATAAATGCCTTCTACGGACACATTTAGGTACATATCTCTGGAACAGACTGTCAACTCTGTCCGTTCAGATTCGTACTTGTATTTTGATAATATTCCCTGTGTTTTTATCCCCGTATCCGTTAAATCGGGGACAATATCTTTGTTGCTCTCTCTCTCTCTCTCTCTCTCTCTCTCTCTCTCCAAGCGTAAACATATCATATAAATAATTCATTTCTTAATTGATGTCTTTGAAACTCACATACTTTACTCATTGTCATATTACCTTTACATTGATATATAGACATGTTACAATGACCTTCAGGATAACTTTTTCACGGTAAGACACTTGGCAATTTTCCTATTTATCAAATTAATGCTAATGAATGATTCATTTCTTGATATATTTTGTTTTGTTTTGTTTTCGGTGCTACGAGTGCTGTGGCAGCAATATTTCCTTATCTTATTTTCTGATTAACTGTTTTAACTTTGAAAAAAAATGAAGAAGAACGTGTTAGTAGAAATATATAGTGAAAGTCAAAATCGTAGCATGATATTTCAAACCGAATTGTTGTATATTTGAAATTTAGCCTGTGTATGTGAACGAGTTTGACCCATCAAAATATTGTTCGAACGGCCAATTATTTCCCCTATGGACTAGCAATAAATTTATACGGGCCAACAAGGTTCTGGCAATTAAAAAAAAGAATTGAAAGGTTCTATTTAATAATATTATGTTTTACGTACAGTTTCTTTTTAAAATAAGGAGGAAGATAGTGATATCGAAAATGTTTAAAATCGTTATTTAGACAACTGCTTTACCACTTAGAACCATAGAATATTTTAAGTTTCAGCTGTCATGACTATATTTCAGTACAATACAATTTCTAATGCCACCTTTAATTTTTTTCCAATTTCTTTAAAAGACTTTTTATGAATGTTACCATCGCTGTTCCTGGTTGTGGAGATGCAGCCAATCAACTGATATAAACCCCGGTCGCAAAATTCGCAAAAAAAACCAACAGCGGCAACGGAGATATAATATGTTTTTAGTAATACACGTCGGGGTTAGTCTTACTGAAACAGCATTTGTATTTCAAATTAAATTTTACTATTCTCACATGACATTTGCACCGGTGGAAAATGAGATCGTGAAGCGTTTTCTTCATTAAATAAAGACAATCTTTGTCGTATAATAGCAATACTGAAACAGAATTGCATTCATTTGGAAATGTGAAGTGATTACAACTTTTTAATATTATAGTATTGAGTATGTAACATTACAATAAATGACTTACTATTGGTAATTATGTTGTTTTATTGACTGCCTAAAGGTAATATGTGTTTTCGTCCGTTGCCACAATGTATTTAAAGGACTACAATAAATCACTAGAATTTGTCAAATGATACCATCGCGTATCTATGCCGCTTTTTTGTTGCATGGATTGTTCAGTTTACATTACAGCCAAGTTGGTTATAAAATCTGACAAAGGTTATGGGGATTTTAATTATTTCCGATTTTTAAACGCAAAGATCAAAGTAAAATGAAGGACATTGTCATACTTAAATACATCAAAGTGAACATCTTGTCACAAGAATTGGTATTTGTGAATATGAGTCAAATGTGTGAAGTAATAAAAACATTACAGCAAACTAACTGTTTTTAGCGTTTAAACAGTAGATGTCAAATATCAGATGGACATCAAAATGACTATGTTCTGAATTTTAAAAGTAAAGGTGAAAAGTCAAATATAGGTAAAGGTCAAATATTAAAGAACATAATTGAACATCTTGTCAACAAGGTTGTTATTTGATTATTAACCAAATTGGTCAAGTACTAATTTAGAACAAGTTATGGCCAAATTTAATATAATAGATCCAGGCCCCTTATGACACCTAAAGCTTTATATCTAGGTGTCGTATGAAAATGCACTCTCCAAAGGCCATAGAAGTATCGTGATCAAGTTTCAAGTTTCTAGTGCCAACGATGTATGAGAAGAAACATGCAAAGACGAACGGACTGACATCATCACAATATATTTTGACATATAATATGCCCTAACAGTTAAAAGTATTTTTCGCTGGCTTCATTTGTCCGTATTATTGCGCGTCTGTAGTACCCAGTTAACTTGAGTCACCCCCACATGTCAAAAGCACCCCCACATAACATAATGAAAACACCTCCCCCACATAGCATTTCCTTTTAATCGCCCGGAATTGCCGAAAACTGGCGATTTCACTTGCTAAAGTTCTACAACAGCTTTGGAACATGTCAAGCCCAGTTCCGCCCTACAAGCCGTTTTTCGAAACACACGGGGATAGTTGGTTTAGTCATTTTCATAAAAATGCCCCCCTACATAGCAGTTGCATTTTTTCCATCAGAATGCACCGTTGCACTTTTCACAAAAACTACGAAACTCAGGAGCCCAGGCTTTATAGCCGAGGGTGTAGTATTCTTATGAGCGGGCACTCGTCTTTATTTCGTTAAAATTGGTTAAGTACTAAGACAGTAATAATGAAAAATGTTACATGAATCGAGAGATTCCGCCGCCATTTTGCACCCCTGCATACCCAGGGTATCGCCACCGTGAGAGTGTGTCGTGTGAAAGAAAAATATTTCATCCAGAACAAGTAAGAATTCTATGTTAAGTGTCCGTTGCCTATTGCGTTGAGGTTAAAACGCTTCCATTTTTACAAGTTCATGTGTTTCATACTCTCTATGTAGTTCAAGTGAAGACTTTTCTGTTTCTTTTTCAAAATATATGGTCGGACATTTATTTTCAACTAAAACGGTTCGATTTAGGCTTCCACTACGTATGATGTTCTATACACTAAACATTTTGTGGACAGTTTTGAGCATTCTACATGTAATCCAATGATGAAGAGGTGTGTAACGTTTACTAAAATGATGTATTCATTTCATTTGAATAAGCATGCATTCTTCATTTGATGTGGTAAGTAGCCCAATTATCGCTTTGGGTCAAAACCTTTCCTGCGAATATCGTAAAATGTAAAATTAAGAGTGTTCTGGATATTTTGTGGTAGATTGTTGGTTTTGCCAGCTGGTCAAAATCATCGATGACGTAAACTCTACAGAAATGACTAAAGCTGAAAGAAATATAACGGCTGAACCGTCGTTATCCGAACATGTTCGTATCAGGACAATGTTCGGATTAGAGGTGATTTCGAGTTAGAAAGATTTCCATTTAAGACCAAAATACTATGCTGTTTGTTAACTTAATATGCATATCCATCTATATATGAATGGATTGGTCAAGGAACATGTAGATTGGTGTAGTGTGATGTCAATTTGTATGTTAACTTAAATTTCCAATATCAGTTATAAACATTGACTTCACTATACCTACATTGGCAGAAGGTATCTAAAAAGAAAATATTTTACTTGTCCGATTATCCTAACGATCCAGTTTAGTACCACTTACAGAGAATGAATCAACTGCCTGCTTGGACAAACAAAAGTATTAGGTAGGGGGCCAGTAGGGTCTACCATGCACCCCTAGACTTTTTTTCATATCTACCAAATTGTTCGAAATAAAAATGTTCCCATGAAAAGCTCTCTTCAACTATATAAGATTTCACTGTTTCCATGGCAACCGTTCATTTTTGGAAAATACGACCATATAGAGGATAATCAGTCATATCTTGGTCAGTTTGGTGATTAAACAATACAAATGGTGTCAAAATGGAGCGAAGACATTGGCCTTTCAAAAGCAGCATTTGTATGTTAATTAACTAATTTGCATATCCTGAATATTAATGAGAATATTACAAAATGACAAAATTTTATTAAAAAATAATGTTTTTTAAGTTTTAAATCAATTTAAATGTACCAAACAGTTTTGATCTGATCTGAAAGTCTGTCAGTGTTTTCGTAAATAGTATTTTGTAACACTGATGGTAACTTTTTTACTCCAAAATAGGTATGTTTTAATTAGCTAATTTGCATAATATTAACCATAACCACAACCAACATCTCAGGAAACAAGATACCACTAAAATCTAATATAATGATAAAATTAAATGTTATCAATGAAATAACAATTATGCGAGTTATATTGTTTGGAAATGAAGTTTGAGCACCTTTTTGAAGAAGAAATCAGTATGTTACATACTTTACACATGCTACGTTACCATTTCAATAACCTTGTTTTGTTACATCAGTTATTTAGAAAATATAGATCAGACAGCTTTGATCTGGTCTTAATGTCTCTAAGTGTTTTCTAGAATAGTATTTTATTACTGTGAAGGTAAATAATTTTTCTACATTAGGTATTTAAGCAAATTTGCTTGAATAAATCTATGCTGAAACAGACATCTCTGAAAACAAGATGTAACTAAAACTGAACAACATGATGAACTAAACTGTAATCAGTTAACTTGTGTTATTTGAGCTGAAGCACATAAAAATATAATGTAAATACTTGTTTGAAGGAGGAATCTGTTTGTAACATACTTAACACATGCTACGTTACCATTCCAGTAATCTTGTTTTATTGTATCGTTCTTTTTCTCAGGAAATGGTAGAAGAATATTTAGTTATCGAGTTGTTAAATACTTCTACAAAATAGTACAGCTGCATACTTGCCAAGCAATGAGATTTTTTTCCATAACGGCGCTTTAAAGTACGTTACCACTGTACTTTGCTGTATTTAGAAATATATATGAAGAAATCTGAACCACTGATTTTAATATTATGATATCATGGATTTGTTAAAACTTTAAAGTATTAATTCTAACATTCTTTCTTCACATTTGTCAACAAAGAAATTATCTGAAACATTCATTACACATTAAATGTTCCTTTTTTCATTTTGAATTAATGCATCTATCGGTTTAATTATACTAACATCTGTTTCTTAAATATGTTGTTCTTTTATTTGATGGTTTCAATATTGTTGTCAATACTTGGATTTCCCATTGATTATATATTTTTTGTATAAAATTATATTCTGTATATATTAATCATGTATACATCCCTGCTAACATTTATACACTGATAATAGGGTTACAATTTGGGGCTTCCTTTCATGGAAATCGTTTAAATGGAATATTTATCTCGTTTCGTGTTATTGTGAAGTGCACCAATGCAGTTATTTACGTGAGAAATTTAGCATTTTGCTTTTTAGTTTCAGAAACACAGGAATGGTATTGAGATATTCACGGGCTCATTGATGAAATCTTCACTGTTGAAAAGCTGCACTGAACAAAAACTAAAAAACAAAATGAAATTTCAGGTACCTCAGGTAATCTTTAGATTTAAACTTATAAAATTTGAAAAAGCAGTCAAGAATGTGAATGATAGTAAGTCTATGAAAACCAAATTGTTAGGAAAACAATCACATAATGCTATTTAAAACTGACAGAAAGATACTAAGTGCTGTATGAACGACACTAATGAATTGCTGAAAACATTTTGCAACAGACTTTAAGAAGATCACTTTGAAGCAAAGATCGCAACCAAGCAAATAAATAGCAAACTCAGTTGGATCATGGCTGTTTATGAGAGGTAACGAAGTGTGAAAAGCACCTTACGCCCCCTAGCACTCGCTTAGGAGGAATTCTATTTTAGTAAGTATGGTACCAGAAAATCAAAAAAACACTGAAAGTGAGAACGAGGATACTTTTTACAACCATCATATAGCACTTAAAGAGTATTTAAGGAATAGCAAATTGTTTTTTTAAGCTCATCCTTTTGAAGCATAACAACACAATCGAGCAAAATAATAGCTGACTTGATTATGTCTGTTCGTTGGATGTAGTGAAATGTGAAACTGCCCTCATACCCCTAGCATTAGCTTAAACAGTGTTCTGTTATAGTGAAATATTATGGATTACTTAAAATTTGAACTTAGAATCAGATGAAATGTCTGAAAAATATGGAATGCATAGATTATGAGGCAGTAGTGTTACAAGAATCAAATCCTGCATGTCTTGCTTAAGATGTTACTTACGATGTTTTAACTTTAATGTTATCTAATATAGCATATTTGCTCTCTTGTTGGTTATCTGTTATGAATTATATGTTGCTTTATAGTATATCATTCATAAATTAGAAAGCAAATGACAAAAGAAGATCATAGGCTCTCAAAATCACTCTAATTTTATGAATGAAATTTGATTACACTTTGATTCTGAAGCAATTTGTATCATAATCTCGAGTCTCTTGCTACAGTTTGACAAAGAGAGGTAATGCCTTTGTCATAAACTTTGGTATGTAACATAATTGATAATCAAACTTTTATGTTATGATTGATGCATTGTTACTCTAAGTAGTGTTTCTCTTAATGTTACGGTTTATGGATGGTGCAATATATATTTTAGGCTATTTCTGAAATAACAGAAGAAAACCTTCTTAAAACTTACAGCTTACAGTTTAAATAAATCAGTATGCGACAATTTGGGCTTCAACTTCTTATAAAATATCTTTTTAAAAAGCAATGGTAGTGGTTACGTATTTTAAAGTGTGTAATGGAAAAAATATTACACTCTCTGACAAGTAAAGAAGTATATTGTATTATTATAGTACAAAATAATTACTATTAACCATGTTTATGGAATATTTTCTGAATAATTGATGCAATACAACAAGGTTGTTGAAATGGTAACGTAACATGTGTAATGTATGTTACATTTTTATTCTTCCTTAAATAAAGTGTTAATTCTATGTAAAAATAACATTATAGACCACATAAAAATGCGTTTTTCATTGATAACAATTAATTATCTCATTTTATTCAGTTTTAAGGGTTTCAGAATTTTATTCGTTGTTTGTGACACTGGTTCATTTTATGCAAATTAGCTGAGCACATCCAGTTTTGAGTAAATAAATGTGCCATAAAAGTAACAAAATAATATATTACATAAACTGAGAGACTTTAAGACCAGAACAAAGCTGATTAGTACATTTAAATTGATTTAAAACTTAGAAAATGTTTGTTTTTTTAACAAAATTTTATTTTTTAACATTCTCATTGATATTCATGAATATGCAAATTAGTTAATATCATAAAAATGCTGGCTTTAAATGTCAATGTCTTAGCTCCATTTTGACACCATTTTTAATCACCAAAACTGACCAAGATATGACTGATAATCCTCTATATAGTCGTATTTTCCAAAAATGAATGGTTGCCATGGAAACAGTGAAATCTTATATAGTTGAAAAGAGTGTTTTCATGGGAACATTTTTTATTTTGAAAGAGTTGGTCCGGCCGAACAATTTGGTACCTATGAAAAAAAGTCGAGGGGTGGGGGCGGGGGAGGGGGGTGCATGGTAGACCTCATTGACCCCAGTACTATATTAGCTGGTTCAGTAGACAGCATCCTATATAAACGAAAGACCTAAAATACGGCTTCGTCTGCAAGAAAACATAATTTAATATTTAGTATGCTTGTTTAAACGTTATTCAAATTGTATGTTAATATGTATTGTTCATTTTGCTAAACATTATAATTGTACAGCTTGATGAAAACATTTCCAATAGTGAATACGATACAATATTCACTGTATTAAGTCCATCCCTGGTATACAGCTTTCAGATATTGATCGAACATATCAAAATGACAACAAATAATTATGACTGAAAAGATGAAAAATAACAGAAACATGAAACGTTTCCTGAACAAGAACTATAACCTAAAACTACCATTATACGCTATCCTATAGAGGAAAATGTTCAAAGCCAACGACAAAAATGTTCATAATGGGTCTATAATTTCTGTTTGCATTTTGGCTTTGTACAATAAGAAAATAAAAATGATATAAGATCTTAACTCTCATTTTATGCTGAAAAGGGTATCTATGAGGTATAAGGAGATTTGATGAATTGTCAATATAGTCTCAAAGTGTTGAAGCAGACTAAGATTACACTATAATCTATTGAATGTATTTCCTGGAGACTTTTAATACAGACACTAATCGATGAAATCTCGAGTTCAATGAAAAACTGTCAATACAGGAGTTGCCATTTTTAGATTGTCATATTTCAAATATCAAATAGTTCTGTTTTTATAAGAAGAAAAATACATATTTTATGAATTTGTTTTCAATCTTTTATCATTGAATACAAATTCCTGAAAAGTTTAATTTGAAATTTTAGGTAACTTCTCTATTAAACTCTGTACGATAAATTAAAATGTCGACAACATAATCATGTCTCACTTGTATGTTTACTTTATTCCAGGCTAATAGAAATGCTGATAGTGTTGATAAAACGTCAACTTTTCATTTTTCGAGTGTATATCTTAGCACACGAGGAGCTGAAATTAGCCCTTCTAAATTTCTCCGAAACGACAAGGATATTAACCAAAACATTGCGGAACAAGTCTAAAGTTTCGACATATAGCACTGTCTTATGAGCGGCAGGTTCACGTTTGCAAGATAATAATTGTCGTAAACGTCAAGTTTTCAGCTTGTCGAGGAAATATCTTAGGACAAGAGATTGAAAATAGATTTTTTAAATTTCTGCTAAATTTTTGGTCAACAAGTTGAAATTTGCGTCAAAAACTTCAAGCCGTGACAAGTCAAAATTTAATGCATATTTCAAGTTTTTTTTCTGTGTCTGTCTGGTCGAAAAGTCGTTGGAGGGAAAATAATTCCGTAAGGCAGACTTATATTTCTTTTCTGCCTCCAAAATAAGAAACAGCATTTTGCGTAATTCCCCTTTAACAAGATTTCCGTTCTTTCTGAAATTGTGAACACTGGC
The DNA here is from genome assembly GCF_021730395.1 of Mercenaria mercenaria. Taxonomy (NCBI): domain Eukaryota; kingdom Metazoa; phylum Mollusca; class Bivalvia; order Venerida; family Veneridae; genus Mercenaria; species Mercenaria mercenaria. Next base: position 78,373,439 of record NC_069367.1, on the reverse strand, counting down.
AGATATTTAGAACAGCACTGGGGAGATTAAACCAGCAATGTGCACACAAATACCTCACTCCTAATCACAATCATGTTCCAAAGTCAAGAAACCTGATTACGTAGGTAGGTCGATATAACTTGCACAATCTGTATTGTCATTAGCTTGACAAAATATTTTAGTCAAATTAGCATAATCATAAACATTTGAAACGCTAACAAAATCCAGTAGAAAGTATCTACCTTACTTTATCCTGTATTAATGTAGTGGACAAAGACTTACAGTATAAACAGAGTTTGGATTGAAAGCCTCACCCAGTGCCCTCAACATATTTACAAAGTGTAAACAGTGTAAACAAAAGTGAATCCTTTAAAACAACCAATAGTAACAAAGTGCACAATAAGAATTATTTTGTTAAAAAGTCATTTCATGCAATATTTCAAAAATGAAAGATGAATGTTTATTCCGTAGTCTTATAGCTTATAATTATTCATGTAATTTAAATAAAACAAGTTCGCTGGGCATCCTAAAATAGTAATGCATTTTCTGGCATAACTTGGTTCTATTTGAAACATGTCTGACATTGTAAATACATGCGTAACTACAGCACTTCAATGATACCAGGGGTGCTCGAGGAGTAATGCAACTGAGTACGTACTTTGCAAACTACGCTGATTCTGTTATGAATTTCTGTTTACTCGTATTTCGACATAATGAGTTTCGTCTCCTCGTTAGCAACTATACTCTGTACTTCAGATAAAATTGATGGATTTAGATCCTTATTTTTCCCTATTTCTGATTTCCTATTTTCGTTAAAAGATTCTATATTGTGGTCGGATTTTGTTATTAAGTAATCAAATTTCTATTGAAATATTTCTTTTGAAAGTGTTGATTTTTTTATACTTATTATATTATTTCCTGCATCAGCTTGTATTTCTGTAAGGGTGTGTATTTTTATCCTAATTTTCACAACTTACACACTTTAGAAACAAAGTTTTCTTTACAAATGTTATAATATGATATTTTTTTTTCATTCCAAAGCTGTGTTCTACAAAAACTCCTTCTCGGGATTTCACATTTTTCTACACAATGAAATACATACGTTTAGGGTCATTGTCTATTGAATGGGTTTTCTTTATAGTATTGACTTTTGGTTGTTACATTATTGGGCTCATCTAACCTCTGCGCCAAACGAATTAAATTGTATAATAAAAAAATAAATCAAGCCAATTTCAAATATCTTTTATTGCTAGTGGATATGACAGCACCATAATCAAACGTTATGTTAGCAAATTCCGATGAAATCTGTACTATATTTAACATCAATCCTCAGAACTGTATTCCTATCCGTTACTTGATAAAAATGATCAGCAGATGCGAATTTTTGTTACATCCTTCTAACTCATACATCCAGATAAAATAGTTTAAATCAGTGGTTGCATTACAAACCGTTCACCGTGAGCTACACAGTATTTCCACATCTAATGGTGCTCTTGAATAACTAAGTAATACGTTTGATAAAATTTATTTAAGAATAAATATAATATCTATACAATTACATAACAATGAATTACAAAAATGGTATGAACTGAATTCAAGGCAATGTTAATGCGGATACAGAGAACGTTTGAGAGAGCTTACCACTACGTCACCGTGTCATTGGTTAACTTTATTGGTTATTTTAATAATGTAATTTAATGTAATGTAAAATTTTCAGGATACAAATTTCGCGTAAAATAACGAAAACGCTCAAACATTTTTGGCGAAGATTTATGAGTGCAGGACAGTTCTTCCAACATTGAGTAGATGTGTATTGACATGTACAAAAAACAAAACAACAGCAAAAAAAAACAACAGCAAAAAAAAAAAAAACAAAAAAAAAAACAAAAAAAAAAACAAAAAGGAACAAAAAATCCCGCTAAACTGTACGTGTAATAAACATGAATGAATCGTGAATGAAAGTGCCCGCGCATCACTATATCCCGAACTTTCTAAATTATCAAATTCTATATATATAAAAGTTTGACTGAGAATACTTATGAGAGATAATCAGATATCCTTCACACTCGCTAGAACCAACTTTGTTTTACAGCAACACTGAATTTACTTAATGATCTCAAAGGTCCAGAAATGATAACAGCACCAGTCTACAGAAAACCGGTAACGTCGCGACTTTCTAGCTTGTAATGATCGACAAAGACCCCGGATGCTCATCCAGAGATTTATACCTTCCACTAAAGCATCCAGACAGGTAACAACAACAACTACTGCTATAAATAAAAATAAATGTAGTTATTCAAAGACATAATTCAGCAACACACATCCCGTCGTATATAATAATTACATCCGATGGTTGACAAGATGTTTGATGAATAGTCGGCATCGTAAATTTTGCAAACCCCTAAACCTTTATCCAACGTAAATGTCCAGCATAACTCGGTACGCAGACAAAATTCTGCACACTTTACTCTAGACATTGTTGCCATGTAATCTAAAGCTGTAATCGAGGCATCTATTGACGCATTCCTTTGTTTAATCTCGAGATATCCCTTTAAATCGTCGCAGGTTTCCGTCGGAGTAGCTCCAGCTGTAAATACAAAGAATTGAAAACAGATATTGAACAGCACTATGTTGATTTGCAATGAAATTAGATTATTATTATTATATGTTTAATTTCTAGCCCTCTTAAAGGTCATCAGTTAAATAAAAATAAGTATGTAGCAAACTCTAAAAAAAAGGTCAAGGTTGCGAAAAAACGCGGTAGCGGTGTTTTACTTTCTCTCAGCTAAACAAGGATTTATGTTTTTTCTAGTGAGTTAAATTAGTAGAAACTTGTATCAAAAGAGAGGTTTTGAATCAAGGAATATAACTATGGATTGATTTTTTGGATTGTTTGAAGAGAAATGTAAAAATTTGGATAAATCGAATGAAAATGTAAGCACGTAATTTACGGGATTTTGTGAAGGATACCATTGAAAATTGACAGATATTGACAGGTATTTTTATACTGTGTTTTCTCGTCAAAATAACACATAAACATACAAATAAGCTTAAAATCCATAATGCCACAAACCAAAAAAGAAAAAGTGCAGAAGAAACGGTCGGTGAGACGGACTCTCCTGAGGTTCTCTACCCTGAACATAAATCAAAACAAAAAGGTCCACCAGAAGTAAAAGATGGTCTGACAACGATTGATAAACATTTAAAACCTACTGAAAACTTCGAAAACGATAATATAGAGAAAACGCTGAAAATGTGTCAGAAAAACTGAATAAACTTGCTTCACAAGCTTTTATTGAATCAAAGCTTAAAGAAATGGTAACAGAAGAATTCTGTTAGTACAAAACTGAAAGAGTTAGAAAAAGAAGTAAAATGTCAAGTCAAGAAAGAACTTGAAAATGTGAATAAACAGGTAAATGGTTTGAAAGATAGGGTCACGAAGGCGGAAAGGTCTGTGTTTGATCTCCGTAATACAGTTTCAGATATGGAAATTGCCATGGAAAATATGCAGAAAAAAAACTGCTCATATAGTGGAGGAGAACAAAAGAATGAAAGAACAACTTCAGGAGCGCGAAATAAAGCTAACCGTTCAGTCAGAACAAATAAATAACCTGGAGCAGTATACCAGAAGAAACACTGTCCGATTGTACGGTTTAGAAGACCAAAATAAATTAAAAATAAAATGAAACATCCATGGAGACCGCAAAAAGAGTTGCAAAGTTGGTAAATGAAAAACTCAACGTCAAAATATCAACTGCTGATATTGACATAGCTCACAGAATGGGGAGGTTTTCAAGTGACGCCAACAGACCAATTATTTGTAAGTTTGTGTCTCGTTTCACAAAACACGATGTCATTAAGGCGCGAAGACATTTGTAAAACTCAGCTATAGATATTAGAGAGGATCTGATCCACCATAACGCAAAACTACTTGAACACACAAGTTCTCAGGACAAAGTGAAAACGGCATGGTCAGACGAGGGTAAAATAATAGCCCTTCTCAAAAACAACAAAAAGATTGTCGTTGATAGGAAGACTGACTTCAGTAAAATAGTAGTTTCTGAATAAATTACATGCAGAAGTGGGTGCAAAGGAAGGTTAACAGGTTAAGACCGATCATTCCATGTTTAAACTATTAACATTTTCCTGTATGAAACTTTCGATGCGTGAGCATGTTCATACATTTGAAACTATTATAATTTATAATTTGCGCATTTAAAAACAGTTTTGCTTAAGAAAACATTTAAAGTTTTAGTACTCATCATAGAGACCATCTTTATGTATTTCCCTTTTTACAGCCATACTAACTAAATTGCCGTACTCGTATACTGTACTTTCTACTTTTACTTTTTCTAGGATTCAGCCAGTTTTCTGAAATGATTTTACTATCAATACATTATTTTTTTCATTATTTTCCACGTTTAAAAATAAAGTTTAGGTAATATTTGTTATAACAAGTATAGAGTATTATGTGTGACACGTAATAATTTTATTGCCTAGTCATAAGAGATCTGTCAATTTACAGTCTTGATTTACTATTTTCTGTTTTGATTTTTGAGCACGTGCGTTTGTTTATATTTACTGTGTATTACGCACCAGGCATTGGGGAAATCCGAAAATTAGAGTGTTTTGATTGAGCGCCAAGTTATGCTTCACCGAAAATAGCTACCGCGCTTTTGTGACGAGCAGTGGCTCCACCTGCCAAAACAGGTTTTGCAGGTACCCGTCTCTAGTTTATTTAATAGGAATAACATAAAAATAGTAGATGTTTTTGTTTGAGTAAAATAGTGACATTGTCAACATGTGATGTTTCATGCTTAATTATTTAATATTTTGCACGGTTTAAAAAGAACTTAAAATATGCGTAACTAGTTTTAGAACATACAACACAAATATTGGCAGATGGATTGCACCCGCTGTGATCAAATGCAATACTTTGGCCTCACAATTAGTTATGAACAGAACTGGATGCCTGGTGTTGTAATTTTTTATATCATATATAGCGTATGTGTAAAAAGTTATTACACGTTCACTATACTACTACATGTACACATATCATGGATTTTATTTCACGGTAATAGGTTCTATAAGATATGAAGTATAGCATGCTAAGGTTGATTGAGTCATTTGCATATTCTGTGACCTCTTTCGGTAATCGTTGATTTCACCTGTATTAAATTCCTTTGTTGCGGCAATAATAAGCGTGACTCAGTGGTTGGATAAAATAGTTTAATGGACTGTACACTGGTCAACCTTGCAGTGCGATACACAGTTTTTGGAAATGAAATATTGGTAAAACATAGAGCCTGATACATGTCTTGACTGTAAATGATTAACTAATTGATATTATTAGTCCCATTTTTGTTTCGGACTAGCTCTATTTAACAAATCTGAATAACGTAATACATTAAAACACCTAGATTTTTACCAGTTTCTCTTCAACAATTTGAAACTTTAATTATGTTTAAACTACATAAGAACACTGATGACATTTATGTGGATGGTCTGGTCAGGGAGGGGGATTTTTGATACATACAAGAAACGTAAATCCTTTGTATAATTCCCACCAAGATTGCAATTGTAGTGTAAAATATGAAGGGTTAAATGAGTAATGCTGTCTCTATAATAACAATGAATCTCCAAGGCTTTCGACCGGGTGTGGCATCGTGGCCTGTTGTACAAACTTCGCCAAAGTGGCATTTCCGGTCAGGTTCTCTCGTGGCTTGAAAACTACCTCTCTGATAGAAAACAATTTGTTGTCTTGTCTGGTACCCGTTCTGATACAGTTACGCTTTCTGCTGGAGTTCCCCAGGGTTCAATCAATGGGCCTCTTCTTTTTCTTGTGTACATAAACGACATTGTTACTACCATCTCCTCTCCAATACGTCTTTTTGCTGACGATACAACTCTATACATTATTGTTGACAATCCTGCAACTGCTGCAAACCAACTAAACTCTGATCTTCTCCTAATTAACTCTTGGGCTACCAAATGGTTCGTGTCTTTCAATCCTTCCAAAACTGAGTCATTAATAATCACACGCAAAAGAAACAAACCAATACATCCACCAATCATTTTCAACAATACACACATAGCAAACGTTACTGTTCACAAACACCTGGGTGTTACTTTCTCAGACAACGGTACCTGGACAAACCACACTCACCAAATCAAAAACAAAGCCTGGCAACGTATACACATACTCAGATCCCTTAAATTCACTCTAGAAAGAAAATCCCTTGAAACTTTATACATTTCTTTCACCCGGCCTGTTCTTGAGTACGCTGACATTGTATGGGATAATATCCCTCAAGGCGAACAAGACGACCTTGAACGCATACAACTGGACGCTGCTCGAATCATATCTGGTGCTACTCAACTTGTTTCCTCCGCAAATCTCTATCGAGAAACTGGACTCGAACCTCTAAAGGATCGTAGAAGAAAACATAAGCTTATTCTTTTCTACAAAATGGTAAATTCACTTACGCCCTCATATCTCACAGACATGATTCCAGCTACTGTAGGACACAACACCCCGTATGGTCTACGTAACTCTGAAGACATCAGAAACATCTCCTGAAATAGTCAACTCTTCGCAAACTCCTTCTTACCATCTACAATTACCTCTTGGAATTCCCTATCTGACAATATAAAAAACTCACTATCAATATCAGCCTTCAAACATGCTATTAATAAACACAATCCAAATGTTCCAAACTTCTACTATTCTGGTAATAGAGAAGCCTCAATACAACATGCAAGATTACGCATGCACTGTAGCTCTCTTAAACAACACCTTTTCTCTAAAAACATCATTGATAGCCCTTTATGTGATTGTGGAGTCATCGAGGATACAAACCACTTTCTTCTGTCCTGTCCTCTATATACAAATCAAAGAACTGCCCTTTTAAACAAACTAGCAAACGTAACACCAATCACTACAAATATTCTACTTTTTGGAAATGACACTCTTGACAACAACACAAACACGATTATATATCAACATGTACATGACTACATCACTCAAACCCAACGTTTCAAACACTGAACCCACACTTGCTTCTACCTGGAACTTGACCCTCCTTTCTCTTTCTATACATCTTTCATCTTCCACTCTTTTCTATTTAACTTAACATTACATATGCGATACCTGATATCATTGCAACTATTATCATTGTACGTATGCTGCTCATGCTTGCTAAGCTATTCATTCCAAGTTTTCATTTATTTCTTATTATCAACCTTCACTTTACATATTTATATTTTGTTTCACGTAGGTTTAAACCCATATAACTGAAATGTTTGAACACCGTAAGTGCAGCATTATACGACCTTCAGAAGCGAGGCATTAGTATAAGCTCCAAGCTTTCTCCTCAATTCTGTGAACAATCATTAACACCTTTTGAAATTTGTTATGTTATATTGTATAGCTATAACTTTGTAGTGTGTATATTGTATGAATTGCATGTAATTCATTTGAAAAATAAATATTGTTTAAACCAATAACAATGAATGTTCAGGGTATGGGCGACAAAAATAAACGGAAAGATGTACTTAATCTCTTAAAAAGTAAAAGGTATACCATTTGTATGTTGCAAGATACTCATTTTACAGAGGTGGAAGAAAAATATATAAGAAGTCAATGGGGCTACGAATGTTTTTTTTTAGTAGTTACAGTAGTCAATCTCGGGGTGTTGCAACTCTTGTAAACAATAACTTCAACTTTAAATTAATTAAAAGTGAACGTGATAAGGAGGTATTTATTAATCTTAATTGTAAAATATGTGATAAAGAATTACGTTGTACCATATAGGTCCAAACAAGACAATCAATTTTTCCCAGAGGTTTTGATAAAATGTTCAGTTATAAAATTCTTTTTCATTTGGCGGAGACTTTAATTTAATTCTTAACGCGGAAGTAATTCGTATAATTATGTTAATGTAAATACCAAATGCCAAGATGAAGTACAAGTATAATGTCGATTTTAACTTTTATAGACTCTGGAGTGTGAATCACTTAGAAATAAATTACATGGTTCAAGAATCATTAAGCAAGACTGGACTTTTTCTTTACGGATACATGTTTACGATTTAAGTCTAAAGTATTACGATATCGGACGACCATTCTTAGTTTTTATTCATAATTTGGTAATTCAAAAGGAATATCAACTGGAAATCTATTAACTCTTATTAAAATACACATATGTAAAGGAAAATAAAAATACGGTTATAAAAACCAAAATAATCTCAATATGCATAATCGCTGAACATATAATGACTATTATGATGGCCTTTCAAATTAACATACATAAATGATCAGCTTTTTTAAATTTTCTTTTAGCAGTTAGAGGAAAAAACCATTTTTTTGCATTCCATAAAAAAATTAAAATTGATAAGAAAATTCACTGAGAAAGAAATGAAAATGGAAACAAACAGTTATAAATTATGATTTATTAGACAGTAAAAGAGGACTTGTTGATTTGAGGAAAAAGAATGGAAGGAGTTATGTAAGATCAAGAGCTAGATGGATTCAAGAGGCGAAAACAGCGAAATATTTTTGCAATTTAGAAAACAGAAATTTGTTCTAGTTATGACACATTAAAAAACGGAAAATGGAAATTTTAAACACAGGAGAATACTGACAGAAAGTAACGTCATTTAGCTTTTAAGTTATGACACGGAGATTTCTTTAATGATTTATTTAATATAAACAAGTCCAAACTTTCGAAACGAAACATATTCTCGAGGAGACTAACAACTAATGGAAATACTTAAAGGATGCCCAATAAACCAGTCCAGGAATGATGGTTTCATTAGAGTTTATTAGGTTTTTCTGGAATGACATCGCTTTTTTGTTAAAAGTTATCAATTATAACTGTTGGAGAACTTTCTATCACACAGTAAAATGTTACAAAGAACAAAGATAATCTCTCTTAAGAATGGACTATTTCTTTGTTAATGTGTCTACAAATCGATCTGCTGCAGCCTTAAATTAAAAAGTATGTCATAATTTTATTATGAAGACCGAACAGATTTTTGACCAGCGGCTGATGCAACTAACATTAGGCATTTGTTTACATTTTGTTTTTTACAGAAAAATAAAACATCTGGTCCTCTACTACTATAACTTTGCAGAGTTTTGAATACGTATGTGGATTTTATGGCGAAAGGTTTGATTTATTTGGTCTCATCAGTAATAATGATTTCGTTATTTTATACTAATATTGATCATGTGTAATAAAAATGGTCAATGTCAGACTGGTCTTCTTGCAAAGAGGCTGTCGTCAGGTGATGCTTTGTCGCCCAACCTAATCATATCTTTGTGACAGAAAATCTTGCAGTTTTATTAAGATATACACATATTATAAATGTCTAAAATACACGTTAAAAATTTGATTATATTCAGTTGCTGAGACACAAGTTCTTACTTGATGGCTCTTTAATAAACACAATGTCAGTTTTAAAATTCTATGGCAGAATCTCCGGCCTTAATATAAATACAGTGAAAACAAAAGTTATATGGTTTGGAGCACGAAAGTATAGTACAATTGTTCTCTGCCCAGAATATAAGTTATACTGGGAAAACACTGTTTTTACCGTACTTGGGGTGAACTTCTCTGTTAATCTGACACACATGGTAAATATTAATTATGATGCTAAAATTGAGGAAATCAAAAAGCTTTTCTCTTGCTGGTCAAAAAGAGTGATTTCACCGTTAGGAAAACTTGTTGTGATAAAACATTGGCTCTCGCCAAACTAAACCATTTAATCTTAGCAATACCTAATCCTTCACAAGAAAAACTTAATATAATGCAAAGGTTATTTTTCAATTTTCTTTGGAATAATTCTAAAGATAAAGTAAAACGAAGCACAATTACACAGGAATACAAATACGGTGGCCTTAAAATGATTGATATTAAGACTTTTGTTCATAGTTTAAAAGCCACTTGGTTAAGACGTTTGTTAGACATGAATAATAAATCCAGTCAATTGGTTGAATATATTTATCCGGCTTTACAAGACATTTATAAATATGGTTCAGACTATACAAAAAGAAAGATGCTTCAAGAGCAAAATCCTTTTTGGAAAAATGTGTTATCTAGTTATCTTTCTCTAATGTTAAATATAAATCCGACGTGCAGTAGCCAATTTAGAGCGGTTAATCTGTGGTATAACCCAGGTATTAAGGTCGGAGGTTCAAGTGTATGTTATAGAAGATGGGTTGCAAAGGGTGTATTTTTAGGCGATCTCATTAATGCCGAAGGAAATTTCTTCACATATTACGACTTTATTTCCAGTTATAACATTAGGACTAATTTTCTAGAGTACAATGGCCTTTTGGCATCCGTCAGGCGCTTCCTCGAAGTTAAGGGTATTGGATACTTACCTGTAAAAAGCTACAATCCGCTTATACCAATAAGTCTTGCTTTGTTAAAGAAAGATAATAAAGGTTGCAGATCAATCTATAAGCAGATAAATAAAAAGAGAGAGTACCCAAAATCATTTCTAAAATGGCAAAATGGGTTACTCAATTTACAAGTTAATAATATACCTAATTATTCAATATATGACATCGTTTTTAGAATTACTAAAGACCCAAAATTAATTTGGTTTCAGTATAGGATAAACCATAGAATTTTAGCCACAAACTATTTGTTAAAGAAAATGAATATAACTGGTAATGATAGCTGTACTTTTTGTAACAATTTCCAAGAAACCATAATACATTTATTCTGGAACTGTGAGATAACTAAGCTTTTTTGGATCCAACTATTAAATTATATAAGAAATAAATGTAACATTGATTTAGCAGAATGGAATCCTTCAGATATTTTGTTCGGTAATAGAAGTTCTATGTACCTATTAACATTATTCTGTTGCAGGCCAAACACTTCTTATATTATAACAAAATACAAGGTCAGATGCCATCAATCGATATATTTAAAAGAAAAATGATCTCTTACTACAAAACGGAAAGATATATTGCTTTCAAAAATTTTGAAATGACTTAATTTGAAACTCTATGGGGAAAATACTAAAATCTTTTTCTAGAGTAATACATTGAAGTTTTTTTCAGTAAAACACAAGGTTAAATAACTTCCAAAACACTATAAAACGATATAGAATATATATGAAAGAATATACTTGTAAGCTTTTACTGTTGACATTATGTTTCTTTTGTATCACATATAAGATGCCCCCTCTACGTGTCCTCACCAACCCAGGTTTTTCATTTTTCACTCTCTTTCGCCCGAAACCTGTTGTTTTATGTTTTACATAAAATATTTACAATCACATAGAAAGTAAACGTTTTTGTTTCGAACTAAAGGCCTTTTTATCTTCGAAATGCAGATTTTGTCTATTTATATTTTAAGTGAAATATTATCCTACGCAAAAATGCTTTTAAATCGCTAGACAACGGAAGACAGTATGTAAAATTTAACCATTACAAATGTTTATTAATTTTTGTTTTTTATTTAAAAAAATGATTTGTCTAATTAACTAATATTATGCATATAATCTTTTTATGAAGTGCATAATTAAACAGATTAAGTAAATACTTTTTTGTATAGTTAAATAAAGATTCACTTAAATTGTATATTAAGAAGGTATTAGTCCCTATTATCAAAAAAAAATCCCCAAGAATTTTGTTACAACAGTTCATTAGCTAATATGATTATATTTTAGTTGTAATAGCAATCATGTTACTTTTTGTAAGATGTGATGGGGGATGAATCCCCGACCCCCGCACATCTATAACGGGGACAATAAATGGGTTACCTCGGTAGCCGAAATTAAAAAACTCTAAAAACCACAATTCGAAGAATGCTATAACATGAAGGCAATCAGTTTATTTAAAATAACATTAAGACATCCCTTTCCAAGAACAAACCGAAACCCTTAGAAGTGCGCGCTCTGTAATGCAAAGGACCAACACGCATGCAATCACGTTTATACACAAAAAATAGGTCAAGTAAGGCGTGTAGAAAACTAAGACACAACAATTAGATGTAGGAACACATGGGAACACTGTCTCTGAACCGGTGGAAAACACAGCACTGGGGAAATTAAACCTGCTTATAGCGTGCACCCAACTTCACTGTTAACACCATCATGTTACAATGTCATAGAACAGGGCTCTACGAAACTTTTTCAATACAGCCGAGTCCCGGGGAAATTTAAGAACTGCTATAATAGGGTTCAATACAATCGGACGAAAGCGTACCGTCAAACTGTTTGAGCGGTGAACACCAAACACACCATACTATCAATGTTTCGAAATATCATTCAGACTGATTATATGCTTCATTACTGACATGCGCACTTGGGAACTTCAACAGTAGGACCATATTTGATCAAAGAGACATAACGTTTTACCATCATAATATGGTGGAATAATAATGTAAATTTTCCAACAATAATTATGTGTTGTAACTGTATTGAATAAGCTTTGACCATTTTGACGGTGAATTAGAATACATCCAGTCTCTATGATTTTTGAAAATTGATTGATAAAGCATATTATGCAGTTTCCATTGTTTGCTAAAATCATTCACTGAGTATCGTTATTTTAACTTATTTGTTATTTCAAAGAGATTTCCATTCGTTAGAAACTGGAATTTTTCTACACAGCGGAAACTGAAGGTCAAAACCATTTACCTTACCTGAATGGATTTATGCATACAGGCTACTGTTATATCATGTTTTTGGTCTAACAATAAATCATGTAAGAGATCCGCTGGAAGCACAAAACGGAACCATGTAACATTATAAAAGACTCGGTATGATCGAGTATGTTATTGTGAGATAATGAAATAACATCATACCTAAAAGATGAAACAAGCGGTATAGCGTAGGATGAAAACTGAAATAGCTATCCAGTACAGCTGTCAGTTACATCGTCCGACATACCTTGTGAGTGTGCTACTGAAGGTGTAAATAACAACAACAAAAACGACGACAACAACAACAATAATAATAATAATAAAAAAACTATTATGTTATACTTCTGAAATCAGCTTATTGCAGAAAAGATGATCTAAACATGTCAGTTTTGCAGAATGTATCTCAATTAGTGAGGTCCCAAAATGCTAATTTTCACACATACAAGTTCGCGCGTTGCGTTTGTAAAATCTTCTTTCATTATTTCATGCAATATGTTTAATAGCCTTTAAAGCACATAAAGTGCAGTTAAGTTTGGCAATTTTATTTCTTATTGTTTTCGTAGATAGAATTACATTATTTTCATTCATATATTATAAACGAATTTTATTTTGATTTTGTGCATTTTGTGCCAATTTATCTTAAAATTAAAATAAACACCAAATCTGGTGCTTATATTGCTTCATATCAAAGTTTTCTGCATCATAGTGTGGCTAAGTTGATTGAATGTATTTTCTCTTGAAGCATTCATAATTATTTTGTTATGTTGACAATATGCCACAAACGTTTTATTCAATTTATTCTTTTTTTATTTACCAGTAATTTTGTTATATATCAGCGTTATATTCAAATTCAAACATTCTTCTTTATGACTGTTCAGACATTAAAATATGATTTCATCAGTACACTTCCGGTTTATGCATATATTTTCTACATGTTTATAAAAATCCGACCACTCAACAATCTAGAAATATGCTTAAAATACCTGTGTTTTGCTGCCAGACGCCAGCTGCACACTCTTTAAGTGAATCGGATAGGCTGCCGTCGAATGTGTCATACATATTTGAACATATAAGATTTCCGTAGAAAGATGGTCGCGAAGCATTGAATGAAGATCCAAATCTAAGCGTACCAGGTTGTCCAAGATGCGTGTGATGCATTGTTTCCATCTTTATGTAAACACCTGTGTTTGTAACAAGCTTAACTTGTTGATTGTGTGAATGGCTGAAGCGAAGTCCTACCCATTGCTGAACCATGGTTGAAATATTGAACTCAGCTGTAGTGGAACTATATAATTCATTGTTTGGTCCATATGTTTCTGCAGCTAAATGTGTTTGGTTATTCCAGAAAATCACATCTTTTATGTCTTGTGCAACCGTGTCTTCACCGCCTGTTCCAGTCTGTTTGTAGTGGAATATTGTTCCTGCTCCCATAACGTTTTCAATCCAAGCATATACGGTGAACGAAAAGTCCTTAAATTCTGCTGAGTCATCAATGTTAACATCAACGTAAGAGTGAGCACTTCCTGTCAGGTAAATACCGCTATAATCAAGCGTACTATGGACACTCCCTGATTTAATGAAGCAACCTTGTTTTCCTTCAGCAACATCTTGTTTTATTTCCAGTACGGGATTTCCAGTGAAGAGAGGCCACGTGTATTTAGGACTACTGCTTCCATGACTTACATGTATCCCACAGAAGACTAAAAAGGAATTAAACACTTTTTACGTTATCAATTTAATTTAATTTGGAATTGTAATTAACATTAAAGTACACAGAGATTAGTAACGGCAGACTTTATCTAAATTACCTTTCATACAGCATGTAAAAATACTACGTAAAATATAAGACGTTTAGCTTTACTTTTATGTGAGACTTATAAAAATTTATTTCCTGGTCTATATCAAACTTTAAAACTAAGACAATAACCTTTTCGTTCCGATTCATTAATATGTTGTGTATAAGTTTTACATAAATTTCAAAATAATTACACCAATATAAACTGAAAATCATGAAACGTAACATCTTATATTTAAGAAAAAAATAAAATTCAATAAATTTTATAAGCTACCTGCAAAGACAACAATTGCAAACATCTCGTAGTGCATTTTCTTGATATAAATCCTGCAGACTTAGGTCTTCATTAGCCAAGATCTCAGTCAATACTAATATAAAAACCATATTTTAGGTGAATTTATTTTGACAGCTCATTATTGTATTGGCTTACTTTTTAGCGACTGGCCAGGACGTCCTCTATCGAACGAAAGTCTGATTTAAAGGTACGAGCTCAGTTTAGAAGGAAATAATTTATATTCTCAGATATATACCACAAGTATTAGAGCTTTTCGCAAGAAGCGTGTGAATGCAAGAACGAAAGAGCGGTACTATGCCGTTATTTATGAAAGAAAACGCTGCTGAACAAGTGATCGGACTCAGTAAGATTTCTAGGAACTTTTAAACCTTAAAGAGCGTACTTCGCAGGTTATGAAATTAAGTTATTTTATAGCGTATAAAAACAACGAATCATTAGTAAGACCAATTCCTAATTTCTAGTATTAAACATCAACCATAGATTGTGTTCCCATGATGATAATCATACACGATGTGCAACAACAACTGTGATATACAATCATATGGTCTCTTTTAAATTGATAATGAAATTTATGAGGCTAAGACTTAGGGGTAAACATATTTAGACAAGTGCAAACAGACTTCTGATTCGAAAGAGTAAGATATACATTTAACTATGATTAAAATATTCAAAATATAATGAATAAAGATTAATTGCATAACAGGTAACGTGTTAGCAAAATTAATGCAGCGAGGGCCTTTATTTTGGTTATAGATATATTTGTTTCAATGAAGTTCATTTTTGGCGGGTCTGTAAATTTCCAGTTAAAAATCAAAGTTATGTACTAAATAAAGGTATATTTGGGCTCATTCTGCACGGAACTGCGAAGAAAGAAAAGTGTTTTTTAATCGTTGAAACATTTTATTTTGTTGACAAAGATGTAATTCGCAAGCTTACAAACACAATTTCAGAATTATTTCATACTTCATTGATGCAAAATGAATAGAATTAGCATATATCATGAGAACACTTACCTATATTTTCATTGGGATCAAGTGGGACAACATATCGACAAGGCTCATTGTAAATCGCGGTGTAATAGCAATCACCGCGATTTTTTTCTCTTTTAAGAATTGTCCAACTCGTTACATCCTCGCAATTTTTTTATACATATCAACTGATATATTTTGTTGTATTTATTTTTGGCGTCATCGTTATTTTACTTTATCGAGGTCAGCTATGAGACGTTCTTCATTTTACACTTATCCCTCCTGATACCTCATCAGAGAACTTTAAATGCTGAGCGTGGAGCAGTGTGTTATGGACACATTTTTCGCGCTTTTGGTACGATACAGTCTATGAGCGAAAGTACGACTTACCGCATTCGTAGCGGACGCTTATCCAGTAGGTTGCTAAGGCAGTTACAAATATTGATTCTCAATACTATCATTTTTATGAAATAAGTCAGCTAGTTAAGGAGGATTTACTCGAAATCCTATGTCAAAACATTAGCAAATGAATAAAAATATTAGAATGACATGTGAGCTGACTTGATCAGTTTAACCTACCGTTTCGTTAGCTTAGTGAGACTACGTCCGTTTCGATTTGCGGGAGGTTTTAGGTTCACTCAAAGGCCTCATCATAACAAAGACTTAAAAATTGCACTAGTCGCTTCATAGTGTTTGGACTGGTCACCGCGGTGTTAGTTTAATATGACTGGGTGTGGTATCATATTACTCGTTTACAGAGTGATATTCCAGAGACAGCACTAAGATTGTTAAAAGTAAGAACACAAAAACCTGTTAAAAATAAACTGACGAACATATTAAACTTCCTTTAAAGTCCTAAATCTGGAACAATAATCTGGATCATTTTAGTGATATTGTAATTTATCACATGTAACGCACTATCAGTGGTTATGCCTTTAAAATCAAGACAAGATGTGCGATATTAGAAATATGCACGTCTCCAATTAAGAGAATTAAACTAATTGAAATGTCTAATAACTCTGGAATACCCTTTTCAAAACAGGATGAGAGCAAAGATATTATCAGAACTTTTACAAACAATGAAGTAAATCCAAATAATAGAATTAATATTCAGCCTGATTAGACCAATAGTATTTTTCTGTCGCTGGCTTTGAACATTTTTCACATTAAAAAGCTTACAATGGCAGTTTCAGGTTATAGAACGATTTCAGGAAATGTTGTATGTTTCTGTTTTATCTTTTCCATCATAATTGTTTGTTGTCATTTTGATTGTTCGATCAATATCCCAAAGGCGTATAAATTTACAATCAGGATGGTCTGAATTTTTAAAAATGTTTTCTTTCTTTCTTTCTTTGATAATGAGCAAGCCACGCCATTAGAAAAACGGACGTTTTTTTTTTTTTTAAAAAAAAGAAAGAAAATTACAGTTCTCTTCTGGCTGATGTAAAACGGATTTAACAAGAGTTGTTAGCAGAAAACGCCGCTTGCCGAAATAACGGGTTTAACCATCAGAGAAAGGTCATCATCTGAAAGGTGGGGGAGGGTAGGGTGGGTATATTTTAGTACTGTTTTGTTGGTCTGTTAGATAAGAAATAGTATTGAGAGAACAATAAAGTAAATTGATATTATCTAAAAATGTATCAAAGGTCGGGGTGGTGCGTTGGGGTATTGTGAGTGGCTTCTAAGAGACATTGTCAAGTAACAGAAGAAGCCAAAAGTAAGATACATTTTTAAAAGGTGCGGGGTGGTGCGTGGAAAGTACGACTTCATACTAATGGACAATATTAGTATCGACAGACGTAAGACACTCAGGATACCTAAAACAGCTTAAACAGTACAACCGATCAATAGAGAAAATCTTTATGAATGACAAATCTGACCTGTCAAAGAAAGTATATAGTGGTGTAAGAAATATATATAGTGCTGAACTTTCTAGAGCCAAGGATGAGTACTACCAGAACAAGATTGGAAAAGTAGAAGGAAACATCAAAAAGTTATATGCTGTAACATCCGATTTACTGGGAAGGTTGAAGGACAATCCACTTCCATTATACACAAGTGCAGTATCTTTGGCAAATGACTTTCTACGATACTTTGCTGATAAAATAATCAAGTTGAGAAATGATCTTGACAACGTATCAACTGAAACCCTCAGCAATGGTAATTCTTCTTACTCAAATCCACCTGTGATTATGAATACAATTACTGCGTTCAAACCACTTTCCGAAAACGATATTTTGACATGTGAACTTGATGTGCTACAAACTAAGAAATTAAAGGAGCATTTTTCACAACTTGCTCCCTTTGCGACAGAAATTGTAAATCGATCACTGCTATCTGGTGTGTTCCCTGAGGAATGGAAAAGTGCTGTGATAAAACCTTTGTTGAAGAAGAAAGGTCTCCCACTTGAACTGCAAAACTATCGCCCTGTGTCAAATTTACCATTCCTCTTGAAACAGCAATTGTCAAAATGTATTATAATCTTTTGGAAACCGTAGATGAACATCAAAGAACAATCGTGGTCATGATCCACTTGAGTGCAGCGTTCGATACCATCGATATCCCGATACTGATACAAATCCTTCAAGATGAATTTGGTATACATAGCACTCCCGTGAAATGGATAAAATCTTATCTCACGAACAGAACAATGAAAGTTTTAGTCGAACAGGCAGCAGCTGACACGGAGCCACTGAGGTTTGGTGTCCCGCAGGGTTCTTGTGCCGGACCGGAGATCTTCACCCTGTATATATCGGCTCTCAACCGAGTGGTGCAGAAATATCCAGCTGGTCTCTATGGATACGCGGACGACCACAAGACTGCGTTAAAATTTCAAGCGGAAAATTCTCAAAATGAGACAACTGTTCTTCAACAACTCGACAGTTGTCTCAATGAAATCATAAAATGGATGACAACCTTCAAACTGAAAATGAATCAGTCTAAAACTGCAATAATTATGTATGGAACCAGAAAACAGTTAGCAAAATTGAACATCACAAGTGTAAACGTTGGTGGGTGTGACGTAAAATGCGTCGATCATGTCAGAGACCTAGGTGTAACTATGACCAATACACTCAACTTTGACCATCACATTCAGAAAAAGTGTCAGACAGCTCATGTGCAGTTACGAAACCTTAGGGCTATACGGAAACATCTCACACAAAAGTCAACTGAATCATTAATGCATGGATTTGTTCACTCTCACATTGACTTCGGGAACAGTTTATTTACAGAAATTCCAGCCTACCAAATCAATTAACTACAGCGAGTCCAAAATCATGCCGCTAGAGTAGTCAAGAATGCTTCCTATGAACAACCAAGTGCCGAACTTCTGAAAGAACTACACTGGCTTCCAGTTAAGGCCAGAGTCATGTTCAAAGTCTTAGTAATAGTCTTCCGTGTCATCAATGATACAGCTCCAGTATATCTGAGGGAAATGTTTGTACCTACTCGACAACGATAGAGACTTCGCTCACAAAGTGTCACTAACCTTATCATCCCTAGACGGCGAACAAAATTAGCAAACAGATCTATGGCAGTCGTCGGTCCTAAATGGTGGAACGATCTACCTAGCTATCTGAAAAACATTCAGACTGAAGCCAGCTTTAGATCAAAACTGAAAACACATTTATTTAGGCAGTTTCGCGAACAATGAGTGTAGTCTTGTTAAAATACAAAATATCTGAAGTGGTGTAAAATAGTATTTATACATGTCCAAAATCTCTAAATCTAAGTTCTAGAATCCTGTTCATATTTTGTATGTATATAACATATATCGTTCAATTGGTATTATCATTGGGAAATCATGTATGAAGTTTCATTCTGTTGTGGCTATTAATTACTGAGATATGAGCTTGCTGAGAATAAGTAAGCCGAAGCCGCGGTATGGCAATTTCTCTGACGACTTTCGTCACTACGAGCTAATCAGGAATATTATGCCTGAGTACAACAGGTGCATAATTTCATCCACCTGAAAGCGAGTGTTATTGGATCTAAGTTGATGTTACCATCGAGTTTTATTCAGCTGTGATGTGTTGTTACTGAGATTGTAACTTAATGACAATCGCATACAGAACACTTTCAAGACAAAAAAGAGGAAAAAGAAATGACAGGTATAAATAAGTGTATGACTTCAGCAAAATGAAAAAAAAAAATGATGGAATTTATGTCATTCAGGTGGTATACCATGGTGAAGAAATGTGTTAAGTAGTTGTGATGGGCAGTTACTGAGATACTAAGCCGCTGACAAACGGGATCAGAATTTTGTTGAAGAAAATGGTTACGTTCAAAATGACATATTATTTCATCAAAATGAAAGAGTAACGTTATTCAGTAAATATTATCTATGGCAAGTATGAATGAAATTTCGTGTAGATGTGATTTGTAATAACTGGTATATGAGGTTGCTTGGTATCGTTCACAATGATATTATATGTACACACGATGCCGGAGCTAAGTGTTCGGAAAACATAGACGTTTTTACGATTTCCGTTTTCAATTCTTACGAAGAGCTCCCCTTAGCAGTTCCTGCTCATGAAATAATTAGTTTTTCCGCTTATTTTGTTAAATATGGTCAAAAATGATTTTTTTTGTCTTCGTCAAGTTTATTCATTTCAAATAATCAAGTTTTCAAGTATTCGACAACCGATTTTCAAACTACATTTACATATTTATGTGAAAGAATCACTCAAATTACTTGCCGTCAACGAAGTATCGATATCTATATAGATGCGGCGAGCATTAAATAATCTATTCTATCATGCAGAGTCACTATTATGAAAGCTGTGTTTTTTTTATTTTTGACCATTAACTTTATCAGTTTTAACTTATTTACATGCGATAACTCAAGAGCAGTTGGTTATCTAGCTTGGCCAAGGTCATATTCTCATAAACATTCTGACTAAGTTTGGTGAAATCTGTATATCCTTTCCGCACCTGTAATGTAATAAAACGTATTAGCGTCTGATGGCCTTTTCACGTTTCCGTAGAATCAACATTTTTTGCAAGAAATTCATTTTGAAATTATTTCTGAAACGTCTTGGTCATCAGCTCTCAAATACAGAAATATCTTACAAAAAAGGCATATACTAACACTCACAGACAACATCAAAAAGGACCTTTTGAACGATTTGACGAAGTTAAAAACTATCTCCGTGTACACTTGCTCCGTTGCGGACCCCTTTGGAATTGTGATTATTCCTAGTTCAAATATTATTTTAGTAGATGAACAGCTGACATGTCTTGCTAAAGCTCAGATATTTTCAAAGCGTCAGAAAGTGCTGAAAATTGACTTCCCTTTTAGCAAAAAGAAAAAGAAGTTCATGCGCATATATTTTGACGGCGTGATCCCTGCGCGTAACCCATGGCTATCGACCAATGCAAATACGACTTTTGTAATCACGTTTAGCCTGTCAACATTCATTTTCATTACTTTCGGAAATAGCTGAAGGTCGAGTGACGTCATTTTCTGTGTTGTCAAAAACATACCGAAAATGTGCGATGTGTCCTAATGATATTAGGAATTTTATTTTTTACTAAAAATGTGTGGGTTTTTTTTCCCGACATTTTTTAAAACGTTTGTACGAAAAGATATGTTTGAGACAAAGAAAGCCTTAAAAATGCATTTCAGGAAATGTTTATATTAGAAAACTATAAGTCCACGCGCATACATTTATATTATACATTTTGACTGGGTGACCCCTGCGCGTAACCCCTGACTATCGACCAATGCAAATGCGACTTTCGTTTTCAATTTTAGCCTGTCTACTTTCATTTTCTTTACTTCCGGAAATGGCTGAAGTTCGAGTGATGTCATTTTCTGTGTGGTCAAGAACATATTTATGCCTGGCGAGATTGCTCAAAAATATGCCCTGTGTCCTAGGATACAGGCGGGAAAATGGCATTATGTATTGTTATGGACTACATCCGAGAGCATATCTGGCAACTTACTACCTTCGTACAAGTTCAACAGTGCAGACGGATCAAATTATTCAGAAATAAGTCAGAATAGAAATATTGTAAAAACATAAGTTCGCTGTTTTGACGTTTGTAGTTTCCTATGTCTTACTGTAAATACAAATCGGTTTTATTTATCTTTACTTCATATTACTTCTATAGTCATCGAAACTATGCACTTAACAAGAAATATCTTTAAAAATGATGGTCGGCGAATTGTAATAAGGAAAGAAGTTTATGAATTTTTCATCTAACATTCATCTTTCATCTAACATTTTTTAAATTGCAAAACTAAACACCGCACTTTAACAATTTAAATTTTTCTCTTTTAATTTTTCGCAAAGGTTTCGTAGGGTTGCAATTTTGTTTCGTTTATCCTTAGACGAATAATTACAGCAGTAGTTTGATGAAGATTCGTGAAGCGGTTCATGAGAAGAGGTCATTAAACGTGTTTATATTTTTAGCTAAATTGGTCCCTATCCCCATTTGTAACAAAATAGCAGGAGACCTTACGATATTGTTACACATCGAGTTTGATAAAAACCCATTACATTTTAATGGTTAATGCGAAGAAAGGCATATCTACTTTTAGCTATAGTGGTCCCTAATGGGGCCCAAGTTCCTTTATAAATAAATTTGGAAGAGGACCTTATAATGATGCTCCAGACCAAGTATGACAAAGATCCGCCAAGCTGTTCATAAGACGCTGTATAAAGGCGAGTATATTTCTAGTTTTAGCTCTAGCAGCCCCTAAAAGGGGTCAATGTCCCAGCTGAACAAAGTTGGCTGCGGGCCTAATAAAGATGCTACAAATCAAGTTTGATTTGAATACATGAGAAAAATCAAAGGATTTTTTATTTATTATTTTTATTTATTTCTAAAATAGGCCAACTGATCCCGCTTAACAAATAGCATATTCGCTGTTCATGAATCTTTGGACAATGACGTCACACCTATAAAAAAGTGAAGGTCAAACAAAACATACTATTGTAATTATTTCAATATTTCTGTTTCATAAGCAAAGTTTGACCGTAGTCACATCACATAGATAAACTGTATGCAGCGTACCTTCATTTCAGTGTAATGAGATTCAGTCATTATATAGCATATATATAATAAAACAGATTTCAACTGAGTTCAATATTTGCATACCATACTAAAGAAAAATATTCATATATAATAAATCAGTTAAATAATCTATAGCAAATATATCATAGCAAACAAGTACTCATTTTAATATGCAAACTGAATAAGTCACAAAAGCAAGAAACCTTTTCATATTCAGACGACAACTGTAACAAGGAAAATCTTTTAAAAAGCACTTCTCTACATAAAAGACTCTTATCACACCCTTATTCATGTGATACGCAGACCGTATTCAGCTCTTTCTTTAATTTGATATATGTTGGTATTTGGACAGGTTTTTATCATATTTATTAAACTTACTTATCATTTTGAGATATATCAATATTCTTGCTAAATATACTGAGCCAAAGTTAGCTTTAAAACTGTGAACAGCGTCGTTTAGGATAAACGCTTTATCTACATTTCACTCAGCGTAGCACAATCAACAGAGTGAAAGAAATTGACACTCTCGTCCAATCAGAGTGTTGCATAAATCTTCCATTTTGATAAATTATCTATAATGCGTTATCAAGTAGTTTGATTTGCAAACTGAAGTCACGTGGCATAGGTAACGAAAACGAATTTAGACGGCGTCGCCGAAAAAATCAACAGAGATAGTTCCATTTGTTATGTAAATTATCATATTTCAAGGCATCATAAATTAATTCACATAGTCCAGGAACATAATGACTGCCCTTCGTACAATAATTTCTGTGAATTTTAGAGTAATTTACAAGTACCTGTCTGTATGAATGACTTTCAAAAAGTCACTTTAGAAATGTAGATGTCAAGGTGCATTAGAACTCTAAATATTATTGAACAAATGAGTTATATTTAATTTCGATCGCCTAAGTCTATACAAAATAACCATGTGTGTGCTATAACATGTGATTTCATTGAAAGAATATCATTTTATTGGTCATGTTTCAATTTTTGTGTTTTTGAAGGGCCATGTTTTAATAGAAGCTTATGGAAAACCTTATAACTGCACAAATGTAACAACATGAAATGCTGATTAAAGCTTGGCATTCCTACCAGACTTAAAGCAATGTTATTTTATTAATTTAGGCATGTAAGCAAATCTAAGGGCCAGGGGTACTCTAGCTTAAATTACTAATATATGCTATCATTACTTTACATATGATCGAATTGACATTAGCAGGGTTTACTCTCTTTTTACATTTGGAATTTTCTTCATGAGTAGGACATACGTGGGGTGGTGAACAGGATGACGTTATCATCATTCATTGTTTTCATATATATCATTACACTATATTTCAGGATATGCTAACCGGGTATAGTTCCGTCACTATTGACAATATTGTAGGAAAGGCAAATACTGACAGTGTAAGTGTGACTAAAGACTACCAGTGGTAAAGGTATCACACTCTGAATATCAAATCTAAGATAACTTAAAATTTGCTTTAACAACTTACTGTATTATTAATGGATATGGTTTTATATTTCCTTGTGCCAGTGTCAGTCAGCGGCATACCAGTTCGGTATATTGTATTTCTCATTGCCCGTGATAATGTACAGGTGATTAAAGCAGATGTAACAACGCTGACAGAACAATCGTAAGACCTCTTTGACCTTGTTCTACAGACAAACCTAACCAAACCTTTTGTGAACTTTAATTCAGAATCCTTCATTAACAGTAATGACTGTGTGATTCTATTGTTAGTCCTGACACAGAAACAATTTATGTGCGTTTACGTGCATTTATCGAGTG
This sequence comes from Mercenaria mercenaria, assembly GCF_021730395.1. NCBI lineage: Eukaryota > Metazoa > Mollusca > Bivalvia > Venerida > Veneridae > Mercenaria > Mercenaria mercenaria. The sequence goes on along the minus strand of NC_069367.1, from coordinate 78,348,926 downwards.
TTCAGGCATTAGAGGATTAGACAGCCAATTGCGGCATGCAGTGATGTTAGACTGAATAAAGCAGGAAGTATTGTTCGAAGCAAAATGTTTCTAGGTAACAACATCTCTGATTGGCTTTACTTACTGTTTTAATAATATTGGGTTCAGAAATATACCCAAAGATTATCAGAACGAAATATTGGAACACACCCGACGTGCATTACATCCCTTCAATTCTTGAGAATACTTAAATTTTAGGCTTAAACTGCTTGAATATGACATTTTAGGAAAACAGATTAAAATAATTTTCATATAAAACATAATTTGAAAATCGTACTGAATTGCAAAAGTATGTTCTAAAATATGAGCATATAGTTTTCATGGTCTCAAATATGTGAAAATATAGATGAAATCTTACAGAATATTGTATATAGTTCTTGACAATAACGGACTTTTTAAAAAATATTATCCATGTTTTGATTTTTTGGTTTATGTTTCATTTTATGTACAACTATATTTTTTAAAACAAAGTTGCTGTATTCGATGGCAAACAACCAGCGTCTTTTTATAGCAGTGTTACCAAAAAACTGACTTATTTTAAAAAGAGAATGTATCGTTTGTCAATTTGAAAAACATGTTTTGTTTAAAATACAGGATAGTGCAAAGTGTGAAATTTGAGTTTAACTATCAAACAGTGTTCATTTGATTTATACAAAATGCTTACATTTCTGCCAGTAATTCCCTAGGATGAGGAAATATGTTATCAAATACCAAAATCACTGATTTAGAATAAAATACAGCCCTCTGTTCTTCCATTTGGGTATCGAAATATATGTGCGTAGTATTTATTTAAACTGAAATAGGAAAAGTATTATAAATCTTGCCACAGAACTCCACCTATGATGACAAAAATGTTGTTTATTGTCAAATTTCCATTACGCTTGATTAAAGACACAGTGAATTATAGCACATAAAACGATACAAGAGGATTTTATTTTGGATGGCAGTAAAAGTTATAGATTTCAACCTTTGATAAGTGTTAACTTCAAAATTACAATAACATAAATATAATTTATGGTCCTGAAGATTTTATATCAGACGTTGTGGTTTCAGATAGGTTGAAACAATAAACTTCAGTGAGGCATTAATTAATTAGATATAACACAATGTGTGTTTAAATCGAGAAATACAACGTTTCCTGTGAAAGTAAGAATATTTTCCATGTATCTAGATGAATGTATGGCTTTCATGTTGAAGGTGTCACTGGGCAGTTGGACTGTAAATGTGTGTTCGAAGAAAAAGTATTAAAATGATCTATTAAGTCTGTATAAAAATGTTGTTGGTGACCCTGATGCGATTTCACTGATGACAGAAAAAGTATTTTAAAGACCATCTCTCAATTTTCGGGTATGTGACATCGTTAATTCTAGTAAAGAAAACCTATGGAACAAGCAAAACCAGTGATTCTCCCCAAAGTAGAATTATTGCATATTAAAAGCACAAAAGCGGAATGCATCGACCGGGCACATACCTCGTCTTAGTAGTGAAGCTTCCAAAAGTTCCTTAGAAATCCAGCCGTAGTTGTTGAGAAAAAGCACTCAAAATTTACGCATCTACGCTTCCTATATCAGCCAAGGGTTGCTGAGGAATACTGAAAGGATGACTCTATATTTTAACTATATTGAAGGTCAGTGGCTCAATGATAAATCACCCGACCGGAACATGAAGATAGTATGCCCATCTCATCTTAAGAGTGAAGCATCCTGTGAATATTCTTTGACATCCAGCCAGTAGTGGCTTAGAAATACTCCGGACAAATATTGCACTATAGATTATTAATAATGTAACACCAGAGGACAATAACTCAGTAAAAACTCATACTCCCGTAACATAAACATGGCATGCATATTTCCTCTTCGGAGTGAAGCTTCCCATTGATTCCCTTGATTCTGTTTAACATGAAAATTTATTTCCAGATATTTCACTATTATATTTCCATACCTCATTGAACAAGGGACCGAGAATTGCAATATAGAAGTCCCCTACCGGTGGAAAACTTTGTTAGTGTTGTTGGCAACAGCTACTGTTTGATTAATTTCAAGATCCAGATTTGCATTGCTGTAGTTCCCTCTGCTGTTCCATTGGCAAGGGACTAAAATACTTCAAGACATTTCGGAGTTAAGAAACAAAAACAATTTTACTTAAATTTCAATAGTGACCTTGACCTACAGGCATAGATCATGTATGCGACACATTTTCTTGACCGTCATAGTGGCCGACAACCATGGGTCATGCGTGCCATAGGCGTAGAGCAGGGGGGGGGGCAGCGGGGCCAGGCCCCCCCCAAAGCTAGGAGAGGGGGGTCCCAACTATAGTTTGCCCCCCCCCCCCAATATTTTGGAAAAGAGATATAACTTGCAGTCTAATATAACATTTACTTACTGAGTTAGCATCATATAATTCTTTTCTACCTGATTTCTGATTTGCATTTGGCCTTCCCTTGTATTCTGACTTGTCTCTTTCCGTAGTGTGAGTACTGAAATCTGTACGCACCATGCCAAGGATTGTTTGTTACTTTTATAAAATATTATATCATTCAGCGCAATCACTACAGTTTTCGGTTTGGCGTCTGCAAAATCTGTGTAACTATTAACCCGTTTTTCGCATGTAACGTTATGTATTTTTTTTGTTTTTTCATTTTCCATTCTAGGGAAAAATATTTCCACAACTTTATATCACAATTAAAACAAATGCAGCGCTTTAAATTTATGTATGTCCAGGGGTTCAACAGAAAAGTAAAAAAAAAATAGCACGCTTAATTAGAACAATACATAATATGACTGATTAAGACAGTTCAGTGCCTCAAGTCGTATGTGTATCATCAGAATAACTCAATGATTGCTAAAACATAGAGGCTTGAGGGGGCCTATGGCCCATTTGGCCCCTGTACAAGGCTTTGTCATGAATAATGCACCGGGGATACCTTGCCGCCCCCCTCGCTGCCGGTCGAAAAGGTTTGGCCCCCCCCCCCCCCACAAAGTTTAACTCGCTCCTACGCCCATGCGTGCGACACAGAGTCTAATCATGGGTAACATGTCTGTGTAGTAATAAAACATCCTTCAGTGCAATTAAAAGTTATGGAGCAGAAAGCTTTGTACTTGCCCTACAATGGTAACTTTGACCTCTGATTGATAGGCATGGGTCCTGCAAATAACACATTATCTGGTCATGGGGACCATGTGTGTGAGTGTACATAAAATGCTTCTAGGCATTAAGAAGCTAAGGAACAAAAACTATTTTTACTTTAATTTCAATAGTGACCTTGACCTTTGACCAGTTAGCATGGGTCATGTATGCGACATATTGTCTGGTCACGAGATATATTTGCTTTTAGTTGTAAGTAAATCCTTCAATGCATATAAAAGTTATGGAGTGGAAACAAATTTTTATTTGACCTTAAACAGTGACCTTGACCTTTAACCGACACGCATAGAACATGTGTTGACACATTTCTCGTCATGGGGAAAGTTTGTGTTTACCACTAAGATAATCAATCAATGCAGATAAAAGTTATGGAGCAGATACACAATTTTTACTTGACCTTCAGTGTGAATACTTGAATACTGTTTGAGTAATTGCAGAATCCAGCTTTGCGGACGGACAGACGGACGGAGGGCATTCCTATAGTCCACACTAAAAACATGTTACAAGTTTTGACCTTACATATCATCTATGGAGCCTGCTTAACAGTTTACTTGAAGTGCTTATGATGTATGATATATTCACCTGTATTTAGTTGACAGTCTCCAGTTGCACACCCTGCCAGTGAATTAGAAGGGCTAACATCTCTGTTGTTATACATGTTTAACATATTAGATTTCATCTTTGTTGAATAATGGTCGCGACGAGTCGAAAGATACTCCAAATCTTAGCGCACCAAGTTGTCCAATGGATGGCTCATTTATTTCACTGCCATGTTTATTCAAGAGTCTGTAACCGGCTTTACTATTTTGTTGATGCCAGTGCGCTAAGTTAACAACATTGAAATCAGCCTTTATTTAGCAGTATACTACTCTGTTCCAAGTGTTTCTATAACTAATGAGTATTTCATAAAATTATAACACATTAGGGCCTACGGCTGTTTCATCCTTTTTATAATGTAATACTGTGCCTGCTACCACCGAATGTTCCACCATAGCAAAGTGTGAATGAAAAACCCTCAGACTGAGTAAAAACTCTCGTCAACGTACGAGTAAGTACACTCCATTCTGGGACGTAAATACCGCTATAGCCCTGCGAATTTAAAGGAACAATCTCGTTTATCTTCAGTAAAACTAATTTCCAAGACAGGATTTTCAGTGTAAAGAGTCCACGTATATATTGGACTGTCCCCATTACTCATCGTTATCCCCAGTATAACAGAATTAAGTGTTCAACGCTGTAATACTTGTGCAAATATTTTCTAATTTAGAAAGAATACTTTTAGTTAAATGTAAAAATAACAGGAATTCATCTGTGAGTTATTTATTTTACAAACTAAACATTTTTATTAATTATCGAATTAAAACACAATTGCGTAATTCTCAAAAACTTGAAAAACAGTGACCCCAAAATAGTTTGCAAGATCATATTGTCAAATTATTTTGTTTGTATTGGTTAACCAAAAGTCTTTCTATTATCATATATTCCAAAAATGCCCTTGTTAGTAGCAAATTTAAGATCAAAGTTACTTTTCATTACTAAGGATATTTAGCATTTTATTTACCGGATCTGCAAGGAAGAAGGTTTGTACATTAGTTGTTGCAGAATCTAGAGCGTAGCTGTTTGTTGTTTAAGGAAAGAGGGCACCTCGCCGCGAACCATATGATATTCAAATTAATCCCAGTTCATTAATAAAAAAAATTACAATTCAATCAAAGAAAGTTCACATTAATAATTGCATTCCGACATTCATAGTATCTATAAGTGTTTTGCTGCGGGGCATGCTCGCAACTAACTAAATTCGGACAGTGTAATAAAAATCTCTGTGATTTTGTATGCTCTTTGAACGTATTTTTTCACACAGAGCAATTTGTATGTTGGCGATAGCTCGACACGAAACACAGATTATACACTGTATGTGTTACTTTTTTATTTCGTTATCACAGCAGTGTTGTTTGTACCGTGTGGTGGCCGTAAAAGGTCTCTCCGTACCTTCTACTAGAGCTGTTATATTCCGATCTCTTCAAGATCGTTTAGCATGACATTTATTTTGTGTTAGTGTACTGTTTATTTTTTTCAGCTTGAACATTTCGGTTTGGGCGGTTGGAATACACCCACTTTTAAAGCTTTGGGTATTATTTAATCACCGCTTGGATATGGTGCCTGTTGGCAGTTTCTGTGATATGCAGGCTCCATAACCTCAGATCCCCTCTCGAAATTCCAGTTTGTTTAGTTCTGCCCATTGTTTTCTCTTTTACTTTATCTGGAGACCATACACCGCTTTTCTTTGAATTGAGCTCTATCATCTGCGGTCTCTTAATTATATTCTACAACACGTTGAGTTCTGTTCAACCCGGGGCTAGAGGGCATGGACAGTAGCTTGGATTTCCACTCAATCCATCCTTCAATCCAACCGAGCCTGCAACATTTTCGTTTATGTCGTGTTGGCCGACCTGTGGTTTTTCAACTTTTTCTCTTTTATTTGTCCTCATTTAAATGTTTCAAAAAGCGCAAAGATAATTTTATTGCATTTTTTATCCTTTTAAAATTAGACTCGTTCAGACTTTTGAACAATGTTTGACTTCAATATATTATGCATACAATTCCTCTCTATAATCCCTTGCCGGAAAAATACGGAATCCTGTTCGTGCCACTTAAATTGTCGCCTCGCCAAAACGCGACAACGCGTCGCCTTGTCCGAAAACATACTTACATGCGAGATTTAACAATCCTCGCGAGGTTAAGAGGGCGACAATTATCGTCTTAATTGTCGCTTGTCTTTCTTAATTCTCGCATCGTGAAATTGAAATCCAATATACATAGTTGCGAAATTAGTAAAATCTCGCATTGTCGCATTGTCGCTTTGTCCCCCGGGTGATAGGGATTATTTCTTACTCCCACACCGTTGGTGAAATTTTCTGCTACACCGTTGACAAAGGGAAACAAACGGAATCCGGTTAGTGTCCCTTGAATGCCGACGAAAATTGACTAAAAACGAGTATGAAAAAACAATTTTCTAAAACGCCATCGGAAAAATTTGCTGAACTTCGCATTTTTGCTTAAAAATTAGCCGTACAATAAGGAAAAAGTGCTTATGAAATATTTATTTGGGTAAATAACTGCAAATAAAACTTTTTTTATAAAAACGACACTATCTGAAAGTCTGTGTCAAAAAGACAATATTATCTGTTCCTTCGTCTGTACGTAATTAGGATATCAGCTGTATTCCGTACTTTACGTACGGAAAAAGTCCGTGTTTTCAATAACCTTAACTGCTGGACAAGATTGATTCTGCCTTTACGATCAGTGTAGATCATGGTCACCTGCAATCCGTGCAGTTTGATCATGATCTGCACTGTTCGCCATTCAGTAAGCACCCCTACCCGCATAAAACCCAGTTTGGTCTTAACTGATAACTGTCCTGAGCTCGAGGGCCCATTAATGGATTTGTAAGTAGCTTAAATGTAAAGCTTAGATACCTGTCAACATATTCTTATAAGGTATAGGTAGATCCCCGTGATAAGAGTCCGAACAGCGGTCAAAATCAAACCCTAGTGTCATTATAACAATACCGTACCTCCATGAAACTACCTCCCCGAACATATGGCACACCAAGTACTTTAACATAGGTCTCAATCAAGGATTAAACTTGATTTCCTGAAAAAAAATCGGAGACATTTTTTTTTTATATTAAAGTATCCCTTGTTAAATTTATTTCGAAAAAAAATTTTTGTCTCCGTTTTTTGTTGTTGTTTCTTTTCTTGCAAGAAAACGAGTTTATCTATTTCATCGACGGAAATGCCTTTCAAAATAAACTATTTTAACCCTAAACTAATATTCTGGGGAGGTGGGGGATGTTAATGTTTTTTGGGTGGGTTATTTAAAAAAAAAATTTTTTAAAAAATGCGAAAAAAATAAGTTTGGTGTAATAAAAAAATATTTTGAGTGCTAGGCACAAACTTTAAAACAAATAGTGATGAATAAATTTGGACCCTCACGAAGTGACCTGACCTGATGAATATATACAAAAAATCATGGGGAAAAAATCAAATTCTGGTCGGGTTTTATATTTTTTAAGTCCGGGTTTTGCAGACATATCATTATAATACATAATAATGTAGATAAATGTCGTAGCTACAAAATAAGAACAAACACGAAATGAGGTCCCAGGAAGTAAGTTAGCAGCTTAGCAGCCTAGCTGTCTAGTACGTGAAGTTGGGGGTCTAGCAGCCCGGCGGCATAGCAGCGTGAAGTTGGCGGCCTAGAGCCTAGCGGTCTAGTAGCGTAAAGTTAGCAGCCTAGCAGATTAGCGGCCTAGCAGCCTATACATTATTTTGTACACTTATTGAAGTCATTGGCACGTCAGAGATATATAAGCAAACATAGACTTAAATCAGACTGCACGGCTGTTTATCGCACAGCGTTGCTGAACCTGTCATCGAATGAATCGCCATATCCGATGTTTAATGCAGTATTAACGTTCAAATCGGTATAAATGAAAAAAAACTTTTAAAGCCTAGCGCTCAAGCAATTTGAATTCTGAACCTTGTAAACATACAATAAGCCCGGGCGAATCGCTTACTTAATAAAAATTGGAATTCCGTTAGGGCCATCGCCTTTGAATGTGTTGATCTGAAAATGCGATACTTGGTAGTACGATGTGGAAACGCGAAATCACCAAACTACGATAAAAGAAAACGCGACAACACGATGATGATAACGCGATAATACGATACTACGATGGTGATATCGCGTTTTCACCATCGTACTGTCGCGTTTTCACCATTTCCGTTACCGTAGTATCGCTTTAAACATCATCGTGTTGTCGCGTTTTCGTTATCTAAGTCCGCGTATAGTCAGAGAGAACGTTCCTAGTGACGTCGGGGTTGTTTCCGCTGGTGAACAGAATGGCCGGGAAGCTGATTTTAATGTTAAATGCCACAAAATATGTGCAATTTATAATATTTTATCCTACCTTCATGCAAAATAAAGGCAAAAATCAAGGGGTCAGATAAATTTTGCTTTATCTGGTCAGTGACTAAATAAAGCTTGGCGGACTACTTTTTGGATTTTTTTTTTAAAAACGACGCCATCTTGTTTTGAGAATAACTGCTAAAAGACAAAATTATGCAATTATTTTCATAAACGCCTTTATTAGGTATGTTAGACCATCACAAATGTATAGTGTATGCATACCGTACTTGCAATTACTACAAAAAGTTTATAACGGAAACGCTCGGAGAAACAGAAAGTGACTCATGTATAGCGTTGTTCAGAATTTTAGCTTTCTTCTCGTCAATCTAGGAATATATTGCATCTTTTAATGGAGTGTAATTGAATAAAATCATCGAGGAAACGGTTTGCCTATTCGTTGTCCAAGCGGCGTTTATGGCGTGTATATAAGTCTCGTCAATCGTTTGTTTGGTGAGGAGGGGCCCAATCCGACATTCAACTGAACTTCGGACAAAACTTCACTTGGCAGCAAATTAAAATTATTCTTTAATGTTCAGCAGAACAGAGAAGTCAGACACAAAGCAGAACAAGGTTAGCCTTTTGTTTTTGGGCTTTAATTTTATAATATTTTTAATTTAAAGACCTGTTTGTGTAAGGGTTTGGGCGTATTTAATTTCTGTGCAAGACAGACTCAGATCAAGTTGGTGTAAATTTTGATTTAAATTTAAAAGAATGATTTTAAAAGCAGAAGGTAGGATAAATAGAATATTAGGTTACTGTCTTATAAATTTAAATTTATTAAGTGAGTCGGAGAAAATATAAAAGTCGAGGCTCTGCATAAATATGTCTTTTAGCAGTTATTCTCAAAAACAAGATGGCGTCGTTTTAAAAAAAATATTATCTTGTCTACAAATGGAAATGAAATATGATGTAAATATAAGAAATGAAACTATTTTTTTCGGTGTTGATACGAAATGAACGACTTAAACATGGATTTGCCGATCCTTTTCTGTCGTTCATTTCGCATGAACACCGAAAAAAATCATTTCATTTCTTAAATAATACAATGACGTAACGTCAAAACAACAAAATACGGAAATGTCGTAAAAAGACGTTGCAGCAAACACATGAACGCGTAAAATGCCTCTCAAGAATATCCCTGTGTACACGCACAAAACTGGAGCAGGCAGAAACAGATACCTTTCCATTTAAAGCGGGAGATAATATTGTTTTGCTCGACATAAAAAAAATAAAATTTGGGATACTTGAAAGCATGTACTAAGATTTTGAAAATCAATTCTGGATACTGCCAAAAAGACTAAGGTGTAATGAGCGGGATTTTCAAAACAATTTGCATCGTTGATAACATACGTAAATAACAGCAAAAGTTTGATCTTCAACCCGATGTACAATTATTATTAAAAAGGTCAAATGCACACTTTTTACGAAAAATGACGTCGAAACTAATAATATCTTACACATTTTTTTTAAACTGTAAAATGAGCAAACAAAATTAGGGGTCTTTGTAAAAATTGGCAGCATGCATTTTTTGGGTCCATAGAGTTAAAAAAAAATACACAATTCTTAAAAGGCATTTTCAGCAAAAAAAAACGAACAAAGTCCTTGACTACCGCTTTTATTTGCGAACTACGAAGTCCAAAAAAAAAAAAGATAAAGTCTCAATGGCGATATGGAGGGCGTTTGGCGTTGCGCCTTTTTCCCGCTTTTTTCTGACGTGACGCAAACGTCTTATTGCTAAACGGGCGAATGCTGTTCGCAAATAGATATTTACCATACCGCTTTAAAAAATCTAATACTTTCTGAAACATACTTTCTTTCTTGTATTTACAAATCGTTATTTTTTCATAGTTGTCTTTATCAACGTGAATAAAAGTGGAAATTTTTCAAGTTACTTACTTAGAAGATTGTAGCTTTTCCCCGTGGTAAATAGAAAGCCGTAATTGTATTCTCTCGCATGAAATGTTGGGACATATTAAGAATTGTGTTATAAGAAATAATTTAAGGTGCAACTGGCGGTAACTGATTTCTTGCATAGAGAATGTTACAATATGAAATGATTTCTTTTTAGTGCCCCCCCCCCCACCATCCATGTTGTGTTTGGATGGGGCAATTAGTGTTGCCCTAGCCCACCCGTCCGTCTGTCCGTCATTCCGAATTAGTGTCGGGCATATCTCAGAAAGAATTGACCAAGAGTCCATCAAACCTCCCAGGATTGTTATCAGCACTTCCATTCGAGTTATTTAATTTCGCCTCGGATGACATTCTGCTCTCGGGTTAATATCAGCGCGGTCACATAAACCTGACAGTCACTTTCGCTTGGCCACGTGCCCGAAAGGTTGAAAATTTTTTGATAGTCAAATATGTCTTTCTCGGTAATGGGTTTTATCATTGTATACAAAAGAGAGGAAAGGTTGAAAATGTTTTTGATAGTAAAAAAAATCTTTCCCGGGTAATGGGATTTTATCTTTGTAACAAAGGGGAGGTAAAAAAAAAAGTTTTTAATTTGATCTCCACAGTCAGACCATGTTATGGCCCTTTGACGTAGTCGAAAATATACTTAAAAGTTTGTGTCGAAATTATCTCATTAAGTCTTCAAGACTTTTGTTGCATATATCTTAAAAAAATAGTATTCTGCATGTGAATTGTAACATTTTCGGGGTTGAGCTACCGCCAAATACTGTTTTGCTATAATTTATCTTTTGAAACTACTGGTCTAAACAAACTCAGACAGATGTATAGAAAGATTCAAAAAGTCAGACTAAAGTTTTCGTTTTTAAATATCGGACAACTGGAAGTACCCGCCTTTGTTACTTGTTGAGATGTTGTCAGAAAAAAATGTTGAGCAAGTTAATACCGGTAGGGAGTTCCGAACTTCGGAAACAATAACATTTAAATTGTCAGTATATAATTACTACCTACAATACAAACAGAACACACACATCAATGTTTCATAATTTTTCATTTTTAAAATGACAATGCGCTTGATAACTTCTATGGTTGTATGTAATACAGCAATTTTATTAAAAAAATCAGAATGATAAATAAATTTATACACATCAGCTGTCTTCAAAATATTTATGAATTTTGAAATGCCTTTCAAAATTCTTAAATGTACCCATTGTCATATAGAAAACACTTGCACATGCACAGCATATATAGTGCTTAACCACCAGGATTATCCAGCCGAGAATAAAAAACAAAATGTCCGGTGTATTGCCCTCCTGCATCGCTCTTTCCAACAGCTTTATAGAACGTAATGTCGCGACGTTGCGATGCGAAACGTTTGGCTTTTCCGCCAGACGTCGCTGAATTACACCTTCTTTACCCTAACTCTCTAGTTATTTATGAAAAGGGTGAAAATTAAATCATATACATAAATTTGGCCCAAAAGGTAAGGGTAGATGATAAAATAAAGAAACACTGTACTTAGGAAAAACTGGACAAAAACCCTTAAAAAGGAAGCAAAGCATTTTGTGCACAGAATGGCACAAACATTTATAACATTAAAACTTACTAACACTTTTACAAGTTTTATTGTAAAAGACGTTATTGTTGTTGAAATATTCTTTAAATTGTTTTTAAAAGCTTGATATTCTTATTGTATGTGCGATTTCCCGCGATATAAATAGCACAGCGACGCTATACAAATACAATCACATAACATAAAATAAAAATTTACACGTTTTTGTAAAAAGAAACGTCAGAATATTGAACAACAATGAGACTTTTATCAAAATATACGAACATACAATAAGAATAACGACATATACAATAACAATGGTAATATTTAGAATAGAATGACATGAAAATTGAATAACAATAGCAAAGATACAATAAGAATAACGAAATATAGAATAACAATAATGGCTTTACCATAAGAATATCGAACATACAATAAGAATAACGACATATAGAATAACAATGGTAAGACTTCGAATATGAATGACACGACATTGAATAACAATATCAAAGATACAATAAGAATAACGAAATATAGAATAACAATAATGACTTTTAGAATATGAATGACAAGACATTGAATAACAATAACAAACATACAATAATAATAACAACATACATATATAATTTAACAACGTTTGATATGCCAAAGCGGACTTAAAATGTGTTTAATGTTTTAGTTAACGTTACGTCAAAATCTCATCTGCTGCAACTTGTTGAACCGTCAGGTCAAGCGCCATCTAGCATTTGACGTATTAATATGAACACTCAGATAGAAACTTCCACCGTTTTTATCAGTATGTGTATCTTTTTTTTTTTCAAATCCGAATAACGTGAATATTATAGCTGGTATAGATGCTAAATCTCTGTCATTTTAAATTTTTAGCTTGAAACAAATCCGGATGATATGAATGAAATGAGGTAAAAGATATGATAGATCGGTGCCGTTTCCAAATTTTTAAACGCAAAAATTTAGAATCCCGGGTCTCCCGAAACGTGACCGCTCAGAGTCTGTTTTAAAACAGCACTTAAAACAGCACTATAAAACGGTAAGAATTTAGTATAAATAAACGGAAGGGTAGTGATAACAATGAACTTTCACGTTTTAACAGTTAACTGCTAACTTCATTTTTCTTTATTTTATTATTTTAATCAATTCGATTGCTGTTTGTTTCATATATAAGATTCTTTCACTGGTAGTAGGTGCAGATGGGAATACCCGGGGCTCGGGGGTAAGTGTTTTTTGGCGATAACGAGGCTTTTGCCGAGTTACCGCATAATCAGTTACCTAAGAGCCGGATATTTCCATCTGCACCTACCACCAGTGATTGAATCTTTTACTTGCATGCACACAAAAACAAATAGTAGTAAAAATAAATTCAAACAGATATTTTTATAACACTTTTTTTCTTATAGAAAGCGTTTTAAACAAAGCGTTAAAAACTTTACGTCAATAAACAGGAAGTAGGGTCATGACGTTACAAACACGAAACCAACGAAATAGTTCCGATTAGTTTTATCATCTGCAGTAAAACGTTATGTTTTTTCCATAAAAGGACATTTTTTGAATGAGAAATATGTTATTAAAGGGAAAAACGAAAAACTATCAAGGTATTTGATTTTTTACGTAAAACATATTATAAATACAAACAAATCTCTGTACAGATGTAGTTCATATAAAACGTCATTTTCTGGCACGAAAGATGGAGTTTTCCAGCACCGGTAAAAAAACCAGAATAATAATATCTGTCATGTGTTTTCTAATCGAATAGAAATATCCGTCTCCCAGGGGACCTACCATCGGGCAGTAAAAGAGGCTACCCGAGTTACCGCCCAAGAGGTTATATTTCGAGTCCAGAGCATAACTTCAAAACCGTTCAAAATATTGACTTCAAAAATCAGCATATGAATAGGAGGCGATGACTGATGTACAGAGCCCATGAACATGATTGGTAGGTCAAAATTCCAATGTCACAAACTTAGTTCAAATGGCAAAGCTGTCCTTTGTAAATTTTTTTTCCAGATCACAAACTTCAAGACTATTCAAGGTATTGACTTTAACTTCGGATATAGAATAGGTAATAATAAGAAAGATATTGCGCAGTGTGACAATCCCACACCACTCTCCTCACATATTTCATTTTTAGTCCCCTCTCCCCCCACAAACCAAACAAACACACCAGTCACCGCCGCCACTCAAAACAACAAACTGTCACATTGCACCCTCTCTGACTCACAACCCCAAAAAGTAGGTTTTGATTTTAATGCCCGGAGAAAAACTTATAGTAGTCCAGTAGAATAACAGAGAAAAGAGACCGAACCTTGCAGTAGGGTATATACAGGGGTTTTTTTGCAGTTCCTGTCTTATCATGTGTAAAAAATGATCTAAAAAAAGCATTTTAACATGACACTGAAATTTCAAGATTCAGCTGATAATAAAAAATGTAAGGAAAATTTGGTGATATTTCTTTAGAACTCTTATTTAAGATTAAATGACCTTTCATAATAAGGTACTGTAGAATTTACATCACGATAGTTTCAAAAATGTTTTCACTTGCAATACCTTAATTCTAAAGACGTTTCATCTGAGACAGAGTGTTTTCAATCATAAATCTGATCAAATATGTAAAATCAATGTTTCTTAGTTTAAAAATACTTTTACTACATTTACCTGTGTTCCATTTATGCAAAAAACCTTAAAAAATATTTACAAAAAATAATCCTTTAATTCATTCAAGAAAACATATATTGATGTAAAATGATAACAATGTGAAAACTTCGTGTCATTCTAACGTTCCCGCAAGAAACGTTTTAACTGTGTAAAATAAATTGAAAATGTCAATGCTTTTTCGCAAAAATTAGCCATGTAGCATACTAACACACTGATTTTTTTAAACCTTTTCTTTTCCCTTTTGAATAATTTAAGCAAAGGCCATTACAGAACTTTTCGAATTAAAAACGTGATAACACTTAGAAGTTATGCATTTTAACAAAAAGTTTAGTTAAACTATTGAAAAGGTACAAAAAATCTTTACTTCGTTTGAAAAGCGCATCAAAACTTCATCAACTATGTATTTGCTAAGTGCTAGATGCGTTTTATGGAATTTTAATAGGGTTGGGCTTTCTCTTATAGATATTATAAAGAGAAAATTCCTTTTTTTCAGTAAAGTATTTACTTTTAATCAAGTTGCATGGCCATTAGAAAGTTACATACGTAACGGTAACGTAATATTTTTTAACCCAGAATTGCACTGTGACATACCCTTAACATCTACATCTACATAGGTAGGACTTTTTGTAATCGCACACTATTAAGTCTGAAACATGAATATATTGTTCATTAAAACAACTTAAAAGACTAATTTTATTCATGTGAAATAAACATGAATGATTTAAATGACAGGAGACTGGTGAAGTACTTCCAGGATATAATTTCATAATAGTTAAAATGTACGATTCAGTTGAAATTATTATTCATTGCTAAGATGTTGTTTTCCCGAACTTTTGCATAACAGTTAATGTCTGCATGTTGCCCTTAGAGCAGGAGGAATTATGGAATTGAATTGTCATTCTTTGATTAAATTGAGTAAAATGATGAGAGATATTTTGTAGGTCAAGGTTACTTAAATTACCATCATACACAATGTGCACACAATTCAGTTTCTGCTGGTTTCCCTCTCAGTAAGTTTTTACATCAAAGATCATATTCAAACGATACAAATGTGTATTACATGTAATAAATTGTTTTACCTTGAAGATGAAAACCTCAAAGAGATAACCCAAAGATGAACTTGAAATATACTCCTTTAAAACTTAAAATGCAGGAACTCCATTATTAGTCTGAATTTAGCAAATTATGGTCAATAATATGATACAAAGCATTTTTTCTATCCACTTTTCAAATTTAATGTTTGGCAGTACCCATAAATTTGAAAATGTCTTACAACATTTTCTGAATTTCAACATACATGTAATCAGTAAATTTCAGGTTTTTTCTCCTTCCACGATCTAATCTCTCATTTTCAAAAGTGACTTTCTTTAAATTATTTACTATAATTTATATTATGAAATATAACTTTGTTTCGTATTACTGAAAATTGCAATATGTTAGAGAAAGCACGTTGTTCTAAATTTGCGTATTAAATTTAAACAAAGATATGCAGTTTTTTGGGGGATTTAAAGATATTTGCCAAATTTCCCAAAAATAGCAATAAGAAGATGTGTTATAATTTGTTTATCTAACCGAAAACAAATGGTAACTTTCAATTAAAAGGGCACAGCATTGTTTACTTCTGTGTTAGTTTTTTTTCTCCATCATCTTCAGCCTTACCAACTAACATGATCCAGTTGTAACTAACTGAGAGTTTTAAAAATTAAAAGGGACTTATTGTGTAAACTGAAAATAACATTATCTAACATCTATAATATGCTTTTGTTCTGTTGTCCCTTGTCCAGATATCATTGAAAATACTATGATCATATATGCACAAACCCGCATTTGGATATAAGGAGGGAATGTAAATGGTACAGCGGGCGTCGTTCTGCTGTTACCTATGAATGTCACAAACTAAAAAATTTATAAATATAGGAAAAGTCAACCTGCTATTCATAATTCAGTGTTAGTTTTCATAGAATATTTCTTAAAAAAATATAATTTATTACAAAAATCTTTCCCAAAAAACTATCACAAGTGTATTCGAAAGTAACCGTTACTGATAACATTATGAAGCCAAAAGTATTATGACAGCTATTTTAAGTTATCTCTTTGATGCAGTGAGTCTCCAGTTTATAATGTTTAAATGTTTACACTGGAACAGTGAAATAGGACAAATAAGAGCTTAATTAAAAGGTACAGTGGCCAGTCGGTTTGCAGACAGACACAAGCTGAACTGTACATGTCTGAGGAGGGCTTTCCCCGGATTTAGATTGTTCTTTCATAGAAAAATTTGAGAAGTACTAAGTGCTTAAATTTGAATTCCAGTTACGTTGGATACATGGACTAGGTTCAATTTGATTTTGTAAAATACAGTAAAGGGGTGATTTTAAAACAGCATTTATCATTGGGAAACACTAATTCATGCTGCAGACATACCGTGTAACCATTTAAATTTTACTAGGTAGGGGTGGACAAATGAATGTAATTGACTCCTTATTTTTCTTGACATTTCTCCTAATATATGGATATCATTGCTTGCCTTTTATTGTAGTTTTATGATATCGAAAACATCACAAAGCGGCATCGTAATTATTCCAAATTCTGTGTAATTCAAGTTCATGTAATTTGAATTTTGGGAACGTATATATATGTTGTCTGTTACGGATGTAACAACAGGTCAAAACAGAGTTTACATGTTTAAACAAAGTTTCTTGTAACGTACATATTCATATGCGCTTGCTGTTTCATATTTTTTCAATTTTTAAGTTTAGAGTGTTTTTTATTGGGTGGTGATTCTGCTGTACCTATATGTTTGTTTTCATATTAATTGTGTTTCTTTTCTCTAACTAATTTTTATTTCAAGTGCTTGTATATACAAGAAAATGATATTGCAAATACAACAGCACCTTTATCAGTTAAATAAGCAATCAACTGAAATACAATATGAAATATACCTGTCAGTAGTGTTATATGGTTCTGATGTTTCTATAAATAGGAAAAATGCCCAAGGATCTCCGACGAAAGTCATGCGATACGGGATACTGTGAATGCCCAATCTAATGAACAGCATAAAGCAACAGAACTTTGAATACACCCCACTACAAAGATTTTCATATTTTTTGCAAGGTTTAAAAAGTATTGACATTGACGATGGCGGCCATTTCGAATTTTCTTAAATAAAAAGCTTTCCCCCCAAAAATGTCATCCGGGATTCTCATTTACTGAAGTCAAAAGAACAGGAAACTGCAAAAATACCTTGTATATATACCCTATTACAAGGTTCAGTTTCAACTTCTACCGGACTATAGTTGGAAATTTTGATTAGTCGAAGATTTAAGCAGTGCAACAATGCACGTAACCCTCAACATACAAATAACCTCCCCATCCCCGACCAAATTACTTTTTATTTTTTGTGCCTTAGTCTTCCATCACCTCTGCCGTACAAAAACCAACCCCAACCCCAACCAACCCCAGACATAACACACTCCGCCACCCCCTCCTACACACCTCGACACACATCCCGAAAAAAGTTTTTTAAATTTTTACTTCTTCTTCCTCCTTTAATCTAACCTATATTGCCCCCTTTGCGGAGCTACGTATTTAATAACAAAACATATAAACAAATAACATACTAGTATATTATATGGTGGCTTATTTCTGCCATTTCGTTCTGTGATATGTAAACGCAATAACATTTTATACGTTCCCGGTAACTTGATCATTGTTTCAAACATAATTTAACCACTTAACATCAAAGCGGAGCCAGGTTTATCAGCGAGCTGAAAGAGTTACCCGAATGACCTGCTTGAAGCCAGCTTTTCGGTAACGTGAATGTATTTCTACACAGGATGAATTTGAGAACATTCGCCGGAAGTTAGCAAAGGCGCATTTAGCGGGTAGGAAGTAGTTTCTCTAAGTGAGGAGAGAACGTCTTCGACCGCTCAAATTGTAAAATATCGACTGTTTATGGCACATTGATATGGTAAAAACATGGTCGCTATGAAATATTTTCTCTAAATACCTTGTCAAACAATTTAACGAAAACGATATTTCAGGGAAACTGTTGACCCCATGATTTGTAAAAAGTGATGGCCGCTGGTGGCCGGACTTGCTAGAACATGTGTGTGTTTGTAATATCTGTCGAGCGGTGAAACTCAGGTGATCGATCTAGGACCACATGACCTATTTGTTTTTAGAAAAATATATCTCGAACGCTCGATATGGCATCTTATCTCTGGCGCTCAAAATCGTATCTCGTATCTAAAATTGTGTCCTAAACATACCACCATATAAAAAGACATGCAAAGTATTTTTCAACTTATACTAAGGGTTTCGTTTTTGTTCAAACCCATCTTCATCTACATACGAGGGGTTGCAAGACCCCGCGAATGTCCTATTAACCTGAACAGAACTCCGTAGTAAGGGGCCTTAAATAACTCAAGTTCTATCGCGCATACCGCGTCGAGGCTCAACCCTGTAAATATTCAATCAATAACGTATGTATAGGGGTAGCACCATGAAAAGCAAAGCATGTAGTTCCAGACAGTATGCCATTTTTAAAAGATTTAACGATTAGCGGTGGTGCGACAATTAACGGGGCCCCACCCTTTATACATGTCATATTTTTTTATTAGAGGTATTCCTCAAATTCGAAAATTTTCTAGAAAATTTCCCATTGTGCAGCCAAGATAGAATTATTTGAGCATATATATAAATTTTAAAACACGCAATTTGCCTAACATAATTCTGGAATGGAAGTGTCCTGCACTATCCTCCCAGCAACATTTTGAACAGTCTTCTGGGGGATATCCAGTGGCACTATAAAATAAGCTTGCAAACAAGAAAACAGAGTAACCGAGAACCATATTATCAGTGTTGAAATCATCTAGATTCACAATATTCTCGCCCGACCGCACCCCCCCTCCCCCCCCCCCCCCCCCCCCACCACCGCCCAAACCCCTCCTGCAGAAATACAACAAGCCTATAAATAAGTTAAACACTTCGTTGAATAAACAAAGACAAGAAAGTAAAGTGAAATAAAGAAATTCTAACTTAAACTCTTTTAATTAAAATGATTTTCCCTTGAATTATCGAAATAATAGTGTGAGATATATCTAGTATATTGACAGTGAAAAATATCAAATGTAAAAAAAAAAAGAAAAAAAAAACACTCCAAGAAGTTCTAATGGTCGGCCCATTATCAATTGGTTTCACAAAGCTAACCTATACATGTTCTAAATAATTATTATTTGAAACATAGATAACAGTCGTGCAGCCTGATCTAAAAACCAGAAGAATTTTTTATATATCCTGATGCGCCCGTGACTAATAAGTGGACAAGATAATGTATAGGCTACTAGGGGCCGCTAGACTGCTAGGCTGCCCAACTTTTCGACGCATTAAGGTGACAGGAATGAAAAAAATGGTGTCCGTAAAGGAAATATTCATAAAACGGGCCTATTTGATTGATATTTCATCTGATTAGAAGGCAAACAGGCCCCCTTTACACATAAATGGTACTTAATATTGTACCTAAATAACATATCTACATTTTAAGGTAGGTTGAAGGTTCAAGGATAACCCCTAGAGGTCCCCCAGGAGATGAAATATGGAAATCAAATACAGCAAAAACAATGAAACATCAGTTTCAGACCTAACTGAACAAGTTTAGACCCTGGTTCGAGCCTCTGTGTCATCACATAACCCTTACTTTCATATGAACCCGACTGTGTATGGGTCATAGCTACTGTTCAAAATCCAATTTGGGTATACTGGATAACCATCTGAGGTCAGGGCATATAATAAAAATTACGGAGGGAAAGTTGGAGTCGAAACAGCATTATTTTATCAATTGGACGTTTTTCCCAAACCCCGGGTTTGGGTGCCCTTGACCCGTATAATACTCTATGTTATATCATAAGATTTGGTAAAGGTCCTTTTCTACGAAAAAATATCAAGTTTGAGTATTTGACAACCCAATAAGGTCATGGCAGGGTTCCTATAGGTCACCCGGGTAGTGTTGAGACTTAGAATACGTCAAATTTGATCATTTTCGTTACGGCTTTAGACCCGTTGAACCCCTGTGATCATGACATAGTACATATATTATACATGCTCGTGTAGGTATAGGTTCCCAAACTAAAGATTGAGACCCAGTTCAGGTACCTAGTGTAGCCCAAAGAGTCAGGGCAGGTTGTTTGAAGGTCACCAGGGGGTGTTCGAACTTTGAAAATCTGCTTATTTTGACCACGTCGGAAAGGTTTCGATAAAGTCCTGGGTATCGATTGATGCCAGTACGGGGTACCTCGGATAGCCGTTGTGTTTGGGTGAGTTCGAGTCTTACAATCCTGGGTACCTACCTATACCATATATAGATATGTTGGTAATGTCTAAGCTACTTACAATTTAAAGATGCCATCAGAGCTCAGGACAGTATCAGAAAATTACCAAACTTTTTATATGCAGTAGGGTGCAGACCAAGACTAAGTGGCCCGGCCGGGGAGCCGAGAGAATTGTTCCAATGGTGATTGTTGAACTTAGTGAAGATTGTATTTCGTTACAGGACTGCCTTGACTGCTATGAAAAACTTCAATATTTGAGAATATTACCGAAAATTTGACCTATGACTTTGACCCCTAGCCGACCGGGTTCGAACCTGACTTGACCTGTTTCCTCGAGGGATGGCTTGCATTTTCATTTAATTAAAATCAACATTTAATTATGAAGATATAGCTTTCTCTGACAAGGCCCACCCCTCTATATTAGATACAATGAAGAAATATCATATTTCACCAAAAATGGTACACTTTTAGCCGGCCCCCGACGAAACCTTTGGGGGTAAAAAGCAAAAATTACGTATCTGTTTATCCATGTTTAGATTTATTTATAAAAGATATTCATTAAAATATCTTGGCTTGGAACATTCTACCAATTTTTTGAAGTTAATGAAAAACAAAGAACTTTTTTTTTCCCTATGGAAAGTACAGAAATTTCAAACTTTTACCCTAAATTAAAGTACAAACGGACGAAAAAGATGTTGTCTTTTTTGTCACAAAACGTAGATATATAAAAAAGCGAAATTCCTGAAAAATCTGATAAAGCTAGAAAATTGTCGAAAACTTTATTTTATGTGAAATAAAGTACAGTCGGATTTAGTGGTGTTCAGCCAGCAGAGACGTCGTTAGAAATTTGTTTCGGTGTATTGAAAATAATTCCCAAGAAGAATAATCGATCAATTTGTCCAGAAATATAATCCCAAGCGACAGTGCGACAATGCGACAATGCGAGGTTTTACTAATTCTCGCAACTATGTCTATTGGATTTCAATTTCACGATGCGAGGTTTAAAAAAGACAAGCGACAATTAAGACGATAATTGTCGCCCTCTTAACCTCGCGAGGATTGTTAAATCTCGCATGTAAGTATGTTTTCGGACAAGGCGACAACGCGATAATTATCGCGTTGTCGCGTGTTGGCGAGGCGACAATTTAAGTGGCACGAACAGGATTCCGTAGAAAAAAGAGAATTATAACTGACGAACATTTCGATCTTTATCAAGTAACCCGAAACTACTTTTGCATTCCCAAGACTAAAACAAGATTATTTTACTTATATTTTAACGTACAACTCGTCACCTTTAAAGTGATGACAAGATTAATGACGGTGGAAATGCATGCCTCCAATTAAAGGAATTAGATTATTATATAATAACTGAAATGACTAATACGTTTGCTGTACCTTTCTGACATGATAAAGATGATGGAAACAATCTTATCCAATTATTTTGATTATCATTTTACAAACAATAAAACATACCCAAATTAAATCTTGAATGAACAAATATTCAGTGTGTTCGGACAACTAACAAATTAGCATTGTTGGCCTTCCAAACATTTCACAATGAAATATCACACTATGGCAGTTTTAGGCTCTAGTTCTTTTTCGGCAGTGGTGTATGTCTCTTCTTATTTTTTACATCTTAAAATAATTATTTCTTTGTCAGTTTACTTGGTCTGAAACTTTTCCCAACCTAAAGGTGTGTCATTTTACGAGATGCCAATAATGGACTAAATATCAGAAACATATTTTCATTGATGAAAGCTGCATAATCAGTATATGGGTCACTTGTCAATGACCTTATACACCAAATTTTACTTTGTTCATGTAATAATGTGTTTATACCCGATG
Organism: Mercenaria mercenaria; assembly: GCF_021730395.1. Lineage (NCBI taxonomy): Eukaryota > Metazoa > Mollusca > Bivalvia > Venerida > Veneridae > Mercenaria > Mercenaria mercenaria. The sequence goes on along the minus strand of NC_069367.1, from coordinate 78,326,471 downwards.
GAAGAGGCCTTCTATTTAGAGCTCGTACCATAGCTGTTTGCGTACTTCGGTTTTTCAAAATATAGTGGTTTTACAAGTGCACCGGTTACGATTAAAAATGTAAACAACGGACATTGTCTCGGAATGAATGAATGACAGTCGATCTTAGTCATAATACTGATTGACAGGGAATGCTAATGACTTCATGTGTTGCAGAAAGGTATTTAGTTTGTTACTGTAATTTCCTATCAGTTGAAATCCTCTAGAAACTGGTAAAATGATTGCTTAAATTTGGACAAAGCTCACTGTCTTTGCCTTCTACCAGTTATTAAGTTCATACTCTAAGAAACACGTCTGAGAAATATAGGCAGTTTTGACCGATAAATTGCCGTTAGGTAACAAAGCGAATTCACTGATAATCCGAAGTATACCGAACATGATATTGTCACAAAATTGTTCGAGTTCAGGGAAAAGAATAGGGCTGCATCTAAACTGCCTAGCTGTAGCTACTGCTGTTATAGGGAAGTGGTAGAATATCTGCCTTTAAGTTAGGTGTGAGAGCGCCTGGGTTCGAGTCCAGGTCAGAGCTTAAATATTTACATTCTGTTACAGCATGTTTTTGCTGTTATCAGACTGTTCCAGATGTTGTATATTTTTAGCGAATAGTATCTTGGTTAACTTTTTACCAATGCAGATCACAGTTGAATGTTAAATCAAATGCACCCAAATAGAAAATATTCAATATATTATGTCCCTTTGATGTATCTGCTTGCATGTTCAAGAAGAGTTACATTTCCTTGATCACAAATGTTTCTTTTATATGAAAATATTAAATGCTCATAACTCTACGCTTCTGGTTAAAATACTGTCAGTATATCTATTTTTGAGAAATATATGGACATTTGCCTTCATTTCAAAGCTTTTTAACTTCATACCTATGATTTGAAAAAAATAGGTACTATCTCTATACTATTAGGGTATATATTTTGTCAGTTAAAGTCTAAAATAGGATAAAATAGGTCAGTGAAAATGTTTATATAAGCGTTGTGTTATAAGATTTTCTAATAAAATTAATTTCGTTGACGGTGCTTTAACAGCTCACATGAGAATAAACTCGCATCATTGACTGAAGTAGTAAAGTGAACGGTATAAATAATTATCTTCTGTATTTGCCAAAGGTATAAATAATCGATAGATAAAGTACAATGTAACTTTGAAACTATATTTTATTACTTCCTTTTATGGCTGATAGAATATATCATGTGCAATATTGTCTACAGTACTTTTTCAATTATGATATTATACAATTTCTCTATTTTGACAGCTGATTTATCAGTTTTAACATAAAAGTTTAATCACTACGGATCCTTGAGGTAGAAATGTCATAACACTCAGTTTAGAATCAATCATATTTTACTTGTTTTTACGATTAAATTTGCCGTTATTATTCCCTAAACTGTGCATTTTCGCTATAAACGCTATTTTGCGTCAACGTCAGCCAACGCCTCGACAATTATCAGCATTTGTCACACGAACTATTGATTTCTTTTAATTAATGACGAAGTTTCAACCATGTTCACATTTTTATCTGCTTGTTTTATTGTCTCACAGTTCGGGCAAGTCCATAGACACGTGACAACAATCGTTAACCCTCAAATAATTAATTTAAGAGTCACCTTTACTACACCTAAGTCAATTGAAAAGTAAATATTGGCCAATAATTACAGAAAAATTAGTTACTCAAACAATTCGTAAATCAATAGATTTCATGATATACTGTCCTAATCAATCAATCTTTGTATGAAAACTGATAAAGTTATAATTCTGTATAAAAAAAAACTATCAAAGTAGGTTTGAGTTAGATGGGTCCCCCATTCGTTGACAACGTCCATACTGCTGACAAAAAATGTAATCTCAACAAAATTTGTTGCTCACTGACAATGAAACTTGAATTTATTCTTTTGAGCCCAGTTCAAGCATAAATAACAATGACTGAGCAAGTCTGGTCATTGCAAAAATGACAAAAAGTGTCATAATCGTTTCATATTCCATTTCCTTCAATTCTAGTAGCCCCGTTGTACAAAGTCTTTGCAAAGAGGGAAAACTCATCACAGGCAAGTTCTACAAAAATAAAGTACTAACAGCTATCAAAATAAACGCCAAAGTGAATGTTTGAAAGGCGTACAATTTATTCATGACAATGCGTCTGCGAAAGTGTACAGTTTATCTAAGAACAAGAAAAGTTTATTCAAGTTGAGCATCCACTTATTTCTCCTGACCTAAGTCCCTGTTTCCTATTTCTATTTCCATTGCTGAAGGAAATGCTTGCAGGTAAACGCTATGTCACGAAAAGTCCCATTTTTCTGCATTTTCGGTGTTTCAACAATATTCCTCTAAAACCTCTTTGCAGCATTTAGGTCATCGACAACAAGACTCCAAAAGTGTGTTTCTGTGCATGAAGATTACTATGAAGGGATGAGGTGAATATTGTCTTTATCTGCATACGAAAGATAAAAGCTAAGGGTATATTTCCCGGGAGCACGTTCTTCATATTATCATATTTTACGGTTACAATTTAAGTCGACATTTCATTCTGGTTATAAACAGTTCATATATCAAACTATACTCAGACCTCAAGAAATAAGAATTTACAAAAAAGGAAATTATCGAGGGTCTTAACTGTCACCTTAAATCCCTGAAAATTTAATTATTTTGCATGTACAACCTAACATATTTCTTTTAAATGCTTCGGTTGCTTGCAGAATGCGGGATATTTGTAATGTAACTGAACACTTGAATTGAGTGCTCGTATCCAGTTTAATAAACATAATCTCAAACACAAACAAAGCTGACTTTTACGCAGTGTCAAATATTGCTTGATCAAGCCATGTCAGATTGGTGCAAGAGCAACTCTGATACTACCTGTAGCTGTTGTTAGATGTTTTGATTTTAAGCGCTCTCTACACATGTACTGGTTATAAGTCCTCTACTGGTTGAAAACCAATTTCAGGGACTATAGGAATGCACTTTTCCATCCGTCATTCCGTCCGTCCGTCCGCAATTTCGTGTCCGGTCCATAACTCTGTCATTCATGAAGGGATTTTAATATTACTAGGCACAAATGTTCCCCATGATGAGACGACGTGTCATGCGCAGAACTCAGACCCTGGCTTAAAGGTCAAGGTCACAATTGAAGGTCAAAGGTCAACAGCGCTTTTTTCCTGTCCGGTCCATAACTCTGCCATCCATGGGATTTTAATATTACTTGGCACAAATGTACCTCATAATAAGACGATGTACAACATGCATGATACATCCAATTTTAGGTGTATTTGGTAAAGAGTTTTGTGAGGACTTATATTATATAGATTTTGTTTAGGATTTGCTTCCCTTTGTTGTTTCTATAAATAACAGTAGAGAAAATTAGGTGCCTTCCAGTAGGGGACTTTGTATTGCATGGCAATACTTCATTCACTTGTTATTTTGCGTTTTGATTGTCATCGTATAGTACGCTAATAGTGTTATAATTCCATATTTTAGTTCAGAAACAACAATATATATAGAAGAACATTGTTTCAATATATCGAATCAATAAGTAGATACGAGTGCACAGCCCGAGTAAATTATACACGCGGCGTAAACCGATTCGTATTGTTGAAATGCGATGGGAACGTTATGTTTCACAAAAACGAAACCTCCCCAAACCGCAACTTACAGGACATGGACGTGCACTTGATTAGCATACACACGCACACACGCAGGCGCACACACTACAAACACACGAGAACAACACATACAGTACGCTACTGCCTTAGAACGTTCAGTGGTAAACACCACTGGAGAGCTTAAACCGGTTCATTGTGCGCACCTAACCTCAACATTAACCTCAACCATGTTTCAAAGTCTGATGACAGTTAAAATAAAAGTGATCCCCGCCAGGTGAATCCATAACACACGCAGTGGCAACAGAAGACATGGCGTGTATAAAACAAAAATGCTCTTGTATTTATGCAAAAGCAAGCCTAAAAGTTAGCAATTAGTCATGAAAAGCACAAAGTTCAAGTAATCAGGTAACTAAATTAATGATTCGCTTAAAAGAACTATTCATAAAATTGAAAAGAAGACATACAAATTCATTTAATCTTTGGTACCTGTGCAAAAAAGAAAACCCTGTGCAATTTTGGATAAAGCTCAACAAATAAAACTGACAAAGAACACGTACGACTAAGGAAACACTTAAAACCTCGCAAACTTAAGAGAACTACCGTTTGTTATTATCTTGTAGTCAAATGTTTCCAATACCTAAGTTAAAACTAATACAATTATCTTAGTAACGCTGGTCACCATTTATTCGTGTAGGATAACGCTTTTCTAGACTTTAACACATATGCCATTTGTGCAGTTGTTAATTTATTGCTAGAACATTTATCGTGAAAACAATGCAAACAAAATGACATGTAAGCTTGTCATGGAAATCTCATTGCACACACATGCAGGCCCTGTGTTATAGATAAATTCATAAATTAACGTGAGGAGATTAAAAGTCAATACGTAATCTCATAAATTAAATGATTTTGATATTATCCAACGGAGCAACCGAAACAAATAGCCTTCATTGTTATCCAGTCAACATGGCACATCAAATATCTTTGATGTAAGCAGGGTCCGAGATTAAAAAAAAACAGAGTGTCGACCGCTTGGTGATTCTAGGCACAAATTATTTCAAAACTACCAATGACGAGTATGGCCGTCGAGAGCATGATGGGCATTGCGTGTTTTCCTCTCCCTGTCGACTAAATCCGCAATGTTGTCATATTTTCCGGTATTTTTTGGATCATTCAATTTGTCTGCAATTAAAGTTTCTTTTAGACAGTACATAGATACGTAAATTGGGGTACATGTTTTCTTGTCCCAGTGAATCCGAATATGCAAATATATTGCTCGGTTGCATTTTGTGCTTCCAAAGGATCTTCTTATAGATTTTATAGCATATTCACACAATGTAATTGGAGCAAAATAAACTGATACCATACTGACTGATATGGAGAGGTCAAATAGATGGACTACCTTCTATACTAATCAGCAATTTAGCAATTATGTAAATATATTCATACTGAATCGAGAATTAGATTTATTTATATTTTTATATGAAAATTCCATGCACCTTTCCTTTAAAACACGGCAATATTGACGTAACGTCGACGCATTATATGGAACCAATCAGCCTCCGAGAAAGTGCTGCCACATTTGATATATTGTTTGATAAAAAAGATGGTTCTGAAGTGAAAGTTGCTACACTTAATTCACTCACACTGTATCAACGATTAGGCGAGCAAATTGTTACATTATTTTGTTCCTTCCTCAAGTTTTTGTGGGGGCTCATGGGCATTTAGATATACCCTAGTCCGTACGTCTGTCTGTTTGTCCGAATTTGTGTTGTACAGATCTCAAACAGTCATCAAACATCATTGGGTAGTTGTACAGCATATATAAAGTTGAGCTTTCTAGGCTTTTGAAAGATTTCACACAGAAATACCAGAGTTACTACCTTGGCAGTTAGACAGATGCTTAAAGGACCTCAACTTTTGTGTTGTATGTATCGTATATTGTGTTTGAGTCAGGAATCGTTATGGAATTGTTATTTAGCATGTGCTGTTTTGCGTCTGGGGTTTTAGTTAATCAGTCGGACCAAAGTAATGTTCCTTGACTAAGTAAAATATATTTGGAATGTGTTTAAAAGTTTGTACTGTATATATATATATATATATCCCAAAGATATCCATGAGATTGAATGTCGTTTGTTAACTTTCTATCACATATAGATTCGCTTACCATGTATGATTTAGGTTGTCATGTTAATAATTTCAGGGATTAGGATATTAACGTTTTGCATACAACTAATTAATGATGTCCAGTTTAATCTCCGGTGGGTTGGAAAACTATAATTAGTTTGCATTTTTGTTGAAGTTCCTGTCAGACGGTGTATTTTCATTTAACAATATGCGAGTTCTATCGTACGGAAGTTTAGCCTATGTCTTCTTAATTAAAGCTGCAACTTATGTTTTTGCCCTGATTCCTTGATGTTTAGTTCATATATTATTTCATTAATTATATCTTTCAACCCCCATAAAGGTATTGCCACGTTGCCTTGGCTTAACTTCGTCAATAGCGGTGTGCCTCGTCTATATATAAGCTCAATCAATCCTACTACCTAAACGATTGAAATCAGCTTTTTGATGCTCGGTTATATATTCTATCGTCTGTAGCAAATGCCTACCATTAAGTTATAATCAATATGTCCGGTCTAAACTACGTCTCTATCTCAGCTTAATGGTGGATCTATTACTTAAATGTTTTGAATAGCTGAAACAGCCACACGATCATATTTGTGTGTCGTGTTCAAACAAACTATATTTAAGATGAACACTCCATAGCCAGGGTTACTGCCAGTTATCTTATTAAGTTTCGGATCGGACCCAACTCAATATTTGATCCAAAAGAACCGACAAGGATGGATCCAAGCACAATATTCTAATCGAATATTAGAGCTTACTATTCTTCCAGTATCACAAGAATGATTTAACTGCCATATCTAGGTTATAATGCAGTAATTCGGTCCAAAATGTGCTTCCGTGGTGTAGTCGAAAGAAGTCCCTAATAAATAGATCCTAATTTTTTTATTTTTCGCGCATTTGCGCGTAAATCGGGGGCCAAATGGGCATTATTTCACTCGTGGAATGAATTTTACATAAAATAGGACCCGTTTCATGCTGTTAGAGATTTTCAGCTTACTTCGACGCGTACTGCGGACCACGGACTACCGACTTGCTATAGGGGTTTTCTCAAACTGTATATGAGGAAGTGAGGAAGTTATGCATATTAACTGAACAATTGCATATTTAGCATCCGGTTTTAATGCCGTAATACTGTTTTCATTCAAGATATCTGAGGAAAGATAGCTATAAGATTTATCAATATCCGTTTTATTGTACATGAATTACCAATATATTCAGGGGCGGACACAGGATTTGGTGTTAGAGGGGGCGTAAAATATTTGCAGTGTATGGCAAGTAGTGGGGGGTGTCCGGGGGCTCCCACGGAAAATTTTGAAAACAATGGCTCCATCTGGTGCATTGTGGGTGTTCTGACGTACTTTATTTTGTATTGACAAAGGACTGGTTTTGTGACAAAATTAACACAAATAACATGCATGCAAACTATAATCACATTTTATCAATTGTCAGATTTATTCTTGCACAAGTATTTCGGAATTTCTAAGCCCGATGTCTGAGGATTTTTTGGGGAGGGTTTACCTAGGACTATTTAACATAAAATTGTAAAGAGCTTTATCGGAGCTCGTGCAAACTTTGTCCGATATTTTTTATCCAGAACAAAAGATAAATTATCTATGCGAGCATAGCGAGCGAGAAAAATGTATATTTTGCACTTGTTTTAACCAGAACCTAAGACAAATTACCTATGCTCCGGCGATTTTAGAGGGGGTGCGCGCCGGGTGCGCCCCCTCTAAATCCGCTAGTGATATTTTGTCTTACAAACTTTTTTAACAGTGTGGGCGCTATTTTAAAATTTTTCACCCTTTTATTTTTTATATCGCTTTTTGATTAATGTCTTTCGACAACCGTATTAATGAACAAGAAGCTAGAGGATCTGTATCGCAAAGTTGTTGTGCTCCGCCACCCCCCCCCCCTCCCCCCTCCCACTATGAGTGGTGGGGGCATATAGATTTGCTCTTGTCCGTCCGTCCTTCCGTCCGTCCGTCCGAAGTTCATGGCAAGCCTACCTCAAAAAGTATTTGATATAAATTAATGAAACCTTGCATGATTCTTTATCATGATATGAACTTGAGCACCTTCTATTTTTCGTCTGGCTCCGCCCCCTAATTTTAGAGTTATGGCCCCTGAAATAGTCAAAAATGCACATTTTCACCTTGTGTCACGCCTAGCTCAAAAAGTATTTGATATAAATTCATGAAACCTTGCATGAGTCTTAATCATGATATGAACCTGCGCACCTCCTATTTTTCATCTGGGTCCGCCCCCTATTTCTAGTTATGGCATCTGAAATAGTCAAAAATGCACATTTTCACCTTTTGACACGCCTAACTCAAAAGTGTTTGATATAAATTGATGAAACCTTGCATGAGTCTTTATCATGGTATGAACTTGCGCACCTTCTATTTTTCATGTGGCTCCGCCCCCTATTTTTAGAGTTATGGCCCCTGAAATAGTCAAAAATGCACATTTTCGCCTTGTGACACGCCTAGCTCAAAACGTATTTGATATAGATTCATGAAACCTTGCATGAGTCTTAATATAAACTTGCGCACCTTCTATTTTTCATCTGGGTCCGCTGCCTATTTCCAGAGTTACGGCCCCTGAAATAGTCAAAAATGCACATTTTCACCTAGTTATGTGCCTCACTCAAAAAGTATTTTAATGTAAATTCATGAAACCTTGATTGAGTCTTTATCATAATGTGACCTTGCACACTTAGCATTCTTCTTGAGAAATTTAGGGTTTATTACAGAGTTATGGCCCTTGAAATAGCCAAAATAGTGGATTTTTTGTTTGTGAGCTCATAGCTCAAAAAGTATATGGTATAGAATAATGAATCCATTTCATAATTTTTTTTTGAGGCTATACCCGATTAAGACTGCAAACATTTGAATGATTTCCCCTTATTTGTGACAAATGTACCAGTGTGTGTGTGGGTGGCGGGAGGGGGGGGGGGGGCATACCCTGTGTCCTACAGACACATTCTAGTTCTTTTTTATTTGAAGTGCTGCATCTTATTTAAATGATTGCTGTCAATTTCGTGAGGTTCTAGCAAGTTTTCTCTAGCAGTGAAAACGGCTGTTGATTCAACGATCAACATACTCTATAAACCAGAATTTGAACCAATGACCTTCTGGTGAGGAGACAGACACTCTTCACCTGCGCTGCAAGATGTTCACCCTATCCTATGCGTAGGGGATCACAACAAAATTTTTGGTATCTAAAACGTATATAGTGTACATTGAGCATGTGGTACCGTATTGTAGCACGCGCGACGCTGAAATGCCATATATTGTACGACGCACAATTTGGAATATGCACGGTACGATGCGTGACATTGTAATAAACCGCGGTAAAAAAAAATGCCGCGCATGGTATTGTATATTCTTAACTATTTCAAACCCTACAAATTCAGTTTTATATTTATATTTATACTGAATTCATTCAGTATTCCCGGTCACCCTATCATGATATACATGATGGCTACATTATGAATTTTTAAACCAATATAGACCTTGAGTTTTCATGAGTTTAGATCTTTGTTCAAGTTCCCTGAAGACAAGTATCTACACATACCGTTTTTTGCATGTGTTCGACTAAAAAGGCTTTGTCAATAATGATAAAAGTCTAGTCTCGACTTCTAAGCTGGCTGTATCAAATGAGCACACAGAATTGCTCAAATGGCGTCATAGGAGTTGATTAAGTCAAAAATATAATTTCGTTGACAATTCTATGCATTTACTGGCCATAAAACATTTTTGGAATATGATCGGAATTTTGACCTTGGACGCTTCCCAGGCCCTTTCTTCACAAAACAATTTTAGGTCTCAGCTGGATTTTAGATTGAAATGTTGACAGCTAGTTTTAATGGTACTTAAAGATTAAATTCCAGTTGATCATGACTGACAATCCATACTGAATAGTCACTTGAAAATAGTCATGAATTTAAATATTTACTTGTAGCATGCAATATTGATATAAATGACAATGTTTCATTGTCAAACTCGGCTGTGACTCAAAACGCTTTGAAAACAGACACCCAGGAATTCAGTCTTGGTGTGATCTCAGTCATCAAGATCGAGCCTGTCTTCATCATTTTTCAAAATCTGATATCAGATTATGTTTATATGAAGATGATATTCTTTTTTTTTAATTTTCAAACATGCTGATACATAACTTATACAGATGTTGCTGCTAAATTATGTAATATACGATCTCGTTCGATGGGATGAAAGATGCATGTATGAAACTTCCCGTATGTTTTGACAAAGTGTTGAACTAATCATTAAGATAGTCCATTAAAACTTCTCATGATTTTATGTAAATTCTACATTTTTCAAAATTAATGAAAAACAATGACTTTTTCATACAGAAGTCTACGAGAACAGCGTATTTGTACTATGCAACAAAAAATAAACGGTCGTTTGTTCTATTCAGAATGTATCAATTTTTTTTTTCAAAATAATATTTTGTACGGCTTTTTTTTCTTATGTTGTTGCTAGTCTAGGAATCGTATGGACGGACACAAATTTAAACAAAACTGTTTTTATAGGAATCGCCGTTATCTTCAAATCCATGCTTCAAGTTGCACATTGTTAATGCACGAACATATTAAGGTGAAGTATTATCGTTGCACTGTGGGTTCCAAGTTGTTCCAGTCGCACGGAAAAAATGTCTTAATATCAAAACAAAATGTTAAAGCATACGGGTATTTGAAGAACATGCTAAAGGCAAGTAAAATGCGACAGGGTATTAAGCTGAATCTAGAGGCATCCTACATGTAGACATTAATGTAGCCGACTCGTTTAAATGTGACATGAACTAAAAGTAATAGAATATGACATCTGAAAATTGCGATTACATGTGTTAAATGTAGCCTGTTCACTATCCATATATTTTCAAATTATATTATGTATTGTATTAGCAGATGATTATATCACAATACATTAATTTCTACAATGAAGGCAAAAGTTACTACACATATAGGTAAAAGAAACATATATACCATAGGTATCTTTTCTCTTGCGAACCTTTAAATATTTTGAGAAAACCCCTACTGTAAGTACGCAGTCCGCTGTCCGCAGTCCGCGTGGAAGTAAGTTGAAAATCTCTAATACTCGCATGTTTTCGAGTTGTTTACTTGAAAACGAAAGTAGGGTGTTTATTCTGCGGACCGCTTTCTGAAATGCAGCAATATTAGGGTACCTGACTTCAGTTTACTTGCATTTCACTGCATACTATTCAACACCCCTTTTTCTTTTCGTTTTCTTGAAACAAATGTATTGATATCTTGTGGAAAATAGGTCTACGACGGAGTGAAAATCTGGAAACTGTAACAAAATTGTTCTGCAGTAGCTGAATTTTATATGAAACAAAGAACAATTTCTTTTATTGGTAAATAGCCTCTAAACCTTAGCAATTCTGTGTTGTCCATAGAAGGCGTTTTGGGATTGGTCTAAATTCGGACGTACTAGTAGTATTTGTTGATAACAATATTTGGTTCCCTTTAAACACTGTATAGGACTGAACCCGGCTACTACTGTGATTAAACCAAAAGAACGACAAAGAACCCAAATCGTGTTATCTGCTGCAAATAGATTCATTATAATTATAGCAATTATAACATGCAAAGGAAATCGAGCACTTGCTGTGTTTATATATCACGTGGATAATAAATCAAAATTACAAACTATTCCGACTTAATTCTTTGCCTATGAATTAATGTTCACTATTCTTTTTTCTTTTTGACTATTTGTCTTCTTGTGCACATTTTCATCCTCAGTAGTATTTTATGTTCATATTAGTTGAAATAACACGTGCAAGTCTTAAATTTAACTTTAACGATTGTCATCATTTTATATCAATCAACCAGTTGTAGGTCTGTGTGTGTGTTCGGGTTTAACGTCTTTTTCAACAATTTTTCAGTCATATAAACGACGGTGTCTACTTGTAGCAGTGAGCACAATGCCCAACTTTATAGTGCTGCCTCACTGGAATATCACGCCGTAGACACGTGACATGACATCCCACCCAGTCACATTATACTGACACCGGACTGACCAGTCTTAGCACTATCCTCTTAATGCTGAGCGTCAAGCAAGGAAGCTGCTAGTACCAGTTATTTACGTCTTTGTAGGTTTAAAAGATCGTTGAAACATTTGATAAATGATAACTCTTGAATTAAGTAATAAGTTTATTTACCGTTGTTTCTGTTATCTTATATCTTGAGCATGTCCTAAGATTCGTGGCAACGAACGTTGACTGTCAAATAATTAATTTAGGAGTCACCTTAACTACACTTGAGTCAATAGAAATGTAAATATTGACACAGAATTATATGGCTCTCTGCTCGAGAAATTAATGTATTGAACTATTTGTAAATCAGAAAAATTTCAGCACTAATTCTTGCTATCGGCGATAATTGAAGACAGTTATGTATGAAAACAGGTAAGGTACATGGATATGGTTCGGTATCTTCAATGTAGCAATACATTAAAACAAACAGCATACCATTGGACAAGCACTTGTTTGATAATATTAGGTTATTTAACATTGTTCTGTACAATACGGAGATATATTTGGACGAGTACCCAGCTGAGAAAACCATATTGGACGAGCCGCTAGGCGAGTTCAATATGGTTTTCTCAGCTGGGTACGAGTCCAAATATATCTCGTATTGTACAGTTCAATGTTAAATAACCTTTTTATTCTATATCTATTTTATCTTACTATAATAATAGTTTAAATTAAAAATGTTTCACTGAATATTGTATTCCTGCCTTTTCTAGTTTTTCCCAGCTTGGTATGAGTGCAAATATATATTATACAGAACAATGTTAGACCTTAAATAACCGTTTTATTCTATATTTATTTCACTTCATACGTAATTTACGTAATTCATTGAATGTTGTTTTTTCTGCGTATCATCATTAAACAAAGTATATGATGCAACCTCCCTACAACAGCCATTTGGCGATTTGGGTGGTAATAATACTTGGCTGACATATTATGCCCACAAACATTGTCAGCAAGTTTGGTGAAGATCGGGTGAAAACTGTTCGACTTAAAAGAGCGGACAAGGCTAAGTTCCCCGTTTTTCGAGTAATTCAAGGACTATCATCAAAAGAGTGCCTGGTACACTTTGGCTGGTTATCGAAATTGGCCGAGATGTAATGCCCACAAACATTGTCAGCAAGTTTGGTGAAGATCAGACGAAAACTGAATTATAGAGCAGACATGTTTTGGATGCTGACCACCCGTCCGCTGCCATTCATAATCTGCTCCATTTTGTTTCTTAACCGTTAAATAAAAACTGCTGAGGTAGCTATTCAGACAGTCAGGGCTGATACCAATTTCTAGGTTTCGTCCGGAACGGCTTCTTTTAGCGACTTTTCAAATATTCCAACATCTGATGATCCTTTTAACTGTATTTTTAAGTTTTTGATTATTAACGAACGTTTTAATATCTAAATCAGATAGCATTGTTTTCCCTTGAATCGTTTTTGTGTGTTGTAAACAAAAAAACAAACTCAAAATAAATCCAGATTTCAAGACGCATAATCAAACTCTATACATAGAGCGCCTACTTCATCCGATTTACATTCGGAACATTTTCACGCGTTTCGGGCTTTATCGTATGTTTAACATGGGACTGTTGAACCGTCCAAATACAGAAAATACAGGATTTTTTGTACGCGCGTGCGTCCAAATACAGAAAATACAGGATTTTTGTACGCACGTGCATCCAAATACAGTAATATATTGTACGGTCACGTGTTGCAAATAAACGTTCGCAATTGGATATATAAAATAGGTATAGAATAATAATTTGTAATGTCAACAAATGTGTATAATGTCCCTCTGTTGATATACGCATTTAAGCAATTTGCTTGCTAAAATATTTTGAGTAGATTACAACGTGCATGGCTGTACTACCTTGCGTTATTTATGAACAAGTCAGTTAACTTCAAGGCTGATTCACGTTATAGATCTTCTGATAGACTGTATTTTGAATTCCATTATATGCAGTTTGTAAGCCAACTAAAACTGAAATGTCTTACTGATTGTTTTTTCTGGTCTGTTCCAGTGGGGCCTTACCATTGCCTCTCCAGTTTTGTAAGCAGAAAGACGTACTTGTGTGGTGAATTACCTTTTAGTTATTTACTTGAGTATATTCCATTGCGTGCTGGCGTGGATAATGTTTATGTACAAAGCACTGCAACTTTAGAACATAGTGTGCTGTAAGAATGACATTTTGGTACAAAATCAATAGGTTTTAAACCCCCCAGTAGTGTCTTCTCACCGACCGTTCCAAAGAGATGTCCAACTTTTTTATTTGTTTGATTTGTCCTTGCTGTACAAATGTTTTTCTTTTACAATGTATATTTGTATGTATATTTATGTCAATGATAGTCATTTATACATCCATACGTACACTGTTGTAGTGTTTTGTTCTGGGAATGTAGGCGGATAGTGGTATCGAATCTTTGTCTTTCAATTAGGTGATGATATGAGTGCGTTTGCTTTGCCTTATGAACAATATTACATTTCAATTTGCGAGTTAATGCATAATTCGTAAAATAAGCAAGCCACTATATGTTAAATATAAGACCTATGGAACAGATATATACGTGTATTATTTTCAGTATGTGCATAGCTCTATCCTATAAATTAATATATGTATATTTAGTTATCCTTTTTGTCATTTCATATGAGCCGCGTCATAAGAAAACCAACATAGTGCGTTTGCGACCAGCATGGATCCAGACCAGCCTGTGCATCCGCATCCGCGCAGTCTGGTCAGGATTCATGCTCGTTCGCTTTCAAAGCCTATTTGATGAACCTCTGATGGATGAGAATGTTAGCGAACGGCATAGATCCTGACCAGACTGCGCGGATGCGCAGGCTAATCTGGATCCTTGCTGGTCGCAAAGCCAAGTTATGTTGGTTTTCTCATGGCGCGGCTCATATATGAATGAATATGTTAATGTGACTGAAAGCTGCCTGTTAGGCTCGTGCTAATACATACAGTAAGTTTGAACCAGTCTGTTCTCTGTGGAATTAGAATGAAACATTCAAAATTAATAATTCAAACAAATAAAAACAATTTTTGAATGAGAAACGGACTCAAATTGAAAAGAAATGATTGATCTCGATTACTTTTCTAGAAAAATTGTATAAAAGAACAATGTTCCGAAAAAGAGCTACACAGCTTTACTCTTATACGCGGACAGATTATGATCTTTGGTTGGTATTAACCATTCAGAGTATTCAAACACAGCACGCAATACAGGTACAATTTTAAGGCCCCATTAGGTCCATGATGGATTCACCGTGAAAGAATATCATTGTGTTCCTGTTAGGTCTGTATAATAGCAATATACTCAGCCAATGCAGCTGCACTGTAAGGAAGCGAGGCAAGTGGTTCTCACATCATAAACAGTGCATGGCAATAGCAACATTACATGTAGTGCTAATAAACCTACAGATCGTGTCGACTTTTCATTGAGTGTAATAATGATTCCGATTGCAACAAAAAAAAAATTGAGCAATCAAGAAATTTGAAATTCCCCGGGGACCAAACGATTATCTCTTAAAGCGGGAAAATCAAGTTCTCGCGCATATAGAATTACAAATGAAAACTTTGAATGTTTGAATACTTAAGATTTTTAGAAGAAATGAATGTATTCTAAAGGTGATTGAACTCATAAATTAACCCCTCGCAACCCATTCAATAAAACAGTATCTCAAACAGAGACAAAAACTGGCTTTTGCGAAGCATCAAATATTGCTTGGGTACGCCCAGTTGATTAAGGGTACCACAACTATTTGTGAGGCCGCAAGTTCGATCCGTGAGCGAGACGAATATTTCACGCGTTCGATTTATCAAAAATATTGGTTTCAAACCTCTTTGTCATGTGCAAAGAGTTGTCCGTTGCTTGTGGAGAGCATCTCAGCATTTGATCTTTTTATAGGAATATTGACTAGGGGCAAGTATTAATATGTACAAGTGTAATAGTGGTGAAAACTGAAATCTTTCTTATTATTACAGTAACGATATTTCACACATTTTTTTGACATGCACAATTAGAAGGACACACTATTTTTGACATGACATTTACATGATTAAAATTGCTACAGAATACACCATTAGCATTGCGTTTTAAACTTTATCCTAAATTAAGACTTTCACCAGTTCACATTCACCTATACATTAATTATTATACTATGATGTAATTTAGTAAAAATATATATCATATTTGACAGCGAACAACAGTATCAGTCAGTCAGTGGTCTGCTGAATGCAAACATTCCTGAAAACACACCCTTGATTTACTGAAATTGTCATTGTCATTGAAGTACAGTTCTGAAATCAGTCAAATAAACAGACAGTTATTCTTTGGTAATTATAGCCATCCTTTAACTGCTAGTGATGTTTTTAGTTTCCAAGCACATTGATTGCACGACTAATATAATGTTGAAATTGAATTAATCGTGCATCAGGGAACCTCTTAGATAATTTAAGACAGAGAGATGTGACACGTTATCGGTGATTTGTTTACACGTGACATGATGTGTGTATTAGCAAAAGCGACAGCAATAACCGTTGATCAAATGGTAAAGCGAGAATTAGAAACAGATAAAATAGAAAGCCATAAACCATGTCTCCTACCCCTACTTCTTCCGCTTATGGGTTGTTTACGTATCTCATGAGTTTAAATGCAGTCAGTATTTTGCATGGATAAACCGACGTTTTATAGTGATATGAGTATGAGTACATTATTACAAATCTTGGAACTGGAGCAATCGAACTCTGTTCTATATTTAGATTTGGATGTTTTTTCAGCTGTGTCATATGTTTGTGCGAATATTCGGTAAATTCATGGAAAGTGTTTCAGCTCCGAGACTAAGGCTCCTTTCCAAGACAGTTTCGGACCAACAGGGGAGAGATTAGAATCAGCGATTAAAATCATTCAACCACGAACCCCCTTTCCTCAGTCAAACATACATTATATTATAATTCATAAGAGATAAAATCAGTATTTCCAGATGTAGTACTAGTAAATGAGCCATACAAAACAATACTTTGCTTTTAAGCTACTACTAACTTGTTTTATTTACTCTAAAATTGAAAGGATGTAATTAAACGCATACCATTGGCATCAAGCAGTTCGGTGGCCATTTCAAACATTTTGTAAGTATAAGTGGCAAAAACCTGTCTTGCTGGTTGTGGAGCATGGCTTAAAAATATACCTACATACATTCTGTCTACGATTGGTGAATATTGGATAAGAATTGCTTTCATTTTTTAAGTGGACACTGTCAATTTTTGCACTTTTGTGTAATTCAAGGGTCATAGCTCAAGAGTGACTGGGAGTATCTAGCTAGTTAACGATCCTTTGTGAGGTATTATACCCATAAAAATTATGACCAAGCTTTAGGAAAACTGGATGACTGCTGGTTGTCAATTTTTGCATTTTAGAGTAATTTATAGGCCATAACTCCCGAGAGACTACAAAGATCTAGATGGTTATCAGACTTGGCAGAGATATTATGCTCGTAAACATTGTAACCAGTTTGGTAAACATTGGAAAAGAATTGATCATGTTAGAGCACAGGCGACCAAATAAGACTACCGTTTCACTGTCTCTAAATTGTATTTTGGGTAGCATACATTTCCGTACCGTCCATCAACGGGCTAATTCAAACCGAGCCTGAAACAGTTTCATATCTGTCTTATTGTTCGACATGTGGGCTTCCACTTTTTCTATTTTATACAGCGTGATTATTCAACAATGACGCGCAGCCACAACGACCAATCTGTTACAGCTCGTTCTATTTCTTTTCGCGAAATGCGAAAATTGGTCTCGGATGTTATATCAAATGATAAATGTCAGTGGGTTCTTGAAAAATAACAATGTTGATGCTATATTACCTTATATATATATAACCCTATATTTTTAATGTTATAACACTTGTTCAGATTTATTTTGTATTTAAACATCGATATTGCATTATATGTAATAAAGGTGACTTAAACGGGTCATGGGTTTGCATGACTCAAGACGACTTCCATCACGGCATTCCATACTTTTAAAACATAACGTTTTGTTCATTGGGTCCATGACTAAGCGGTATTTTCCGGTTTTCTTATTGATATATGCAAAATATAATGCTGCTGTTCTTAATATAATTTCAGCAGCTGCATCTTAGGAAATTATAGATAATTCATATGTGTGCATTAAAACAGCTTTACTAAATAGGGCGAGTTTACAGCAAACGTTGCCTCTCATATCATTTTTCACCGGAAGTGGTAATATCTACATTAACTTTTAACCTTGCTTTTGATACAATTGGTGTCGCCAACTCATTGAAGATATGAAAAATTCGATTCAGGAAAGAAAAAATGAATCAAGAAATAAGAATTGACAGTAAAGACATTTTACGGCCCTTATAATATTTAGAAAAACTCGAGAATTAAATGCTCATGCTTTTAGAATTTAAAATGAAATGCATAAGTTTAACATCAGAGTATTTTACATTACCTAAACAAAAATTATTCATGATTTGATTGAGCGCTAGACTAAGCCCTTTCAACGATGAACGAAAAAAAAAAAAAAAAAAAGAAATCTGTAATAGAAACCAAGCCGTTCTTTTATAACGCGTCTTTAATATATAATATGGTATCATTCTTTCTCGGCGGCTGTATGGAGCCAAATACTACGTCGAGGTGACGTCAATGTTGCAGTGTTTAAGAAGTATCTCCCATTTTCACTTATTTCTTTTTTCATACTTTACGCTCAGCTGAAATCAATAGTTGAAAATTTTCCGAGGGTAAATTTACATGACGTGAGACAATGAGAGATGACATTGAGGGGAAGTACACATCAAATGAGGATAGCTCTTAAATAATTTAAGAATTATCTACCTGTATGTATTTTAAATTTTTTTTTATATTTCAGACAATATTTCAACCAATTACTTTGCTTTCATTAAATAAATGTATTTTCCTTTCATACAATCATTGATAATTGGTCAGTACATGAAGTGTTCAGCTCAGAATGTGATACTTTTTATATTTTAAAATTTTCTACATTTTTGTTTTACATATTTCACTTTTTAATATTTAATCTGACAAAAACCATGACTCACCAGAGCCAACAAAAATGTTGTATTTGAAACAGTTCTTTTAGGCAAATTCTGTTTCAAACGGGCCTTCAATGGAAGTATAGAGTATTTAATGTATATTAGTAGGACAATGTCATCATTAATATTCACTGGCATCTAATAATATTCATCTGGAAATACATGTACTAATTTTCTTCACACCAACCTTTCCCTGTGACAGATCACTGGTACCTAAGCCAAACGGAAACGGTTCAATGTCCCGCTAGTCCAAAAACGTTTCCTCTGGTTCTAAGAAACTATATTTAAACAGTTTCAATAAATTTTAAATATGCTATTTTTTTTGTGATTTTACACATATTTGTCCCTTTACCTTAAATGTTGGAAAAAAAGAAAAATTGAAGTTGTCCAAAGGTTTTTGTAAAATAAAGCGATCAAACGGGTGAGGTCAATTCTGACCCCGGGAGCATGTTTTGAACACTCTCGGTGGATAGCCACTAGACAATGGTACGTGCCAAATATTCAAGCTATGGTCCTTCTGGTTTCAGAAACAAATTGTTTTCGAAGTTTATTTTAAGTAATCTAAGCCTCCCCAGTTAAAGATGAAACAAGATGAACAGGAAACCTTTACGATTTAAGATATAAATTGTTAAAAAATAACTGTTAAAGTTCCTTCTACAACCACCCCCCTCCACACACACAAAAACAAAAAAAAAAAATCTTCAGTTGATATTTTCAAAGAGTAATTGCTTCAACGGGAGTATTATAGGCGAGAATTATGAAATACGAAATGTATTTTGTTTTCGTTTTTTTTCTGCACCAAGATTTATGTCACCTTGTTTGAAACGTTCGAACCAAATAATCTCGCCTTAATGTTCTGTTCTCTCTCAACCTAAGGCCCCTTGAGGATTCCATAGTTTTTAAACTGTTGTCAAATTTGTAAAAACAAGATGTATCTTAAAGTGCATTTTTTTATGTTTGACTTGTGTGTGATGGAGTTTTTCATACAATTTACAGCCATGAAAATGCAAAGTTCAAATAAAACGTTTGTATTTTTTTTTTTTTGAATTCATGAGATATTCTTTTAAAAGTACATTTGAGCCGCGCCATGAGAAAATCAACATAATGGGTTTGCGACCAGCATGGATCCAGACCAGTCTGCGCATGATCCATGCTGTTCGCTTAAAGGTTTCTCTAATTGCAATAGGCTTTAAAAGCGAACAGCATGAATCCTGACCAGACTGCGCGGATGCACAGGCTGGTCTGGATCTATGCTGGTCGCAAACGCACTATGTTGGTTTTCTCATAGCACGGCTCATTTGCTTAGAACATATAACTATTAAAAATGTCTTCACAGTTAAAACACTTCCTTCTTTTACCCATGGATTCTTTACGATAATGCAGAATATTATTGTTTTATTTGGTTCTTGAAGAAGAAAAACGCATAAAGCCTGTTGCAGAATTTCTGAATCTTGCCAGAAGGTTTTCTTTTCTTTCCAGCATATAAAAACAAGACTTGCAAAATCAAATATGAAATAAATTGAATTTCATTTTCAAAATTAAGCACAAGGTACTCACAGAACAGAGAAAAGGGAGCTTTTGTTTGTTTTACATGAAAGATACAAATATCTTTCACTCATGAACACATAATTTTATATTGTTATCGTAGCTATGTCACTTGTGCATCTGGTGCTCATTCGTGAAGATCTTTCAGTCTTGCACTGAAACAAACAAAACTCCTTTAATTCATTTCCGCTGAAAAAAGGGGGTCTTTGGTACAATTTTTGAAAAGGATGGGGACAACTCCAAGTGTCTCCTATTTTACAGTGAAATTCGTCAACAAACTGACCTTTTTTAAGTTAAAACTCACACAATCGCACAAGAAATTAATATTTAGAAAGCTACTACTGCAAAGAAAACATTTTTTTTTAAAGAAATCAGTTTCAGGAATGTTAAATGCATGACTGTGTGATCTTATGTGGGAGATTAAACAGACAGAATACTGTTCAATCTCATTAATATATTATTGACAGGACTAGAATTACCAAACGGTGCTTACCTAATTATTTAATTTTATAAACGAATTATATCCATTGTGTAAAAAAGGTTCGGGGCAAGTCTCTATATAATGGACAATTTTTTGGCTTTTCTCCGTTGTTTAGTTGATGTAAACGATACAACAGAACGTCGTCGTGTCGCCTTTTCATTGATATTATTAATACTTTAAGTCGCATAAAGAACTGAATAATCAAGCAATTAGAAATGACAGAAAGGAAGCTCGCCAGGATCCTAACGATTAACTGGAAACGTGAAAGGCTAATTCTAAACAAACAGAATTTCAAATGAAAACTTTGAATGATTGAATACTTTTAATTGCCAGCAGAAAGAAATGTATTCTTTTGGTGAAAAAGCCATCGAAACAAATTAAATAAAAATATCTCAGGAACGAAACTGATTTTCGCGCATTATAAAATGTTGCTTGAATAGGAGAGATCGTGTTTGTATACAAATCCCTTGTATTTTCTATTTTTAGAACTGATAAGACAAATATCGGGTGGACAAACGCCGAGCGTCCATGTTTTTTTTTTTGTAAACAGTGATGTTTTTCTAACGGCTTAAACTTTCTTAAAACAAAAATGATATCAATAATTTTTTTATCAATGGAAAGGATATAAAACAAGCAGTTTATTGATTAGTTTTACTTATCATTTAGAAATAAAATGGATTTATTATGAACGCTTAACTTACAGTGTTTTTTCTAAAAGTTTGGAGCATCGCTACGCCGCTATTAAAATCATATATCATTTAAAATGGTCAATCATTTTAAAAAGATATTTAAATGAGAAAATATGAACGTCGTAAGCATTTCAAAGCTTTTTGAATTTTCAAAATCCATAATTTAGCGAAAAAGTTATTAAAAATTAAAAATTCCGATCTCATACACAAACGATGTAAAAACAATTGTTTTGCCAACCACCAGATAAACAGGTGTTAATGCGTGACGTCACGGCGATCTCTCCTATATGCCAAGTTATTTCAGTGGGTGCATCCCAATGGTATTAGACCTTGAGCTGACAATTGACCCTGCTCCCCACCCACCCCCCCCCCCCCCCCACCCCCACACCGCTTGCGGGGACGTAGACGTTTTGCGCGTCAAAATCATAAAGAGAAAGAATATAGTGATAAAAATTTAGAGTGGAAGAAACTAAAAAAAAAAACTTTGGTGAGATAAAAAGGTTACAACTTGAGTTAGCAGGATAACTAGGGCGAGACATGTTCAAGGCTGCAAACTGCGGCACTGAACTGCTCTAGGGTAGGGAGGTGGGCGACACTGGGGGGAAGTTGGTTCCAATGGTACACAAATCTCGAAAAATAAGAGAACTTGTAATAGTCAGTGGTTGCAGTAATTAACCTATAACTTAGGGAATGGCCATAGCGGAAACATCGGGTCATTGGGGTAAGGTAATCTACGATTGGGATAGCAATGTAATCTACGATCTACAATCTACCATTTGTACCTATCCTAATATCTGGCATAGTAGGGACTGAATTACCATCTGGGGTTAGTTTCATTTTACTGAGCGAGGCGAGGTCTAGTGTATGGTGATTTGGGGCTTAAAACAGACTGAAACTGTTTGTTCAGTACTGTTGCCTTAGCTTGATCATCCAGATGGAGTTTATTTTCATACTTAAGGGGAGGAAGATTCCTGTCTCGAGTGTTTAATGAGCGAGTACAGTTTCTTAGTATTTCGTTTATTTGGGAGTGAGGCATCAGTGTTATTCAGGTTTAGGATGTGTTCAAGATACTGGCTATAAGCCTCTTTGACCTTTTTCCGCACTAGATGCTTTAAGTCTAGAAATTTCTTTCGATCAGAAGATGAGCTAGTATTCTTAACCTTTTTAAAAGCTCTGTTCCTCCTTTTGATTAGTTTCTTAATGTCCCGATTGACCCATGGAAGATGATCTCTTATAGTTGACTGTTTGGAAGGAATCCATTTTTCTGTAAGGTTGTTTAGGGTATTTGAGAAATTTTCCCATAACTCTTCTGTGTTTAGTGCGGAGTATTTACCTTCATTGGTCATAACCTGGTGGTAGTCAATTAATGACTGTTTTATTTCCTGCCAGTTTGCTTTTTTATACAAGGGAATTGTTCGAGGCATCTGGTAACAAATCCTTGCAGATGTATTGACTTTTGTTTCTACTATATTATGATCACTGATGCCCGGTATGATGTTGACCTGATTTACTAGAGCTGGGTTTGTAGTAAGGAATAAGTCTAGAATATTATTTCCTCTAGTTGGTAAGTTGACCATTTGGGTTAGGTTTGAATCATTAAATGTTTCAATAACCTAACGGTAGAAGGTGGGGTGCTTACATTCAGGGGATGGGCTGCTGGTGTCCCAGTCCATTTTTGGGAGGTTAAGATCCCCAGCCACCCAGACATTTGAAAACATTTTATTGACCTTTTCAAGGGACTTAGTAAATTCTGCGAAATATTCCTGTCTACTCACCCTTACATAAGAGAAATGCATTTGAAATACATCATTAATCTTAGCCAATCAAACAGACAAACAGGCAATTGCTGTTTGGTATATTGTTAGCGCAGCCTTTAATTTTGAATTATTTTCTAGTTACAAAGCACATCGAATGCGCGATTAATAAACGTTGTAACTAAATTAATCGAGCACCAGGGAATCTTTTAGATGATTTAAGACATAGAGATGTGACATATTCTTGGTGATTGTTCACACGTGTTTATTAGCAAAACGCATATTAAGCGTAAATGTTATATCTGTTGACCAAATAGTAAAGACAGAAGCAGATCAATGCTTGCTTCAGTAGGCATGCGCTCATATCATATATGATATAGCTAAACACTTGTTTTATTTCTCTCAAATATATACTAGAAAATTGACACAGAGGACAAACGTCTAAGCTTCGTTGCCTGAACCAAGTGGCAGAGTTCGTAACAATTCTGTGACACAACAAAGTATAGATTATATGTGATACATGATAACTAAAATTGATGCCATTTATAAGTGTATAATTATGATTTTCTGAAAATAAACGGGGTTACTTTTTTGGGGGCCTGCAAAAAAAAACAGAAGAAAAAAAACGTATAAGCTAACGTGATTCTCATTGCGCCTCCACTATTCGCATCCCTTAATACACATTATAACTGCGCCCTCATGTATTGAGAGGAATCAATTGTCACGGTACGGACTTGGTCACGTAAGGTGTCAGGCAGCCGGTAAGCTCAGTTGGTAGAGCACACGCCCTGTAAGCGAGGGGTCACGGGTTCCTGCCCCGGACTGACTGAACATTTTTCTTACCCTTTGACATTCGACACTATTTTGATGGTTCAGCCATATGCTTGTTGAAATGCGTCGTCTGATTGGTTCAAATAAAAATAGATTTGCAAAAACAAAAATAGCAACATCGGAAATCCAAATATACAGAAAAATTAATGTCAGTGGGTCATCTTCGTTTAGAAGATCAAGTACTTTAGTCAGATTGCTCCTGGGGTCTTCCTATAGTATGAAAAATAGAGACGATCTTTGACCTACAGATTGTTGGTACGATCCTAAACCCGACGAAAAAAGAAGAAAAACATTTATTCAGGATTTTATAGACATCAGGTTTGATATCCGTCAACTGCTAGTCACACAAAGAAGTTACTCATATGAATTAGGTGTGCCCAGCCGATACACGTGTTCATGTAATGTGATATATCATACCATGTTGGTGCAGCATGTATTAATAATAATTATTGTATGACAGATAATCGAGTCCAGTTACTTGATTTTAATGATGACAGATCTTTTATTTATAACAGTTTTTCTGACAAAATGCAAGCATTTGTGATATGATAGAGTATACTAGATAATGGGCTATATTCATAGTCGTCACTCAAACTCACACTCGACTCAAACTTGGGTAAGTATCAAGTGGGCCTCGAGTAGACCTTTCGGGAGTGTAAGTGGAGTTCGAATCTCGTATTCATAAATCCCACTCAATCTTAACTTTCGGAAGGGAAACTCAAGTATTGGTTTCATTGTGCACAATGGATTTAGAGGATCATAACGGTATATATGACAATAACATCAAAGGTATGCAAAAGTTCTGATCGTTATTTTTGTATAGATATATTTGCCAAGTCGGAAGTTGTCGTCTTATTGCCTGTCTGTATTTTCGTCCGTTCGTCCGTCCGTTCATTTGTTATATAATTCGTCCGTCCATCTGTCCGTCCGTCTACTCATCTGTATTAGTTTAATGTTTATTTTTCGCTGAGATTGAAATCTTTTATTACAACTAAATGAAACTCGTACCTTTAATTGTTGGTGTTTTCCGAAAACAAGTTTGCGTAAATTTCATCATTTATGAAATAAATGTTGTCGATGTCCTTTAAAAAGTGAGATTTACTAAATACGGGTTTTCTTAAAGACACATTAAATTGGAGGGAATGTTTGGGCTATATTCATAGTCGTCACTCAAACTCACACTTGACTCAAACTTGGGTAAGTATCACTCAAGTGGACCTCGAGTAGACCTTGCGGGAGTGTGAGTGGAGTTCGAAAGTCATATTCATAAATCTCACTCAATCTTAACTTTCGGAAGGACAGCTCGAGTAATGGTTTCATTGTACACAATGGATTTAGAGGATTATAACGGTTTATATGACAATAACATCAAAGATATGCAAAAGTGCTGATCATTACTTTTGTAGTTGGAACTTGTCATCTTATTGCTCGTCTGTATGTTTATCCGTCCGTTCGTTCGTCTATTTATTTTATAATACGTCCTTCCATCCATTCGTCCGTCCGTACGTAATCTGCATTAGTAGAATTTTATTAATACTTAGAAATATAGCGTTTAACTTTCGCTGAAATTAAAATTTATTTAAACAACTGAATTATTAATTCTGCCGTTAATTGTTGGTGTTTCCCGAATGCCAGTACGCTTATTTTTTAAGGTGCAATTACTAAAATCATAATTGAGCCGCACCATGAGAAAATCAAAATCGTGCGTTTGCGACCAGCATGAATCCAGATCAACCTGCGCATCGGCGCACTCTGCTCATGATCCATCTGGTCGCTAATAGTTTCTCCAATTGCAGTTGGCGTTGAAAGCGGACAACATGGATCCTGACCAGACTACAGACGCACTGAGTTGGTTTTCTCACGCCGCGGCTCATATCGTTTTGTATAAGTAAATGTTTCCGTTGTCATTTAAACAATGTAGAGATAGTACCTAAGTTTTTCAAATCACAGGTTTGAAGTTAAAAAGCTTTGAAATGAAGACAAAGGTCCATATATTTCTCAAAAACAGAAATATAGACAATATTTTAACCAGAAGTGTGGAGTTATGAGCATTTGATATTTTCATGTTAACGAAAATTTTGTGATCAAGGAAATGTAACTCTTCTTGAACATGGAGAGCATAAACATCAAAGGGACATAATATAGTCAATATTTTCTAATTGGGTGCATTTGATTTAACATTCAACTTTGATCTGGATTGCTAAATAATGATCCATGATACTGTGTGCTAAAAATTTAGAACATCTGGAACAGTCTATTAACAGCAAAACAATGCTTTTAAATAGCAGAATCTAAATAGTTAAGCTCTAACTAGGACTCGAACCCAGGACCTCTCACACCTAAGGCAGACACTCTACCACTTCCCTATAACAGCAGTAGCTAATAGCTATGCAGTTTAATTGCTGGATTACATTGCGTGAACTGGAACAATAATCGGTGAACTCCGGATTATCGGCATATTCGCTTTGTTACCTAACGGCAATTTTTGTGTAAAGAAAAAATATAATCTAATGCTGCCAACGTCATAATCGGTCAAATCTGCCCAAATTTCTCTGACGTGTTGTTCAGAGTATGAACTTACTAACTGGTAGTACCAGTGAAATATTACTTACACTGAATCTTTTATATTTGCCCTTTTTGCAGCTGTCGAACGGCAAAGACGGTGAGTTTTGGCCAAATATAAGTAATTATTTTACCAGTTTTGAGAGGATTTCAATTGATGGGAAATTACAGTTACAAACTAAATACCTTTCTGCAACACATGGAGTCATTAGCATTCACTGTCAATCAGTATTATGACTAAGAGCGACTGTCATTCATTCATTTCAAAGTTTCATAGACAGAGTCCGTTGTTTACATTTTTTTTATCGTAACCGGTGCACTTGTAAAAATCACTTTAGTTTGAAAAATCAAAGTATGCAAAGAGCTATGGTACGGTCTCTAAACAATGAAATGGTAGGTTCTTCATGACATTTAATTTGACGGATTGTATATATATTTCAGTAAGAATTAACGGATATCTAGGCTTGTAAACTGTAAATATTTGTTAATACGTCGTGTGTTTCTGGGCGTGACTGATGAGCCCCGTTAGGCTAGGTTTCGTAGGTATATATTTGAACAGTCTTTTGATTTGTTGGGCCTTTTGCGTTTTCATCGTTCTCAACAACATGTATTAAAAAACATAATTTAATATATTTTTTTCCAAAATACCTTGCACAAATATGAACTTCCGCTTTAACGTGACACTGTTATCTTACATTCAAATTAATCAAATATTGTAAATTTATCATCTAACCTAACATTATGAGACCTTTGGAAACACTCAAGGGTCCCCAGAACCTCCCTCAACAGTCACTCACTCTTGGGAGTTGACTCGACTGTCACTCAACTTTATGAATACAAATGGAATCTTTCCTGAGTAAAGACGTGACCGTTAGGCAATTTATTTGAGTTTACTCAATGAGTGGTGTTGGAGTATTGTCTACGAATATAGCCCTTTATATTTTTCAGTATGAATTTTCGTATATCTAGGCATGCTAAATGTAAATATTTGTTACTAGGACGTGTGCTTTTGGGAGTAGCTGATGAGCCCCGTTAGGCTATGTTTCATAGATCAATATTTAATTTGCCTGTATCTATTTTTCACTTATTTTGCATTTAATTTTTTGTTGTTGCGTTTTCATCGTCCTCAACAAAATGCATTAAAAAGAACATTAAAAAAAACTTTCACAAAATATGTACCTTCGCCTTAAATACATACACGACACTGCTATCATACCTTGAAATGAATTAAAAATTGTAATTTTATCATCTAAATTGCAATTTGATATTTGAGTTGACACGACTGTTACTCACCCTTATGAATACAAATCGAATCTTTCCTCTTTTTGGACTTTCGCTTCCGGTTGTGTTCTTTTAAAAAATAAACCTAGGAGAGGTCCAGTGTTGCTCCTTTTAAAGTTATATCAGAGACATAGATAACAAATTGTTATCTATATCTCTAGTTATATGATAGATTGTGCTATAGACGAAAACAGTTTCCCTGTCGCAGGTCACTGTGACCTATTAGGGGTCATAGTCATTGTGACCATGACCTAATGACCTCAAAGTCAATAAGTCATCTTCAATTTATGATCAACTTCCGCCAATCCGACTGTAGGCCTAAGCATTTCGTAGTTACTGAATTTCATTTAAAAATGTTCAAAAATTCCACTGCAATAATTGTACACTGAACTTGGCCCTGGTGAAGCTGCCAAATTAGTATCTTACCATTTTTGCGAGAACCTCACCTGACAGGCTTGTTTGTCAACTGCCCCGTTCGTTTGGGCCTAAGAATATAGAAGAAAATCCCATATCGAACGGACGTCTGCCGAAAGTGAAAAATTATATCATTCTTTTTTTTTTTAAATGTATTTGTTCAGAGATTTTTATAGTGAATGTGCTACTTGAAAAAGAAATTCTAAACATTTTATTTGTTCTAATTTACTACTCAGTTTGTAAGGTCTATATGTCAAATTGCCGCCTTGTTTTGATCACGTGATTAACATCTCCGACTATCAGGTGGAAGACACAGAAGCTCGGAAGACCTCTTCTTATTCCGGCAGATCTTCCGAACGGAGCCAACGAACCCGCCATTTAAACAATAAATTCATATAATTGAACGAAATACATTTTAACGTGTTTCAATTCATATGCATATCTTTGAATACTACGAACAAAGAATAGTAAATATATATCTATGTATTTTTTTGTTAATAACTTAACCGTTTCAAACATTTGTAACACTAGTATTACACTGTATTTCTTTACTTTAAACGAACAATTTTTTTCGCCTTGAAGGATTTCAAAACTTACTTGTGCACAAGCGCATTAGGCCATTTCAGACTGGCCCATCGTAATTTGCGCTAGAAAGTGGAATCTAACGCCGTACAATTAGTAGATTAGTCTAAATCTAGTTTGAAAGCCAACACTATGGAGAACTCTCCAATCAAGATAGGATTTATTTAAAATTCGAAGTGAGTCTGCGTCATTCTTGCATTGATGTAAGTAAGTAAATAAGTAAGTAAATTCTTTATTTATAGAGGATAACTCATTTAGCTGACGCTAATCTTCCATGAGGCCCTCTTACAACACAGATATGTACAAATATAGTTCAAACGAAAAACAACAACAAATATCACCATAAGTACGACATGAAATAAAATTATAAACGAACATCAAAGATACAAATCATCTTAATGTTGTGTTAAACTGTGGATAAAGTTGGACTTTACACCAGTGCATATTATTTGCATGATATTTATTTGTGAGTAGGGTGATTTCCACTAGAAAATATGAAGCTTTGAGAGGAGGATATGGAATGCGTGCAGTACGATAAAGAAATAAGAAGTCAGGACAAGGCCTTGCAATGTGGCATGAACAATGGTATTGTTATTCATGTACCCAAGTGAAGCAAAAAACGTATGAGGCTATCAATAAGGGCACAAATGAAGGCATAGCATAGACGTCACATGTGTGCATTGTAGAATTAGTATGCCCGGTGCACAGAAAATGGTGGTAAGGATTCGACAACTTGAAGAAACCCAGCGGCAAATCCTGAAGAATGTACAGGATTTAAAGTCCAGGAAAGATAGCGAAAATGGTGTCTCTAGGAAGGAAGTAGAAGAAACTGTAAATGGAATATTTAAGGAGCATCGGGAGAGACAGGAAAGGAAATTGAATATAATGTGCTTTGGATTGGATGAAAGTAAAAAGGATACAGGTATTGAAAGGAAGGATGATGATTGTAAGAGGATTAATGACATGTTGAAAGATGCACTAGGTGATGATGATAGTATTCAGATTGTAAATCCAATAAGAATTGGAAAGAGAGAAACTCCCGAGAATGTTGGTGAAAAATGAAAAACATGGTCAAGAAAGGAGAAGGATTAGGCCTGTTAAGATTGTTTTCACAGATTTGAAGATGAAAATAAGAGTATTAGATGCATTAAGAGACACAATGAATATTGCTAGGTCTGGTAAATATAAAATTATATCTTTTATTATCACTCTTTGTGACAACGTTCCGGCCCAAGGCCTTTAAACGTTTCGGCCCAAGGCCTTTATCAAGTCACATGCACAAGTCTTAGATTACATATTCTGCAATGCTTCTGGCTAACAATTACATAAGATAAATAATGCTATATGGAATCACAGAAATGACGTTAACGTAAACAAAAACTACACCCGCCAAAACTGGGGTACATACTAATAAAAAACGCGCTACTTACAGAAAGATAATAAAAGATATGAAAAACAATCCCTATGGATATTTATTAGATATACATTTATATACTTTCAGCATGATTTGACTACGAAACAAAGATAGGATGCTGCAGAGAAAAGGAGAACTAGATTTGAATATCGAAATGGAAATTCCCAGGTGAACGATGAGGAGGGAAGTGCGCGCGGGGAGCGCTTTCCCTAGATGTGAAGGAGAGAACCCGATGTATATAAACAGTTCAAATTGTTGTCCAGTTTCTGTGTTTAATAAAAGTTAAATATTTATGATTTGCAAGTTAAAACGCGTCAGGAAGACGTCTGTCAAAAAGTCATTTGCATTTTACTCGCTGAAAATGAACAAACTGTTCATTGTTAGGAGAAAAAAGGTATTGAACGTGAAGGTAACAATGGGATGGATAATCAAAGATCTGATGATGATTCCGATACAATTGTTTTAGCTCACCAAATAATGACTTTCCAAAGATTGTTTCAGATGATGCAGAAACTGTAAGTACTTTATTGCATAGTTCAGCATTACATGATTCTTATGCGTCTTTCTATGATTCGGATGTTTCTGAACAGTATCTAAGCGACGAAGAATCCAGCTCGAACATTGTAACTGATAGTAAGACTGACAATACTGTACAAGATACAAGAATACAAGATACAAGAATCTCTATTTTACGTCGGATAAAGTATAACAACAAAACATTAGCTCATGAACTATTTCCCGACAAAAAAAAGGAAACAGAGATCAACAAAAATAAGCGAAAGTTAGGTATATTATAACATAAATTACATTGCAGCGGTTACGAATGGCATGGTTATATGATTAAAAAAGAAACTTAGATATATAGCACAAATATAAGCACAAACCTGTAAAAAAAATAAGAACATAGTAAGTTGAAATAATGACCTACATATAATACACTCCATAGTGAGTTTAATGCATGGAAGATGATAATTTTGGCAGCAACTATATATAAAATAAAAATAAAAGGCAAAATAAATTTTTAAAGGCATTTTAAGATTTAGAGAATGCTAGTATGATATTAACTAAGGTTGTGTGGTCTTAAGCATCTTCCTCTAGATCATATAAAAGAAAGCATATAAAAGACTAAGTTTAAAGCACATAGAAGACTAAGTTTAAAACCTCCACAAACAATATTTAAACAACAACAAACAAACAGTACACTGTCTCCACTGTTAACCAGATCACTTAGCTCTTACTGACATTTGTATGTCTAATCTGCCCAGCCAGTGTACTCGTCCAGCTGACAACAGAAAAAAAGGTATTGAACGTGAAAAGTTTAAAGCAACATAATAATTCTATAACTTCAACATAATAATTCTATAACTTATACTTAACAAAAGGAAATATTCATCAAGTTTTTATTTTCTACAGTTACTCATTTGCAACGGAATCTGTCATATTTGTCAGTAATAATCAAGTTCTTGTCAATTGCAACTGTTCAGCATAACGCTGGAGATTACCAAAAACAAACTAACTTTTTGCATTTCAACACATTATTATAGTATCAAATAAAGTAGTACTAGTAGTAAGACTTGTTAATTTGGTGAATACTGTCCCAATATTCATTTTACACTGCTATTTACCGCATTTCTTTGATTATTTTCAGATATGGACTGGTTCTTAACAGTAGTTACGTGCATCTATTATTTGGCGTTCTACGTTGTCGCCATTCCAATATACAACACGGAGAAGACTTCACTAAAAGATGTTTATAACAAGTGTAACTCAGCTGCAGCAAACAAAGTCATTTTTGATTCCGCAGAACCACCATCGAACTTCCTGTTAGACATGCGCAATGAAATTGATGTAAATGCAATCATCGCTGCATTAACGCGAAATGACGATAACAACATTTCTGACGTGTTCGGTCAAAAATTAAGCTTACTCGGTCAAGATCTTCGTCTGAAGCAGTTATTAGATAGGATAAGATAAATTTATCTTAAGTCGGCAAGACAGAGAAACAATACAACATAAGCGACAGGTGCTTTTTAACCGACTATATATAACAAAGGTAAACAGTTGAAACTTATAATAAGCAAGCTGTAAAGTAAGAGATAGGGTTGTACAAAATTACATGTAGCAGTAGGCCTACAACATAAAGTTAAATCTGTGAAAGACCTGCTGCTCTTGACCAAACGCCTAAGAACTACTTAAGAGAAACATGAAATAAAAAACTGAAAGGCAAAACTGGCGTAAAAAGCTGAATAAAAAATATACTAAACGAGAATATCACCTCAGATCAGATCTGAAATGAACTGAGCAGCAGCTCCTTCACAGTAGCACATAAAACATAGCATGAAAATAAGATGTAATAATGACAATAGCTCATAGAGAACATAAAATGCATGCAAATTATTACTTAAAAATAATAGAAAGAAAAGTGTGCAACTAAAGCAACAAAACATGCAAAGCAAGACAAGTATTGACAACACAATGCAAAAAGCACAGCAAGGAACTAAAGCAACTAAACATTGAGAAAAAAAGCATAAAACTATGTCAACTACACAAGGAAAGTAAGGTTCACATACTAATTGTAGCAAACTATGAGGGACAAGGCATACAACAAAAACAGCTAAACAAAAACTAGCAAGCAAATCAAAATAAAAATATCAAAAATAAAAAAGCAAAAGACCACAATGAAAGTACAAGCATAGCATTAAACTGGTTGGGTGTAATGAAAAGAGATGCAGTCCGGTCCTGCAGAACAAGCTGCTAAGTATGTTTGCACATTGAACATTTGCAGTCTTGACCATTCCAGTGTGTATTTAAGCTTTTAAATTGATTAAAACTAGATGTTTTCCTAAAATTTTCTGGGAGCGAGTTCCACAGAACCGGAGCGGCATATCTGAAGCTTTGTTTACCATACCTAGATGTTGTTACCCGGGGAACTTCTAGTAGGTTGGAATACCTAAAATTGTAACCAGCATCATGAATATGAATTAAATCATTTAAAGCAGGTGGAGCGATGTTGCTAAAAATTTTAAATGTTTCTATGGCCATTGCTCTAGTTCTTCTGATATACAAGCTAGGAAGGTTTGCTTACTAAGTAGTTGTTCATATGTACTTGAATATATCATCATAAACAAAACGAAGAGCTCTTTCTTGTATTTTTTAATCTTATTTGTACTTTTATTGGAACAAAAGTGCGAAGTCAGAGGACAGAAGCTGAAGTTTGATACGATAAAGGAGCGAAAAATAGTTAACCTACTTAGTTTACATAGATTTCTGCCTATTCTTTTCAATATGTTTAGTTGTTGTGCTGCCTTACTGCAAATAGTACTAATATGATTTTCGAAAGTGAGAGAAAAGTCTAAGTTTACTCCTAATAGTTTAACTACATCATCACATTCTATATTGGCATTTTTAATACTGAGCTTAGGCTTCCTAGAGTGTGTTTTATTTCCAATAGCTATAGCTTGAAACTTATCGGGGTTAGCCTGCATACAATTAATAAGAACCAGTTCATAAGAACATTGCTTTCATTTTGAAGGACTGTAATTAGAGAGTCGAAATTTGATGAACTAAAAGAAAGGGTGTTGTCATCTGCGTAATTTTATAAAGGTCCTTGTTCAATAAAATAAAATATATCATTTAAAAAGATATTAAAAAGTAGAGGTCCAAGGATCGAGCCCTGAGGCAACCCTTCAACTATCTCAGCCCAGCCACTAGTAGTATTTCCTATTTTGATCTGTTGTTTTCTTTTTGAGAGGTAAGATGTTAACAGGTTAACAGAGTTTTCAGACAAGCCATATGATTTAAGTTTACAGAGTAAAATATTATGGGGAAGACAGTCAAAGGCCTTAGAAAGGTCCATAAGAACAGCAGCTACAAACTTATTAGAATGTAATGCAGATTCCCAGTCTTCAACTAGATTTAGAAGGTGGTCTGACAGCCATGGCCTTTTCTAAAAGCACACAAAAATTTATTAAATATTGGTTCAAAGTACTCTGATAATTGTTCAGCCAAAACATTTTCGAATATTTTTGAAGGTGCAGGTAAAATGTTGACAGGCCTGTAGTTAGATTTTAGAAGAGGATTATTTTTCTTAAAGATTGGAGTAACCTGAGCTTGCTTTAGTCGATCTGGGAAAACGCCACTGTCAATAAAGCTATTTATAAAGTTTGTAATAAATGGAACCAGTGATTGTGAGCCTAGTTTAAGTAATTTTATTGAAATTTTGTCAACACCTGTGGCTTTCTTTGCATTAAAATTGCATATAATTTTAGAGAATGTAGACTGACTTACATGATTAAAATTGAAAGAGTTTGATGTAATATTTTGACCCAAAATTTTGATTATACTTGCTGTTCATATAAGGCAAATGTTCTTTTTTTCAATTTTTTTGACTGGGTTACTTTACCAAACATCCGAAAGCAAACATACTCGACGACCATCGATACATCTAAAAAGATATTCGATGCAAGGAAGAGAAAAAAAAAGATGGACATTCGTTTTTCATGTTTTTGTTTCGTTCATTTCTTTCTTTTAATTATTTTGCAATGCACTTTTATATGCTGAATTGATTTCTTGATATTGTTTAGATTAGCTGCTGTGCTTTGTGTGTCCGTCAGTCCATCGTCCTTTACCATTCACACATCTTAACGTTTACCAGTATATCATCAAACCACAGAAATATTAAATGGTAAACAAATAATATCTTTACCAACAATCTACCTGTCCATTATATTTGTCCCATATGACTGGATAGATTAAACCTTCCCCTTTAAAAATGAACACTATTTGTAAACAAACGAAAGGTAACAATCGCTAAAACTCAATTTAAACCTAGATCTGTGAAAGTTCATCACTGGAACATTACAGCAAATGCATTAAAATGAAGATAGGTAACAGTTCTTTGAAAATGTTGAGTTTTTCAAGGCGCTGAACTGTCCAAAAGTGCAGCCCTTATATGCAGTTCTTCTTTGGGATTTACATTTCAATTTTCATGTAAATTAATCATTTCTATATTTTGGTGTGGTTCTTCAAAATATGGGGCTAACCTTTAGGCATTCTATAGTTCATGCCATACTAAAACGATCGATCATATTGTTGATATGGCAATCTTATCTAAGAAACGCCATTTCTTAATACAGTTTGTTTATTTATACCACGTAGTTTCAGATTTAAATATTTCAATCTGGGCCCGATGTACCGCGTAATATGCTCCATCGGTATTTAATACAGTACCTTATATGTGAACTAACTGACTGTTTTAATATCTATATTTCGTGCAAATACTTTGTCCATGTCTTTCTTCTTTTCCAAATTCTTTAACCTACAATGCAGTTTCCGTCTTATCTTGTTTGATGCCCGCCATAATTTGTGCATAATTCCAAAATCAAGTACAATTTAAGGCTTTAGAAAGAGAGTGTCAGGTGACATAGAGATGACTTGAACACAAATGAGATATTTGAAACGTTTAGAAATGAATTGCACGAACAATCAAATACTCTTCAAGCTGAATGTGTATAAAAAGCTGACAACATCAGTGAAGTGATTATTAAATAATGATTTACCCTTACTACAATTACTTCCGTGTATTACCGACTGTAAGTCTGTATACTCTGAACAATCTAGTCCGACTGTATTTTCCCCAGTTTCCAAACACATCGATTGTACGATTAATAAACGTAGAAATTAAATTAATCGAGCTTCAGGGAATATGTTAGTAGATTTAAGACAGAGAGATGTGACATGTTCTCGGTGATTTGTTTACACATGTATTTTGTAAAGTGTAAAGGCGAGGAAAAGAAAAACATGCTAAATGTGAATTAAGTGATAGTTATATCAGATGATCAGTCAGCGAGGAAATACTGATACAATTGAAGCTTTAATGAGCTTTCTTAATGTGAAAAGTTTTTTTTCAAGGAACCTGTTCATATTTCATGAATTAAGTCGTTTGCTGCTTTTTAGCTTTTGTGATCGCCCTTCGTCCGTCGTCCGTCCGTCCGCCGTCCACAATTTTTGTGAACACGATAGAGACCACATTTTGCAAGCAATTTTGATCAAACTTGTACAAAACTTGTATTGGCATGATACCTCGGTTCTTTTCGAAAACTGACCAGATCCCATCATGGGTTCTAGAGTTATTGCCCCTTAAAGGGCCAGAATTTGCTATTTTTGTGCGTCAACAATTTCTTGTCTGCACGATAGTGGTTTCATTTATGATTTTATTTTAACCAAACTTGCACACAACTTGTATCACCATAAGATCTTGGCTCCTTATTGAACTGGCCAGATCCCTTATGTGTTGTAGAGTTATGGCCTCTGAAAGGGCCAAAATTAGCTATTTTGACTTTGTCTGCACAATAGTAGCTTTATTTATGATTTGATTTTAACCAAACTTGCACACAACTTGTATTACCATAAGATCTTGGTTCCTGATTGAACTGGCCAGATTCCTTTAAGGGTTCCAGAGTGATGGCCCCTGAAAGGGCCAGAATTTGCTATTTGGCCTTGTCTGCACAATAGCAGCTTCATTTATGATTTGAATTTAACCAAACTTGCATACAACTTGTATCACCATAAGATCTTGGTTCTATCATGGGTTCCAGAGTGATGGCCCCTGAAAGGACCAGAATTAGCTATTTTGACGTTGTCTGCACAATAGCAGCTCCATTTATAATTTGAATTTAATCAATCTTGCACAAAACTTGTGTCAACATAAGATCTCGGTTCCTTTCTTGAACCGACCAGATCCCATAATAGGTTCCAGAGCTTTAGCCTCTGAAAGGGCCAAAATTAGCTATTTTCACATTGTCTGCACAATGGCAGCTTCATTTATGATTTGATTTTAACCAAACTTGCACATAACTTGTATCACCACAAGATCTTGGTTCCTTTCTTGAACTCGTCAGATCCCGTTATAGGTTCCAGAGTTATGGCCCCAGAAAGGGCCAAAATTAGCTAGTTTGACGTTGTCTGCACAATAGCAGCTTCATTTATGATTTGAATTTAATCAATCTTGCACACAACATAAGATCTCGATTCCTTTTTATACGCCCGAAGGGACGTATTATGTTATCGCCTCGGTGTCCGTCTGTCTGTCTGTCTGTTGGTTCGCAATTTCCCTTCCGCTCTGTAACTCTTGAACCCCTTGAAGGATTTCAAAGAAACCTGACACAAATGTTCACCTCATCGAAACGACGTGCAGAGCGCGTGTTTCGGATGGCTCACTTCAAGGTCAAGGTCACACTTAGGGGTCAACGGTCATATGACTTTGTTTTGTGTGTATATTGCTCTGCATTTGCGTTGCAGTGCAGTGCTCTTGTTTTTATTTGGCATTTTTTTTTGTTCAATTACAATAATTTTTTTTAATTACTTCCCTTTTATGTTACTACAAAATAGCTGTTTTAGTAACCTTTTTATTATTGGCCGTAGGGAAAAACCGAGACCACTTTTCTGTGGTACAATATGGATGGTACCTCCAATTTTTAGGTGTATTTTGACATATCTGTACCTTGTAAGAATATTTTTTCTTTTTGTTTAAATTTCTTCTCTTTGTTGTTCCTGTCCTTTGGACTTAGATATTTTTTCTGAGGACTAATATTTATTTTTAATTTCTTCCCTTTGTTGTTCCTGACTTTTGGGTGTCATCAGTCAAAATTTTGCTCCTATCCTCCTCTGATGTAATCTTTCGAGCATGAAACTACTTGCCTGATTTGAAAATAATTTTATTTGAAGTAACTTTAAGAAAATTTCAACTATATTTTCTCATAATTCTTTTGATCGATCTCGATAATGATTTTCTGACCTTCTTGTCCTCCTTAAGTGCAATGTTAACAGGTGAGCAATATAGGACCAATTTGGCACTCTTGTTTTTGTATTAGATTCCGTTTTCGAAATTGTGTGCTGTTGTGCTCCGTTTGCTATCAAACATGTCTTATTGGTAAAACGTATAATTTTCTAGGTCAAAGGCACGTATCCGGGATAGAGTTTATGGTCATCAGGAGCATTTACTGCAAACAATGCGTTGTCCATCTTTGAAAATGCTTTGGAGATTCTCTCATTTTTTTTGTGCAAAAAACAACAACAACAACAACTTAATACTAAGCAACACTATTTTCGATTAACTAAAAGTCATTTATATTAATGTTCCAGGAAACTGTATCAAGCCCAGCTACTCCGGTAGCTTGGTGGTGGCGCGCCAAACTAAACTGCGGAAGGTCGTGGATTATCTTCCTAGCAGAAACATACCAAAGAAAATGGTACAGGTTTCCCCTATACTTGGCAGTTAGCCTTTAAAAGGAAAGTTGACTTGTGTTCTCTCATATCCTTGCGGCGGTGGATACCAACAGGAATAAATTGTCTAAAGGTATCAATATAAGTTGTTTTAAGTACTGCAAATAAAAACCTTTCCATTTTGATTCGAATGAGCAAACGGAAAGATAAAAATTCATAGACTGAACAATTTGGAATCATCTGTAGTAATTTAGTTACGCTGCTTTAATTAAAATTTCGTTATTCGCGCGTTCGCACGCATGCCAGGGCAACACAGCGAAATATGCTACATAAACCGCGCACACGCCAACGCGACATAACGGAATGTCCTAAATCAGCCACCATAAATATATTTCTCTAACATTCCTAAATACATCTACCATATGTTTGAAACTATGCTTAATGAAGCTAACACCATACATTTGGAAGTGTTCTTGTTCTGGACCTGCAATAATTTTGATATGTAGTGTTTTACACGAGCGTGCACGTAGCTAGAAGATTTAGATACTAGAACTTTGTACACTACACAAAAGAGATTATTACACGGTAACCATCATCAGACAATACGGGTTGCTTTCGCTTATTTATAACAGGTCCTCCGAACATTAAGTAACACACCTACTAACTTAAAACATTGTCTGAAACAGTGTGCTGCAAAATTCCAAATTCATTTCGAGAGTTATTGATAAGGTATAGATCTAGAATTCACTAAATTGAAATATTTGTAAAAACAAATGCTACGATATGATATATACAATGCCAGCATCGTACGGTACATGACAGGTTATTTACCGCATTTACTGTCAATCATTTTTCTGTCGTAACTGACGGCCCGCGGCATCCCAAGTGGTGCTGTAACCTACATCAAACGCATAAAGGATGGAGGGAGTTTAATCATGATTTACAATTATGAAAGCTTATGTTATTGAGTCCCTGATTGAAGATACATCATACCTCGGTGTTTTACGCTAGTGCTGGAGCCACTCGAATTTAGAGAAAGTATGAGACTGGATATCAACAGTTTTATCTCCAGTTTGGAATATTCATCTACCTTGCTGTACTGGGCTACACCAAAAAACTAGGAACATATTCTTACAGATTAACGTTCGTATTTATATAACTATAAACAAAACAAAAAGTACAAAGCCATAATCTTTCAGATATTTATTGGATTTTCACTGTTGTCATGGTAATTGACAGTTAACTATATATAGCTGCGTTTTTATCTATACTAAACCAAAGATCTAACCCGTCATTTGCTATTTTGCAAATAGTTTCAAATTTACTGAAAGTATATTTCTTAAATTAAAGGGAAAGTTAGTCGATCTATCAACATATGGAAATTTCAATAGTATCAAATTACACAAAAATTTAATTTTATTCATTTTACTATAAAAGTCCGTTTTCAAAAGTCACAGAATATACACATGAAAGATGCGTTTTTAGAAAATGAATATATACAATTTATAGAAGTAAAGAAGTTGTAGATTTTGAATTTTACTAGGAAATGTTTAAATTTCACACACATATGAAATGCTTTCTACGATAGGGCATGACAACCCTTTGTTTTTGTTGTCATTTTCTTACCTCATAAGTTGTTCACTAGTTGGTAAATTCTAGATATTTTAGAGTATTTTATGACTTTTCAAAGATGGTTAAGTCGAAAAATAAGCGAATTTAATATAATAAAATATGTTTCATTTTGAAATTGTGAAAACTTATCAGCAGGATATTGTTCTAGACTAAATTTCAAAATTGTACGTTCAGTAATTTGTAAATTATTATTATTTTTATTATACCAGATTTATATAGCGCCCTTTTCATGATCAATTTCACGTTCAAAGGCGCTTTACATAGTTCAAATGCAGCCACACAGGGCACATAATTCATCCTCTACTAGTACAGACACAAAGCGGTCTGACCAGATGGACAGAGTGAAACAAAGCCCCCACGAAAGAGAGATCTGAAATCAGATACAGGCTTGTCCGGCTAACTTAGCCTAGCTCGTTGCGAATAGACAGCCTGGTTCTTTAACGTGTAAAGCACTGATACACGCAAGGATTGCCTGGGTTCCTGACCAGTACACCTCTAGTTGGGTGGGAAACACTGAAAAGCGTTTCTGAAAATTCCCGAGTAGCTGCCGGTGACCGAACCCCAGACCTCAGGATTGGAAGGCCAGTATGCAAACCACTGTTATCCGTCCACCAAATTACTGGCAGAAGAACTAATTGCGGGTTAGCTGTTTTGTTCAGTATATATAACGTGCATTGTCACCTATATGGGGGTGGTGTCTGCAAAATTGCATTAGTATGTTAAGTCAAAATTATATGCATACCATAATGTTTTTATGATATAACTTTATTCAGACGATATTTATTTATTACAACGCGGAATTTTAATCCTGCTTCTGAATTTGCAAAAGCCAAGATGTCGAAATAAAGCTGACCCTTTCTGACACAATGTTTATTGATATATCTTTTTAAACAATTTGCAAAAGTAAGAAATCTTAAATTTCTACTCTGAACTTTAAGAATAAGCAGTTTTACAAAGAGATGCAAGAAAATTGACATCTTGTTGGATCATGTATCAGTCATGTCCAGCTACTTTTGTTTCATTTATTCTGTAAAAAGTTGTTTCGTTTAGTTCTCTTTAGATATCTAACATAGTCTTTGATATTTCTGACACAGATGTATACAAAACCTGAAAACATTTAAAGAGTGGTAACAGGGACATTTAAAAAAAAACAAACAATTAATATTCATTAATTATAAATACGTCTTCAAAATTCTATGGTAGTTTTCATTGTATGATGTTTCTGGAACGTTTGGTTTTTATTTAATCACTATAGATACATCGAAAATACGAGGGGCGTTCAATAAATACCCGGAAAGTGCTCTCAATTCTTCATATATCATATTGGATAAATAATAAGTAAATGCGAGTCCCATGGCAACGTCATGTGACGTCATCCGGCCAAATTTTATCTCTTTTTCTATTTCACATGCCCTAAAACATTACTTGCCACTTACCTATTTTTCAAGCTACCTTTTCTTAAATTGGATGAATATTGATATGAAAAGTAAGCGTTACGCCAACAACGTCAAATTATAAATGTGACATCATTAAAATATTTGACAGGCATATTGAGTTGGCCGTCGCTTGAAAATCAGTGTTGAACGGAGATGTGAGACAACATTTTTTGTTCTGAATCGAAAATCAAGGAAAGGGACAAATGCTATGCTGAAAAAGTTTTAAGGGACAATGCCCAGAAGAAAACAAAATTTTATTAGTGGGACGTGACGTTTAAAAGTGGTCAGGAAAATATTGCTGACGACTTGTGTTACAGACATGAAAAATAACACTCAGTCACATTTAATAAATTAAAGAGCTCCTTGATAGGGCATCAGTTCAGTGTTAATTTCTTCAATACGACAGGAACATCATATGAACAGTATTTATTTATTCTTAGGAAGGTGTAAAAATGCATTTAATGGTGATAAACATTGAATCATTGGTAATCACGAGTTGTTTTGATTAACCGAGTGTGATATGACAGCATCATAATGACGTTGGGCCGCTTTTGAGGTGATGGCGTTGCCTGGGAGACGACAGATAAATATTGTGCATGTTCTGAAATCTGTAATTTAGGTATTTGCATTCAGTATGTTCATATCTGTCATATTTTCAAATTTTAGCAAAATGAGACCAGAAATAAAAAAAAATGAGAGCACTTTTCTGGGCATTTATTGAACACCCCTCGTATGTATCATTATATATATTTAAAACTTTACACGTTGTATGTCCTAAAATATAGTTTGCATATTGGATTAAAATGAATTACAGTACTGTAAACGTTTATATTATTTATTATACCTACATTCTGCTGTATAATATAGATTTTAAACATAAGAAAGAAATTAAAGAAAGGGTCCGTCTGGTAAGACAGTAAGATAGAGAAACAGCATTAATTTGCAGTTGATTGTTATTAAAACTTGCATTCAACCCGCCCGCTTAGCTCAGTAGGTAGAGCGTCGTTCTACGGATCGCGGGGTCGTGAGTTCGATCCTCGGGCGGGCCGTATGTTCTCCGTGACTATTTGATATACGACATTGTGTCTGCAATCATTAGTCCTCCACTTCTGATAGTTCATGTGGGGCAGTTGGCAGTTACTTGGGGAGAACAGGTTTGTACTGGTACAGAATCCAGGAACACTGGTTAGGTTAACTGCCCGCCGTTACATGACTGAAATACTGTTGAAAAACGGCGTTAAACCCAACACAAACAAACAAAAACTTGCATGCGTCAACATTTTGTATTTGATAAATTGTTGGTATAGTTATTGGTTTTCAAATCATCTCGTTTGACATTTGGATAATTGATTTGAACACTTAAAATGTAACTATGCTATCATCCAGTGGGGTTAAAAGAAAGTCGCTCCCGTTTTTCAAGAAGTTCTTTCATATTTCTCAAAAACTTTGTAAGATCTTCGGTATCCCTCGAATTTCCTTTGAATCGCTTTCTCTAGCCTGTTGGATTTAACCCGATTGCTCTATATCTCTTGACAGATTCACTTATATACCCATTGTTTGTGCTTAACAGGTCTTTAATCCCGAGGTCGCTAAAATTATCGGGGTCTAAATTTTCAAACTTTTCTGCATTCTTTGTCGGTCGCTTTTCCGGTAAGTATTCAA
Organism: Mercenaria mercenaria; assembly: GCF_021730395.1. NCBI lineage: Eukaryota > Metazoa > Mollusca > Bivalvia > Venerida > Veneridae > Mercenaria > Mercenaria mercenaria. The sequence goes on along the minus strand of NC_069367.1, from coordinate 78,283,045 downwards.
ATATACACTCCTACGCAACTCGCTCATGGTATCTAATAACTGCTTCAGACGAAGATCTTGACCGAGTATGCTTAATTTTTTACCGAACACGTCAGAAATGTTGTTATCGTCATTTCGCGTTAATGCAACGATGATTGCATTTAAATCATTTTCATTGCGCATGTTTAACAGGAAGTTCGATGGTGGTTCTGTGGAATCAAAAATACTTTGTTTGCTGCAGCTGAGTTACACTTGTTATAAACATCTTGTAGTGAAGTCTTCTCCGTGTTGTATATTGGAATGGCGACAACGTAGAACGCCAAATAATAGATGCACGTAACTACTGTTAAGAACCGGTCCATATCTGAAAATAATCAAAGAAATGCGGTAAATAGCAGTGTAAAATGGATATTGGGAAAGTATTCACCAAATTACCAAGTCTTACTACTAGTACTACTTTATTTGATACTATAATAATATGTTGATATGCAAAAAGTTCAGTTTGTTTTTGGTAATCTCCAGCGTTATGCTGAAAAGTTGCTATTGACAAGAACTTGATTAGTACTGACAAATCTGACAGATTCCTTGCAAATGAGTAACTGTAGAAAATAAAAACTTGATGAAAATTTCCTTTTTTTAAGTATAAGTTATAGAATTATTATTTTGCTTTAAACTTTAAAAAATACAGATGTTGGTAACGTTTTATCTTCCATTGACTGAAGATATATTTATCAGCAACATCCAAACAGAGAGTTGATCGGTTTCATTTAATTTTCAGAAGTTATTACGGCTTCTCCATTGAATATTTTTTAATTTGACCTGATGCAATACTTTTAAAGCTGTATATGGTTTCAGTAGAAATCATGTAAAATCTCTTTCACTCGTAATACAGTACTCATTAACTGGTAAAATGTCAACACACTGTTAAACATTTGCTTTGACATAAATTATATTTAAAATATGGACAAAGTCAGGTACAAAACATGATATTGTTTTCGTTTATAGAGTAAAACTTGTGATTTTTGTAATTTAGCATGTGTATTTCAGGTATCCATTTGTGTTGTAGCTTTCTCATTCATCAGAGATTCTTCAAAATCCGGAGACGAACGTTCAATCATGATGGTAGACTTCTGGTATGCGAGAATGGTCTCTTTTAAAAACCTTACAATTACTCAATTCATTTTATTTCTCTCAGGTCACAATACATGACAACATGAGGTATACATAATATTACTTAAACATGTGAGGCAACAAAAAGGCATAGAAACAAATAATCGTTATCATATACAATAGTAGATAATAAAAAACATGATTAATAATATTTAGTTAATTTATGATTATCGGGAGATAACAAAGTTTTTTTTCTTAGCCTAACTTATAAGTAGCCTATAAAATAAATAGATATGGCATTAATATTCTCAGTGTGACATCTACATAAATTTAGCAATAATTTCCTTTACAAAGTTGCATAGCTTATTGTATTCAGACACATTTATACTTGCAATATTCATTAATCTGTTGATCTTGTTTACATTTGGTCGTGTATAGTATTCCGATTTAAGAAAATGTCTTCTTCTTAACCTTAAAAAACTGACATTCAATTAAATAATGGAACTCATCTCCTATATTGGTGTTACATAAACTACATATTCTCAAATTATAATCAACTGCATTCCAGCTTCCAGTTTCAACTGGCATCTTATGATTTCTAGTTCTAACTTTTATCATAAACTTCAGTAATTTTGATGGTGTTTGTAACAAATAGTCTTCAAATTTAAAATCAGTTTTAAATAATTTGTAAATTTTACATTTACTTGAGCTATCTACATCGGAATACCACTTGTTTAAAAATAAATCTGACAATTTTTGCTTAATGGTGGCTGATAACCAGGTGTAGTTTACAAAATCATGAGTGTCCCATATATTGTATAATCCGCACTTTATAAAAATATTTCTAACATTTTTAATCCATTCAAACATGCGTATTGGAACAGGATTTGTGTACCTAAAATGACTTAACATAATACTGTAAGACAAACTAGATAGTTTTGGATAAACAGGTTTAACCAAATAAGCCCAGTATGTAATAATTCTAGATTCAATATCTATACTAAGCGGTTTAACACCTGTCTCACCATAGACCATAGAACTGGGTGTTGATGACTTAAGTCCAAGAATATATTTCAAAAATTTCATCTGAACTCTCTCAATTACCTCATTATTACCAAATCCCCAAATTTCACAGCCATATAATAAAACGGGTTTGACAGTTTTGTTAAAAAGATCTATTTGCATGTCAGTAGGTAGGTAGAGAGACTTTGCCTTCTTAATGAGACTATACATTGCCTTTGTTCCTTGTTTAGCAATTAACTTTTTTGCATTGAAAAAAAAGAACCACTTCTGCTGAATAAAATACCTACATATTTATATTCATTAACAATTTCTAACTGTTGTCCATTAAAACTAAAAGTATAATTCATATGTCTTCCCTTCGAAAATACCAGAATTTTGGTTTTAGCAGTGTTCAGTTTTAATTTCCATTCATTGCAATAATCCGCGTATATGTTTAAAGCATTTGTAAATCCCTTTCTGATTCTGACACAATAACAGTATCATCTGCATACAGAATAACAAAAAGTTTAACAAAGATCAATACATCATCATAAAGTTAATTGGACATACAGTCAATACCTTCAGCTATACCACTATTTACAAAAAAATCATGCAGATCGTTTAAATACAAAGAAAAGAGCAAAGGCGACAAATTTTCGCCTTGACGAACGCCGATTGAGCAAGAGAAGAAAACTTGATTTTTCCCCATTAACATTAATACAGGACTTTGCATTGGCGTAAATATTTTTCACCACTTTTAGAAATTTTCCATTAATATTACAGGCAAACATTTTACAGATATATACACAACAAACACTTAAAAAAGATCAAAAGAGCTCAACACACATACTGCATCACTATACTGAATTGATGACACGCTGAAAACAAAATCATTTTTAGTAAAGAGTGTATAACTGTAAAAAATCAGATGACTTCAACATTAGTTGTTTTTATGTGTTTGGATCAGACAATGGTAAATTGATATTTTTATATTAAACCGCATAGAAAATAATTGACTGTTACTGTGAATCAATGACATAATCAGAGGCTAAACTATTGTGAATATGTTTGAACTCTATAAATTATCTATAATATCACAACAGGTAAGTTACTAAACGTGAGCTTGTCTAACAAATGAAAATTTCGCTATGAAATGATTTAATAACTCCACTTTGAAAGACTTTACAGTTAATTGTGATATTCATATTTAATCTTCTCGTGAGTAAAATCTCCACGTTCTCCACTCCACTGACACCAATGCACTAATTACTAATCAAGTTTTACTATAAAACTGTGAAGATATTAATAAATTATTGACGAATCGATCTACAAGTAATAAAAATTGAAGTGCCATTGAAATTAACCAAAGTATGGATTTTGTAAGATCTGCTGCTGAAGAGATTTAGGAGCTCAACAAAATGTGTATAACCAGTAGAGAAATGGGCTTTTATGTATGCAATGCTTCAATTATATTTAATATTGGGAACTTTGAATTTTACAGATCTTAAAGAATATGCTTTTCCAATGATCAGCAAAGCTATCTATTAATAACAATTCATTTTTTGTTGCATTCAAAGAGGACAAAAAAGTGATATTTGTTTCATGTCAACTTCAAATTATCATTCAGTTTGTTAAAACAGTGTAATTATAAGAGAGTTTAGTCTCCTGTATTCGTTTAGAAAGGTATCTCAGTACAGAAAATATTGTCCAAGGGTAATCAAAATCAGTTTCGGTATAAATTGCAGATTGCATGAAATTGCATTAATTATTCATTGTTTTCACGAAGCCCTTTAGCTTATAATAGCTATATCTTAAGATATTTCTTGACCTTTAGGTACGGTTAGTCTGTAATTTTCCCGGTAGACATTATCAAACAACGCAAATACAACAGACAGATGACGCCCTATCTCTTTCCTTGTAGCATTTATATTATGTATTTACTATTTTCTGTAATAAAAGAACAACAAGATTTGCCTGTGTACCTAAGGACAGACCAGTATTTGTATTACAAATCTTACATATTACGAGTTGATGACATATACTTGCAGAACCTACTTGCTATGTTTTGAGAATCTGTTTGCTGTGTTGTGATGATATGATGGCTATGTAGTGAGGATTTGGTTCCGGTGTTGTGAAGATTTGATTGCTGTGTTATGAAGATTTGGTTGTTGTGTTGTGAAGATTTGGTTGCCGTGCTATGAAGATTTGGCTACTGTGTTATGAAGATTTGGTTGCCGTGTTATGAAGATTTGGTTGCTGTGTTGTGAAGTTTTGGTTGCTGTGTTGTGAAGATTTAGTTGCTGTGTTGTGAAGATTTGGTTGCCGTGTTATGAAGATTTGATTGCTGTGTTATGAAGATTTGGTTGTTGTGTTTGTGCGGATTTGGTTGCTGTGTTATGAAGATTTGGTTGCCGTGTTATGAAGATTTGGTTGCTGTGTTGTAAAGATTTGGTTGCTGTGTTGTGAAGATTTGGTTGCTGTGTTATGAAGATTTGGTTGTGGTGTTGTGAGGATTTGGTTGCCGTGTTATGAAGATTTGGTTGCTGTGTTGTGAAGGTTTGGTTGTTGTGTTGTGAGGATTTGGTTGCAGTGTTAGGAAGATTTGGTTGCCGTGTTATGAAGATTTGGTTGCTGTGTTGTGAAGATTTGGTTGCTGTGTTGTGAAGATTTGGTTGCTGTGTTATGAAGATTTGGTTGCCGTGTTGTGAGGAGTTGGTTGCTGTGTTATGAAGATTTGGTTGCCGTGTTATGAAGATTTGGTTGCTGTGTTGTGAAGATTTGGTTGTTGTGTTATGAAGATTTGGTTGCTGTGTTGTGAAGATTTGGTTGCTGCGTTTTGAAGATTTGGTTGCTGTGTTGTGAAGATTTGGTTCCTGTGTTGTGATGATATGATTGCTATGTAGTGAGGATTTGTTTCCGGTGTTGTGAAAATTTGATTGCTGTGTTATGAAGATTTGGCTGTGTTGTAAAGATTTGTTAACCGTGTTATGCAGATTTGGTTGCTGTGTTGTGAAGATTTGGTTGCTGTGTTATGAAGATTTGGTTGCCGTGTTATGAAGATTTGGTTGCTGTGTTGTGAAGATTTGGTTGCTGTGTTGTGAAGATTTGTTTGCTGTGTTGTGAAGATTTAGTTCCTGTGTTGTGATGATATGGTTGCTATGTAGTGAGGATTAGGTTCCTGTGTCGTGAAAGTTTGGTTGCTGTGTTATGAAGCTATACCTGCAGCGCTGTGAATATCTGGTACTTGGTTATCTCGCTGCTGCAGTGAATATGTTCCATGTATCATTGTAACTTTTTTTCCGGACGTTGTGGGTATTTGTTTGATTTCGATTTTCAGTTAAACATGGTTATGGATTTAACTGTTGTGTACAAATATCTTAAGGTTAATTCAGGAGTTCACAGTGTAAATAGCGTCTATGCGTGTTTGCAGTATGATTGGCTTGAGAGATTAATATGACCTTTTGTTAACATTGTTCGCACATTAAACTTTCCATTAAGATAAAGTTTGTAAAAAACATCCGTAAAAACGTAATCTAGAAAAAAGAACTGAAATTCTACATTAGTAAGGCAGTGCTGTTTAAATCCCTTTAGTCACGTCTCACTAGAAATGTGCCCATTTCAACTCACAGTCGAAATAACATCTACTATATCTGTTGCAATAAGATTTTACTATATTTCTCGAGGGGAACAAAGACGTAACTTGTATCTAACGATAGATTATTTACAATATTATTTCTCATAGATAGTTTGTTTAGTGTTATATGCCGCCCCTTATTTCAAATGAATTTCAATAATGTTTTAATATCTAAAATCTCGTTTCGTCAAATAAATCAAGGTAAACCTGGTAACTATCTGAAAGAATATATGGGCCGGTGGTCTAGTGGTAAGTTGGTAACACGCTTGACTGTCAATCCAGAGGTCCAGGCACTGGAAATTTCTGAGATGCTCTCGAGTGTCTCCCACCTAACCTAGAGATCTGTGCTGGTTCTTCCCAGGAAAGACGGCTTCGCGTGTGTCGGTGCTACACACCGAGCAGGTTAAAGAACCAGACTGTCTATTCGCAAAGAGCTAGGCTAAGTCAGCCGAACAGGCCTGTATCTAAAAGAAATTCTCTCTATCTGTTCTGCGGCCTTTACCTCACTCTGTGTTTCTGATCGGACCGCTCTGTGTCTGTACTAGTAGAGGATGAATTTCGCGCCCTGTGTGGCTGCGTTTCCTATATGTAAAGCGCCTTTGCACGTGTTTATCATGGAAAGGGCGCTATATAAATCTGGTATAATATAAGAAGAAGAATATCTTTTTCTCGTTTTCTTCACAAAATTATTTGTCGTTTCTATGTTTAAGTAATGACCTACATATGAGATCATTTATCCGATAGATCAGTATTTCTGCACAAAATAATCAATGAAATGTTCATGATTGTCGTAAGTTAAGTGGTGATCGTTAAATCTAAAATGTGCTGAGTGTGATTGACAAAATTGTTTACAAACTTTGAAACTTATCAATAACATATAATTAAAATCTTAATCAATGGCATATATTAAATCAGCACCATTTATATATAAAGTACACTTTGTAATTAATATGTTGGTTATATCTTGCAACAGACTGTTAAAACACTCTTACGTTAGAATGACGTCACGTTAACGTGCGATGACGTCAATGTTTTTGTTGCGACCAAGAAAGAGCGCTTCTATATTTTATCTACTGTTTCAGATTAAGGGCATATTAGAATCGAAATAAGTGATACCACAACCGTATTTTAACACTATTTATACACTCGGGCGGTAATACGTCATACAAATAATTTCACTCGGGCTGTGCCCTCGTGAAATTATAACGCCCGACGTATAACCGCCCATCGTGCATAAATAAATGTTAAAACACTCTTCTGCTATAAATTATTTCTTAATTTTGTTGTATTTCTATTATTATATTTTATTATTAACAGGTCAATATAATCTTACTTTACTCATGAAATAAATTAATTCAGGATTTATGTAAATTATGTAGAAGAGCAATACTAATATTGACTGAGCCTATCACGGTCTTCTACACGCAATCATTTATAACACTAATTAATCGTAAATCAGAAATATTTCATAATGTCCTGACAGTATCAATTGAAATTGTTATTCTAGATGGCCATAATAAACCATCTGTTAGATATTAGAGCATAAGCTGGAGCACTGTTACTGCCATTTTCTGTGCATTTCTACAAGTTTTCCAAACACATCGAGTGTACGATTAATTAACGCGGCAATTACATTCATTACGCATCAGGGATCATTTTCGTTGAGTTAAGACAATGAGATTAAAAAAAAGGCATCGTCTCTTGTTTCCCATTATCATGAAAACGTGGAAGAATATTTCAGACTTGTTTTTATTTCCAAAAAATATCTTGTCTGTTATTTCTGATGATCAAGCAGTCAAACCCAGAACAAATAGATTCAAATGAAATGTTACGAGCATACTCAATGAATGTCAAATCTAAGCGTTTTGTCGAAGAGAAAGCAAACATAATCTAAGTAAGATAGTAATGTGTCAGTCGTTTTCATTCAGCACGAATGTACCAGACAATTTATTTATTCATTGCACTTGCATATATCGTTTATGGGTCCTAACTTTGTTAATGATAGGACTGTTTTGATAGAAGAACATAAGTAATAGCTATATAACAGCAATAATATGTTCGCAACGTGATTCTGCATGTGTTAAAAGACTTCAGAAACTTCCTGATTACAGTATACTCAAGGTTCGTGTTGCGTTGAACAAAGTCATTGTTTCCCCAGAATCCAACAGTTCTAACGTGACCATTTCTTATTGATCTAAAGAATGGAGGACGTATGATTTGATTTCTGGACTAAATTAAAACGCTTTTGAGCTGAATTCCTATCTTCAAATGTATATGACTTTACCAATGCGTATAATGTCTTAAGTTTACTTATTTGCAATGTGCTATCTCTGACAGATATAAAACTGGTTGTGGATGCATGGTATATAAATTGGAATTTGAATTTCACTGGAAGGTGATATACTAATGTGAATGGGAAAGCGATTATAAATGAAGCATGTTTTGCCTATTGCAAAAGACTAGTATACGGAGTAGTACGTAGAATATTGTAATACAGTCTTATACAATCAGCATCTAATATGCATATTCAAAGTCTTATATAAAATACATATAAATTAAAGCAGAAAAAAGGACAAAGGTGTGACTTCTTTCTGCTGCTTTTACCCAGAATACGGATATAGACTTTTTCAACTGCTGTAAACACACTTAAGTCGCCTCCGAAAAAAATAGATCAGTTGAAGTCTTTGACTTCGAATCACTTTCCCGTACCTATGGTGGACGGATAGCTCAGTGGTTTGCACACTGGCCTTCCAATCCTGAGGTCGGGTGTTCGATCCCTAGCAGACACTCGGGAATTTTCAGAAACGTTTTTCAGTGTTTCCCACCCAACTAGAGGTGTACTGATCAGGAACCCAGGCAATCCTTGCGTGTATCAGTGTTATACACTGGACACGTTAAAGAACCAGGCTGTCTATTTGCAACGAGCTAGGCTAAGTTAGCCGGACAAGCCTGTATCTGATTTCTGATCTCTCTGTCGAGGGTGCTTTATCCCACTCTGTCCCTCTGGTCAGATCGCCCTGTGTCTGTACTAGTAGAGGATGAATTATGTGCCCTGTGTGGCTGCATTTGAACTATGTAAAGCGCCTTTGAACGTGAAATTGATCATGAAAAGGGCGCCATATAAATCTGGTATAATAATAATAATAATAATAATAATATGTTTGTTGAAAATCTCAATTAGGTTGTAGAATTTTTCATTTGAGGAAGCATTCTATCTGGCTAATGGAAGGGCAATGGTTCTACATTTTCATTTCTTTTGTTTCGTGTATAACGTATATAAATCTGGTATAATAATAATAATAATAACAATAATATGTTTAATATGTTTGTTGAAAATCTCAATTAGGTTGTAGAATTTTTCATTTGAGGAAGCATTCTATCTGGCTTATGGAAGGGCAATGGTTCTACATTTTCATTTCTTTTGTTTCGTGTATAACGTATATAAATCTGGTATAATAATAATAATGATAATAATAATAATAATAATATGTTTGTTGAAAATCTCAATTAGGTTGTAGAATTTTTCATTTGAGGAAGCATTCCATCTGGCTTATGGAAGGGCAATGGTTCTACATTTTCATTTCTTTTGTTTCGTGTATAACGTATATATTCTTAGTGTGCAGCATATGACAGTATTAAATCTGACGGCTGGTACAGTGTATCAAAGAGATATTTTATGCCCTTCTATATACATATAACCACCTACAGACGGTTTTGCTGTAGTGTTTGAATGTGTTATTAGTGATACCAAATGTTCTTTTTTTCAGCTTTTTAGACTGGGTTACTTTACGAAACATCCGAAAGGAAACATACCCGACGACCATCGATACATCTAAAAAGATATTCGATGCAAGGAAGCTAAAAAACGATGGACATTCGTTTTTCATGTTTTTGTTTCGTTCATTTCTTTCTTTTAATTATTTTGCAAAACACTTTTATATGCTGAATTGATTTATTGATATTGTTCAGATTAGCTGCTGTGCTTTGTGTGTCCGTCAGTTCATCGTCCTTTACCATTCACACATCTTAACGTTTAGCAGTATATCACCAAACCACAGAAATATTAAATGGTAAACAAATAATCTCTTTACCAACAATATACCTGTCCATTATATTTGTCCCATATGACTGGATAGATTAAACCTTCCCCTTTAAAAATGAACACAATTTGTAAACAAACAAAATGTAACAATCGCTAAAACCCAATTTAAACCTAGATCTGTGAAATGTCATCACTGGAACATTACAGCAAATGCATCAAAATGAAGATATGTAACAGTTCTTTGAAAATGTTGATTTTTTCAAGGCGCTGAACTGTCTGATAGCGCAGCCCTTATATGCAGCCCTTTTCTGGGATTTATATTTCAGTTTTCATATAAATTAATCATTTCTATATTTTGGTGTGGTTAGAAGTTTTTCTTCAAAATATGGGGCTAACCTTTAGGCATTCTATAGTTCATGCCATTCTAAAACGATCGATCATATTGTTGATATGGCAATCTAATCTAAGAAACGCCATTTCTTAATTACTTCTCATCCAAGATGATTGAAATGAACCATTTGTTGGATATATTTCACTAGAGAAAACTAAAGGCAATGTTTGTGTTGTATGGACATCATTTAATGTTTACTGTTTAATGTTTGTGATACCATACGCTGGTTACGTTTCGTAAGTACGTATGTACTCCTTGCTGCTACAGCTAAAATAAAGACCTGATATTTATATAATTACGCTACCGACTGGTCAACGGAAACCAATGATTTGAATGTGTTTTGAGGAACAGAACTAACCCCATTTATTACCAGCTATTGCTTAGCAAACTGGGATATATAATTATAAATGTTTAATTTATATATTTGTCCGAACATGTTTCACCTTATATACACATCACTGAATGTTTCAATGAGAAAACGCACCTTAAACAGCATTCATTATGACCTTGTTCAAACGAGTTAATTATAAGGCATTTACTATCATGTCCTCGTTATGACAGCCGCCTGTTTTAAGTAAATCTGTTTCCTGTGGAGTCTTACTAATTTCATTACAATATATTAACATTCTCTGGATATAATTTGAATTCTAAACTTTTAAAATCCTAAGAATTTCAAAAGTCATGCAAGTTTCATATGTTCATAAAATGGTATCTAAACCTATATTTTGCAGCACAGGAATTGTATATTCCTTTTCCTGTATCTCTTTTTTTATCCATATATAAAGAAATCATAATCGCTTAATTACTGACCTTATAGATTAATCCAAACAAAAAAGACTTATCATATATTATCAAATAATACAGTTAGTTTATTTCTACCACGTAGTTTCAGATTTAAATATTTCAATCTGGGCCCGATGTACCGTGTAATATGCTCCCTCGGTATTTAATACAGTACCTTACTATGTGAATTAACTGACTATTTTAATATCTATATTTCGTGCAAATATTTTGTCCATGTCTTTCTTCTTTTCCAAATTCTTTAACCTACAATGCAGTTTCCGTCTTATTTTGTTTGATAGCCGCATAATTTATGCATAATTCCAAAATCAAGTACAATTTAAGACTTTAGAAAGTGAGTCACGGGTGACATAGAGATGACTTGAACACAAATGAGATTTTTGAAACGTTTAGAAATGAAATGCATGAACAATCAAATACTCTTCAAGCTGAATGTGTATAAAAAGCTGACAACATCAGTGAAGTGATTATTAAATAATGATTTACCCTTACTACAATTACTTCCGTGTATTACCGACTGTAAGTCTGTATACTCTGAACAATCTAGTCCGACTGTATTTTCCACCATTTTCCAAGCACATCGATTGTATGATTAATAAACGTAGAAATTAAATTAATCGAGCTTCAGGGAATATGTTAGTAGATTTAAGACAGAGAGATGTGACATGTTCTCGGTGATTTGTTTACACATGTTTTTGTAAAGTGTAAAGGCGAGGAAAAGAAAAACATTCTAAATGTGAATTAAGTGATAGTTATATCAGATGATCATTCAGCGAGGAAAAACTGATACAATTGAAGTTTTAAAGAGCTTTCTTAGTGTGAAAATTCTTTTTCAAGGAAACTGTTCATATTTCATAAATTAAGTCGTTTGCTGTTTTTTTGTATCAGATTCGGTTTTCGAAATTGTGTGCTGTTGAGTCCCGTTTGCTATCAAACATGCTTTATAGGTAAAACTTATGGTTTTCCAAGTCAAAGACACGTATCTGGGATAGAGTATATGATCGTCAGGATCATTTACCGCAAACAACGCGTTCTCCATCTTTCTCTCATGAAAATTCTTTGGAGGTTCTCTCTATTTTTTTTTTTTGCAATAAAGCAACTTAATATTCAGCAACACTATTTTCGATTAACTAAAAGTTATTTATATCAATGTTCCAGGAAACTGTATCAACCCCAGCTACCCGGTAGCTTGGTGGTGGCGCGCCAAACTAAACTGCGGAAGGTCGTGGATTATCTTCCTAGCAAAAACATACCAAAGAAAATGGTACAGGTTTCTCCTATACTTGGCAGTTAGCCTTTAATAAGCTTATAAGTCATTCGATCTTGCACTTTTTAGTAGAGACAAGCCATGAACATAAAATGATTGAAGGTTATGTCAAATAAAAATCCGGATATGGAACACTGACTTTTCGCACATTCTCTTGTCGGGGGCAGACAACTCATATAAAGGATATTTTCAGCAAATTTCTCTTTAAATCGTCATATTTCGCTAAATTTTTAATAAAATTTTAAGATTTAAGTGTTTTGTGTTAATATCATTCTATTTATAGTAACAAAAGCAAGATTGCTCTCAAGTTTATCTGTGCGTAACGACTTCCGTTATTTTGATAAAAAATCTCTTAGTAGTTATATTTTTTAATGAAACCTGACAAAATTGTTATATAATTTATCTTTATAGGAATGCAAAAGTGAAATAATATAAATAAATAAATTAAATGTATTTCAGAAAAAGACAAAAATATTCATTGTGGTGTATATACAGCTATCGATGCTTCCTTTTTTATCAAAATTACCGTAAAATGTATGTAATATAATATTCAGTTTTCAATACAAAACCCTTAAGACAACACTTAATACAATTTTATAACATTATCCGCGATCGAATATCGGTACATGGAAATAGATTGTGCATATTTGTCGCGTTACTGTCATTAATGTGTTATTATATCGGTTAGTTACGTACTTAGATTTAAAGGTTCGTTGTCACAAAAAGAATAATTGTCAATGAGTGGAATCATTCATAGAAAAAAACAACATTATTATATGGTTCATGTTTTCACAAAGTCTTACTGGTATAGTTTTAGTTAATAAATCGATCTCATAAAAAAATGAGCGATTTACCATTAAATAAATTGCAGATTCTAACATACTATTAGCTGAATTTGGTTGCAAGTTAAACAGAGAAGAAAGTAGTCAATCTCTGTATATCTAAGAAATCAGGAATAATATCACGGGGGCGTAGCGCGAGTGATATAATAATACGCATCAGAACGACAAACAATGATTTTATTCAAGAACAAATCACTAAATGAGATATATTATTTCGATTCTAACACGTTACGAAGGATCCTTGACGACATCCATCAAATACTCGTATTTGCCTATTTTCTGTTGATTTCTTTTCTTGCGCGACTGTATGCCGTCTAACGCTTTGACATAGTAATTGTGACGTCAGGAAAATGTATTGAAGTATAAAAATACATAATATTCAGCTAGGAAAATGAATTGGGTCGTGTTAGAATCTGCAATAAACAACGGCTGACGCGCGGACCGGTAAGAGAACATTATGAAGTACATTATGACGTCAAAAGGTTGCATCACGTCCGGTTTATTACTACTTGGATAAATGAAGCCCAGGAAAATTTTATCAAAACATTTCAATGACCGTGTATTACTAAAAATAAAAATAAATAAGGCCGTTGAGTGGTTCTTCACCTGATTTATCACGGTTCAGAGCTCAGATGAGCAGGAATTGAACCAAAACGTTTTTAATATATCTTACTAAATGCGATATTTTTAATAATGTGATTTATATAAAGACATGCGTGTAATATTTTAAGTGAACTGTATCTATAAATCTAACAAAGCTGATTTACTCTTTGTAACGTCATGATGTGTGTATCATTCTGTATACTTTTGCAAACTAAAGTAATAAAAGATTTACATTGTATATTCAGATAACAAATCAAGCTATAAGCCAACACAGATTGTGACCGAATATGTCGGTTTTTTAGCTGATTTTTATTTTACACTATGGTCTTAGACCTTTGGGACGATAGGTCAATAATTAATTTGTAAGACTTTTTCATGCTTTGTGAGATTAAATCATGTTCTAATGTCAATTTTCTTTCAATCTAGACATACTCATTTGTTAGATATAAACACAGTTTGATTAACTTAAGAAATAGTATTTACGCCACTTAGTACTGTTCATTTGAGTATATTTTTTACGTGTTTTAAGTGTTTAGGGGTGCGTATTTCGAACGCACCTACCAAAATGGAAACTGCTAATTCGCTATTTATATCATATAAATACATTTTTGTTCGGTATTTCTTTAACATTCTTTACACTGATTCAGTTTTGCATTACTTTTACGTTTTCTTTATAGATAAACTTTTCAACTTACGGCATATTTTTATGCTAGCATGCATCATCATGAAAGTGTCTTATGACTAATGTACAGTGTAATCTAAAAGAATGACGACGCGACGTCTGTAAGCAATCGTACATCCAAACGTTGTGATATTTGTAGCCCCGTTTTGGAAAGCCAATTGACTTCGGTAGAACTATTTATTTCAGTTCATTTCATCAAATGCAATCGTTTTAGAGTACTAAGTTGTGTAAAAAATGCTTATGTCCACCTTACATCCCCTTTCATTAAGAAATAGACTGCGGTTTAGTAGTTCACATTTGGGTATGAAACATATGGGCGTGTTTAGTTTATAGAGACCGGTAGTCTTCACACGCGCTTTAAACAAAAACCATGTATTTCATACCAAAATATAAAGTTCTAAACCACGATGATGATGTATATCTTATAACTACTACTTGAAATATTAAGTCTAATTTTACATTTTTTGGGAGTTATACTTCTCGGGAACCCTGCAGCAAACGTATTAATGTCGTGTCACAATGCAGTTTTCCCATTGGACACATCCGGTAACATACACATTTACCATAGTTTACCGCCTTTACGTAACGTCATAGCAATGGTACATAGGTTTATAGTTTATAATGTAGAAACTTTAACATATACTAATGAGGTAGCCTATCCAAATTGTAATGTACTTTGTTGACTTTGAAACATATGTAAAAGTACATTTGTAAATAATTTGTCTACAGTCATACGACAGACTAGCACAGTATATCATCTACCCGGGGAAATGCAGTTTGATATAAATAGGTTAGATAAAAGTCACCACACAATAAGAAAGACATTCAAGCAACACACCTTCTATCCGAATATTTTACCTTATCGGGATCAACTTGCATTAGTTCATGTCAAAACATTATCTCACATGCCACTTTTAAAAATGGAGTTCTAAACAAATGTTTTAAATGATTCCAATAAACAATAAAATATGAGCTAGATACTTAAATAAATATAAGTTCCTTTATTGAGCCGCTTCTAAATGGGTTGAGGCATTGATGTGAATAAAAGTATGTGAGATTGTACATTTCAATTAGCTGTAATTTTGACATTTTATTAACAATATACTTTTCTAAATGACTAAAACTATGTGCATGTAGTAATTTGAAAGGTATTTGAAAAAGTCTAAGTATTACGCTAGAAGATTTGGTAAGTGCATGTTGTCATACAGTTTACAGCTGTATGCAACATCGCGGTACAAATAAAATCTCTCTGAAATATACCAATTATTCTTTAAGGGAATATTTCTTCTTTCAGTTTTATATACCTTCCTTGATTTTTAACAATTAGAAAGGGTCTGCTTTTCTTAATATTTTATATGCCATCCCTTAGCCTAGCTCTGTTGTGAAATAGTCATGAAATTAACCACTCTATAGTGTTCTTCATTATGTTATATCAAGTAACATATCGCTGCAAAAGTATAGAGACGTATTTATTCGAATTAAGCTCTACGTATGTATTGATTATTATATAAATACGAGTTTTGGTTCTTATCCACGAGAAAGAAATATACAACATTTAGAATGAGCAAAAAATGAGGAATCTCTCCCGTATGTGTGGACAACTTTATAATGACCCGAAAAAGATTTATAGTCGAATTCTAAATCGATATAATCTAATTATAAACACATGCTTCCACTTTTTATGACACTATTTTATGAAAAGTTTGTCTTTGTTTGAAAACAGAATGTAAAGTTTGCGATTTGTGATGCGTCGTTTTAGATAATTTGAGCCGTGCCATGAGAAAACCAACATAGTGGGTTTGCGACCAGCATGGATCCAGACCAGCCTGCGCATCCGCGCAGTCTGGTCAGGATCCATGCTGTTCGCTTTCAAAGTCTATTGCAATTAGAGAAACTGTTAGCGAACAGCATGGATCCTGACCAGACTGCGCGGAAGCGCAGGCTGGTCTGGATCCATGCTGGTCGCAAACCCACTATGTTGGTTTTCTCATGGCACGGCTCATTTATCCCTTTTCATACAAATTTTTCACTAAGTAACATTTCTTTAATATTTCTTAGAATAATGTAACTTTGAAAAGCTCTACATAGCCCAATTGTTTTGTCACCAGATTATTGGAAATTTAGAAGAGGGCAATACAATTTTATACGTTACTGAACATGATAAAATTATTTTTACGAATTCAATTGTCCTAATGATGACGTCATAAAACAGTTTGTCCAGGCTTTCATGGTTGACTGATTCGAGTGTTCCATAATCAGAAATTATCTTCTGGTATTGT
Source organism: Mercenaria mercenaria (assembly GCF_021730395.1). Classification (NCBI taxonomy): domain Eukaryota; kingdom Metazoa; phylum Mollusca; class Bivalvia; order Venerida; family Veneridae; genus Mercenaria; species Mercenaria mercenaria. The sequence goes on along the minus strand of NC_069367.1, from coordinate 78,266,413 downwards.
TCTTTAAGAAATGTATTATCTTAAGTCTCTACTAAAGTTTGCAAGGTTCGGCCATATTTTAGGATTTATAAGCCGGGCTATAAAAGGAAAATTGACTTGTGATCTCTCATATCTTTGCGACGGTGGATATCAACAGGAATAAATTGTCAATAGGTATCAATATATTTAATTAAGCTGTTTTAATTATTGCAAATAAAAACCTTTCCATTTTGATTCGAATGAGAGAACGAAAAGATAAAACTGCATAGACTGAACAATTTGGAATCATCTGTAATAATTTAGTTACGCTGCCTTTATTAAAATTTCGTTATTCGCGCGTTCGCGCGCGTGCCAGGGCAACACAGCGAAATATGCTACATAAACCGCGCACACGCCAACGCGACATAACGGAATGTCCTAAATCAGCCACCATAAATATCATTTCTCTAACATTGCTAAACACATCTACCATATGAAACTATGCTTAACGAAGCTAACACCGTACATTTGGAAGTGTTATTGTTTTGGACCTGCAATAATTTTGATATGTAGTGTTTTTCAAGAGCGTGCACGTAGCTGGAAGATTTAGATACTAGAACTTTGTACACTACACAAAAGAGATTATTACACGGTTACCATCATCAGACAATACGGGTTGCTTTCGCTTATTTATAACAGGTCGTCCGAACATTAAGTAACACACCTACTAACTTAAAACATTGTCTGAAACATTGTGCTGCAAAACTCCAAATTCATTTGGATGTTACTGATAAGGTATAGAATTCACTAAATTGAAATATTTGTAAAAACAAATGCTACGATATGATATATACAATGCCAGCATCGTACGGTACATGACAGGTTATTTACCGCATTTTCTGTCAATCATTTTTCTGTCGTAATTGACGTCCCGCGGCTACACAAGTGCATTGTCCGTGGGTCTGTAGCCTACACCAAACGCATAAAGGATGGAGGGAGTTTAATCATGATTTACAATTATGAAAGCTTATGTTATTGAGTCCCTGATTGAAGATACATCATACCTCGGTGTTTTACGCTAGTGCTGGAGCCACTCGAATTTAGAGAAAGTATGAGACTGGATATCAACAGTTTTATCTCCAGTTTGGAATATTCATCTACCTTGCTGTACTGGGCTACACCCAAAAACTAGGAACATATTCTTACAGATTAACGTTCGTATTTATATAACTATAAACAAAACAAAAAGTACAAAGCCATAATCTTTCAGATATTTATTGGATTTTCACTGTTGTCATGGCAATTGACAGTTAACTATATATAGCTGCGTTTTTATCTATACTAAACCAAAGATCTAACCCGTCATTTGCTATTTTGCAAATAGTTTCAAATTTACTGAAAGTATATTTCTTAAATTAAAGGGAAAGTTAGATCGATTTATCAAAAAATGGAAATTTCAATAGTATTAAATTACACAAAAATATAATTTTATTCGTTTTACTATAAATGTCCGTTTTTAAAAGTCACAAAAATACACATGAAAGATGCGTTTATAGAAATAAAGAAGTTGTAGATTTTGAATTTTACTAGGAAATGTTTAAATTTCACACACATATGAAATGCTCTTTTACGATAGGGCATGACAACGCTTTGTTTCTTTGTCATTTTCTTACCTCATAAGTTTTTCACTAGTTGGTAAATTCTAGATGTTTTAGAGTATTTAATGACTTTTCAAAGATGTGCTGAAGTCGAAAAATGTGCGAATTTAATATAATAAAATATTTTTTTTTTGAAATTGTGAAAACTTATCAACAGCAAATCTAGACTAAATTTCAAAATTGTACGTTCTGTAATTTGTAAATTACTGGCAAAAGAACTAATGGCGGGTTAGCTGTTTTGTTCAGTATATATAACGTGCATTGTCACCTATATGGGGGTGGTGTCTGCAAAATTGCATTAGTATGTTAAGTCAAAATTATATGCATACCATATGTTTTCATAATGTAACCTTACCCAGACGCTATTTATTTATTACAACGCGGAATTTTAATCCTGCTTCTGAATTTGCAAAAGCCAAGATGTCGAAATAAAGCTGACCCTTTTTGACACAAATGTTCATTGATATATCTTTTTAAAACATTTTGAACCTGTCGCAAAAGTAAGAAATCTTAAATTTTTACTATGAACTTTAAGAATTAGCAGTTTTACAAAGAGATGCAAGAAAATTGACATCTTGTTGGATCATGTATCAGTCATGTCCAGCTACATTTGTTTCATTTATTCTGTAAAAAGTTGTTTCGTTTAGTTCTCTTTAGATATCTAACATAGTCTTTGATATTTCTGACACAGATGTATACAACAACTGAAATGATTTAAAGAGTGGTCATAGGGACATTTAAAAAAAAAAAAAAATATTCATTAGTTTTAAACATGTCTTCAAAATTATATGGTAGTTTGCGTTGTATGATGTTTCTGGAACATTTAGTTTTTATTTAATTACTATAGATACATCGAAAATATGTATCATTTTATATATTAAAAATTTTACACGTTGAATTTCCTAAAATATTGATTGCATATTGGATTAAAATGAATTACAGTACTGTAAAGTTTATACCTACATACTGCTGTAAAATATATATTTCAAACTTTAAATAAGAAAGAAATTAAAATAGGGGCCTTCTGGTAAGACAGTAAGATATAGAAATAAACTTAATTTGCAGTTGATAATTATCATTGTAAAGTTACTAAAACTTGTATTCGTCAACATTTTCAATTTGATAAACTGTTGGTATAGTTACTGTTTTTCAAATCATGTCGTATGACATTCAAATAATTGATTTGAACATTTAAAATGTAAATATGCTACCATCCAGTGGGGTTAAATGAAAGTCTCTCTCGTTTTTCAAGAAGTTCTCTCATGTTTCTCAGGAACTTTGTAAGATCTTCGGTATCCCTCGAATCACTTCGGCGCTTTCTCCAGCCTGTTGGATTTAACCCGATTGCTCTATTTCTCTTGACAGATTCGCTTATATACCCATTGTTTGTGCTCAACAGTTCTTTAATCCCGAGGTCGCTAAAATTATCGGGGTCTAAATTTTCAAACTTTTCTGCATCCTTTTTCATGTTCTTTGTCGGTCGCTTTTCTGATATGTATTCAAATATACACTCCCTACGCAAGTCGTTCATGGTATCTAATAACTGCTTCAGACGAAGATCTTGATCGAGTAAGCTTAGTTTTTTACCGAACACGTCAGAAATGTTGTTATCGTCATTTCGCGTTAATGCAACGATGATTGCATTTACATCATTTTCATTGCGCATGTCTAACAGAAAGTTCGATGGTGGTTCTGCGGAATCAAAAATGACTTTGTTTGCTGCAGCTGAGTTACACTTGTTATAAACATCTTGTAGTGAAGTCTTCTCCGTGTTGTATATTGGAATGGCGGCAACGTAGAACGCCAAATAATAGATGCACGTAACTATTGTTAATAACCGGTCCATATCTGAAAATAATCAAAGAAATGCTGTAAATAGCAGTGTAAAATGAATGTTGGGAAAGTATTCGCCAAATAACCAAGTCTTACTACTAGTATTTTATTTGATATTTTTATTCCTGACAGCAAAATGTTCAGTTTGTTTTTGGTAATCTCCAGCGTTATGCTGAACAATTGCTATTGACAAGTGGCAGATTCCGTTGCAAATGAGTAACTGTAGAAAACAAAAGCTTGATGAAAATTTACTTTTTTAAGTGTAAGCTATAAAATTATAATGTTGCTTTAAGCTATTAAAAATACAGATGTTGGTAACGTTTTTCATTCCACTGGCTGCAGACAAATTTATCAGCAACATCCAAACAAAGAGTTGATCGGTTTCATTTAGTTTCCAGAAGTTATAACGGCTTTTCCTTGTTTGTTTTTTTTTCAATTGTCCCTATGCAATACATTGTACTTTTAAAGCTGTATATGTTTTCAGTAGAATCATTTATAATCTCTTTCTCTCTTATTACAGTACTCATTAACTGGTAAAATGACAACACTCTGTTTAAAATTTCGTTTGACATAAATTATATTTAAAACATGGACAAAGTCAGGTATAAAATATGATATTGCTTCTGTTTATAGAGTAATACTGGTGCATTTTTTAATTTAACTTGTTTATTTATGAATACCATTTTGTTATAGAATGTTCACTTTATGTAGACTTAAGGAAACTGTATATCAAGAGATATTACTGGCGTATGCCAAATTATTTTAAATTCACAGAGCTGATGAATTCTACAAATGAAAGCGAAATTAAAAAATTATCAACATACGTTTATAAGGCTTTTGAAAGAAGAAAACTATTTTCGAATATTTAACTGTTCTAAGCCTTAGAACAGTTAAATATTCGAAAATAGTTCAGCGGCTGAAACAGACAATATGTTAACGATGGTTATTAAACGATACACTGACGATCATTTTTACTGTTTATGCTTATATGTTAGTTTAAAAGTATGTTTGAAATTTGTCTCTCCCATGTTTGCTTACTTGTGTAATGTTAGTCTTATTCACATGATGTGACCTGTCCATATTATCATTGTGTTTTATTTCATATGATTATTGATGCTTTGCGCATGGGCCATAAATGGCTTATTACAAATAAAGACATTATCTATCTATCTATTTTAGGTATCGATTTGTGTTGTAGCTTTCTCATTCATCAGAGGTTCATCAAAATCCGGAGACGAACGCTCAACTAGGGAACCATGATGATAGACCTCTGGTATGCGAGAATGGTCTCTTTTATATCCCATACAGATACTGATATATACACACCAGACACTTAAAAAAAGATCAAAAGAGTCCGACACACAAACTGAGTCTCTATATTGAATCGATGACAGCTGAAATAAATCATTTTAGTGAAGAGTGTATAACTGTAAAAAAGCAGATGACTTCAACATTTATTGTTTTTATGTGTCTGGATCAGACAAAGGTAAATTGATATTCTTATACTAAATCACATAGAAAAAAATTGACTGTTGCTGTAAATCAATGACATAATCAGAGGCTAAAATAATGTGAATCTGTTGGAAATCTATAAATTGTCTATTATATCACAACAGGTAAGTTACTCAATGACCAACGTGAGCTTGTCTCACAAATGAGAATTTTGCTATGAAATGATTTAATAACTCCACTTTGAAAGACTTTACAGTTAATTGTGATATTCATTTTTAATCTTCTCGTGAGTGAAATCTCCACGTTCTTCACTCCACTGACATCAATGCACTAATTTGTAATAAAGTTTTACTATAAAACTGTAAAGATGTTAATACATTATTGACGAATTGATCTACAAGTTATAAAAATTGAAGTGCAATTGAAATTAACCAAAGTATGGTTTTTGCAAGATCTGCCGCTGTAGAGATTTAGGAGCTCAACAAAATTTGTATAACCAGTTGAGAAATAGGCTTTTATTGTAAGGCTTCAATTCTATCTAATATTGAAAAGTTATGGAAACTTTGAATTTGACCGATCTTAAAGAAGATGCTTTTCCAATGTTCAGCAAAGCTATCTAATAATAACAATTCATTTTTATGTTGCATTCAAAGAGAACAAAAATGTGACATTTGTTTCATGTCAGTTTCAAATTATCATTCAGTTTGTTAAAATAATGTAATTATAAGAGAGTTTTGTTTTCTGTGTTCGTGTAGGAAGGTATCCCAGTATAGAAAATATTGTCCGAAGGTAATCAAAATCAGTTTCGGTATAAATTGCAAATTGCATGAAATTGCATTAATTATTCATTGTTTTCACGAGGCCCTTTAGCTTATAACAGCTATATTTTCAGAGATATTCGCTATTTCTTGACCTTTAGGTACGGTTAGTCTGTAATTTTCCCGGTAGACATTATCAAACAATGTAAACGCTACAGACAGGTGACGCCCTATCTCTTTCCTTGTAGCGTTTATATTAGATATTTACTATTTTCTGTAATAAAAAAAACTTGCCTGTGTACCTAGGACAGACCAATATTTGTATTACAAAATATTTGTACTACAAATCTTACATATTACGAGTTGATGACATAAACTTGCAGAAGATTATACCGCTTCAACCTGAATTGTTCGTGTTGTCGGATCCGAACTTTCAAGCCAATTCTAACTTGTTCTCCGCCAGTACATTACAACGTACCCGGTCCCAAAGAAGTCCACCCGTTTAGCGCAATGTGGAAGCGCAGATGAACAGATTTTGGTGTCGCGAGTTCGATACCCGGGCAAGGCGTATGTGATCGTTGATAAAAGACAGTTTGTCTGAAATCATTTGTCCACCACCTCTTATTCATGCTAGGGAGTTGACAGTTACTTGCGAAAAACAGGTAAGTACTGGAACAGAATCAAGGTACCTAAGTTAGGTTTACTGCCCGCCGTTAAATAATTAAAATTCTGCTGGAAAATGGCTCTAACCGCAAAACAAATAAACAAACAAATTAAAAAAGTGATTTGTTTATCAAATCAATAAGAAAACCCTTTGGACTTACACAACAGAACAAAAGAAACACCAACAGCGGGTCTACCGACAAGTAATGACAATAAAAGCAACCCTCCTGTCTCCCAAAACCAGCTTATTACAAAAGAAAATAAACTCCATGCTCTCCAATGATCAGACATTCAACACTATGTCTAAGCTTTCAGCTTGCTGTTTGTCCGTCCCGTTTTATATGTTGAGACTGACGAATTGTATTTTCTTTGTATTATCCCCACCCCTTCAACCTAAATATTGTCTACGACCAAAGAAATAAATATTTTTTGTTATGATATAATAATAACAATATAACTTTTTGGCTAACTTTCTACATCTCTTTGTTTTCCATAAGTTTAGCTCGGATTAAGTTTGATGTGCAAAATACTGCCAAAAGTTCTACTTTGCTAAATTTTTAATAATGCCACTTATTTTACTTCCTTGTGAGGTAACAGGTGCTAAATTTGACATAACTCAGCGTAAAATAATACTGTTAAGTTCTGGCGATTGCACCTTAAAAATGCTCCACCTACGGACACACAAATGCAAAAACGTGAATGCAGCCAAAGAAAATAGAACAAGGCAGTCTGAAAGACAGCTAAATCCCCCGCCACTGCTATGGAACGTGAAAGGGTAAAAGCTTTGATTTTAGCCGTGACCTTGACCTTGAACTGACATGGCTGACTCATGAATTCTGCACAACGTCTTGATGAGGTGATCATTTGACCAAAGTTTCATAAAAATCCTTCAAGGGGTTTAGGAGATACAGAGCTGAAACCTTTGACCTTCAGTTGTGACCTTGACCTTGAGTTGACATGGCTGACTCATGAGTTCTTGATGAGGCGATCATATGACCCAAGTTTGATGAAAATCCTTCAAGGGGTTTAGGAGATACAGAGCTGAAACCTTTGACCTTCAGTTGTGACCTTGACCATGAACTGACATGGCTGACTCATAAATTCTGCACAACGTCTTGATGAGGTGATCATTTGACCAAAGTTTCATGAAATTCCTTCAAGGGGTTTAGGAGATACAGAGCTGAAACCTTTGACCTTCAGTTGTGACCTTGACCTTGAGTTGACATGGCTGACTCATGAGTTCTTGATGAGGTGATCATTTGACCCAAGTTTGATGAAAATCCTTCAAGGGGTTAAGGAGATACAGAGTGGACACCAAATGAAAGGCTCAAACCTTCGACCCTTAGTTGTGACCTTGACCTTGAGCTTGCATGGTTGACTCATAATTTCTGCACATCGTTCTGATGAGGTAATCATTTGACCCAAGTTTTATAAAATTCCTTCAAGGGGTTTAGGAGATATAGAGTGGACACGAAATGGAAGGCTCAAACCTTTGACCTTCAGTTGTGACCTTGACCTTGAGCCAACAAGGCTGACTTATAAGTTCTGCACATCGCCTTGATGAGGTGATCGTTTGACCCAAGTTTGGTGAAAATCCTTCAAGGGGTTTAGGAGATATAGAGCGGACACAAAATGGAAGGTTCAAACCTTTGACCCTAAGTTGTGACCTTGACCTTGAGCCGGCATGACTGACTCATGTGTTCTGCACATCATCTTGATGAGGTGATCATTTGACCTAAGTTTTATAAAATTCCTTCATGGGATTTAAGAGATATAGAGCGGACACAAAATGGAAGGCTCAAACCTTTGACCTTGAGTTGTGACCTTGACCTTGAGCCGGCATGGCTGACTCATGGGTTCTCACATCGTCTTGATGAGGTGATCATTTGACCCAAGTTTTATAAAATTCCTTTAAGGGGTTTAGGAGATATAGAGCGGACACAAAATGACAGGCTCAAACCTTTGACCTTGAGTTGTGACCTTGACCTTGAACCGACAAGGCTGACTCATGGGTTCTGCACATCGTCTTGATGAGGTGATCATTTGACCCAAGTTTCATGAAAATCCTTTAAGGGGTTTAGGAGATATGGACCGGACACGATTTTGTTACGGACGGAAGGACGGAAGGACGGACGGAAAGACGGACGGACGGAAGGACGGACGGAGACCATTCCTATAATCCCTCCGCCACGGCGGGGGATTAAAAACGGAAATGAATTGCGATGGAACTCGTTATTTTTTATGACTAGGCTATTTAAGCAAAGTACAATATTTACGGTAACCGTCACGTCCCTGTGAGGATATTGGTTTGATAAAGATAATTAATTTCAGAAAATGAGACCCTTCTAACCGCAGTGTACATGGCATTTTCTCGTTGCAAACAATTATATAAAGGTCGCGTTTAATTTCTTTAATATCGATTTGATATATGTATCTTCTCAATTCATTATATTTTGTAATCAAGAACCGTTTGATGAAGCAGTTGAGATCAGTAAAGTTTTCTAGTATTTCTGTTTCGAACGCTTTTGATGCTAAGTACTTATTGTCAATATATAAATAATTAATGCACACGTGCATTTATTAAAAAACTGCATTTCAGTTAAAGGTGGTTAATCCGATTTTGGTAAATCAGAATATCAACAACTGTTTATTTACACTTAGGTGTGTCAACTGAGTATTTAGTACAAGTTAGATTTGTTCATCGGATGTAGATTTAAAATTTGGTATTCTTATCGTGTTTGCCGAATCAAGATCGAGGTATTTTAGCGTAAATTTAAAATAAATTAACATACATTGCCTAAGAAATTATATACTTGAGGTATTTGCATTTATCATTATTACATCCTTTGCTTAACTTGGATGCGCAACAATAATGGATTGGAAATGAATAAATTCAGAAGCTACGTTAAATACTTTCCCTTGAGATATCCCAATATATATCAGCTGCAAATCAAAAATAATATTTAGATAAAAAGTTTTTAAGCTGCCATGGTTGCATGATTTAACTTTCATCTCGGCTTTATGAGGAACTCGTGATTGTTTTAGCATTTTCGTACTAAGGCGAGAGTGGGAAGAGTGTTGGGAGGTAAGCTCAAAACTTGATAATTAGTATTTCATTTCTAATAGAGATACAATTTTTTTTAATGCATATTGTTTTGTTTTCTAAATAAATAACAAACTATTTGAAGACTGAAAACTGTCAGTGAATGTTGCTTAGATGTGACTGACCGCCTTTAACTATAACGTAATTACCTGAGTAAAACAGATTTCAAATAAAACTTTTTTCTAACATTTCAAAAACTGTACACTTCTACTTTTCGTACCAATAAGAAAATATCTCAGAGGTCAGCAATACCGATTGAGTTCAACGAATCTTTTCCAGTCGCTTTCAATGACAACAGTAAATGTTCTAAGCATTACAACATTTGAATTTATTTGAGTGTTTATTTAAAACACTTCCACTCAAGGACTTTAAATAGAAGTTCGGAAAAGAATATTGAACAATCATAAGTCGTAATACCATTAAAAGATAATTAGCTTGACCTGATAAAAAATGAAGTTGATATTTACGTTATAAAACGCCAATGTATGTGACGTTAACGTTGGCGTAATTTGAACCATTCACGTGCTGTCATTCATAGAACCCTTGAACGGCATCCTATCAATATAGTTTCGTCGACTGTCTCGTACCGAAATAATGGATGGTGTTTGATATTGTCACTTTATAGCATTTCAACAAAATATTTTGAGAAACGCCTACTTATAAAAAGAATTTGTCAGTGAACAACTGAGAAAGTGATATATATAAACTGACACGAAAAGGATCATAACGTATTTTTACAGTGTGTGTTCGAAGGCCTCAGTGCTTGCTCTGGAGACAAACATTTATTTCATAGCAAAATTAAAATTACTAAAATCGCGATTGATGTCCTATATTTAAAATTTCGTTGTCTCTTTCATAGTTTTCCGTGATCCAGTGTTGCCAACTTTCTGAATTATAGATCCTTGAAAGGAAATGGCGAAGTCATCAAATAATAGAGTTGGTAGAATAACAAATACTCTTAATGGTGAAATAGGTTATTTTGTTCTATTCAAATTTCCAAGTAAATTTCCTGTGCCTACTACGTATGAAAAGTCAGCAAATGTCATGAAAATAGAGCCCCCCCCCCCCCCCTCGCCCCCCCCCCCCCACACACCCCACATTCCCACCTCCATCCACGATGGAATAAAACAGTTATCAATAAATGAATCCTTTTTGAAACTGAAATACATAAGTTTTACGGTTTGCATTCCTCCTGCGGCACAAAAGTAAACCGTTGTAGATACCCAAATGTTTTACTGGGCGTTAAAAAGCGGTGCCCAAGTGCGTGCCATATATCTAGTGTTTTTTGTATTGTCTTGGCTGTGCTTTTTGTTAAACATTTTTCATGTATTTGAATGTACATAGACGTTGACATAAACTGCTCTACATTTCCATTTTAAGTCAGCTACATTCTCAGAAAGTCTTATCCCTAAATGACTTTAAACTTTTTGTTAAACAATAACATGCAATCATTCATTTGACCTTGCTTTTAAAGGTGAAATATAGTTAAACTTGAGGTTAATGCTATTCATATTCTTAACAAAACTTCTGTCATCATTCGGATTTCATTTGTTAACATTCATTTAAATTTGATCATTTAGCGCGCAGCATGCAATTCAAGATCCGCTTTGAAAAAACAATTTCAATATCTGTTGCACGCGACCCGCAGACTGTAAGAGCAAATAAGGCCCCTATCATATTGGCGTCCTTGGTTTTGTGGCAGGATGTAAGACTGTAAAAAGATATTTTAACTAAACAGATATCAAAACATATAAATTTATTTTGTATATGCATCTTCTAACCAAAACTACTAAGAAATATCTTCAAGAAAATTGGATGTTGCTTAATGCTTTCATAATGTTTGTTCTCGTGTTTTTCAGATGTTGCTATAATGCTTCCCTGTATAAGGTCATGAATAGTTTAAAATTCAAATAATGGAACACAAGTCTTAAATCGCATTTAACGTATTCCAAAACTTTAAACCTATTAATGACAGCAGTATTATTCGAACACGATCTTCAGTAGTAAGGAAGATAAGATAATTGATTTGGCGGTTTAAATAACCAGTGTGGCCTCAATTAGCATACGGTGATGGTAAAATAAAGAAAACAAATCTTGATAAGGAAGAAGCTGACTTGTAACAGAGTAAGATTTTCAATTTAGATATTATATGTTAATTCTTTGTAAGTGAAATCAATGCATCCAATGGGAACAGACGAAGCACGAATAAGTCAGGTGTAAAACAAAAAGTCAAAACTAAAATTTATTAATATTTGAGCCGTGCCATGGGAAAACCAACATAGTGGGTGTGCGACCAGCATGGATCCAGACCAGCCTGCGCATCCGCGCAGTCTGGTCAGGCTCCATGCTGTTCGCTTTTAAAGCCTATTGGAATTGGAGAAACTGTTAGCGAACAGCATGGATCCTGACCAGACTGCGCGGATGCGCAGGCTGGTCTGGATCCATGCTGGTCGCATACCCACTATGTTGGTTTTCCCATGGCACGGCTCATTTGTATTCTTTGAATGAAGACATAAAAGGGATACTTTTAAGTTTTCCTAATTCATAATCTGTGAAATATATTTTTATGAGAAATTGTCGACACGGTCAACTGATCTTTTATGAATACTTTCACAGTACTATCACAGTACGATAGCCATTTATCATGGTACCGTGAAAACTTTAATACTATTACACGCTATACGTTAATATAACTTAATTAAAGTAGAATATTTTAACATTTACTATCCCTTTGGATAACAAACCCGATACAATATTATTAACAGATACCTATGTCAAATATCAAAATTTCAAACTGTTTAGTTACGTATATTCAAATTGATATTTTAGGAATTAGCTTTCAGTTCAGATGAAATTGTTCTTTTTTAACGCGAAATGTTTACTGTATAAAACACGCACTAGAGCAGAGAGATCATCTGCATATTTGATAGATTGCGCTGTGCATGTTCTGGAAATTTATACTTATCTTTGTTTTAGATTTGTTAAACTATTGATAGAATCCGCAATTTAAATAAAATGACATAAATCCGAATGTCCCTTTAGTAGTTGCTAGGCAATTACTGCAGAAAGGCAGAGCAGAGGAGTTAAACACCTTATATTTGATCAAATAAATTTATAATTATTTACTGGTACTGAAGCAACTTCAATATCAAGCAATCTCTATTTTGATATACCCCCACCTCCCTCTATTTAGTGTCCTCATTTCCAATTATGGACCGGTAAGCACTTTAAACAGAGAAATCCCATGTAAGATAGTTACAGTATCGATCAATTTTCAATTCAAAGGTGTTTTAAGTCTAATTAAGAATGTACAGTAAGGCGAAATTGAAACAAATGTGAAACATTATCTAAATCAAATTTACTGCACAGTTAATGCATATCATACAGACTAAAGGCATGTCAAACGTAATAATGGAAATTTCATTCTCTTTGTTTATGGCAATAGTGGAATGCAACATTAACCTAAATCTTCCAACATGTTTATCGAGAAAATCAGTGTTGCGTTATTCGTTTTAAATTTGAAATGTTTTTTAATTAATACGACATGGACTTTATTTGCATGAGTACTGTTTAAATTCAAATATCTAGGGTGTCATCTTGTCATGAATAGTATAGTGTTGCTGTTGCGGTGTTAGGTTTGTTTTGTCAGAATCTCGTTATGGGCTTGTGACTTTGTTTTAGTAAACCTTAAAACTTTATCAAAAACATAACTGTAGCTTAAAATATTTCATAATTTTGATGAAATTTGTTTGAAAATATCTATCATAAAGCAAATAATTCTATGATTATAAAGATACTGACAGATACCAAAGGATTTTGTTTGAAGCAGCAGATCTATGACCTCTTTACCGTGTCATTTATTTTTATTGCATTATAGTATTAAGCTTCATAAACTAAAATTGCATTGTACACAGCGGTGATAACACATATAGCAATGATTCTACGAGACACCAAAATAATTTTAAATTAAACTTTGATGTAAAAATGAAATTACATGTTATCTTATATTGCTGCACTACTGACGAATAAATAGTATCCAGAAAAGAACAAGAGTGCCAGAATGTCACAATATACGCCCGTCACAGTAAATTTCTTTACACTAGCACCTGTATTTTCAAATGGAATTTTAATTATCTAGTTGTTTACAATGTTTTTTTTTTTTTAGAAATTATTGTAATTCTTTTATTTTTCTAAGTCCACAAAAAGAAATCCTTACCAGGTAGAGATACCTTAAAATACACCCAAAATGTGAAAGTAACATCAATGTTGTACCACAGAAAAGCGGTCTTGGTTTTTCCCTAGCGTCAATTATAAAAAAGTTACAATGTCAGTTATTTATAGTAACAACTAAGGGAAGTTAATCTTTAAAGAGAGAGAGAGAAAAAAAATATAAAAAATAAAAAAAATAAAAAAATTACAAGTCCATATAAAAATCCTAACCAGGTAGAGATAGCTCAAAATACAAAATACACCTCAGAATTGGATGTAACATGCATGTTTTACTACAGAAAGTGGTCTCTTGTAATGAAAAAGTTACAATATAAGCTATTTATAGTAACAGCAAAGGGAAGTAATTCAAAAGAAGGGACCAGTGCATGACACTCCGTCTCATGATGGTGTACAATTGTGCCAAGTTACATCACAATCCCTCCATGCATGAAGAAGAAATGCTCCGGACAAAGTCATTCTTGTATCTGACCTTTGGCCTCTACGTGTGACCTTGACCTTAGACCTAGGGACCTGGTTCTTGCGCATGACACTCCGTCTCATGCTTGTGAACATTTGTGCTTAGATGTATCAAAATCCCTCAATGCATGAAGAAGATATGCTCCGGACAAAGTTTTCATTCTTGTATCTTTTGACCTCTAAGTGTGAACTTGACCTTAGACCTAGGGACCTGGTTCTTGCGGATGACACTCCCTCTCATTATGGTGAACAAATGTCTCAAGCTACATCAAAATCCTTCCATGCATGAAGAAGATATGCTCCGGACAAAGTCATTCTTGAATTTGACCTTTAACCTCTAAGTGTGACCTTGACCTTAGACCTAGGGACCTGGTTCTTGCGCATGACACTCCGTCTCATGATGGTGAACAACTGTGCCAAGTTTCATCAAAATCTCTCCATGCATGTAGAAGATATGCTCCGGACAAGGTTTGTGGACGCCGCCCGCCCGCCCGCCAGGGGCGTTCCCATAATACGTCCCGTTTTTCAAACGGGCGTATAAAAATGTAACTTTACGTATTATTTCACTAAAATGATAAGCAAACATTCTTCCTAAAACCAATAATAGTTGTAGGTTTAGTGCACTTTATAAAGACCCACCACAGAATAATTGTATTCCGTTGTGTTCCAGTTATGGTAATTATACACGAATTTCATACAAATTCAGATATGCAAGTATTTGGTGTCATATATTAGGTCAAGACACTGTGTACAATGTGCATTATTTCACCACGGACAGGTACGTGGGTAGAACCATCGATCTTCAGTTACCTGCTGAATGGTTTCCTCACATGAAGAATTCAACGCCCTGTGCGAGACTCGAACCCACATTGGTGAGGGGTAAGTGGACCTTAACAGCTCGGCCACGAAGCCTACCCCATCCTCACACACGACATTTTTAATAGAATGATGTAGCCGTTTGCACAACACTTGGTGTATTTAGTTAAGTTTAGATCACACTTTATTTGTACAGTACAAGATAGTTATTATCTATGCTTTTAAAACTGCACTTAAAGAGACTGACTGAATGGTTGCAGTCGTGAAAACACACCAGACTGTCTCCCTGTAATCATGTAGTACAGCTTCATCATAGCTATATTATGGAAATAGTTTTCATGTACTTTATGAGCGGGTCAAAAAGTTGGTCATTTGGTTGGGATTGGTCTTTAATGCGAACATTTATGTTGTCATAACCTAAGCTTATAGATTAAAGCATTGAATAAAGTATGTACGTCAAAAGTAAAACATGAATAAAAACTCGAAAAAAAAATAGTGTGATAAAATTTGTTACAGTTATGGGAAACAATTCATTGATATATCACAACGTTTGTTTTAAACTAGAACAATAAGATAACAAAAATAAAAAAACAAAATATCAATATTTAAACTATTATCACGGTCTATTATTCAACTATTTTCAAGAATGCCAATTAGGATTCTGAGCGCGAGCTCCTTCATTAACTAACCACTTATCAAATCCACTTTCAATAACTGGCTAAAATAAAACAGAAATAACAAATAATACTTTTATCAAACTTATACGAACCTGCAAAACAAAGTCGAGAAATTATCAATCTATAATTTCAGGATATTGAAACTCTGCTCAGTTACTGATTCACATTTTAAAGACTTTTTGTAAATATCATGAAATATGCATCGTTGAGAATTTTTCATTTCTTTAGTTTTGACTTTATTTGCTTTTAGATTTTCATCAGACATTTGACTGTCATAAATCAATTTCCGATATTTTACGTTGAAACTTTCAAGGACCAATACGTTCCAACTCTTAGAACAAGGAACAGAAGTACATTTTGTTGAATCAATTGGAACCAAAACTAGACAAATGTGGAATACCTTTCTCTTGGACCATCCTAAATTTTGAGGAAATAAACCCAAAACATGGCGTTTTATAGCGTTATTTTTCCATCATAAAACAGCCGTTATTGTCACTCAAAAGAAATGTAAGCAAGTGTTAACAAAAGACATTATTGCTCTTGATTAATACACTTGTTTCATATAACACAAAACAATCGTAAGATAAATGCAAAGAGTGAAATTTACAAAAATGTTCAGATAAAAACCACAGCTTTACCAGCCGCGTAACGTTTGACAGACAAGCATGTATATTATGACCCTAGAAAGCTTTATTCAAAACAGTAAAAAAGGAACGACGTCACCGTCATTAGACAATGTTGACGTTTTTTTTATACAATTATTTAATGAACATTCAGTGAATCTGAGCAACAAATTATCTACTGTCGTTATGATAAATAATGTTTAATGCATGTAATAGTATCTGAACAAGCCCTTGGGAAATGCTCGTGTCTTCCCGCTAACAGACACTGACATCAACCCAGATGTTACAGCACGAAAATATATGCGATATTCCAAAGATGAATGCCAATTAAGTGACAATTTGGTATGATTATTATTTAAATATCTTTTTTATACTACATAACCTTTTCCCCATTTTACTGACAATGTTCGAAAGGCGATATAATGCTATATATAATCCACTAGAAATAAGTCAGTAACTGGTACTTAACCATAAAATTTGAGACGAGAGAATTTCGGCCTCTCTTTTTACATACAAAATTTTACGTTTTTATTTCATTTCAATTCACACAATTAAGCAAGTATATAACACTTTATAGCAATTCGTTTTGTCTAAATTCAGTCGGAATTCGACTACATTGTATATCAAATTATAGAAAAAAATCTAAAACAAAACTCAAGCTTAACAGCTTTATTTTAAGATGGAGATATTCATTTGAACGATTTAAATTCTTGTGCGTTAATGTGTGCTTAACCTAACATCTAGTTTTATGTAAATCATATGTTTATATTAATACAAAATCTTGAAAATATGTTACAAGCGATGAATATCTTTTTTTTAATTATTTGAATAATTAATTTCATTTAATTCTTACCTTTAGAAACAACTAAAGTGACTTGATAGTCGTTCTGTTACAGACACTTATTCGATATCCGTCTTATGTCACGCTCTAGAGTTATTTTATAAAAGTATCTTTCATCTTAGATATTTATAATTTTCATGTGACAAAGTCGTAAATAAAATATCTTTCGATATCTGAATCAAGTTTGGTAACTGCCAAAAGACACTTGTGCCTTCGCACGTAACTTATCCCTTATCAGTAATGTTCCGCGCCTTTTTTGCTTCCATTCACGTGCGCGTTCTTGCTCTATTCTAAAAGCAGACGAAAAATCAAAGACTAATTATGTGAACAATACTCTTCATTTAGGAAGCTGTTTACACAAATGATACGAAAGCTAGCAGTAAGAGACGTAAAAGGCCGTTTCGAAATTAGATTTGTCACTGTTTATTATTTGCTTGCGAACCTTTTTCTGAAGCGTAGGAAAATCAACTGAATGATTCGGCATTTGTTTTAAGGGCGCACCAAGTTCAAACAAGTAGAAGTGGCGTAATGTTAGTAAATCTTTATAAGAAGAGGATATCGCTAAGATAGAAGGGATGTCGGTTATGCCCAAAAGTAAAGGCAATGAACCGTAATGACCTATTTTGGGTTTTTTTCTAAAATCTTTGAGAAAATATTGTTCGGAGATAATATCATTTTGTTTTTCATCTCGGCAAATAGCTTAAAAATAAATAGGAGGAAATGTTTGTTGGGTAGAGTCATTTTGACGCAATTTATGGTGATGAAGGAATTGTTTACAGGCATGTGCGGGTACCTCGTACATTGATAATGCTGAAATGCATGTATGCTATAATTTTAAATAATTATATCTTTTTATTACTGAACATTTGGAATTTGTTCGCATGTAATGATGACAATGGATAACAAATTACTTTCTATTTAGATAACATTTGAACAAAAACTATCCTAAAAATCTATCCAATGAAAAAACAACGCCTTTTCCGCCGAAAGAAATTTCCTACAGCAATGAATTAGGATTTTCCCTTAAGTGACTTCGTCTTTTAAAGACAACGTATTGAAAGATATCAAAGACAGTGTATTAAAAATTGAATTCGTGTGTAATATTGATAATTTTTGTTTATTTACTATTCAATACCTGGCGTAAAACGCACTGTAAAAATACTAGGCTTGTTTGCCAAATTTCTTCTCTGATAGTTTTTTTTTTTTGGCGTAATACGTCTGTTATGTAGCTGGGATATCTGATATCGTGCGGCATAGTTAAACAGTAGTTCTCGTTAATAATTCACCCTCTTCACCTCAAGTACCAATTTAATAAAAATAAAGAGGGTATTGTAAAACACTCAAAGGTATATCGATTTACTAGAGGAAATCAGCGTAGCAAAAACATGGAAATTATGATATGTATAGATTTTTGGTAATGCAAATAGCTATATTTGTTGACACATTTTGGTAAATTTCAGATTTTCTTATGAAGAAAAAAAAATCTTTATATTAAATTCGGAAAAAGTAAACTGGTATCGAAGTGATAAGCGTTAATTCTCATATGATTATAGCTAAAAAGTTATAGGTCAGAGCTATAATGGAAAGACGAATTATTTTTTTTATTACATTTATAAAAAGTTGATTTAAAAATGAGAAAGTGATGAACATTTCAGCATTTGTTAAAAGGTGCAGCCATTTTGTTTCTATGGAAACATAAAGCAAAACGGCCGATTTTATCCATTTTTATACTAGCGGAAAAAAGAAACTGTGCATAGGTATAATATGCTATAACTTGGGAGGTATATAAGAAATCGCAAAAAAAAATTTCAACAGGGTTTTATCTGACCTTTATTTAACACCAGCTCAGTTGACCTTTATTTAACACCAGCTCATTTGATATGGTTATTGCATCAGCAAATGACCGAGAGGGATACACAGCTTACCTGTGTAAAGTTTCAAGCTTTAGTTTATAAAATTGAGCGATACATGAACATTTTACACATGCACAGTTTCTTTTTTCCGCTAGTATATATATATATTTATTTGAACTGTACTTCTTTTATTCTGTAAGACAATTTCTCTATTTTTATCCAAATAGAATGAAAGAAATTGTATTCAGAGGGTCATTCACTGAAAAATTATTGACAGAATAGCGAACTGTGCAGACCAAGATCATCCTGAACATCCACGCAGGCTGATCTTTGTCTGCACTGGTCGCAAGGGCAGAGTCATTTGCCGCCAGCAGGCTAAAGGTTAATATATTATTCAGCAGTGTGTAAATGGCTGCCTCCATAATCATCAATTTTCTTAAAATTCAAAGTACCGTATCTTTACCAACGGTGGACGCATTTAGAAATTCTTTCAGCGTAATGTGAGGCTTGACAGTCACTTTCATTCAAAAGCTTATTATTAGGCTTTCCTTCCCCACTTGAACAATTTAAATGTAAAACGAAATAAATTACTTTTAAATATTGCAAAATATTTGTCTTCCTAAGTCTGCATGTGGCCGACATGTCATAAAATTTTGTGTATAATGCCATTTTCTTCCACGTTGCATGGAAAAGGCACACTTGGACTGTAATACCATAGCTTTATCTAAACATTTAAGTAAAAACAACCTCACAGCATAAGGATGGATAGTCTTTTTTGGCGAATAGTTTAACCCTTACCATGCTAAATTTCTATATGGACTGGTCCATCTTCCAATTTGGGCAGTACCATTTATCATTTGAAGGGGTGTTTACTAAAAATTTACTGACTGAATAGCGAACAGTGCATACCATGATCAGACTGCACGGATGTGCAGGCTGATCTTGGTCTGCACTGGTCGCAAAGGCAGAATCACTTGCCGCCAGCAGGCTAAGGGTTAATATGGACACTATTTACAATTATAAAGCTGTTCGTTTAACTGGTACACACTTTTTTACTTCCTTTATATTATTTAAATTATTATATAGACATGGCACAAAAAAGTAACAATTGAAAAAGATAAACTGAGAGTAGCATCTCGCCGGTTGGATAATAGCTTCATTTGAATAATTAGAATAAAAGAGAGAAGAAAACAGGTAAAAATTCATAGGAGTAACAGACATTAAGCCAACCACTACTATGAAGACCGTCAATATAATTGTGGACAATAAAGCGAAAATAAAATAATACAGGATCAGCCTTGTTCTAAGGACTCAGCCAGATGGCAGCGCAACCTTACAGCAGTCAGTGTATGTCTAGATATGTACATGATTGACATCTATACAAAATGCACTACAAAGTAAAACTACCAGATAAAAAGGAAACAAACAAGTCTAAAATGACTAAACGTTGTAATCTCTTAATCATATGCTGACGTCCGATCAAACATGCGTGCATCGAAAAACAGTGCTTCAAACTTTGGTCACATTTTTTGCTTAAACACTTTTAAAACGAAGTATCAATTCACTACATGATATTTGCCGTAATGCTATATTTTGTTTTAACACATGTTTAACGTCGCGGGAGTGTAATAAAGCCATTATTAAAAAATGATAATACACTAGTGTAATAAAGCTTTGACGTCGACGTCATTTATAGTACTGGAGACGTTGGTGAAATTGACTTGTTTATATAGCAAAAGAAAGAAGATTTATTTATGTTTCTATAGGAAAAGCTGACATGTAATAAAAAGAATATTACATTTGTGATTTTCCACATTGAATTTATTAAACTCGTTGAATAAAATTGATAAAATGCTCGGTAGAACCTCGCATTTTATCATTTTTTTCAACTCGTTTAATAAATTCAATATGTAAAATCACTCATATGAACTTATACCAGGATAAAATCTGCAATACTTTGTTTTCATCTCAGACAATACAGGTTTTTGTCGGCCAGTTCGCTTTATTTTGCTTGGTTAATCAACTCCACCCGCTAGCGATACAACTTCGGAATCAATATGGTTAATTCAACACGACCAATGTCAGGATCCTTTCTTGGCAAAAATGTTGACGTTATCTTGACTTATTTTTTAAAGTTTCGTTAACACTTTGATAACGTTACTGGTATCTATCTATTTGATTACGAATATAGATTGTATGTCACTTAATGTGCTATAACCTAAAGTAACATGTAAATGTGCCCAAAACTAAGATAGTTGTTTTTCGTAAGAGAGGTGGTCTGAAAGCCGATGAAAAAATGGACACACGGAGAAGATGTTATAGAGGTAGTCAATGACTTTAGTTATTTAGGGGTTACACTTAATTATACTGGAAATTTTAATTTAAATACTCAAACTTTGTATGGTAAAGGTTTAAAAGCTCTTAGTACCCTCATAGCTAATTTAAAGAAATATGATACAAAACCAAAACTGGCGTTACAGCTATTTGATTCCTTTGTGGCATCGACAATTATGTATGGTAGCGAAATATGGGGTTTTTCTAAGTCGAAAAAATTAGAAAATATTCATATTAGATTTTGTAAAGTTCTTCTTGGTGTAAGACAGTCTAGTTGTAATGTAGCTGTGTACGGTGAGCTTGGAAGATATCCGCTATTATAAATAGATACATCCGCATCATTAGATATTGGTTTAAAATAACGAATGCAAATAATATTATTATCCAGTGTATAGTTGATTCTGGTTTGAAAGATGCCCGTAAGGGATGCAATAACTGGTTCACACAAGTACGAAACTTACTTGAAAGATATGGCTTTTTAGATGTTTGGTTAAATCCTACAAATGTAAACCAGAGTCAGTTTTTGAGTGTTTTTAAACAGAGATTATTAGACGAGTATATACAAGAATGGAGAGCCAGTATAGATTCGAATAATGTTCTTATATTGTATAGATCTGTTAAAATTAATTTTGGATTGGAATCTTATTTAGAAAATATAGTATCGAGAAAACTAAGAATAGCATTAACAAAAATAAGAATCTCAGCACATAGTCTCAGAATACAAACAGGTAGATTTTCACGTGAAAGAGTAGATAGTAACCAAAGGTGTTGTGAAATTTGTAATACAAATGATATTGAAGATGAATTCCATTTTGTTTTTAAGTGTCCACCATATGAAAGGTTAAGACGATTGTATATTAAAAGTTATTACAGAAATAGACCAAGTATGTTTAAATTTATACAATTATTAAATAGTAGCAGAAAAAATGAAATTGAAATGTTATGCAAATTTATTTATGAAGCAGTGGAACTGCGATACCAGATCATGAATAGTTAGTCCAATAAATGTAATATATGTATATGTGGAATTATGTTCATACAAACTGAAGTTAAACTGTTCCGAACTACTTTTTGTGTTCTATAGACTTAAGCCGTTTATTGTTGTTATTAAAGCATAAATGTCATTATATCGTGTTTCAAAATTGCGTAATATTGTAACGCAACATGTTTTTGTAATGTGTCCATTTTACGTATCGCTACATTATAAAAGTCAGTACCTTAGTTAACTATACATGAATCAGACATGAAGATTCCAAAAATGAGATAAATGCTATGTAAGCATAGAGGTCACATCTATCTACAACGTTGCATAACATGGACATTTTACCGACATGTATGGTTTTGTTGAACCTATGCGCCACTCGGCTTGTATCTTACTAATTACATTGTAAACTCTAGTTGTTGTTGTTTTTAGTTAAAAACTGATGTTAAACAGTCCCGAACTACTTTTTTGTGTAGTGTAATTAGTTTACTCATCTGCACTGTAAGCTCTTGTTGTTGTTTTTTAGTTAATAATCTGATGCTAAACAGTTCCGAACTACTTTTTGTGTAGCGTAATTAATTGACCTGCGGCGCATAGATGCGACATTGAATATTATATAACTGTATAGTACTTGTATGCTATTTAAATGTTAATCCGTCCATCCAAATCCTGAAATATCTTACAAATAATTCATAAATATATGTATATGATTAATGTCAAAATCCGTTATAATTGTTTGAATGTCATCTGTATTTTCATGCCATGCAAATATGCTTGTAAATGTATTTATCACGAGGAACTTTTAGTTCAAGTGAAATAAAATTCTGTTCTGTTCTGTTCTGTTCTGTAATCATCACAATATAATAAAATTGTGAAGTGAATGTAGGCGTTGGTCGAAAAGCTTGCTTCCAGTAGTTTTCTGATGAAATAATTGGATTAAGGAAGGACGGTCAATGATTGCACATTGTCTTTGTCATCGGAATTAGTTAGCGGGCAGTAAAATTGAACCCTCACTGATAAGCTAACGTCTATTAAAACGTGAGCTTTGACGACGTTTTTCCATCATACAGAAGACAAATTGAACATAAATGAAGGCTAGTCTGAATGTGTTTTCATTCTATTTGAGTATTCATGACTATAAATCAAATCGACATTTATGGTCAGGAATCATTAAAAAGGGAAAACCGTTTTCCTGTTGACTTTATGGTTCGCATCGCAATTAATAATAACTTGTAATAAATATCATCAAGCCAGTCAATAAGTTACTCATTAACGGCTTCAGCCAATAAGACAGTCTCGGCCAGATAACAAAGTCGGTATGAAATCACTTTATTAATGACATTATTGTAGGACTGTTGTTATTAGTTTACATACTGATTTTTACGCCGCCCACAAGTTACACATAGACTATGCCTCCTTGAAATTCCTGCGCTGATGTCTAACCTCTTTGTCGTATCTCATTCAACCCACGTTTGATGTCGTGAGAGCACAGTAAAATTGTAACATACATCCGATGTTTGCACTAGTGCAGACGTTTAGACTTTGACGTCGTTTAAAGTAAAGACGGTGGTTATCACAATGACTGTTTCTATATAAAGAAAAAGGAAATTTGATATTTCAAGAACCTCTAATTTTATTGTTTTATTCGATCAATGTAAATACATAATATTTAACAGAATTTGGTTATAATGTGACATAAAATTTATATTATTTCCTGATTTACGTATTTGTTATCTCAGGATGTATTAGTCATATATTTAATATATTTGATTAACATGTAGAAAGTATTACTGAATATTTATTTCATGTCTTTGTGGCTCTGACCGTAAAAGCTCTTATGCAACATTGAAAATAGTGCTTTTCACACCTTGTGCATACAGTCAAACTTGGGTAAAAGACCACGTCCATTAAGACACCACTTGCATTAAAATACCACTTTGTCGTGCCAATTTATGTTGTAAAATAAGAAACTATGATGCACTGAGATACCACTTGTTTTAAGAGACCAGATTGTGATCATCCCTTTGGAGGTCTCTTGTTACAAGTTGTACTGCTTTACCTGTTTAAGCATAAAATTAATAGCTTTATGGACTTTTAAATATAGTATCACACCGCGGATTGGTCAAGACATGCAAAACATCCCTGGGGAGTGTATGCTTACGCCTCATCATGTTCCAAATCTTCACGATATAATAAATGTTATCCGCTGCATCCATTACATACGCAATGGTAACAAGAACTTCGAAGTGTTCTACTGTATACATAAATTCTAAACGCTGGCTTTTAAAATTTTCATGAAATTACGCTACACTTTGAACATGCATGCACCTGTGTTCCAGTCTGCATGCTCGTTTTAGTAAAATACTGGAAAGTCCCGACCTGATGATATTTTCAAAATGTAGCAACATAAAATCTAAATTTTTCAGCGGCAGGTTAAAACGAATGAAATAATGTTTAACATTATTTACCTTATCTTCATTGTAATAAAGTATATTATAATATGAAATATTTTTATTCCTATTGTATATCGGTAAAGTTTATAAAAACAATTGCTTCTGCCGCCTTGTCATGTTGTTACATTTTAAAAGTATTTATTTATTATCTTGTATTGTAGAAAATCGCTACAGTCCATAAAATAAATAAACGTGTTTGTAAACATGGACGGATCCAAACGGAAGGGGAAGAAGCATTTTATAGAAATATTTCGATGGCAAAATACAATACATATCCGTAGCCCTGACCAGCCTATAAACCGGACAATCTATTTTATAAGTACAACAACACGGTTGACCCATTTAAACGAGTTGTACATAATATTTTGATTAACAAAAAACTCTTTATATTTTTTCTGCAACAAACAAATTGGCAAATTTATTTATTTCTAATTGTGATTTCGCAGTTAGTTAATTTCTTTAGCAATTTTTTTTTTTGCTATTTAGCAATGTTAAAAACACTAAACGAGGACTTTCTACATATAATACTTATAAAGATAATATCAAATTAGAAATTTAGTGAAATATCAGCATAGCTTATCTTCAAGCGTAACATTAAATGTAATATGTGTGTCAATATTTGATATTATAGGCTTCAAATAACCTGTTAAGGATGTACGAGCGTTTACGTCTTCAGGATATCCGCCATTTGGAAAAAAATGTTTCTGCGAATATTTCTTTCTAAAAAATTTATGCCAAAAAATAATGCTAAATAATTAAAATATGGCTAATAATGCACGCTTTAAACAAACAGATTCTACTTGTTGCGAAAAAAGTTTTTCAACCTTATTTTTTGGCTGGCATTTGCCTGAAATTGATGTAAGAAGGGTACAATGGAGTAAGGGTCGGTAATTTCAAATATCTATTAAAGTAGATCAGGTTTGGAAATAAAAGTTTTCAACATAGCACTTTATGAAAACAAAGAAGTAAAAATTAAAACAAAAAGAACTAATATATCAAAATTCACAAGTTTTTAAAGGTATTTTCTAAATATGCCTCTTAGATGCACGGTGCCCAAAACATTATTTCTTTTCATTTTGAGGCATTTTCGTGTGTCACTAAAACAGCAAAGTATTTTTAAAATCTTTACATCAGAATTTTTTTCTGGATTTATTTTTTTTTCGTTGAAAAAAATGTGGGGGTTATCATGCCAACGTGTTAAACTGAAAGAAAGTTAGTGACATTTATGCTTATATAATACTGATTTTACCTTGTATTCATAGTAACCCGTAAGACCTGAAATCCCTATAACATTAAGTAGGATATTAGATGTTCTATAAAGTACCCCCATATTTTTTACTTAATTTCAAAACAGCTTGAACAGTGAGAGAAGAAAATGCCCTATAAAATAAAAAAGAGTGCAAGGACCTATGCTTTTTCTGCTCTGATTTGTCTTAGAAACTAATGTTCTTCAAGCTCACAGAGTATGATATTTTTTAACTGTAGACAAAGAAAACGGTGCGAAAACCGTAGGCTGCTGTTTCAAAAAGTCGCCCCTGCATTCTGGATTCAAGGCGAATGTTAGCGTTAGGCTTTATTTCGGAAAGAATAAATTCAGGTCTAAAAGTTGACGAGTAATATTATTTAAAAGACATAACTATATGATTAGGAAAGTATAACATTTTCCCTCAATGATGATCCGCGCGGAAAATGTTCATGTTTTACTATCTTAAACAACGTGTATTAAGCGAGAATAGTCCCTGTAAATTCGTAAGAATGTAATGATATTACATTTCTTTTTCATTTTTTCTTTTATCTGTCTTTATCTGGATACAAAAAAAAATATTAATGATTAGTTACATATTTTCACGACATTACATATTATCGGATTACTGCCATAAATAGACTGGTGTACTGGATCCTTTTTATAGGATAGCTGACGTGAAGGGCGTGTTAATATAGCCATATAGAGTCCTGCAACCATCAAAAATGCTCTTGAACATTATATAAAGTGACCCGCTGACGTATTTATCAACTCTTTTTAACATTTGCTTTCGTATTTATCAATGACCGCCGTAGTCTTATCCATACTAACATGCCCCGCTCTCAGAAAGTACCGATGTAGGATTCAAACTTCATTAACGGTAGTCAAGGGTAGGGTAATGATTAATTCATACAGAATTTGTCTCCTTTTGTGAACAGAACGCCACAAGTGTTCTCAGATTTAAAATATATCGACAAATTACAAGCAAATTGTCTAATCCCGGAGTCAAAATCCATATAACTTTGTCAAACGTGGTAATATTACAAAAATAAAGACGCCAATGTGAGGTCACAATTTGGTATCATAAAACTGGTTCTAAGTTTCACATCTAACTTATAGGTTATTAGCATATGCACGACTTTTGCAGCGGAAATATTGCGCGACTTCAGGAGCGTAACATTCTTCCGCTAAAGAACGAGTGCATATTTCCCGATGCAAAGATAATAACCTTTTATTTACATACGTATCTACACGTATATATGTAATGTAAATGTTATGGATTTGTTCAATACTCTGAATAAGATTGACAATACTGAACTAAATAAAAGAATTCATGCAGCGACACACATTAAATGACGTCACACACGATATGAAATTCAGGCGTCAGTGTATGGACAAATATTGACCTTTCCGGTACCATTGTAACTTAACGGGGAATAGAAACGAGTATGTAATAATTAAAAAGATGTAATTTATTACCTACCCTAATGACTATCGCTTTTGCTGTCAACCGTCGATTACCTTATCCGACCGCTGTCGTGTTACTTGCGTACACGGTCAGAACTGTTCAAACAAAGTTTACTGTATTCAGGACCTACCTTTAGATATTAAAGCGTCCAGCTCACTACAGTGTTTTAAATCAAAATGCAGTAAATATATATATATGCCATGAAATATGTATGTAATATAGATTATGAAATATCAATGTTCTCTATTGCTTTTACATGTGTATCTTACTTTCTAATGGGGGTAGGTATTATATTATTTTCTGCTTTCATTTGAACCATATTTGTAAATATTTGTACTACAGTCAAACCTGTGAACAAAGACCACTCTTCGTAACAAGCAAAAGTGGTCTTTGTTCACAGGTGGTCTTTATTCGTGGGGAAGGGTCACTTCTCAGTTAGCCATTTCATGCTGATAAAAAGTATTTTTACAGCTTCTTGCTTTCTTTATGTTCTATGTATTAATTCGGCCGGTGCAAACTTGCAAATTTTCAATCAAGCAGTAATTATTATGTTTGCTATAATGCGAAAGTCGTGAAAATTCGGCGGATTTAAAATATTTTCATGCCGGAACGGTCCAGCTTGGTCGTTATGGGGGGGGGGGGGGGGGGGGGCAAATATGACTCTTAGGAATGAATTAGGCCGGTCGCTGGTCGCGGTCGCCAGGTGGTCGCTATTCACGGCCTTTTTATGAGCATTTTTCTACGGGAGGACCAGAGACCGGTCGTTGTCGACAGGTGGCCGCTATTCACGGGTGGTCGCTAGCACAAGTTTGACTGTATAAGAGGGACTCATGGAAGATTAGCATCAGCTAAATGAGCCACCCACTATAAATAAAGAATTTACTTACTTACTTACTTACTTACTTAAGCATAACTGGTATCTACACTGCTGAATTAATTTAGAGGATATCAAATGAATGTAGACTCGGTACTGAATTTACTGAACTATTTAAATGAAACTTTATAATGCCAGTATTTTCGTTTCGATTCGTGCGCATAATGTGAGGTCACTACACTGATAGTCTTATCCAGCATTATAAACTAATATCGATTTTTTTCACTTTGAAATTACCAGAATAATTAACTCTGACACAACTTCCATTCTTTCCTTGATAATTATATAAACTTTATAAAATGAAACAGATCTATTTATTTTTTACAAGCATGTGAAGATATAAGCGGATATTGTCTATGTTCGTGATATTTGATACAAGAAATCGATGCCTTTTACGTATACATTGTATTTTATTCAGTACAGAATATTAAGTTGCAGTTTTGCTGTCTTTTTTTATAATCTAGAATTGTACTGTAAGTATACTGACGAGATAAAGAAACGCCTCATTGAAATTTGGCGTTATTTTTTTCCTAACGCTTATAATTGTTGTGAAATGTAGTAAATCTACATGTACTCTGACCGACAAACACAGTGAACAAAAACTCGCGCGATTTCATTCAGCCATTTGTTCACTTCATGTACCTGGTCATGATTTCCTCGTGCAGTCCGTGCATGTAAACCATGTGGTTTGATTGAACGATTTTTGCACATGTACATGTGTAATACGACACACAACCATATTTTCAGCTATTCTCTGAAAAAAAACATTAGTTTTCGTAATGCCGAGGCTGAATTCTGAAGAGAGGGTTCAGGTTTTGGCTATGCTTGAATGTGGGCGAACGCAGGAACAAGTTGCTAGACGTTTTAACGTCTCTCGTTCGACAATTGTGCGTCTTATTCGACGTGTTAGAGACACGGGAACGTCTATCGACAGACCACGTTCAGGTAGACCGCGTGTAACGTCAATACGACAGGATAATTATAAACGTCAACGTCATTTACGTGACAGATTTGTGACGGCGCAATCTACGTCACGTATAGTTGTAGGTAACCGTGGACGTCCAATTAGTCGTTATACAGTGAGAAATCGACTCAGAGAACGCGGAATTACCTGTCGTAGGCCCTACCGCGGTCTAATTCTAACGTTACGCCACCGTCACCAACGTCTTATTTGGGCCCGCAACCATCGCGGCCAGCGTTGGCAGAACGTAGTGTTCAGTGACGAGTCGCGTTTCAACTTGTGGAACGCCGACGGACGTATCCGTGTCTATAGACGACGCCATGAACGCTACGCAAACAATTGCGTTTTGGAGCACAATCGTTACGGTGGAGCTGGAGTAATGGTGTGGGCAGCAATCAACCATAGGTTTAAGTCCCAACTCGTCGTTTGCCAAGGTAATCTCACAGCCAGGCGTTACATCGACCAGATATTACGTCATGTAGTTGTCCCTTTATTCCGTCAACGTCAAGGATTAGTCTATCAGCACGACAACGCGCGACCTCACGTTGCACGCGTCACCAGGGACTTTCTACAGGCTAGAAACATTAATGTTTTACCTTGGCCGGCGTGTTCACCGGACTGCAATCCGATTGAACACGCGTGGGATTATCTCGGACGGCGGTTACGCCAACGTCAACCCCAGCCAGCAAACGTCCGGGAACTGGTAGCAGCGCCGCACCAGGAGTGGGCCAGAATCCCACGGTATCTGTTACGCAACTTGTGCGGCTCTATGAGGCGTCGCCTTGCTGCTGTGGTTGCTAGCAGAGGTGGCCACACGCGCTACTGATTTTTCTAATGCAATTTCTCCGACCGGGCTATTAAAATTCAAGATTTAAGCTTAATGCGACAATGAAATGATTTCTTATTGACCATAAATTCTTGTAAAGCATCTAATTTGCGAATGGAATTGTTCTTTTCTAATTTTGAATCACGGTTAACGAAAAATTGTATACCGAGTTTGAATGAGGCGTTTCTTTATCTCGTCAGTGTATTTTATATTTCGCAATATATGTTTTTATCACTGCATTTAAAGATGCCCATTGGATTTGATAATGTCATACGTTTGTTTGAAAACATTCAGATTTATCAACAAGGCCAAGCTTTGAGTCATGTGAAATATCATTTTCAAAACCTTCGTTTCATTCCTAACCAAGAGCCGAATATATAAAGGAGGCGTAAATCATGGACTTCTAAACAACGTCACCTCGATCCATACTTCGAGGATCCCTGACAGGGATACCTTTAATATGGCTATAGATTAGAAAAATGGACTTTAAAGGTATATATACCGAAACATGTAGTAATGGTGACCTTTACCCTGCCCAAAAACCTATATGGGCCCATATGGGCTGTATCGTGGCAAAAATACCATTTGAGTCCCATATATGGAACTAATAATATATTTGCCCACATCAGACTCATATTGGACCCATATACAATGTGTCAGCAATGTGTATAAGTATTGTTAATAGTATTAAACCGTTTTTGATTGTTTTCTTAATTTTAATACATTTCTGTCGTCTTGGATTACTCTGTTTCTCAGAAGGGTTCCATACAGGTCCCATATTTGTTATCATGATTGTTCGGCAGTGTAGGTGTCTATCAATATTTTTCCATTTCCTATTCAGTGTTTTTCAAAACGTATTGCAATGAAGTGAAATCATATCGTAACTTGACACATTTAACAAACAGAAGGAAGTTTCAAAATATATTTAAACCTCTCGAGATTATTTGATCTGGGTGCAACCTTAAATAGGACAACAGCCTCGTAGCAATATAGCCTTGTTATGGATAAATTTTATTATTTCTGCAAGAACTTTTTGGCACGAGTTTTAATAATTACAAATAGTGTTTTTCCTTAAAATGTAGGAAACAACTTTACGCATAATTTCATTCTTAGACATAAACCTCGGTAGAAACATTGACCTTCTGTTAAGTCTCACGCGGGGTTAACTTTTCAAGCGAGGCTCGATACTTAACCACTTGGCTAAAGAGGCCCTTTAGATAGAAATTGTGGGAGAGGTAACACTTCTTTACTTTAGCGAAATATTAGAAATACTATTAGTGTACCTTTAAATGATGTAAGACTATTTATGTCAATATGATAAAAAAAAAAACATTTTTAAAGGACTGATAAAATCCGATGGATAATAACTCCCGCATAGAAATCCCGCATGATTAGAAGACAGCCTATGCTTCCATGCCAGACTTTTATCTTTTAAATCTAACATTTTTGTAATCCTTCAAATAACTGATTTGTTTCACAAAGTGTAGACTAATTTTGCAAACGGTCGTATATCAAAATAATTCCCAAACGTACTGTTTTCTTTGCAAATTTTACTTATTGCTTTATTCCATTTAAAGAAAATTCCGGTCCAAATAATTGACTAGGAGTATCTTTCTCTTATACGCATTGAAAAGACAACATTAATATGTAATTAATGTAATTACAAAATAATAGTTTCATGACTTCGCTAGGGTAGAATATTCCCTGGAAACTCATCTAGAATGTAATGATATCATTTTTCTCTTTGAATTTTCCTTAATTATATTTCTCTCTTGATACTCTTCTTTGATTTCAACGGATGTTTTAATGATATTTTGTAGTCGACTTGTTACCTACCTATTGGTTGCTTTTTGTAAGACAAAGGTTTGGATTGCCTTTGGGATCGATGGAGTAAAGGTCATGTTACTTAAAACAGAGAAAACCAATTTCCGCTTAAACTTTAGTTAGGATTTGAAATTGAACTTGGCCTATAGGTAGGGTAGAGAAAGAAAAGTTGCGATTATATTATAATGGGGTCAATCTGAGTCAGTTTCAAGGTAAGCATAACTTAATTAATCTGGCGCATTTGGCTTTAAAGCGTTGGTCTGGAGTATATTTTTGTAAAGTTGAAAAGCCGGATCGTAGTTCAAACTCCTGGTCCATCCCTATCCTGGTATTACTTTTTTGTTTTGGTACAAAAAGCGTCATTTCGATAGTGTCGCTAAAAAGACACTTCACTGTTATTACAAAGATGTGATATTAGTTAGTATTGACTTACTGTCACTTTACTTGGTGCATAGCAAACTTATATGAGGAACTGGCTTTGGATTTAATTTGGGGGTCACTGTTACTAAAAGCAGAAAAAATGTTTCCACTCAATATCGATAGTTTGGATACATCTGATATTGCAAATTTGGTGTGTAGATAGTTTGTATAAACCACAAAAGTTGAGAATGCATTTTAGGCCAATCGGGCCAAAGTCAAGGTCACTGTTACTAATAATAGAAAAAACTCTCGACTAATATCTTTAGTTTGAATATACCTATCTTTAGAACTTGGTATGTAGGTACATTGTATTGAGACGAAGGTTGAAATTATACACGTGTCAAGGTCACTGTTACTAAACTAGAATAAAATAACGATAAAAATATAATAGTGGAAATTGTACTTTTAAATATATAACAGTCTTCTAAGGCAACAGCTAATTTTAGCCAGTATCTTGAAAGTTACAAAAAAAACCAGGGTTTTGAAATATAATGAAAGCTCAGACTTTTGAATCTTATTATGAAATTTTAATACGAATTATTTAAAGCATCTCATTTTTGACTTATTTTACGACCACAAAATTATCATTTTTAAAAAGTCACAAAACTCACCTTTTTTAAATTTTCTATCCAGATAAATTTGATCTTAACAAAAAAAATCAAATATCGAAACGTATCTAAACACTTTTGTTTTGTTAAGGTTTAGCAGTATATCACAAAATAGCAGATTTTTTTAGTAAATGAACAGCACCTTGAGACACAACTTATCTGTCCAATACATGCTTTACTGTTCTGTCCCACAGAGTTGGATACTTAAAATATTCTTAATGAGTTGTCCCCCTTGGAATAAGAATGTCATTTGTAAAGAAATAAATGTAAACATTTGTCAAAAACGATGTTTTACCTAGTTATGTAAAGTTTAAACACTCGCACGATGTTGCAAATGTATCAAAACGAAGACATGTAACAGCTTTTTCAAAATGGTGAGTTTTTAAAGGCGCTGAACTGTCCAGAAGTGTGGCCCCTTCATGCAGTCCCTTTCCGGAATTAAATACATACATGAATAAATTGACAATGGTTTTGTAGAATAATATAAATGTTTTATATGCTGTTAAATTTTCATGTAAAACAACGCTTTCATTCTATGATTTGATGACGTTCGAACTTTTTTCTCCGAAACATGGACCTATACCTTAAAGTTAGAAAGAAAATAAAAGTTTGCAGAAATGAGGTATCTCTACCTATAATTCCGTTTAATCAAAATTCGCTCTTTTGGGTTAACTACACACACATGCGGTTACTATTAAAAATCTTCATATACTCATAATTTGACGCAGAAAATACATTCTTCATTGAACAATAACAAAAGCAATGAAGTCACGCAATAAATTTATTTGTCGTTTCAAAGTATATCTGGATGTGTTTTACCACTTTCGAAATATTTTGACATTGACTGGGTCATATAAAAGACGTTCACGCCAAAATAATTAGTTCGCGTGTCATTTTTAAAATATGAAGCCTACAATAAATGTTTCAGAGATCTCCGATTTCTGATAAAAAAAATGTGAGTCTGTTTCCTTAATTGATAAAGATGAAGAGATATCTAAATAATTCATATTTTGCGACTTTTTCAAAATAAGTTGAGATATCAAGATGCTTGAATAACTTGATTTTGCTGTATCGAGTGCCGAACGTCGCCGCGCCAAAAGTTGTGTCGCTAAACCTGCCCGTCCAAACGTCTCTGAGCCAAAATGATATCCTCGTCCCTCAGTCAGTCAGTCCGCCAGTCTCACATATTTAAAATTATGTTCACATTCTTCGTTAATAGATAGTCTTAGAAAGCGCAGGTACAACTGTTCTCTGATTTATGGCAATTGATTTTTGCAGAACGAAATCCAAATCTGAGCTTGACTTTTGAGACAGGTCCAGGTTTTGCACATGACACATCGCCTCTTTGTGGTGAACATTTGTTTCAAGTAATGCTATAATCCTCTAAACAGGGGAAGACCATGTCAATACCAGATATCCCGAATTTGTCTTCCACCCACAGGCTATTTGCCCGCCCAAGTGAAAATGCAGACTTTAAAACAAATTGCCCCCGATTGAAATGGTAGATAGAACATTTGCTACCCCCACAGTAGTTTTTATGAAACCGACATATGCCCCTCCCCCGCTTCCAAGAGATTTGTTCATAAAATATTGTTTAAGATCTCATCTAAAGACAATTATTTCATTGCAGGTTCCAATATTTTGATTGTAACATATTTTTAAAACTTTTCTAATTTACACCTCTTATATGACAACAGAAACAATAAAAATGCGTTAAACAGTGCATATCATAAAGCACATAAAGTTTGCGGTTGAAAACACATTCAGTCAACTTTTGTTTAAATTTTGGTGAGCTTCTGTCCATCTAAAATTTACCCATAAAACTACCCTATGATGCTGTAGTATTTGATGTTCTATTTACCCTTTACATGTACAACCGAACCTTAGTCAATAAAGTGCGGGGGAACATTGTGTGAACTTATTCGTAACGGGTAATAAAGTTGTTATAGCATTTGGTTGTGTGCCTGGCTCATTCTCCGGAGGATGGTCAAACATAAAATAACAATACAATCTTGTCAAATATTCTGGCATGTAATTTTGTTCTAGACATTTTAGTACCAGTGGTGTAACCTATGCCCATACAAAACACATTAAAACAGCAAACAAAACATACAGCTAATGGTAAAGAGTAAAAGTAATAAGGAACTTTTATATTCTTTCAGTTTCTATATACAGCTCTACGACCGTCCTTCTGCAACTAAAAGTGATATATTAATTTTGTCAAAATAAATTATATGTTTCCTTTTTTAGTCTGAACATAGAGTTAAATGTGTAACTGTGCAAGGATATTGCGTTGATTTGTTTAATTGTAGCCGTTATGTTTTTGATTCATCAAAAGTGTTTCATTTTACTTATTCAACTTTTTTTTGCTACACGAAGATAGGCAGAAACAACATCATAATATTACATGATGTAATAATGTTATTAAGTTCTTTGTATAATTTATATGTAAACAACATGACCTTTCTTGTTGTTTGTCTGCATGTGGTCGTAGTCAGTTTCTGATGGATGTACACTGTATATAAGGAACTTAATATTGCAAGAACTTTGTCATTCCTTGGTCAAAATTGATGAAATAAGCTCAGTCAAATTCATTGAAATTGTTTTCAAAACAAATTTTCTGTTGATATCGCTAGATGAAAGGATTGTGTAATCATCCTCGCGTCATCTATACAGCATGATATATAATGATGGTATGTTTTGAAGAAGATGATGATGATATTTTGGTAATATAATGATGATGTATGTGTGTTGTTTTTTATGATTCTGTTGGTAATGATGATTATTATGATGGTTATATAGCGATGATGATGCTCTGATAATATAGTGATACGTTGTTGATATTGATACGATGATGATGATATGATGATGATAGCATCATCATGATGAGAAGACGATGATTATGATAAAGGCATGATATAATGTCAATATAACGATGACGGATATAATATGATGATGATACGATGATGATGATATGATGATGGTGATAAAATGATAATCATATGGTGATGTTTACAATATTATCTGATGATGATATAATATTATTACACTACGGTGATGATGATGATGATGTTATGTTATGATAATATTATAATGATATGTTATTTTATGATGATATTATGATGATATTGATATAGTATGATGAATTTGATACGATATGAAGGTGATGATATGATGATGGTGATGCTTTGATGGTGATAATGATGTTGATGATGATGTTATGATACTTATGATGAAATGATGATGATAATATTACATGATGATATATTATGGTACGATGGTGACGTTGATAATGATGATGATATTCTGATTGCGATATGAGGACGACGATGATGATCACTTACTTACCTGAATATATTTGTTATAATGCTCCATATTACGAAATCGTTTTAATGTTACGTAATTATGTACTAGTATTCCATATTTCAACCGATACTCAGACTTCAGGGTGATACGTTAGGTAAAATGAATCAAAGGTAAAAGGTAAAAGATGGATAAACGGTTAAATCAGTTTTGTCAGACTCTTAGTTTAAAATCAATACTGATATATTCATAATCATATTTATTTAAATTCCTATTAAGTAACCCGCTGTGGTCGACAGGTTTATGTCACATGCTTCAGATCACTTTTCCCTCTCTGTTGTGGGTTCGAGCCACGGTCAGGATCAATGCAGCAATCAATAAGCAATCCAGCCAGCATTCGCTTTTCTCTATCTAATACGGGCAAGGCTGTGGCTTCAGTTCGCACTTACGAAATTGCAGTCATTCGGATTCGAGCCTGAAGAGATTATGATGTCAAGTTTCGTATTATTTCTGTCAACACATATTAATAGACAAGGCATTGGGTTATGTTATGTCACAATGTTTAAATTGTTTTTATTTGTTTAACATCTCAAATCGTTTGTTTTAAATTTCAATACAAGAAAACATGACATCTAATTTCAGCTACAAATATGAAGGTTTCTGTTACTGCACTACAGAATCTGGATGGAACTTCATTATGATAAAGGGTAAAACAATCATCTTGTTTAATTCTAGAACCAGAAAAGATGAGTTATATACTTTTAAGCTCATGTAATAAACATACAATTTTGACACGGTATTCATTACTAAGAATTTCCACACAAAAAATAATAGGATTTTATATAATATAAATCATTTCAAAAGTCTCTCATGCGCTTGCGCATTACATTGAAACAATGTATATTTTTTTTTTATATCATAAAGATACTTTGCAAAATATCAAAATTTTAGTACGTTAGATAATAAAATACATTATGCACATACCACATAAATTGAATGTCTTACCTAATTTTATCGTATTTACACAACAACATTGTGGTAGCTGATTGGATTAATTTCATTTCATAAAATATTCAGTCGTCCTCAGTAACATATGCATTTCGGCTTGCAATATAGCACTTTATAAAAGCAAACACTGAACATTCGCCTTACTTTTCCCAACAAATCTCTGCATTGTGCCAGTTTCTTCGTTGGCAGCTTATATCATAGGCATCTACTTGTTAGCGTTGCCTGTAAGTCTCTATATATGCTATATATATTTCGCTAGTGACTTTTCTTCTGTTCATATTCATTTCTATAAATTCAAACATGCTGTATGCCATAATATCAATGAAATAAAGCCGCGGCCAGATCTCGTCTAGGTCTTTGTGTTTTAAATTGTTGTTTTTTGAATGCTAATAAGAATACTTTAAGAATATTTGTACGGCTGTCACAGATATAGTGAATCTCATAAAATCTCAGTATATTCAACCTCGGCGGTAACCTGTCTTAAGCTGGTCCTTGCATCAAGCAGTCACGGTAGGCACACTATCCGAAAGATGTTTTGTCCTCAACGTTACCTGACCTAGGCAGCCGCCTGCCTTTGGCAGCCGCATGGGTCCATTCCTCTTTGGGCTGTTAATACATCTTTAGCCGTATATAGTTTATAATTTTGAGGTTGCGAGTTTATACTTTTGCGGGTACGCATACGTTTAGGTTCAAAGAGTATCTCATGTGGTAAAGTTCAGAAAATTAAAAGATGTTCACACAAAAGCTATGTGTAAATGTAAAAGTTATGTGTCCTATCTATGCGATCCTATTTTGTCGTTCACCAAAAAAAAAAAAAAAAATCATTTCTTAAATGTAAAACAAACATACTGGCATTTTCTTTTTGTTTTATGATTTTTCGATCAGACTGTTTACATGTTGTAGTTCTGTGCCATTGTAAAATATGTCTAGAATTTTCAAATGACAACACCAGACAGACATAATTTGCTGTTACCTTTCGATAAGGTCATATTACGTAAAACTGTATCAGATTCAAATCAAAATATTATGTTACAGATTTGCTCTCAATTTTTAACAGTGCGAGTCTGTGAGAGTCCGTCTTAAATCTAGATTATTACTGAAAGTGTATCGTAGGCTAATTAGCAATAAATGATTTATCATTGCATTTAATGTTGGTCAATTTTTGATGTTAGTACATATCATAACCTTGTTTGTGGAATTTAAAAAATATCCTGATTGACTTATAAAATTATTAGAACTCTGGGGTCATACCAATTATTTATTGGTATTAAAATTATAATTTTGGTTAGAACCTCAAAATATTGCACAAAACACACTGTATCCACTTTGTCCAAAACCAAATACGTTCGAAACATTACATCAGTCCTGTAAACTTTATACAAGAAGTCGGGTTCAGACAAGTTATAATGTAATATCATAAAATATTACTTGGACAAACTTATCTCAAAATGTAACAAATAAAATGTTGTATTTACTACAACATTTACTCCGGTCTGTGTAGCAATTATTTATTTTATGAATTTATTTATTCATTTTTGTACTTTTATTCTTGTCAAAAACTATACCTCAAAACTGAAAGCGTAAAGTGGCTTCCACGGAATAAGTGATGCATTTTTGTAAAGGTCAATAAAAGTGTACAGTCAGTCCGGGATTAAAACCCGGGAACCATCGCTTTCAGGGTTGTTGTCTACCGACCGATCTAACCGGACAGCTTGACACAAGGTCTCCTCTTATATGACCAAGTCTGTACCACAGCACAAGTCCGTAC
Organism: Mercenaria mercenaria; assembly: GCF_021730395.1. NCBI lineage: Eukaryota > Metazoa > Mollusca > Bivalvia > Venerida > Veneridae > Mercenaria > Mercenaria mercenaria. Next base: position 78,227,420 of record NC_069367.1, on the reverse strand, counting down.
CACAGCACAAGTCTGTACCACAGCACAAGTCCGTACCACAGCACAAGTCTGTACCACAGCACAAGTCCGTACCACAGCACAAGTCCGTACCACAGCACAAGGAAAACGGGAAAAGCTCTGTGCCGCGCAGTCAAATTTACTAACATAGCCTCATTTATAGTAAACAGATGTACTCTCATCGTCAGTCAATCTATGCAGCTGTCGAATGATCTGAAGCTCTGATTTGTACTCACATTCTCTACTTTTCATTTGTGAGATCTTTTTCTCATACTTTGCTCAGGACGTTTGAAAGGCTATAATAGGCGAGAGAAGCGAGAGAGGCGAGGGGAAATTTAAACCACAAGAATCTATGTTTATTACAATGACAGTACTTGTTTAATCTAGATACGAGTATCATTGCAAGTTTTTCGTAATTAGCCACATTTTTATCAAAGCACTTCATGCGGGCCAACCACATTTGATACATGTCGTAGATTTAAACAAAAGATAATAAGTAAGGGTAGATTTCTCGGAAGCACAGAGCACTATAAACACAGCCTCAGCGCCACGCATTTGCAAAGTAGACCCACAAGAAGGAGAAGCTGTAACGGAAAAATATTACAGACGGGTTGCTTCAAAAATTCAACAAGTGCATTTTAATTTTATGCAAAATATAGATAGAGTGGGAGGAAGGGGTAATGGGCAGAAAGGGAGTAGGGGAGGAGGTTGAAGGGGGAAAATAGAACAAGGATGAGTATACAAAGGGAATGCTACGTTCCTTAATCACAGTTACACTGATCACATGATGATTTAAAACATATCATTAAACCGTTGTAAATGCCGATAACTTAGCCCCAATGTTTCAAAATAAAGGTTCTCGTAGAAATTGATTTTTCCGCAACACAGTTATAGTTACCCAAGTCGAAGTTGCGCACCATTCAAATAACATAGCGAGATTTATTTCTCTTTTTTTTTTTGGAAATTCCTTATTTCTGTAAAATTCAGTTTATGGTGTAACAAGTTAAGATATGATTATCACTGCATTACACTATTTTTCAATTGAACTGATACTAAATATTGAATTTAAAAACACGAGAGATACATACACTGCCCGAACAGTCATGATAGCAAATACGGGACCCATATGAGACCCTTCTGGGAAGCATATTGATTCAATACCACAGACATGTATTAAATTCAAAGAAAACATAAAAAACGAGTCTTTATTATTAATAAATTTCTAGTGCAGGACAAATATATGTAATCCTTTATACAACATAAACTGCCTTGCTCAAAATGAGAAGCATTATAACCTGATATGAGGTATTCATAATTAACAGGCAATAAACTATTCCTCAGCCACATTTTGGTTAACGAAAAATGGGAAACTGATATACACCATCAATTTAAAACTTATGTTTTATGGACTTTTCGTAGTAAGTCATGATCTGACAGAACTACAACCTGTCTTAATTAGCTTGCATAAGAATATCACTAAAAAGCAAACTTAAAAAAGAATAGTTTAATCAAGAGTAGTTGAAGACCATGGACTTTGAAATTATAAAAAGAAAACAAAAAACTAAAGATTAATGAAAGTGGTAACAGATTTATCATGAATATCTTGTGCACAGCCCTCCTCTTCACACACCTAAAACGTTCCCCATGCTAAAGTTGACAAAGGCGGACACAATCCCCACTTCTCCTTTGATTTTCTTATCCAATTATACCCAAATGATTCAGTTATTTTTTTTGATGGTTATTAAATCTTAAGTTTTGATTTAACAATATCAAAATGATGGGATGGGTTGGTGGCTGCAGCGGTCAAATCTAACAGGGGTGTGTGTGGGGGGGGGGGGGGGGGGGGGGGAAGTGGGGGGTGTACTGAGAGGGAGGTACTGTACACTCATTATTTTTCTGTTGTTCAGACCATGATCTGAATATTTATGTGGGATCCAAATTTATTTTGTTTATTCTATTAATTTAACGTTGTTGATTTCTGTGTATGGTTTAATTTTGATTATATTAAAAAAATTAAGATTATGCCTCAAAATATAAACATTAGCTAGAGATATATGAGATTATTTCCCTTAAGTAAATAAATACCAGATGTAGTTTAAGTTTTCTTGATACGATGCAGTGCTTATGATTTTGGATTTTATTTTTAAATATGAAAATCATTTAAAAAGGGAATTTCCGTCAAAGTTCCAAAGGATCTTCTTATAGATTTTATTTACAATTTAAGGTATCGTGTAATACTTTTATTTCTGATTTAAGAAACAGTCTCGCCACGTGATATTTGTCCGCGTGCGTACTAGTTATGGCATTGTTGATAAGAGGGCAAATGTCAGCAAGTCACATGCATCTTATATGTTTCTGTAACGTTTATGGCTAAGTCTAATCAGACGGCAACCTCGAAATCAGATGTTTTAAAAGTCCAGTGTTATGGTATTGATCACCAAGGTGATCTACGATCTATTGTCAGTTGCATAACAATTACGTAATACTTTCTAGTATGTTTCTAAAAATAACTTCAGTGACAAAAAGCCCCGTCAAGAAATCTACATACCACAGCTATTGAAGAAAAGATATTTTGACACTGTCGGATAAAATGAAAGAAAATATGACATTTTCATAAGCGCGAAACGACATTTAAAGTCGTATTAATTGCGTTACTGTAAGTTAGAATACAAAATTGTATTATTCGTCTGTTTCTGGTTATTTTAAGTCATCAGTAAGTGTCAAAGTCCTCCGTTACCATTACAGTCCTCTATTATTATTACAGTCAACTGTTATATTTAAGTCCTCCGTTATTATTACAGTCATCCGTTGCCATTAAGTCATCCGTTATTTTTACAATCATCCGTTACCATTACAGTCCTCCATTATTATTAAATTCATCCGTTACCATTACAGTCATCCGTTATTTTTACAATCATCCGTTACCATTACAGTCCTCCATTATTATTACAGTCATTCGTGACCATTACAGTCATCCGTTATTTTGACAGTCATCCGTTATTTTTTACAGTCATCCGTTACCATTACAGTCCTCCATTATTATTATAGTCATCCGTTATTTTTACAGTCATCCGCTACCATAACAGCCTCTATTATTATAAAAGTCATCCGTTACCATTACAGTCATCCGTTATTTTTACAGTCATCCGTTACCATTACAGTCATCCGTTATTTTTGCAGTCAACTGTTATATTTAAGTTCTCCGTTTTTATTACAGTCATCCGTTACCATTGCAGTCATCCGTTATTTTTACAGTCATCCGTTACCATTACAGTCATCCGTTACTTTTGCAGTCAACTGTTATATTTAAGTTCTCCGTTTTTATTACAGTCATCCGTTACCATTACAGTCATCAGTTATCATTGCAGTCATCCGTTACCATTTCAGTCATCCGTTATTATTAAAGACTTAGTCATCCACTATCATTACAGTCATTCGTTATCATTACAGTCACCCGTGTTCATTGCAGTCATCCGCTACTATTACAGTCATCAGTTATCATTGCAGTCATCAGTTTTCATTACAGTTATCCGTTACCATTTCAGTCATCCGTTACCATTACAGTCATCCATTGCCATTACATACATCCGTTGTCATTACAGTCATTCGCTACTATTACAGTCATCCGTTATCATTACAGACATCCTTTATTATTACAGTCATCCGTTGTCATTACATACTTCCGTTGCCATTACAGTCATTCGCTACTATTACAGTCATCAGTTATCATTGCAGTCATCAGTTATCATTACAGTTATCCGTTACCATTTCAGCAATCCGTTACCATTACAGTCATCCATTGCCATTACATACATCCGCTGCCATTACAGTCATTCGTTACTATTACATTCATCCGTTATCATTACAGACATCCGTTATTATTACAGTCATCCGTTGTCATTACAGTCATCCGTTGTCGTTACAGACATCCGTTATTATTGCAGTCATCCGTTGCCATTACAGCCGTCCGTTGCCATTACAGTCATCCGTTATTATTACAGTCATCCGTTGTTATTACAGACATCCGTTATTGTTACAGTCATTCGTTGTCATTGCAGTCATCCGTTGCCATTACAGTCATCCGCTACTATTACAGTCATCCGCTTCTATTACAGTCATCCGTTATCATTACAGTCATCCGTTACCATTACAGTCATCCGTTGCCATTACAGTCATTCGCTACTATTACAGTCATCCGCTACTATTACAGTCATCCGTTATCATTACAGTCATCCGTTACCATTATACAGTCATCCGTTGCCATTACAGTCATTCGCTACTATTACAGTCTCATTACAGTCATCCGTTATCATTACAGTCATCCGTTGCCATTACAGTAATCTATTATTAATACAGTCAACCGTAAATATTACAGTTCTCCGTTCTTACTACAGCCATTGATTTATTTTATTGTTAGCAATCCCCGTTATTTAAAACATTTAAAGTTTTAAAGTCCTCCGTTACCTTGGCAGTCCTCCGTATTTATTACAATCTCCCCACCCCACCCTCCGCTAATGGAGCATTGTTCTGTTATTGTAACAAAAGAGTTACTTTTTTCACCACACCCATTATATAAAATCATAAAGAAAAATATTCAAACCGAAAATACCCTTTGATATGAAAGTGGAACTAGTGCGACGGAGGTATTAATGCTTTTATTGCAATGTAGCAATCGTGCATGTCGAACAACTGTTTTTGAAAACAAAAGTCATTGTCAGTAATTACAGTAAAACAATAGTGCCAAAACAATCGTTTAAATATTTTTCTGAAATTTGAAACTAGCGAACTTATAGTTTAACAAAAATCGTGTAATTATCAAATGGAAATTTGTGACCTTAGATCAAAATAACGTGTGATAAAAGTAAATTTTAATGGGGTATCTGCCGTGTACGTTTTATCTTTCTGTTTCAAGAACAATAAAATGTCGCCCTTGTTTTTATCTTTCCTGTCGTCTGCGCGTATAAGTAACTAAAATGTAATTTGAATCAGTTTGTAAAAGGAATTATTTATTTAGGTAACCCACTCAATTAACCCATGGATTTGTCGAAAGAAAATAAAAACGCAAAAACAAATAACGCGCAGAAGAGGACATACAGAGATTTCTGGAGGTAATGATTAATTAATCATTTAACTACTTAAGTAATTGATGTTTGGAGTAAAACAAAAACATTTTATATTTAACTGATATTGAGAAAGAGTAATTTTGTTAATAATAATAATAGTTAAGGATAAATAATACATAAATAATAATTATCATGATAAATTTTATTACTATCGTAATGATTGTGACCAACATTATCATAATCTTTTCACAATCTTAGTTTCATGATAATTGTCACAGGGTCAAGTGGAACTATCTATAATTGATTAAACATACGATTTCCTTTGATTTTCAGTACTAAAGAACTACTAAAGAACTATTCCAAATTTAGTAAACACTATTTTTGTTAATAATGAGAAATAAAAAGTGTAAACAAAATGACTTATTCGTAATATTTAGGCCCGTATTTTCTGAAGTATGTAAAATTGACAGACAGTAAAGAGAACGAATTTAGTTCTCAAGGTAAAATATGGACTTAACTAAACATTTTTTGTTTAAAAAAAGTATATTGAGACATAAATCGTTAATATGTTTTCAGTAGCTATATTTGTCTTTTTATCAGACAGCGTAACTCACTACCTCAGTTTCAAAAGGAAAAACCAAAGTCTTTGGACCGAGACAGAACTTTCGTAAAATCTGATAATAAGACAGCAGACAACAATTTAGAAATGTTACGTGCAGAAGATGTGAAAGAAGAATTTCTCGTCTGCAGCATTTGCACGCATGAGTTTGACGAAGACTCGCACGTGCCGAGAATTCTACCATGCCTTCATACATTCTGTCAAGACTGCTTAAGAAAGATCGTTAAGGCAAAATCAATGGAATGCCCTCTTTGTAAACAAGACCATGAGCTCCCAAGAGGCGGAATCACCGGATTTGCAAAGGATACAACCAGACGAAACCTAATTGACTTCATCAAAGTGCGCAAGCGCTCGTCCGAAATACTGTGTAAAGATTGTCCAGAAGAGCAGACGGCGACAGATTTTTGCAAGGAATGTTATATATTTATGTGCCCGGACTGTACAAAAGCACATAAAAGAAGTCTTGCGTCGAGAAAGCACAGTGTTCTTACTATTAAAGAACTGCAAAATTCTGGTATGTCAAATGTCGCAAATAGATATTTATCGTTATTTCTTCTTTTCTCTAATAGCTTCTATCCGAATTTACTTATAAAGGGGATAACACGCAAGGCGATAACTCATAACAGTATTTGATTTTGAAAGGGATACCAACTAAATGATAGATAATTAATACATTTCGAGAACTTTTCTATATATGTGAGGACTTTTTATATTCAGTTTTTATTTTTATTTTTAATAATTTTCCTCGAATCCCAATAAATACTCATCCTTTTATATCAGTCTTCATCACACTCGCATATTGAGATGAAAAAAAAATGTCCGTACAATTATCAGTAAAGTTCTCTGTTTAGTGATAAATGAAATGCAGTTCTGAAATCTTTTTTTTTTTTCGACATGTAACTGAATTTAAAAGTCGAAAACTAGAGGGGAAAAAGGTGTCATAAACGCTTTAAAGAAACAGTCCATTAATAATTCGGAAATATTAATGAATGGTTCATTCTTCATGTTTCAGTATATTCTAAATCACTGCATAATTTAAAAGATAGTAACACGTTCAAATCGTTGATGTGACACTGTGAATTCTAAATTCTTTTTTCTTACATTTTTATTCGAAGATAATGAGAAATTCTGTTCCTTAATTATGATCAAAGGTAAAACGTATCAGATTAGCGCGCACAATATTTAGATTCTTTGTTTGAATTTCAACATTTACGTTTTTTTTGCCTCTAGAGTGACAGGTACAAATAAAACATCACGCTATTTCTTCATAATTATTGACTTACGACAATATAGAGTTTAGAATAAAATGTATTTCTTTGATTAATTTTCCTTTTTTACCATCTACTACAACAGAAGTTGAATTTGAGAATCCGGTTTGTGCGGGTCCATAATTATATGGTTCGGTAACTTCTTTCTTGTAGCAAGATTGTGATTGATAAAATTGCGTTTCATTTTTCTTATTATAATAAATTTTGCAGAATGTGTCATGTGGACCATGGATCTATTTCATAAAACGTTGAAACAATATTTTATAACTGTAACATCCATCAATCTATACCTGTTATTTTCTTGCTTTGTAGGCATAGATGTATTTCGGCGAAAACTGGTTTGCAACAAGTCCGGCCACGAGGGGCAACAACTCGCCTTTTACTGTACAAAACCCGGATGTGAAACTTCAATTTGCACAGCGTGCACTGTGTGTGACCACGAAAAAGCAAAAGGCCACCAAATCATCAATGTCCAAGACCTTTACAAAGTTAAAAAAGAGGAACTGGACCATTTATTCAAAACTCTAGAGGCGGATATATCGTCTGCAAAGTTCATTCTGCAACAGACAGAACAGGAGTTACTAAATTTGGACATCAAAGAGCTTGAAATTGAAAAAGACATTGATGATACGTTTGACAGGTGTCAGAAAATGCTGTTGAAACGCCAACGTTCACTGAAGGGGCAGTTAGCAGCAATTTGCGAGCAGAAGAAAAGTAGTATACAACGACACGTCGAAATTATCGAGAACTATTTAGATAGCTCCGCAAACGCCAAAGATTTCTCACTCCATGTTATAAACCATACAGACCCGACAGAGTTTGTTCCCTTACACACAACATTGCTGCACAGACTTCAGAATATGTCACTGTTAAAGGTATGATTGCATTTTTACCTTTAATACATAATTCTATCATAAAATGCTGAGAAGTTTATAACAAATCAGATAGTCTTACCGTAATTAGGTAAAGTAATATCTAAAGGGTGCAAACCAAACTATCGCTTTTTTATTACGTTTTAGTATAAAACTTCGAAATGAACTGTCACGACCGTTTTGAATTCGGAGGAATATTAAAACCAACTACAAACACTTGATTAATATGATTTTGTCCTTCTGTGTTTCACGTTTCATTTAAATCTAAACATCGGTTTTATTTAGTTACTTGATCTCTAAATTAATTAATATATCGCCTACCAGTTAAACACAAACACTTTTTTCAGTTTGACCGACAAGTACTAAACATTGAAAGTCCAGTATTTGATAACAGCCGTATGGAGTCCGAATTTCAACTGTTTACCCGCTCCATGGGAGATATTTCTACCGTCATGCAACAAAAGAAACTTGCAATATCACGTGGTCACACTCACATTGGTCTGTCCTCTGCCTCAACCACGCGGCAAATGGCGGACGACAAGCGTTTCGGGGATATATCATGTATGTTTATCAGTACATTCATTGAATTTTGTAGTTAAATCCAAATTCAGTTAATATATCAGTTAATAAAAGTGATTGATCCTCGGATAGAATATCAGTAATACTGATTCAATAGTAAAAATAAACATTCAGTATTAATATATTTTATAGATATTATACGTATATGCCCTATCAAAATTAAATAAAATACCATCTTTCGATGAGAGAGACTAGAAAACAAACACAAAGAAACCGTTGAAGACACAATTTGCTATGACTAATATGTTTACTGAGACTGATAATAGTCAGTCATTGCTAATGTTTATAATATCATTCCAGGTCCATCATTCTATTACGATGTAGAAACTGTGCATCAGTACCGTGAAATCAGCGACAACCGTCGGGTGCTTCGAAATTACTCAACTGTCCAAAAACAGGGAAATATTCCGGGTAGCAGAAAACTGAAAAAGTATCGCGGCGTTCTTGCAAGTCGAGCATTCCATGTACCGGGGAAATTCTATTTTGAAATACTTATCACCTATAACATTGTTCGTCCGTTAGACAATATAAACTTCGTATTTGAAGTTGGTGTCAGTCGCCGCAGTGACATTGATCATAATTATTATGTGTACGATCAGCCAAACGCTTGGTCATTCTGTGGTCAACATTGCGACGACCACAAACAGGTTTGCATCTGGTGCCGGCACAACGGGTACAATTTAGCCCATGCTCCTCTCACTTCGAACACACCCGGGACAACATTGACTCGAACATTTGGGTTCCTTTTAGATGCAGATAGGAGTCAATTCACTGTTGTGGATGTGTCAAGGAAAAGAAAGTTCCACACGTTCCAAGGGGTAGATTTTAACCATGGACTCTGGCCAGTGTTTGGTTGTCACTGGCCTAGTAAAGTAAAACTTGAAATGTTGCTGAAAACAGGAAGAGATATTGAGAACATTCCAAGCATAATCCATGCAGTTTAGTAAACATATAAACATGATTAAAAAACGAAATTGAAAATCGGAAGTATCTGATCCTGTCATGACACAAATATAGAGAAGTGTGTGTAACATTAATACCAAAGAGCTCCTCTGGGGATTCTTGATGATACAAAGTATAAAAATGTAACACTTGATAGACGCATTATTAAGGACAGTTTGCATTAGGTCACACTCATCACTGTAGAATATTATATAAATATCATATGGCAGCGTGTGTGACATTGATATTGTCAACCCGAGGGCAGAATGTCATCCGAGGCGAAAGCCGAGTTGTGACGTTCTGTTTCCAGGGTTGACAATATCAATGCCACACACGCTGTCATATGATATTTATTTTATTATACCGAACAAAACTAATCACATAAAAAAGTTTTAAAAAATGTTTTTAATTCATGTAATTCAACAGTTTCATCTTAGCGCGGTAATCGCCTGTGTACAAATTGAATAGTGACGTCATTACTATATGTGTACATGGGAGGCAATCATTTCATGATTTGGCTAAAAAATTGAAGCAGTTATTTGCTCTTATATGACATTCAAAATATCAGCGCGGTCACATGACCTGACAGTCACATTCGCTTGGTCACGTGTCAAAATGGTTGAAAATGTTTCTGATAGTCAAAATATCTCTTTCTCGGGTAATGGGATTTTATCATTGTAGACAAAAATGAGGTACAAAATGTATAATAAACATGATTATGCAGCTGTATATACGCAAAAATTGAAACAAAAACAGTCGAACCTGTCTGTAAAGACCACCTCTGAGAAATGAACAAATGATCTAAGTTGACAAGTGGTCTCTCAACACAGGTAAATCTAAGCTATTTGTGGAAACTGTAAAATGATTTTTTTTCGGCGACGCCGTCTAAATTCGTTTTCGTTACCTATGCCACGTGACTTCAGTTTGCAAATCAAACTACTTGATAACGCATTATAGATAATTTATTAAAATGGAAGATTTATGCAACACTCTGCCTGATTGGACGAGAGTGTCAATTTCTTTCACTCTGTTGATTTTGCTACGCTGAGTGAAATGTAGACAAAGCGTTTATCCTAAACGACGCTGTTCACAGTTTTAAAGCTAACTTTGGCTCAGTATATTTAGCAAGAATATTGATATATCTCAAAATGATAAGTAAGTTTAATAAATATGATAAAAACCTGTCCAAATACCAACATATATCAAATTAAAGAAAGAGCTGAATACGGTCTGCGTATCACATGAATAAGGGTGTGATAAGAGTCTTTTATGTAGAGAAGTGCTTTTTAAAAGACTTTCCTTGTTACAATTGTCGTCTGTATATGAAAAGGTTTCTTGCTTTTGTGACTTATTCAGATTGCATATTAAAAAGAGTACTTGTTTGCTTTGATATATTTTTCTTTAGTATAGTATGCAAATATTGAACTCAGTTGAAATCTGTTTTATTATATATATGCTATATAATGACTGAATCTCATTACACTGAAATGAAGGTATGCTGCATACAGTTTATCTATGTGATATCACTACGGTCAAACTTTGCTTATGAAACAGAAATATTGGTATAATTACAATTGTATGTTTTGCTTGACCTTCACTTTTTTATAGGTGTGACGTCATTGTCCAAAGATTCATGAATAGCGAATATGCATTTGTTAAAGCGGGATCAGTTGGCCTATTTTAGAAATAAATAAAAATAACAAATAAAAAAATCCTTTAATTGATTTTTTCTCATGTATTCTAATCAAACTTGATTTGTAGCATCTTTATAAGGCCCGCAGCCAACTTTGTTCAGCTGGGACATTTAACCCTTTTAGGTGCTGCTAGAGCTAAAACTAGAAATGCCTTTATACAGCGTCTCATGAACAGCTTGATGGATCTTTGTCATACTTGGTCTGGAGCATCATTATAAGGTCCTTTTCCAAATTTATTTATATAGGAACTTGGGCCATATTAGGGACCACTATAGCTAAAAGTAGATATGCCTTTCTTCGCATTAACCACTAAAATGTAATGGATTTTTATCAAACTCGATGTGTAACAATATCGTAAGGTCTCCTGCCATTTTGTTACAAATGGGGATAGGGACTAACTTAGCTAAAAATATAAACACGTTTAATGACCTCTTCTCATGAACCGCTTCATTAATCTTCATCAAACTACTGCTGTAATTATTCGTCTAAGGATAAACGAAACAAAATTGCAACCCTACGAAACCTTTGCGAAAAATTAAAAGAGAACCATCTTAATTGTTAAAGTGCGGTGTTTAGTTTTGCAATTTGAAAAATGTTAGATGAAAGATGAATGTTAGATGAAAAATTCATAAACTTCTTTCCTTATTACAATTCGCCGACCATCATTTTTAAAGATATTTCTTGTTTCGTTATGTATTAATTTTCATTAGTTTCGCTATAGCATTAATCAGCGAAATAAAATCCCAACGAAAGAATAAAATTCCAATTCATTTTATTTTCTAAAGTTAAAACATAAATTCATGTCATCGCGAGGTAGCCGTGTTTTCTTTTCAAAAGCACTATATGTCATGCCCTGGAAATTAAATGATTTCAAAGTAAACAGAAAGAGACGGTTTTATTGTAGTAGCCGTTATCAAGAGGTGGTCTTTAGCACAGATTTGACTGTAGTTCATTTGAAAAGTAAAAGACGTATTTTTAAAGGCGAAACTCACACGTTTGCCAGAAAATTACTTCATTTATCATACTGTATCTGAGAATCACGTATATTGGCAACAGGAAGTCTCTCTGGGCAAGTGATTAAGGTCGCTGTGTATAAATTACTGGTCCCCCATTGCAGTTGTTCAAACTTTGCTAATGGTGTCAAATTATTTCATGTAAGAAAGGCGTCAAATTAGTTCGTCGAATGTCGCTTATATTTACCCTCTTGATGTGCGCCTATATTAAATTGAAAACATCTTTAATGTAGGGATTACGCATGTCTTTTCGTGTTATAACATCTGCAATTGGTCTCGGGATAAAGAACGGATGTATATCATTTATATATACAACAAGTGTAGATGCTTATATGGTAGAAAGACTATCTTACACATCTAAGCACTTTTGCTGCATAACGTTAAACGTTCAGTTGCAGATTGTACAGTAATAAAAATACTATTGACCTTTGACAGCTGTAGTACATAGCAAAGCCCATTTTACATAAGAATTTCTCATTATATGCTTATAAATGACCTATAAATCAGAAAAACTGCAAAGAGAAGTAGTGGTAATGTATCTTCTTAGACAGATTTTTTGTCGGGCATATTGCTACTATGGAAATTCTTTCAAAACTGGCGGCTGAAATATGGGGAGGGATACATGTGTAATTTGGTTTGTTTATATTTTTGTAATTTAAATACAAAAAAAAACTACTTGAAAGTGCTACCGAATTGTCAGGCATAGATCCACAATGAAACAAAAACTAAAAATGGCTTACATAAAACATGAAAATGCCATCTTACTGGTACAAAAGGATGATTTCATTCTTTCCGCCATTATCTGTTTGCCCTGAAGTGGTGCTTGATTACCTGTTTATTACTATTACATGTATTCCATGTAAAACTGGGATGTTGTCGAATTTAAACGAATATTTTGGCAGGGGGTATTAATTTGACAATTTAAATATCATTCAGTTTTACTTGAAACGACGTCTACTGGCAAGGAAATATCCTCTCATTTCAAATTTTGAACCATAAAAGATTTTCAAAATTCTTTTGTTTGCAATACAGTTACATAATAATTATTAGAAAAATCATTATACTTGATCAAACGCCTTAAAATATTTGGAGTTTCATTCCGCTAGTCTGTCAAAAGGGAGAAAACCAGTACATAACATATGTTAGAACTTATAAGTGAAAGGTTTCCCTTTATGCAAGATGATGTTTTTCTGTTGGAAACTATACTGGCACTTTGGTTGCTACTGGCACGTTATTTCGAGTTATTTTGGTTTAATGATTTGTATGTTAGCTGCAAGAATAAACTGACATAATTGCAATATGACTGTAAGGTATATCAATAAAAACCAACAATCTATTTTAACAGGAACCGCAGTCTGCTTTGTTAGCCTGCTAAATTTCTAAAATGGACTGGTCCATCATTCAGTTTGGGTTGTACCATTTATTATTCAAAGAGGTGTTCGCTGTGTAGCGAACAGTGCATACCATGATCTGCACATCTGTGCAGGTTGATCTTGGTCTGCACTGGTCGCAAAGGCAGAATCACTTGCCTGCAGCAGGCTAAAGGTTAAACAATTTAGCACATAATAATAACCTGTTAGCTGTACGTATTCCAGCACAAAAAATCAGGACACCGGCTTTCGTCAGTTAATGGTATAGACTGATGTAGAATTTGACTTTCATGCCCTTGTACTGTTAGTTTTGAGCCCAAGTATGACACGTTTGCTGGAAACGTGTGAGTCTGTTCGACTTTAAGATAAAGTCTCAATGCAATATGAAAGCATTATTTTGTACAATTTTAGTATTTATTTTATCAGTAGAACACGTATATAAGAAGTGACATACTCATCCATGTTGTTTTCATAGCTAAATTTAAACCAGTGGCCTGTCGCTTCTGACAATTGACAATAAATAACAAATGCTAATTGAATGGGATAAGGCCGTGACTATATTGTTACAGAAAATTAATAAATGGCATATTGTACGAAATAATAGTATCAAGAAATGAAGCAAGAAATGGTTGTTTCCAGCCCAAATGCATAGAAACAAAACTGGCAACGCTATGATGCTAAAGCTGTCATGATAAGCACACGTGCACTAGATACAAAGTGCTATGCAATCCATCTACCTAACATCCGAGACTAAATGCACAACGAATTTGCAACATAATCAGGATGATTTTATCTCTGATGACGTAAACTATGCCAATGATTATAGACTCAATATGCCATACCGAAATGCACATAGTGTGTTTAGGGCCACCAAATATTTTATAAAATAAAATTTGCCCATATAACTGTACATTAAATATCATATCTACTTATTAATGATAACCGCAACCATACATTTCTTTTATAATATCAGATTTTTCGGCTTATTAACTTTCAAGGGTGACAATAAAAGCTTCATTCAGCTATATTTGACCATTGTTATTTCTCTTGTTTTTATTTAATCCACCGAAAGCCACTGTTTCCAATATTATACAGCAGTTACTTTATCCCTTATGAATGTGTTTGGTATAACCCGAGAAAGGCCAGGCAGTACTCTTGATAAACAACGTAGTTAACAATCCAGCCATTAAGTATGTTTGAATAGAGCAACTCATAATTTTGCTTTATAGTTTTTGCTTTCCCTTCTAGGAAAGTTTTCCTTTGATAACAGCAGTTTAAAGTGAAAGAAATCAACCGAGGTCATGCCACTCCGCCACTCACAGCGTACTGTTTGAATTGACAGTCCGCCAATCCTAGTGTACTGCTTGATTCGACAATGCTCCGCCACCATGCTACTCCTTGTGTACTGTTTGAAATGACAGTAACTGTTCTTCTCCCTTAAGAGAGGATGTAGAAGCTGTATATTAAGCGTACATTTAAACAAAATAAAATGAGCCGTGCCATGGGAAAACCAACATAGTGGGTTTGCGACCAGCATGGATCCAGACCAGCCTGCGCATCCGCGCAGTCTGGTCAGGCTCCATGCTGTTCGCTTTTAAAGCCTATTGGAATTGGAGAAACTGTTAGCGAACAGCATGGATCCTGACCAGACTGCGCGGATGCGCAGGCTGGTCTGGATCTATGCTGGTCGCAAACCCACTATGTTGGTTTTCTCATGGCACGGCTCAATTAATTTTTCTAATTGATTCATTTTGTTGGGTTTAACGTTACGCAATCAAATATCTAAAGAATAGAATACTGTACAATTATTCAGTTATTGATGACTTCGTTCTTACGATAAAGTCACAAAACACATGGCTCAAGGTTTGGCACTGTGGACGAGAATTATTAACTGGATGGCGGCAGTAAGATAGATAGCACAGTCCCCAGTCGATAAAACTAAATTGGATAATTACCGTTCTCGATCGATAAAA
The DNA here is from genome assembly GCF_021730395.1 of Mercenaria mercenaria. NCBI lineage: Eukaryota > Metazoa > Mollusca > Bivalvia > Venerida > Veneridae > Mercenaria > Mercenaria mercenaria. The sequence continues at coordinate 78,212,030 of NC_069367.1, read as the reverse complement.
CTGGATATTTAAAATGAGGTAGGAATTGTTTAAAATATAAATTGTTTAATATGTTATTACCTTTGTCATAAACAGTTTCTCAATTTATCCTTGTCCAGGAGCGGGAATGTAACAGCCTTTCCAACCCAACTGACAACGGGGAATGAGAAACTAAGCATTAGCGAGGTTTCTTATCTGCGCTGTCTTGAGGACTGGGAATATAACAGCCTTTCCTTCCTTGAAGGTGCTGATGGAAATATTATCTAGCTCGAGGGTAACTATTTAGGTGGTAACGAGGCTGTGTCGGCTTTTCTTTTGCATGCGCATATCTATTTTACCAGATTTATTTGAAAGTTTATCATACGGACAAGATATATGGACATGTAGGTGGATTTCGGGTCTGTCTGATGCAGATTTTGGTAACATATTCAGGTCTCCAGGTTAGTAAATATTGTCCTTCGAATGAGAATAGCTACTGCGCACGGACATTTGTATTTCACTATATAATTATATTCATGCGGATATCATTTCCGATTTATATCGTCTTAAGTTATAAACTACTATTACAATGAATGGACACAAGATTTCAGATGTTGATATGATTTCATGATTCAGAAACTTAAGTAATATTTAAAAGGTTTATCGGATATGATACTGTATCAAGTTTAGTGGTGAAAGACAGTTTATGTAATCACATACACTTCCATCGTAACCTAAACATTATCATATACAAAAAGTATCTTCAATTTTAAAACGTCTATAGCAGATTAAACCCCGCTAAATAAATCTTTGTGGTGTTTTAGTTTCTTAGATTTCACTACCTTGTAATATGGGAATAAGTTGCGGAAGTAAGTGAGTTAGATTTTACGGCGGATCGACACAGAAAAAAATCACATATCGCCGAAAAAAGTTCTGTTGGAAACGTAATGAAGTCTGAAAATAACTCATGTAAAAACATATTAGTAGTGTAAAGATATTAACTGAATAATTAATAAAATTGTATAAAGTGTGAATTAAAATAAAATATACACAAGTTGCAGTGTCATTGCAGATGTACACTGAACCATTTTAAAACCCAACACTTACTGTACATAACTCCAGTTTTGGGCTTACTTTGTGAAACAGATATTTTAAGAACGTCACATAAGATCTATATATACTTGAAAAAAACAACAACTGATTTTATTGTCTTTTTCATTATCTATTGAAAACGATTAAGTCACGCAGACATATTAACATCGAGCTTCAGGTATAAACCAAAGAGCTCTCCAAAAAATTTTCGTTATCATTTTCGAAAATGAGGCGAATTTTTCTAATACATTTTGTGTATTTAGAAATATTTCACCAAAACAACATGCTGTTTCGTTTAAACTTCAAAAGACGTATTGAAATCCACCCGATAGAACGTGGTACTTTGAAATTTCTGTTTGTGGCGTAAAATCACACCTATATACTTGAGATAGAAAAAGATCCGACATTACACAGACTAAATGTTTTAGGACCGACAGTTATGTTGGGAAGGAATTTAAATCATTATTGACCTCATATTTCATATCAAATTTACTGATGACTGGAAACCATGATAAACCCAAAGTGTTTTTACTCCGTTTTCACGCACAAATGATTTCAAAATTAAACATTGGAAAATATTCGAAACAGCTTTATCATTATTTTGATATTTAACATATTGCTTCAAATATTCGCAATAAATTTTATCTGGACGTCAAAAGGTGCTAATTCTTTAAGCGGTTCTGCACTCAGTATAAAACAAAATGGGTTTTTTCCCAGTATCATTTTTATTTTTGGTGATAAAGTGCTGGAACCGTCAAGGAAGCTGTCTGAGGAAAGAGCTTGAAACTTCTTTATGCAACTTCCTCACTTCTAAGTTCTTACTACCTCGCTTCCGACTACTGACTCCAATTTCTTCTCTTCTTTCTTATAACTTGCGAACTTCTCATTTCTTACTTACAGTTTCCACACTTCTTACTTTTAACTTATTGACTTTTGACTTCCAACTTCTGCACTTTTACTTCCAACTTTCCAACTTCTGAAGTCCAATTTCCACTCTTTTAGCTTCCAACTTCTAAGTTCTAACTTCATGGTGTCTTACTTTCAACTTTTAGCTGACTTCCAACATCTGACTTTCAACTTCCACGCTTCTGACTTCAAACTTCTGCCATTCTGACTTATAACTTCCTTACGTCCGGCGTCCATGCTACTTTCTTCCATACTAAGAAGTAAGAAAGTTGGAAGTCGGAAGGCAGGCAGTTAGAAATCAGAAGTGCAAAAGTTTGAAGTTGAAAGCTGGAAGTGCGTAAGTCCAAATATGAGGCAAGATGCGAATCACTAGTATGATGTTTTAATTTTACTGTAAAGACGTTTTAGTGTTGATGATCCTTAAATTATAATATGTTTAATAAGACTTCTAAAATGTCGAAATGTAACTCTAAAAGTTAATCGACCATTATGGTCCGAGAGCTCACGAACTTTTATTGCAACAATTGAGGCCAAAAGAAGTTTATACATTTTTGGAAACAATATTTCATATCCTGCATGAAAACCCATTTCTTAAGTGTCAAAGCCGTGCCTATCTATATTTTGTTCACTTATGTTTGTGATAGGGGAGGTAAAACTCAATTGTAAAAATATTAGGGTGTAGGGTAAAGTTTACGTCTACCAGTTTTTTCACTGATTAATTACAGTAACTATCTGATTGTCAGTAAATGTATATATGTCCAACAATGACAGCAATAAGAAATTCACCAAAAAGAACTGAAGGGCAAACTGGATATTCAAGGTCAAAGGTCAGATTTATGTAAAAATCACAAAAATTGGCATATTTGAAATTTATTTTTATTCTTAAAAAATGGTTTGTTGTCATAAGTCACTCATCTTTATTTACGTAATGTGTGTATATCAGCCAAAATCAGAAATGCAAATTTTATTGCAAAAAGTCAAGATCAACCCTGATAATTGAAGGTCAAAGTTCATTTTTATGCAAAAATGTGAAAATTATTACCTTAACTTTTTCTAATATGTTTTCACATTATTAGTCACTGAAGTTAATTCGTTTTAATGTTTGTATGTCAGGCAGTCAGCAGTGCAGATGTAACCCTAAAAATGCCAAGAGTAAAGCTAATATCAAAGGTCAAAGGTCAAATTTGTGTGAAAAATCGCATGGATAGCTTCCTGTTTGAAAAATAACAGATATGTATTAATCAGTATAAGTAATTGCTCGTGATTTATTTTAATGTATATATGTCTCACACTGTCAGTAATAAAGATATCGTCTAAAATCAGACAAGTTCAAATGTAATATTAAGTGTCAAAGGTCATTTTCAAGTAAAAGAATGAAAAAAATAGCTCTAACTTTTCTCTTTGTTAACAATAAGTTGTCGATTTTAGGCAATGATATCAGTTCATTTTAATGTATAAATGTTAGGCAATGTCTGGAATGCACATATAATTTCAAAAGATTCAAGGTCAATCATAATATGAAAGGTCAAAGGTCAAAAAGTGACTAAAATAATGCAATAATACCACCTATTTGTAATATTTTAAAAGTAATTGTTTTGTCATTTCTGTAACTGATCGTTGTTCATTTTACTGTAAATATGTCAGACGATGTCATGGAAGAGAAAATATGTCAAGGTCAAACCTGGTATTAAAGATCAGGGGTCATTTTTGTGTAAAAGATCAAAATGTAGCATACTTACTCATTACTGTGTTTAAAAATAGCTTGTTGTTATAATTCATTTTTAGCAATTTGTTTTAATGTATACATGTCAAGCACGGTCAGCAATGTAGGTTTTATCCTAATAAGTCAAAGCCAGCCCTTTTTACCAAAGGTCAAAGGTCAAATTTATGTGAAAATTCGCAAAAAGAACAGCATTTTTGCAATGGTTTTTCTTCATTGTTTTAGGGTATTTTGGTCAACACTAGTAACTGATCTTTATTCATTTTAAAGTATATATAACAGATAATATCATTCTTCCTAGATTACAAAAAATTAGTCAAGGTCAAAGGAGAGGGTCTTCAAGAAACTCGCCATTATGAAAAAAACAGGCTTTAACAAGTTGGGTAGCAAATGAATAGGTCCTACATTAAGTCTACACAGGCACCGTAAGGTCCATAGCATAGTACGCATCCACCTCATGGGTAACTGCTTCCAAAACCAGTAAAGATAAACTGGACAAGGTTCAAAATTCAGGCCTGAGGATAATTCTCGGAGCAATGGAAACAAATCCAATAAAAGAAATGGAAAAAGACAGCCATCCTTGAGCCATTAAAGATAAGACGAGAGTACAAAGCCCTTGTGCAGGCAGAGAAGGCAAAGAGACTAACATCACGCCCACTGTACTCAAAACTCGAGAGCAGAACCAAGAACAGGCTGAAACGACAGAGTCTCAACCATATCGTCAAAGAACTGCAGAAAGGAAAGGCAGCAGCACTAGACGCAAAGGCAGAGTCGCTTGTGCCCGATGAATGGGTTCATAGACAATGTGCTCCAAAGATCAAATTGGTGGTACAGGAGTAAAAGAAAAGGGAAAACAATATCAGGCTCACCAACAGTCTCTTACGTTAGAAATGATCAATGACCGCTATCCAGCACACTCTTGGATCCAAGCATATACCGATGGATCAGTGGGAAAAGCAGTTCATAATGCTGGGAGTGGTGCCTACATCAAATTGCCAGAACAAAATATAGATAGGCATTGCTTTGACACTAGATGCGGCAGTGAACTGCACCGCTTCTGCAGGTCGCTCGCATCACCCCACAGCTTGGGATGTATTTGGGCTAAACTTTCTGGCGTACTTCTTCCAGATAGAAACCGCTCTGCAGGATGTGGAATGGTATTTGTTCCTCTGACCCGCACTGGCATTTTGGTGTCTTTGCAACACCCCGCTTCTTCATATTATGTTTTCTCAGGCCACAGTGTCCAGTGCGCTGACGGGAGGACAGTTGTTTGGCTGTGCCTGATTAGCTTGTGCAGACTGTCATGATTTGGCAGGTAGCCTCCATCATTTATGTTCTTCCAGTCTGACGCAAATCTGTTCTTCCGCAGAATCTGAGATTCTCTGTATGAAGTTGGAGGTTTGGGACTGTATTTGCTTGGTTGCTTCTTTTGCAAGTTTGTCCGCAGCTTCATCTCCGGCTATGCCCACATTTCCAGCAGCTGTCTCGTTAAGTTGTCTGATGGACCTGCTGAGAGAGTCTGAAGAGCTCGCATGGAGTCTGTCAGGAAAACAATATTTTGTCCATTTTCTCCTCGCTCATACAGTTGGGGTGTGGTCGAAGTGGGGGATTGCGTCTCGGCTCTTAAGTTTGAGAATCTCTTGCCGACTGGATGAGAGAGTGTGAGAGAATTTGATGTAGGCACCACTTCCAGCATTCTGAACTGCTTTTTCCGCTGATCCATCGGTATATGCTTGGATCCAAGAGTGTGCTGGATAGTGGTCATCGATCATTTCTAGCGTAAAAGATTGTTGGTGGGCCTGATGTTAGTTTCCCTATTCTTCTAATCCTGGCACCTCCAATCTGATCTTTGGAGCACATTGTCTAGGAACCCATTCATCGGGCACAAGCGGCTCTGCCTCTGTGTCCAGTGCTGCTGTTTTTTTGTTTTTTCCTTTCTGCAGTCCTTTGACGATATGGTTGAGACTCTGTCGTTTCTGTCTGTTCTTAGTTCTGCTCTCGAGTTTTGAATGGAGTGGGTGTGATGGTAGTCTATTTGCCTTTTCTGCCTGCACAAGGGCTTTGTACTCTCGTCTTGTCTCTAATGGCTCAATGTTGGATGTCTTTTTCATTTCTTTTATTGGAGTTGTTTTCGTTGCTCGGAGAATTATCCTCAGGCCTGATATTTGAACCTTGTCCAGTTTATCTTTACTTGTTTTGGAAGCAGTTACCTATGAGGCGGATGTGTACTATGCTATGGACCTTACCCTGCCTGTGTAGACTTGCCTTAGGATCTTTTCATTTGCTCTCCATCTTGTTCAAGTCATTTTTTCATAATGGCGAGTTTCTTGAAGACCCTCTCCTTTGACCTTTAATGTCAGGTTTGACAATGACTGATTTTTCATAATTAAGGAAGAATGATATCACCTGCTATATATACTTTAAAATGAATACTGATTAGTTACTAGTATTGACAAAAATACCCTAAAACAATAAAGAAAAATCATTGCAAAATGCTGTTTTTTGCGAATTTTCACACAAATATTACCTTTGACCTTTGATAAAAAGGGCTGGCTTTGACTTATTAGGATAAAACCTACATTGCTGACCTTGCTTGACATGTATACATTAAAATAAATTTCTAACAGTGAATTATAACAACAAGCTATTTTTTAACACAGTAATGAGTAAGTATGCTACATTTTGATCTTTTACACAAAAATGACCCTGACCCTTAATACCAGGTTTGACCATGACTTATTGTCTCTTCCATGACATCGTTTGACATATATACAGTAAAATGAACAACGATCAGTTACTGAAATGACAAAACAAATACTTTTAAACAATAAAAATTATTACAAATAGGTGATATTATTGCAACATTTACTCACTTTTTGACCTTTGACCCTTCTTATTATGGTTGAACCTGAATGTTTTGACATGTTATGTGCATACCAGCCATGGCCTAACATTTATACATTAAAATGAACTGATATCATTGACTAGATCGACAAGATATTGTTAATAAAGAGAAAAGTTAAAGAGCTACTTTTTCATTCTTTTACTTGAAAATGACCTTTGACCCTTAATATTATCTTGGAACTTTTCTGATTTTAGACGATATCTTTATTACTGACATTGTGAGACATATATACATTGAAATAAACCACGAGCATTACTTATAATGATTAAAATATATCTGTTATATTTCAAACAGGAAGCTATTCATGCGATTTTTTACACAAATTTGACCTTTGACCTTTGATATTAGCTTTAATCTTGGCAGTTTTGGGGTTACATCTGCACTGCTGACTTTGCCTGACATACAAACATTAAAACGAATTAACTTCAGTGATTAATAATGTGAAAACATATTAAACAGATTAGAAAAAGTTAAGGTAATAATTTTTACATTTTTGCATAAAAATGAACTTTGACCTTCAATTATCAGGATTGACCTTGGCTTTTTGCAATAAAAATTGCATTTTTGTTTTTGGCTGATATATACACATTACATAAATAAAGATGATTGACTTATGATGACAAACTATATTTTAAGAATAAAAATAAATTTCAAATATGCCAATTTTTGTGATTTTTACATAAATCTGACCTTTGACCTTGAATATCCAGTTTGCCCTTCAGTCCTTTTTGATGAATTTCTCATTGCTGTCATTGTTGGACATATAAACGTTTACTGACAATCAGATAGTTACTGTTATTAATCAGTGAAAAAACTGGTAGACGTAAACTTTACCCTACACCCTAATATTTTTACAATTGAGTTTTACCTCCCCTATCACAAACATAAGTGAACAAAATATAGATAGGCACGGCTTTGACACTTAAGAAATGGGTTTTCATGCAGGATATGAAATATTGTTTCCAAAAATGTATAAACTTCTTTTGGCCTCAATTGTTGCAATAAAAGTCCGTGGGCTCTCGGACCATTAGCTTAATCGCCTGTTAAAGTTTCGAACAACTTGGCTCAGGGCTTACATAGCTTTTAGCTGCTTTTATACTATAAATGTAGCGGAATAAGTTCCCTGTGGAAAATATCGACATGAACTACTCAAGTTTGAACTTAAAACTTAAAAAAACAATAGCGGAACTCTTCCGGTGAAAGCTGTTTTAACTCAGTGAAGTATCACAATAGGTTAGATATTGAACAGACATATCCATTCAGTGAAACAACAACCTACTTTCGTTTTCAAAAACGGTAAATAGCACGGAAATCGTCATGAAACCCGTGACACTTGCTCACAACTCCGGTACCAAGATTTGTCATATAGAGCCCGACCACGAAGCTCAATAGGGAGAGCGATCTACATATCATATGGTCTTGAGTTCGATCACCGGACGGGTCGAATGTTCTCCGTGACGATTTGATAAAAGACATTGTGTCTGAAATCATTCGTCCTCCACCTCTGATTTATGTGGGAAAGTTGGCAGTTACTTGCGGAGAACAAGTAAAACAACTGAAATATTTTTGAAAAACGACACAACCGAAAACAAACAAATGCCGTATAGAAAAAATACGGAATGACTGTGTGTCCGCATTGAAAAGAAATTAGCCTTTTCTGAATATTGAAAGGGTACATACATATTTATCGGAATGACGACTTTAATGAGTCTGAATTTTTCTGTTTGCTTCAGATTTTTGTCTACAACGTGGGAAATCTTAAGTCAAGATCAGAGGAAGGATGGAAATTTAAGTAAGATTTGTTAATAATTCTTCAAAGAAAAAACATAGACTTGTAAAGCATAACAGAAGCTATAGATTAATAGAGCAAAATCTTTTTATGTATGTTCTTAAAACAGGTTGGAAAAATAAACATGTTATATGCTCTGAATCTACTATCTTTCAAGTATTCAGAATAAAATACATAATGTGGACCAGCACATCTCGGGCATAATGACATCTCTGGCAGCAAAGGTTGATGCTTTTTAAATTGAACACGAAATTCTTTGACAGTTCATTCTTAGATATATCTTTTGAAATTTGATGTGAAAATTCCATGTTTATAACCTTACTGTTATACAAATATCATCAGAGTATCCCTGTAAATTCCAAATGTTTATTGGTTTACTTACATGTAATATATCCATAGCAATAATGTTAATCAGTCGAATTAAGCATATTTAAACGATTTTGCTGTGGTTTGACAACAGAAAATGAAACATTCATCTGAACATTGCATACTTACTTCATATAATGTTTTGTTATAAATTTATTACCAGTACATCTTTTCCCGTGGATTTAGTCTACACGTGGGTAAATGGATCTGATCCTAAACACCAGGCAATTCTGGCTCGTTTGAAGACAACATTACAGAAGGCAAAAGCATACACAGCAACTAGGTAATAGTTAATACCCTTTTTATGCCCCTATTTTGGCGCGGGGTGGGGGGCATATAGATTTGCCCAAAAGTATTTGACCTAGAGACACCAACATTTACAGGAATGTTGGTCAGCATGTGCAGTTGTGCATCTGGGGTTTCGCGTCTGGATTCATTCAGTCGAGTAAGAGTTATGGCCCCTGACTTAGTTAAAGATTGGTCATTTTAATGTTGTGTCGCGCGTAGCTCCAAAAGTATTTGACCTAGAGTCACCAAAGTTTACAGGAATGTTGGTCAGCATGTGCAGTTGTGCACCTAGGGTTTCGCGTCCGGATTCATTAAGTCGTGTAGGAGTTTTAAGGCGGTGCCCCACTGTGTTCCTGTATTTGTTTGTTTTGTCCTTTTGTGTTTATTTTTGTGTGTGGTGTGCGAGAGTTGTTTGTGTGTGTCTTCGGGGAGGCTGCATTTTTTGAACATGGATTTCCCCGTTGGATATTCCTCCTTGTTTTTTTTACCCCTGACCTAGTTAAAAATTGGTAATTTTAATGTTGTGTCGCGCGTAACTCCAAAATTATTTGACGTAGAGTCACAAAACTTTACAGGGATGTTGGTCAGCATGTGTAGTTGTGCACCTTGGGTTTCACGTCCGGATTCATTCAGTCGTGTATAAGTTATGGCCCCTGCCTTAGTAAAAGATTGGTCATTTTAATGTTATGTCGCGCGTAGCTCCAAACGTATTTGACCTAGAGTCACCAAAGTTTACAGGAATGTCCTTCCGTCCGTCCGCCGTCCGTCCTTCCGAGAATGTTGTGTCACGCCTAGCTCCAAAAGTATTTGACGTAGAGTCACAAAACTTTACAGGAATGTTGGTCAGCATGTGTAGTTGTGCACCTTGGGTTTCGCGTCCGGATTCATTCAGTCGTGTATAAGTTATGGCCCCTGCCTTAGTAAAAGATTGGTCATTTTAATGTTATGTCGCGCGTAGCTCCAAACGTATTTGACCTAGAGTCACCAAAGTTTACAGGAATGTTGGGTAGCATGTGCAGTTGTGCACCTGGGGTTTCGCGTCCGGATTCATTCAGTCATGTAGGAGTTATGGCCCCTGACTTAGTTAAAAATTGGTCATTTTAATGTTGTGTCGCGCGTAGCTCCAAAAGTATTTGATCTAGAGTCAAGTTTACAGGAATGTTGGTCAGCATGTGCAGTTGTGCACCTAGGTTTTCGCGTCCGGATTCATTCAGTCGTGTAGGAGTTTTAAGGCATTGCCCCCACTGTGTTCCTGTATGTGTTTGTTTTGTCCTTTTGTGTTTATTTTTGTGTGTGGTGTGCGAGAGTTGTTCGTGTGTGTCTTCGGGGAGGCTGCGTTTTTTGAACGTGGCTTTCCCTGTTGGATAGTCTTCCTTGTTTGACCCCTGACTTAGTTAAAAATTGGTAATTTTAATATTGTGTCGCGCGTAGCTCCAAAAGTATTTGCCCTTGTCCGTCCGCCCGTCCGTCCTTCCGAGAATGTTGTGTCAAGCCTAGCTCCAAAAGTATTTGACGTAGAGTCACAAAACTTTATAGGAATGTTGGTCAGCATGTGTAGTTGTGCACCTGGGGTTTCACGTCCGAATTCATTAAGTCATGTAGGAGTTATGGCCCCTGACTTTGTACATATTGTTTTCCCAAAGTTGATCTGTGTCCTTTGTCATGTAGTGGGGGCATCTGTGTCCCATGGACACATTTCTAGTTTTGTATTTATGATAATACTGGAACGATATTGGCAATATTGGCACTTACGTTTAAAGATATACTAGTTGTTTAGTTGATCTAACGATAAAAAGGGACTGAGAACACAACTAAAACCACCAACTGATTAGGCTCTTAGACGTTTCATAAACACTAGTAACACGTTAACGTAAAGAACTACTTATTCTTAACAGTTAAACATAATAAAGTTTTGTATTTGGCAGAGACAGAAACCTCGCAAACATGCGTTTCGTTGATAATGGAGGACTGCGCTATTCTCTAAGGTCCGTGGAGAAGAATGCAAATTGGATACGTCATGTGTTTATCGTCACGAATGGCCAAGTACCCGACTGGCTGAATGTAGAAAACCCAAGAGTGACCATAGTTAAACACGAGGTATATTTACTAGTTACTGTAGTGCATTCTGTGAACACGACAATGTGAAAAAGTCGATACATATAATTAACCCCAAATGAAATTTTTATTTTGTTAATAAAGTATTACAACAGTTCCGATATACCAGGTATATCAACCGCTACAATTACGTAAATAGGTAGAGAATACTAGTTATGTTAAGGATACTGTTAAATCTTTACTATTCGTTTGGGGACTATTTTTCGCAGATTTCGTGGTTGCGTCAGTCTATAAAACTCAATTTCAACGAAGAGATAAAGTACAAATTTCTTTCATCGTCAAACTAGCACATTTTGATATATATATACTATAAATTTCCTGGTTTATATAACATCGTTTTTCCTCTATGGTCGTTCCAAGAATCAACAAAAGAATGTTTCCTTATACATGTATATGCACCAGTTATATATTACAAGTACTTACAAAATGAATAATATAAGGTTCAACCAGACCTGGAACAGTAAAGATATATCAAAGGTTTACATTTATAAGGCCGTAGTGCTACTTACGTTTTACTGATTACGATTAGGCAGTCGATATTAAAAACAGATATTGTTAAAGTTTAGAAACGCAAACAATCACAACAACAATACATCAGACCGGTTACGACAGAGAGCCAAGAACTACAGTCGAGCGTGCCACAATATGCATATAACTTGTATTTCTTAAACTGGCTTAACCAAATACTTAACTTAACTACTTAATTTCAGCCTTTGCGACCAGTGCAAATCATGATCAGCCTGCACATCCGTGCAATCTAATCAAGATCTGCACTGTTCGCCATTCAGTTAGTATCTGTTTGGTATGCACCCCTTTTAACAGTTAATGGTACTGTCCAAATTGAAGGATGGACAAGTTTATCATGGGGTTAAATATTTGAAGTCTACATGCCGTGCGTATTTAACGTTTTCCTACGGAATCATGTTCGTGCCACATTAATTGCCGCCTCACCAACATGCGACAACGCGATAATTATCGCATTGTCCAAAAGCATATAATTATATATGCAGGATTTAATAATCCTCGCGAGGTTTTGAGTCGAAAATTATCGTTTTAATTTTCGCATGTCTTTCTTAATTCTCATATCGGCATATTGAATTTCCGCATAAATGATGACAATTAAGGCATTTTCGCGTGTTCTACGTTATATCGTAGATCTACGTTTAAGAAATTTGGGTTAAAAAAAACCAAAAAAAATAAGAAAAGAAAAAAAAACACTTTAGCTGTACTTAATGCCACAATACACAATTTTTGATAATTTGACCTGGATTATTAGATATCTGATATAAATTGCTGTGTTCAAAAATGAGATATTGATGTTCAGCTGGAAGCAGGTGCTTTTAAATAGTCAAGTAAATTCGATAATAGGCACATTTTTAACAAATGTGTCTCGTTCCAGGTCAAAACACATTTTTAACATCTGTGGTACTAGAGACAAACAGTTATAGATCAGTTAATTTATTCATTTTATCAGCCATAACCAAAACCTTCATTTGTTTTTTAGATTAATAACATGTGTAGTTTATATGATTCTTTTTTAGGCGATATTTGATCATCCCGAAAATCTTCCAACATTTTCTTCACACGCAATTGAGCACAACATTTACAAAATCCGTGGAATCTCTGAGAGATTCATATACATGAACGATGACTGGTTATTTGGACAGAATGTTTCATTGGCAGACTTGTACACAGAAAATAACGGCACAAAGGTAACGCAAACTTATATATATGTAATGTACAAAATTATCTTCGATATCTGTAAATGGAAATACCGCTTTTAGTTTTCTGTTTTCATCCCAGGAACGAAGAAATACTCTGATTACAATGTCACCACTTCATTCTGACTACAAGTAGCAAACTTATAGATACTATAAACATTAACTGTTCACGGAATGCACTGAATTTGTATGACCCCAGATCAATAATGAACACTTTACTGCACAGGGCCATTGTCATATTGTCATGCAGAAGCAGTGCACCAGCCGCTAGTTTCCCACTTCTTTTTTCTTTAACAGCAGCCCATAACAGTTTGATAAGATCTGCATAGTAGGCCCAGTGATTGACTTACAGCAGGTTTATAATCTGTTTATATAACCCCTTTCCAAAATACACAGGCCATTACTTTGCTGATTGTTGAGTACGAAATTTCTTAGGCGCGGGTAAGCCAGGGCGCTTACATTGCATTGATTATTCTTTAGTGTCTAGATCACAACGGTGAAACCATGTTTCATCTCCTGTTACGAGACGAGTATGAAAGTCTTCTGGATTGGCATTGTAAATTTCCAGAAGCTCTTGACTTGGTTCCAACCTTTGCTGACGATCCTGCGTGTTCAGGTTTCTGGCAGAAATCTTTGACATCCCCAGATGTTCATGAATTATAGTGCAAACACTTCCATGAGAAATGCCACACTCTCTAGCAAGTTTGATTCGACGATCATTCATTACATGACCCTAAACACGTTCAACCATTTCCTTACTGATGGCATCAGCAGGCCGACCTCACCGTGGGTCATCCACCAAAGAGCTTCGTCCACGTTTAAATTCTGCTGACCACTTTGCCACTGTGGAATACTGCGGGCTACTATCACCATACACATCAGCCATGCGGCGATGGATTTCTCTTGCATTTGATCCCTCTTTAGTGAGGAACTTCATTTCAGCTCTAAACTCCAAATTCTGATTTTTCATCTTTTCCTATGGGTCAAGTTATTCAACTGCCAAGCAAGAGTGAAAAGTGTCAGTGTTGAGTTTTGATTTGTATCAATATATACTACTACGAACTTATTGACCTTCTCTCGTAACTGTTTTTTTCCGATATTTATAAAAGTATTGCACTTTAAAAGATAAAACATTTCGTTCTAGTATTGACGAGAAATAAAATCAAAATATGATGAAATATTTTTTTTTAGCAAAGGACCTGCGCCGAAACGTCTGTTCGTTAAGAAAGCAAACTGGATATCTTATTTGAAAGAATTTTACACATCTTGAGTTTGAGCAAAACTGCAGTGATTACAAGTGATCCTATGGTGGTGGCATATTTCTGCTACGAGATAGCTAGGTAGCTATCGTAATAATAATATAAACTTTTCAGGAAATGTGTGCATTTAACTGAAAATATTTCAACATAAAATGATATTTTTATATATTTTATTTATTTCCTAATAATATGTTAGTTCAAAATTTCGCGTAAAATGCTTGAAACTGCCGCGAGATGCTTAACAGCTATCTTGATAATATTCTTAATTCGCCAGCAAAGTTGTTTTTTATTTTTTGAAAATATTTTCGTTAATTTTTTTCCTATATATGTTTTTTTTTGCTTTGAGATAGAAATAATAATGTAAATTGTCGCAGTAATATTACTTTTCGAAAAATTCGCTTTATCATGATAATAAGTATTACGAAAGATACCTAATTATCCCGTGGCAGAAATACGCCACCATTTGAAACAACTTGGTCGAGTAGGAGTTTGAAGTCATTTGACCAGTATTTCAATTATCTAGTAATGACTTAAATCGTGAGTTAAGCCGTGTCGGATATATTTTCAACGTTTAAGTCAGTACGTGAATACGGGACACGAGAAAAGTTAAACCTTCATTAGGATTTTTCAACTTTTAAGTCTTATCTTTCTATTGTTATTTTGAACCTAGGGACGTGGTTGTTTAAGAAATTTCTGAGGTGGAATATTTAGATATAGGTTAACATTTTTTTTTAAAAAAAAGAGGTCGTTGGAAATAAATGAGAATAAAAATTGCGTCAGCCTCTGTCGCATGTAACAAATAAACCTTATTTAAATAATTTCCATCACCTTGGATTAGCTAATATACAGGTGGGCACCTTGGAAGTGTCTAGGAATATTTTATCTATACTAGTATTCGCAGCAAATTTTCTTTACATAGCTATCATTGTTGGCGTATCTTTGAAATGTTTGTATAGAAAAATGCATATGAATAAGCAGCATCAGTAAAATGATATAATTGTGATATACAATATACAATAATATTTAATATTATTACAAACAATATTTTGATAAAACAGCCACTCCGGAAGATATGTCCTCCATTAATTTGTGACCTAGACCTTTGAACTACTGAACCCAAAAGACCATGGGGTTCATCTTTTGACCACTGATAATCAACCTATGAATTTTGATGAAGGTAGGCTAAAGCAATCTTCAGTTATTGATTGGAAACAGATTTACAGCTCAAGGTGAACGCGACCTTTACCACTGGTCATAAACGCAAAATTTATAAGGATCGATGACGGTCGCGACCAACCTGCCTATCAAGTTTGAGGTTCCTACGTCAAAGCATTTAAAAGTTATCAATTGGAATCCAAGGGGACGGAAGGAAATAGGAAATATTTGTCACTATATGCCGCCCTGTTCCGCAAAGGGTTGGGTGGGGCATAAAATTGTTTCAAGGGTAGATATATCTAATACAAGTTAAAGCAAATATCAATTTTCAAAAAAGTTTTGCAATCTTTATTCAGATATTTTGATATTCACTAAATATGATTATACATTAAATCTTATATGATATGGTGTTTCTTTTGTGGTACTTACGTATTCAAGTAGATAACAAATTCATAAACAGTTACTTTTGCTTTGCGACTTCTATTTAAAATTGGGGGTCTATTCATTCAATTCAGTATCGGTTTTTATTCTTCTCAAAAGTAGGTGTTTATCAAAATCATTTTATATTGAAACTCTTTAACGGTCTTGTTGCAAAGTACTTTATAGATATATGAAAAAATACAGAAAATTGGGGGGGGGGGGGGGGGGCGGGATTAAGTGGCAATGGGGTAGATAAAAGGGTCGGATGTTTTGGGAAGTTGAGTAAGTATGAATATTTAGTTCCTTAAACGAAGCAGACGACAAACACGCAAATAGACGATAAAAAAAGACAACATCACTGTGATGCACCGTCCATGACAAACACGCATAGATACATACACGAGCAGGAAAAACAACAGTCGGGCACCGCCTAAGGACGAACGGTGGACAAAATTATGGTTGGCACTGTCACTTACTCATGATACAATCACCGCCCATGATAAACATGTACACATACATATACACAGAAACAGATAAAACAACATGGGCGGAGTCCGGAATGCTCAAAGAGCACGAGCCCCATCCGGAGTTCATACACCAGATGAAGTAGCGCCGCCGCCGACAGAGAAAGACTCCGCCGACTACCATCAAATAAAACAATAAAGAGAAATCAATAAATCAAATATCGCTACATATATCCAAATAAATTGAATCAAGTACGAGCGGTAATCACGGCTTGAATAGCACAGAGAACTATCACTTACATACCCTTATCTTATACATGTATGTATATTTCATAGATAAATGAATTACGAAATTTTACTTGGATAACGCATAGAGGAGGTGTTTTGCTGCCGGCTTCGATGTATTGATCTAAATAATATGGAATTTGTTGGAATGAACAATGATTTTATACAAGAACAAATATCCACAAAATCCTCTTATGAATCAATCAACGTCTCAGAAAACAATATAACTTGAAAAAAAGAATAAAATGATATAATTTATTATCAGTTAATAGATGATTATACGAGATGGATTGATAATTCTTTACATATTTAACTTTACCATTTTAATAACTTTGGTTTAGCGAAATACTTCATAATCATTAAAAGTACCACGGTATCTTGTGCTCTTAAATACGTTACCACTACCGTTATTTCTATTTAAACAATATGAAAGATAAAAAGTAAGGGTAGATTTCCCGTAGCACAGAGCACCCCAAACACAGCTACAGAGCCATGCATTGCCAAGTAGGCCCACAACAAAAAGAAGCTTTAATTGAAAAAGAAATATTGTGGACGGGTTGCTTCAAAAATCCAACAAGTAAATTTTAATTACATGCAAAATACAGAAAAGGGTGAGAGTAAGGGGAAAAACAGAGGGAGGGTGTTGGGGGGAAAGTGGCGCAGTGATGACAAGAGCTCCCTGCCAAATAATTTGTTGTCTATAAAACATTATCTAGGGTGCCCCAAACCTATGTCTTATATATAGTATAGAATTCTTATAATCACTGATGGAATGCGTCTCCATTCAAGTATAGAATCCCCAGCCTATAAGAGTTAGAGCTGATTATCATTAGTCGAAGGTTGTTAGTTTGAAACATTTATGTTATTTTATTTTTTTTGGTGGGGGGGGGAAGGGGGGCGGGTGGTGGGGCGGGGGATTAGGTTTTACACCGCTTTTTAACAGTATTTTAGTTATGTAACGGCAGGCAGTTAACCTTACTAGTGTACCTGGATTCTATAAGAGTACAAACCTGTTTTGCGAAAGTAACTGCCAACTTCCTTACCTGAATCAGAGTTTGAGGACGAATGTTGTCAGACACAATGTCTTTTATAAAATCATCGGGGAAAACATACGCCCAGCCCGGGGACTGAACTCGCGACCCTGTGATCCGTAGATCTGCGCTCTCCCTACTGAGCAGAATGGGCGGCGGTGAAACATTGAGTGGTTTGCCTGATCCCTAATTGCTATTTAGCTCATAATTTAAATCATTTACGTACCATTGGTACACGAACCATTTAAGCGAGGTAGCCGGAAAAAACTGTATATATGAGATATATAGGTCTCACTAGCTCTCCGTTTTAACAAAGGATATTCTACAGTCCTGCTTCCTACCAGTAAATTATTGTTATTCAAAATATGTTCTGTCTACTGTTTCGAGAAAACCCTACGAAACTGAAAGAAATGCGTATAAATTTACGTCTGTTTAATCTATGAAGGTGAAAGGCCTTCTTCTGAATAATTTATCCACCCGGTGTAGCAGAAATAGCTTCATTATTAAGGAACTGGGACATCCGTTAAAATCTTCGATGTGTCTACGTCGATCGTTGGATGCAGAGAGGTGTCACTGTCATCTGCTTACCTATTTATAACCTAGCAACTGATTAATTGATTAAACAAATGACATTTTCAATAGCGTTTTACATTTAATCTAACAAACCTTAAAAATATAAATGATGAAACTCACAAAAAATTAAAAACTAATACCTACGCATTTAAAACAATAATCAAAACATTTAAAACAATGCCATAATGTCTTTAAAATACAGTGTCTTAAGATTTTGTTTGAATGTATTGAGTGATTCAATTTTGTGTAATGCTAACGGTACTTCATTCAACAGTTTTGAACCAAAAAAAGTACAGACACTTCTACTATTGAGTGTATTGAACAATATAACGACATTCAGAATTATTTGATGATCACAATACTTGTCTATTATGAACTAATTCTGTAAGCAGTTCTGTTCAATGCATAGGTGTTCTGCCGTCATGACAGCTAAACATAGAAGAAAGGAGCGTACACCCAATCCTTGCTTTTAATCGGCAACCAATACTAGGAATATTCTCTGTAAACCATTCTGTTGAATACAGAGGTGCTCTGCCAGTGTGACAGCTATACATAGAAAGTATCTTGAACTCAATTCTTACTTTCACCGGCAACCAATGTAAGCGAAACAATGCTTGTTCAGAACTAATGAAAGCCATACAATGCTTGTTTGGAACTGTCAAATTTCCTCCTGTTAAGGACAAGTTTTGCACACATTTATTTATACGTTGCATCTTACGCACGCCGCCGTTAGCTTAACCATACAGTATGCCATTGCAGTAATCCAGATGTGAAATAACTGGACAAAACCAAACTTTCAGAAGTTTCTGTACTTAGTCTATTGGTCCAAAACTTTGGAATGAACTGCCGTTAGAACTATGCAAATGTAAATCATTTTACACATTAAAAAAAATCTTAAGACACTGAGATTTCGCGGCATTGTTTTAATTTTTTTTTGATAACTGTTTATTATGTGAAAACAGCAGGTGATAGTTCTTAAATTTTTGTACAAGGTTTTACTTTTCAACATTTATATTTCCAAGGCTTGTTTAATTAAACACACTTGTTGGCAGAGCTCTGTGGATAGGGTAGTGTGTAGTATTTCTTTCTTAAATAGTATATGATGGCACAATTAACCGTGGGGTTTGAACCTCTATATGCAGCTCGTCTGGGCATACAATGTGACGCTTTAAGCACTGGTATTCGCAGTGGACGTAAAATGACCTCAAGGGGAGGGGTGCGGTCATGACTGTTTGTTACAATAATGCTGTTATTGTTATTATTGTCATTATTAATATTGTTATAATTATAATAATTAGCATAACTGTTTCTCTAAAAACTATACTTGAGATAGCTAGTTCTATACAGGATTTTAACTGTACATGGCTCATGTTTGGCTTGAATGTTAGGCGGTACCAGTATTTCCAAAGGCAAGAAAGGAAGGCAATTAAGGAATATTTTATAAAAAATGAAGTACAGGCAGTGTGACTGAGATAGAGAAATATTTCACTGATAATTTTCTGAACTTCAAGACTCAGCGTAAAATAAATCTTGATTATTGATTCTAAATCATGACCTTATGGAAGTAATTTTTGCATTCAAAACTGGAAACATGGATATATCATGTTTTTAAGAATGGAAGTAGAAAGTTCACTGATTATATAGAATCAGTCGCATGTCTACATTATGATTTTATAGTGACTTATTGAAAAAGGCAGTGTTACAAAATTTGTTTTAAAATTTTGCGATTTCCTTCTGGTATATTCAATTGAAACTCAATTTATCTCAACATTCCGGCTAGTCAAGAGCATTTAAATATCATTTTAAGTCGAAGTGAAATACTCATTGTGAGTATATATATATGATTGAAACTCGGTATTTCGTATTTAAATGGATCGAGCGTTTCCCTTCGATATAACCGAACGTAAATTTTGTGCAGGTGTTTTCGTGAAAGGATTGAGATAAACGGAATTTTGATATATTAGGCGAGTTTGAGATATCGAGTTTCAACTTTACAGTGAGTAAATGTATCTTATGTATGAACTTTTACATAAAATTCCCAATTTGATAGGTTTATCTTGCTTGGAATGCGCCAACGCAGTGCGGCGAAAAGTGCAAAATAGAGATGATAAAAAATGACGTTTGTGATCAGTTATGCAATTACGACCATTGTGCATGGGACGGAGGTGATTGTATTGATATTCCAGAACAAAAGCCAAAGGACAAAGACACAGCCCATTGTGACTACACTAATTCTGTTCTTTACACAAATGCCATATATAACAGAGCCTTTGGTATTAAAAAAAGAAGAGTTATTGCACACGCTCCACTATTTATTGAGAAGAAAGTGAACAAAGATATGGTTCAAAGGTAAACCTTTTGATTTTACTTCTTAACAAAGACTAAAATTGTATAAATGTGTGTACTAGAGATTTCTCAGATTCGACAGCTATTCATCTTATTTTACAGAACTCGCACCGAAGTGTATATAGCTCGTAAGTAGGACAAATCACCAACAAATGTATAATAAATTTCAAAAGCAAATGCATTGTGTTAATATTTATGCTTATGAAAAATTGTGATTGTATGAAACTTGTAACAATTTTACTCAGTTATAAGAAGGTAACGACAGACACTGAATGACCTCTCATTCTCTTAAATGTTTAAAGGTTTGTATATTCAATTAAAATCATCACATTGCTAGAAATACGTAATGTCTCAATTCTAAGAAATGTTTGGATAATTCTTGGTATAACGCTGCGCATATGAATGCATAACATTAAGATAGTTCAATGATATTACAATGTATTTTGTGCTGTAAAACGTTTTGGTATAGGTGTTCGCTCTTCGATATAAACCATACAGAAAAATGTATGATACAAATTAATAATGACTATTAACATTTTGCAAATAAATACATTTTTCTTTTCTAATACCTTTTCTATTGATGTTGTTATTAAGCTATGTTATTATTACATTAGTAATATAAGAGTTACCGCTATAGCCACAGTGATCTTTGGCTCTGGCCCTTGACCCCTCGGTCTAAATAAAACAGAAAGCAAATAGTAAAAGAAATTTAACCAAACAATGTATGATATTATAAGAAAAAAAGAAAAATGTCTTTTGTATGACTGCAGAACGCAGGATCGAGCTAACTGAAGGTTCATGTAAAGTGTTTGCGACTGCCCCTCGGGTCAATTTTCGTTTCATGTTTTTAGACCTCATAGACCTTAGTTTTTCATACATTTATACCAAACTGTTCAGAAAGAGTAGAAGTTTCATTCAAGAGAGGTTGTGTTGTTCGGTACAATAATATGTCTCTTATATCACATGTACTTTGCTTGTCGTCATTCTGTTTTGTAAAAAAATATCAAACTTCTTTTTCAAAAATATTTTGACATTAGGTCTGTACTTATTGTGTGCCTAATATATTTCTCCAGGTACTCCCAGTGTAAAAATTGCCACCATACATTTACATTTCAAAACGTTGCAAAAATTGCAAAACTAAAGTGAAAGTAGAGCTGTCAAAATAACAAAATACTCCTATATTTCAGAAAATATGTATGTTAACCGTATTTCAATACTGAGAATATCTAGATAAATATGTTACAGACACAAACAAAACATATCTAAAGAAAAAATACTTTTGAAAAAGATGTTTGATATATTCTACAAAATAAAACTGTGACGATTGAAGTACAATTTTAGACAAAGTATTTATTCTCAAAGAAGGACTTTTTGTATTGTGTATTGATAAATGTATTTAAAGTTTTTAAGTGCAACAATATGATATAGTTTAGACCTGCTGGTTTTCTTATGACATGGACCTGACGTGTTGAACTGCACTGTAGAAAACCACTTGTTACTGTTTGAATGGCATAAGCGACCCGAATAACACAAGTGGCACGATGATTTAGGAAAATGGCGGTCAAGAATTAGGTTACACACATAATGGAAACATCTTGAATTTTCACAATGGCTGTTGAGGATATCGAAACAAAAATGTTGCATGATAAAGATAAAAGGCTTATCTTCAATATCATATATACAGTTTTAATGTATTTTGCCTAATTTGGAATTCAAATGGGGGCACGAAGGTACAAAAAAAGGGGGACATGGATGTAATATTCTGTAAAACTCTAAAGGTAAAATAGATATCAATACAATATAACTATGATTTGCATTCGTTATGTACTTAGACATTTTGTTTCTCCGAAACACAGAAGAATGAGTCCTATTTACAACACTCAAACTTTTTGATATAGCGCATCAGAAAAAAACCTGTATTTTCAAACCTCATTCCATAAAGGACACTTATATTTAAAGTATATATCTTCCATTCATAAAAAAAACAAGACAATTACATTATAAAGTATAAAAGTCTTCTGTTCAAAACGCAAAATAAATATATTATATATTATAATTATACCACATTTATATAGCTTTTTTCATGCACATGCACACGTTCAAAAGTAATTCACAGAAAAATTGCAGAAATACAAACAAATACGCATACAAAAATAATGCATTCCACATTAACAAAAATCATAAATTTTGTAAAACGTAAAGATTAAACAAAATAAAAATACACATATTTAAAAGTATTTAAGTGATAAAATACTATTCTACGCTGTTTTATGAAGAAGACGAAAAACAAGCATGAAAGTATCAATATTGTACAAAGAAGTGGATTTTTAGCAGGCTTTTGAAAGCAGCTAGCGTGTCAGCTTCCCTGATCTTGACGGGAAGGGAGTTCCAAAGTTTTTGAGCAGTGCACGAAAAGCTGCGATTGCCATAAATCATGGTTTTAGTTTTTGGCATAACCAGTGAGAGCGTGTCTTGTGATCTTAGGTTTCTGAATGGTTTATACACTTCTATCATATCCCTAATATAGACAGGGACTGATTGTGTAAAGCCTTAAAGGTGTGGGTCAAAACCTTGTACTGCACCCTGTATTTCACTGGCAACCAATGGAGCTCCTTCAGAACCGGTGTTATATGACTGTGACGGGGCGTCTTAGTGATGACGCGAGCTGCCGTGATCTGGACATGTTGCAACTTGTTAAGCGCACAGGAAAATATAAGAAAATATAAAGCAAGATGTATTATACACATATTGTATAAATATAAAAATGTATCTCGTAACTGGACATAACTACTTTCATGTTACGATCAACACTGCTCAAAACTGTAAATGTAACACAGATTACATAATTTATAACATTATTAGTCTTAGTCATTCTCCATTTTCGCACATGATTTCATGTTTCATGTCTTAATAGCAAACCAAGGAACTATAATATATCGTGCATTCCTGTAAAGTGTGCGCTTTACTGGTACAGGGTTTTGCAAGTTTAATGACTTTGTTAAAAGGTGACCATTGCGACTGTTTGTGGGATTGGTGAGTGGTAGGGGGTTATGCAGGCAGTGGAAATGATGATGTGCTAGTAATAGAGAAGAAACGCAAGATACTGAAAATGAAAATAATTTTATTGGGGTTTGAGGTTAGGGGCAATTTGGGTGGGAGTTTGAGAGACGGACGGATGAATGACAGGCGGGCGGACGCCTAACGTCTTACCATCATGGTCACTTTATGGTAAGGTGTTCTGAAAATAAACATTAATAATAACCAGTTTCATAGACAACAATGAACAACGACATACACATGCAGTAAGAACTATCTGTCACTACTAAATTCACTCCTATCTAATAGACATGGATGTTCTGCTCAACCCGGGGCTAGAGGGCGTGGACGGTAACATGCATTTCCACTACCGTCCATGAACAGGCTCAATCAAACCGAGCCTGCAACATTTTCGTTTTTGTCGTGTTGAACGATCTGTGGAGTTTCCACTTTTCTTACTCTAGGATATTTATTAATTACCCAAGAGCCAACTCTGCCTTCCCTTGACCCAACAAAAGCAAATTACAAGGCTCAGAACTATATATCCAGATAGAGTCTTTGTAAAATAGCTTTTACACGCTTGCAAGCATCGGAAAATAGAGCACATTCCTCCTCTTTCCTCCAGTTTGCAAACCGCTCACCATGGCCCAGTGGTTAAGGCGTCCGCCTCGGGATCGGGAGGTCGAAGGTTCGAGCCCCATGGGGAGCGTTCGTCCGGGGGATGTTTGTCATGGGACTCATTCCAAAATGGCCGGTTCGTGAGCCGCGAGCTAGTTAAATGAATGGTTAACGATTTCTATCCGCCTGGGCCTGGCATAGTGGTAGAAGTTGGGAGGTAATTGGTACGCACAATAAAAGGTGTCTCATAAGCCAAATTGGCTGGCCCTTTCAATAGGGGTGACACTATAATAAACAAGACCATTACCTTTACCTTACATGTATGTCCACAGTTTAGAAAGCTGTCACTATAACTGTCTTTACAAATTTGACATATTGGCATTTTCGGCCAACTGATGGTCTACAAAGAAAACGGAAAAATATAAAAATCAATTAGACCACAACCACAAGGCGCTTAATGGTCCAAATAGTGCTAGATATTACATTGTATATCACTGTCTCTTGTCTTATATGTCAGCTTACAATTTGGCATTTCTGAACAAAACAGACACTTCAAGTTCTCTTTGCTTTACAAGATGCGGAAAATGAAATTAAAATCATATATCTGGCACTGTTTAGTATATATTTATCATGCTTGAATCACTAAATCACCAAAACGAGTTTCAATGGGGGTAATTTTTAAAAAAAACTGTTGAATTGTAAAGGAAATAATAGTAAGTGTATGAGAGAATATGAAAGAGTATCACAATCTGTACAAGTAATTATTTACTTAAGTTTAAAGTTAGCTACAGTTGTGAACAACATGTTTTTACTTATTTTAGAAAAAGGGAACACTTGTGTCTGTCATCAGAATGTATATGATAGGTATAAAAACTTGCTTAACTAGCATATACAAAGCATGATAAATGATAGGCCAATCCAAAGTTTGGTGAATTCATCTTTTACACAAACTTCTCAAAAATACATAATTCTAATCAATTATATATCCACATAACCAGCTCATTCTTCAATTTTTATATGACTTTTTTTCTTTCTTTTTTTGGATTTAACGTCGCACCGACACATGAAAGGTCATATGGCGACTTTTTATATGACTTAGTTTATCAAATCTGAATATAAGCTATACATTTATTTCAACTGCTTACAGAAGGGGATTCGTAGTAATGATCAATAGGTGACTGATTAACAGGTGACTTGTTTTTGCTGCTGTCCACTTCTATCAGGCTCTAATTTGCGCTGAAAGCCCACCCGCTTAGCTCAATAGGTAAGAGCGTTGGACTACGGATCTCGGGGTCGCGAGTTCGATCCTCGGACGGGGCGTATGTTCTCCGTGACTATTTGATAAACGACATTGTGTCTGATATCATTAATCCTCCACCTCTGATTCATGTTGGGAAGTTGGCAGTTACTTGCGGAGAACAGGTTTGTACTGGTAGAGAATCCAGGAACACTGGTTAGGTTAACTGCCCGCCGTTACATGACTGAAATACTGTTGAAAAACGGCGTTAAATCAAAATCAAACAAACAAACAAAATTTGCGCTGAAATTAAAATCAGTTGTAACTAGAATATCTATACCGTGTATGGCCGATCATGGTTTTGTTCTATAATTAGTGCAGGCTTCCAGTTCTTTGTTGAATCCTTGCAGAATCCCTAATCTCAAGAGGAACAAGGGGTTTGGCAGCTTAGTCAAACTGATATTTCTCCCTTTGTTTATTTAATGAAAGTTTTTCACGAACTTGATCTTGATTACCTTCTTAAAAGCCTCTGTATACTAATTTATAAATATTCCCTTCTATTCAAAATGAACAATAACCTAGCATCCAACTGTTTATGCAATTTAATTCCTCTGAATATTGGACATAGGTCGAGTTTAGACACCCTGAAATGTTACCGTTGATACCACGTAGAATATAGTTCAACAGAACGTCTTTCTACCTTCCGCAAAACAGAAAGAGCTCGTATCACAGACAAAACAACATTCTGTTCTTTCAAAACTGCCTTAAATACAAAAAGCAATAAAAAGGACAATGTCCTGTTTAAAATTGTTCAGCGTAAGCTCCAGGTGATTCTAACTTGCCTAAGACA
The DNA here is from genome assembly GCF_021730395.1 of Mercenaria mercenaria. NCBI lineage: Eukaryota > Metazoa > Mollusca > Bivalvia > Venerida > Veneridae > Mercenaria > Mercenaria mercenaria. The sequence goes on along the minus strand of NC_069367.1, from coordinate 78,185,896 downwards.
GGGTTGTAATTCACTAAACTTTATTCTCCATCGGCGTTCATTAATTCCCCGGTGTGTATTTGTGAGTCGAAACAGTCATCATTTATCCTGTCCCAACTACAACTAGCAAAGACAAAAACTTTTGACTAACCTCCCCTCTCCCGCTACAATTGACAACCTTTCGTTCGATAACGAGCGTCTGTCTTTCGAACAAATTCAAAGCTCATCAATTCATAGCAGCGACAGATCGTTTTGAGTCACAACGGTTGATGGGTGTTGTCCCGATAGCTAGATCTCCTTTTTACATTATTTTCCTTCCTTATAGAGGGGTTAAGTTTTCTGTGTCGTATTTTGTCATCTGTCTGCATAAACAGTTAACGTAATTCCCAGTTTTCATATTTACCTCTCATTTTATCCTTTCTTCATTACTTTACTTTTTTACATTTTATCATTCAATACTACATATCTGTTTGCAGCCTATCATAACAATAATACTCTAATTATATGTATACAGAATGTTTTAGGAAAATGAATCAGATGAGTTACTTTGTAACATTTTTCCTCATTCTAAATGTATTTTATACAATGCTGTTGATAAAAGGAATACTGTTTAACCCTTAGGTAATTATTGCAATAGCTTTGTGGCCGTATGGCGATTAACCATGACAAGGACAGTCTCAAACTCAGAATGGTTCAGGCTTTTCTAGTATAATTGTAAATATTTAAGAGGGATTGGAACTGATGCCAGACCGAAAAGAGTCTCCTCTATTTTATGAAACCGTGTCCATAACTGACTAAGTTACAAAAATCAAAATATCTAGTAGTTAAACCAAGTATGTGGATGGCAGAAGTGGGCACTAACAGGCAATTTTGAACAGTTAAGATACTTAAGGGGATAACACGCAATGAACTGTTTGCTTGATAATAACTGAGTTAGTGACATTTTTGAAGAAAGATTTCAAGGTAAATAAGTGAATATTTCATTGGCAGAAATTTGCGTTTGTTTAACAGATTCCCGAATGAGGTGCAATTTACAATCACTCAACAATTGAGAAGTCCGTTCGCTTTTCAGTTTGGGTGTGCATACATGTACTTTCTCATGGAAGGAAGTAACAGTTCCAACAGGTTAGTTGAATGACATACATTGCATATTATTTCAATGACATATAGCTTGCATTCTAATTGTAAAGTTTTTAGCTTTCAAAATTAAATATAACGAAAAGATCGGGCCCCGTGTTCACAAAACATTTTAAGTCTCAGCCAAGTTTGATAATGAAATTTTATTTGTCGTTTATGTCTAAACAGCATGTTTAAAACCAAATATGTTAATAACTATTTTCAAAGGATTTAATAAGATTAAAATTAAGATTTCAAACTCAAACTCAGCTGAGACCGAAACATGTTTTATGAACGCAGGGCCAGGAATATGCAATTTTGATTAGTAACAATACAGACGTCTCTATATACGTTTGTTATATATTACATGTTGTAGAATATTAGTCAAATTAGTCTTAACTTTAAATAAAGACAAGAAAAAGAAAAAGAAACATATTTAAAGAAGCAGTCGCCAAAACGGCAATAAAACTTAGATTAACTGATGACTTTTTGTTTCAATTAGGTTTGAACCTAAAATAGACAGTCCTCATGTTTCATTTGTGATGGTAACTGTAGATGAAAACAAAACACGTAAAGACTTGGATATGCTGCTGAAAACTAAAAGGTACATTCTTTCCTACTGAGACTTTTATCTAAGATACATATTACTTTAAGGTATATCCCTAGCTAGAATACTTTAGAATGCAGACAAACTTGTAAAAAATATACATTTTTAAAATATGACACTAGTTTTATGTAATTTTCTTAACAGTTCTTTATTTAACAAGTCTCGAACCGGTGTTCGGGAACTGAGGGTGTTGCACCATGAACAGACTCATTCTTACCGAGTCTGCTATTATTTTGCTTGACTGCGTTCTTTGCTTCCAAAGTCTTTTCATAGACTTTATAGACATGCTTCAAAGGGTCGAAGGAGGAGTAATATTGTTATAAATAACATCTTCAACTTAAACAATAAGTGAGAGAACTCCCACTTCCGCTTTAGTTTTACCTTGTATTTTAGTAGGTAGCTAATAAAAGCACACGTCCTTCGTTTGTTTCAGCATATTAGCATATATCTTTTGTAATTAAGAAACATACATTAAAACGTTCGAGTATCACTATCACACTCCCTCTGATTTTTAGATCAAGTTTTGACATTTGTTTTTGATACTCTACAAGAAACCTATTAGTAAACTATAAACAATACAGATATGCTTCTAATACAATCAGAGCAAATGAGTTTGGTAATGACAGGTAAATCTCCTGAGAGGTAAATATATCATGCACATATTTCTCATTCGAGGTATCCAGTCATAAAATATATTTTTTTTATCTTTGTCTTTTACTTTAATTTACTGAAATTAGAATGTATTGCTTACTCATTCATATACTTCTTATCCAGGAAATTTGTTTGCATCAATGACGATATTGACTACAGCAAGCCAGCCGCAGCTGACAGGGTAATTGCCTTACTGGAAGAGTATTACGATTCGATGTTTCCAAACCCTTCGTCATTCGAAAAAAGTAAATGACTGATGATATTTGCTTAATTGCTGAAATGAAAGTGCCATATAGTTCCTGCTTTATAAACAGGCCCGAACAATTTAGTGTCTAATCTTTCGAACATTTATCTGCAACCGAGTGCAATTTATGCACATCACATAACCCTGAGAACACGGCACCTTCGCCAAAGTCAGCCAGGATGTTTCAGCATCGCACATATAGGAGTCCTGAACATGACTGACAGTATCAACGGGTTCGAAATCCACATTCACTACACTTTTAAGTGGCTGTTAATGTTGAGAACCTATGACTCAGTTATTTGTTTCATTTTCTTCCTGTAATAGCCACAGACGACCGCCGGACAAAATGTCTACTTTGAATTCTAATACGACCACAGAAAGCGTTCACTAAAACGCTGCTATAAGTACAAAACACTAAGTAAATGGCTTGCTTTTCAATAGTCAAAATTATTAGCATGTTTAACTAATAATACATGGTTTACGTAGGTAATATTCGTCATCCATTAAAAAAGATAATTGTAATGGACTTTCGCAAACTGCACGCGCATATGATTACGTTAGTGATGAGGTTTACTACATGAAGGTTTAAAGCTAAACTAAACCCGAATTTTATATTAGAAAGTATGCACAATGCCTGCGTATAATGTATGTAAATGTAAAAGAACAAGAGCTGTCGGAGGACAGCAACGCTCGACTATTCAACAGCAATATGAGTCGAAAAAGGGGCAGGATTTCGTAAAATTGCGAAATAGGGTTATGAAGCCTGACAATGCATATCAGCTCGTGGCAAGATCAATTGTGTGAAGTTTCAATTCATTCCTGTTAGTGGGTACTGAGCATATCAGCTTACATACAAAAAGTTTACCAAGAACTGCTAAGTCGAAAAAGGGGCATAATTTTGTAAAAATGCAAAGCAGGGTTATGTCCTGCATGTCAGATCATCACAGGTAACTAGTATATAAAGTTTCAATTCATTCCAATCACTGGGTACTGAGATACCAGCTTACATATGAAACCTTAATAAAAAGTTTCTAAGTCCTACAAGGGGCATAATTTTGTAAAGAATTCATTCCCACAAGCAAGTGGTTACTGAGATCATACCAGCTTACATACCAAAACTTAACCAAATCGGGACGCCGACGCCGACGCATGGGCGAGTCCAAAAGCTCTGCCTATTCTTTGAATAGTCGAGCAAATCAATTATGTACATTGAAAGAATTAAAAATTAATACTTTTGTAGATGAATGTGTACTGACACTGAAAAACTTGAACTTTTGTAAGCAAGCCATTGTTACCTTCTGACGTTACATTATAAAATTAGCTCTGTATATACATTTAATTCATGTGTTTAGTAAAGTTCAATACATATGGTGAGGGTTTTCTAAATATGAAGTAAATAAAGATGGGCATTGGATATCTGTACTAAAAGTTTAATTAATAATGCCAAGACTTGTGATGACAATATTATCCCGTATGTTATCCAATAAAAATCAAGTTGTTCAAATAAAGGTATACTTGTGCCACCTCTTTTGAAATGAGTATTTATTTTAATTTGTGAGAAAACATTGTCATGTCAACACATATTGTAATGCTCTAGAAATTTACTCTGCGTTTGTTTTTCATTCAGTCAGTCATCTGAAATAATTTTTTTTCGTTCTCTAAACGTTTATCTAGCGGTGACTATAAATAACTTAGATACATACATATCGATCGCAGACAAGGTGGATGACCTTCTAGCATGCAGGAATTATTAGTCAGGCTAGAATGTAAAGCTAATTTTAATCACTCACACTCAACAATACTATGATCTGTTCCATAATCACGATTTGCCCCTTCGTATGCATTAAACTCTTACATTTGTAATGTTCTTGTATATAAGACTCGTATCTTATTAAGTAAGCATGATATATAAAATAAAAAATGTTGAATGACAATTACTAGTTACTTTGAACAACAATTTCCTATTTCTCAGCACAAAATATGCTGTGCTTTGTAAATAGATGAAACATTAGAAGTAAACTCAGCGAAAAAAAAGGTGTAACATGTAAAAGATATTTACATTTTACTCAAAAGTTTAGCTGATGGGTACCGAACACTAATTCTTACTATTTATGGTTCAGCTTCACACCCGTCGTTTTTTTTTAAAACATGTCAAAATCTCTCGACATTCAGTAAAGCAAACCAATTCTGTATTTATTACCTATACCGACGAATGTAAGGCTGAGATCGATTATCTTCAGGGACAATTTATTCGGTCAAATCGTCAGGGAGAACACTCGCTATGCTTGAAGACAATCTGAGTCATAGTAATATCTTTAATACACCTCATCAAGCAGTCTTTATGATTTTTTCTTTATGATCTTGAACAAAATGGAACATTTGCGAGCAAAGAAAATAATGTGTCTTAAGAAGGTCTTTCGGAAGCATAGAACATATCCAAGCAGAATAATAGAACACTCTGTTTGAATGTGTTAAGCGGTAATGAATGACACTCCCTAGCACTAGATTAAGCAGCCTTCATTTGATACATTGAATAGACTACAGGATCCCAGAATACCAGAAAACATACCAAAACATGTTTTGTTTGTCATCCAGTTGTTTTTCTAACTCTAACATTTATAAGGCACAAGCCGTATAAAGGAGCCGTTTTTAATTCCTGGTTTGTTGAACACAAACTAACAATTAGTAGTTCAAGGTTCTGCCTAATAAAGATATCGAAAGCTATGTTATCGATGCATAAAGTAAATTTAAATCAAAATCTTTTTTTTAAAAACATACGTTAACAGAACAGCTTGAAAATTTTAACACTATTGTATTGTATGTTGATGATCCTCCTAGTGAACCTACTCATAGAGAATTTTTGACATTGTACACAAATAAGATGCGATGCTGGTTGATATAAGCACCATTTATCACAATATAGAACTCTGTTTTAAATTTAAAAAAGCAGCCATTGATACTAGATATCGAAAATCATTAACCAATATTGTATGAGTTTATATTTTGATGTGCCTCGTATAAATTACATGTAAAGGTAAATTTCTACTATTCAGTATCGATAGTTTTTTCCAAAAGAAAGCGTAACTGCCAAAAGATTTTTTCTGGCATGACATATATAACTGCTTACTAATAACTGCCACAGCGACTTTAAAGTGTTAACAGTTCAAACGTCTTATTTTACCGGGTTGTAAGGTCAAAAGGCAGTAGTTGTTACCTTACAAAAACGAATATCAAGCCACCGCAGTGTTTATTTCACAGACGGTAAGATGTTGCAGGTTATTAAACTCGGGCTTGTTATCAAACCGAGCCTGCAACATTTTCGTTTTCGTCGTGTGGAGTTTCCGCCTTTTCTATTTTTGTATTCTTTAAGGTTTGTTTTGAGGTTTTAATACTTTTGTAACGAAGGCGTATATGAAGCGGCACAGTTGTTGGACAGCATATAACAGTAAAAATGGGAATGTTGCCGATTCTTTTGTCAGATGGTTATAAGTAGTTGTGTTTTCACTTTTTTACGAATTTACTCTTTAAATATTTTACTTTTCGTATCATGTTTTTAATTTCTGTTTCATGTTTACTTCGTTACGTTTCCTATGAAGGTATTGATTTTATATAAAAAAAACTGTGGCACCTGACCAGGAAGAAAATGCCACAGCACATATTATACTATTTAAGATATATATGGACGCGACAGTGTGCACATGTTAGGCGCATTATTAACCGTTATACTGACACGACGATCGACGTACAGTTTTTGCATAAGCCAAATTTTATAATGTCGCCTATACCGGAAGTTCAAATGGGAAGTTTATCCAAGATGTTTCTTTAACGTTGATGAAACAAATAAAATACACAGAGTGTCTCTGCCAAAAGAAATATTGAAACACTATGACTGGTGCATGGTGGAAGATAAATAACCCCTTGTTTAATATGTATAGTTACGCATTCATTGAACTGCGCGTTTTAGGTATGCTATGTTGATTGAAATGGGATTTATACCATCATGGGCCACCCTTTTCCAGATTTAATCTTTTGGGGTTAATCTATGTCCAACATAAATGTTTTAGTGTGGGATCAGTTGTATGCAGCAAGATTAAAATTTAAAAAAAATTAATCCCCAAAAATACATGTATAGTCGCACATGTTTTTAAATAATTCAAAGCAACTCTTACACGTTCTATGAACCTTATTGTAGACCATATTATGCTGTAGTTTTTTACTTCCTGTACACTACAAGAATCAATGTCTGGCTGTGAATATCTAAAAAAAGTTATTTTAACATTTTCAGCATGTACGGCTACGTTTAGTATCGTGTCAAAATTCTGAATTCTAATACACAAAACCAATGAAACCGTTATATTCTTTACTAGTTATTTATAAAGATGAATGATTTAAACAGGCGTTCACGTTTCTTTATATGATAACCTTTCTTGTCTTAAGTACATCCTGTATGTCAAAAAATGAATATAAGTGAACTAAGTCTTAAGAAAACTTTATAAGATAATAAGTATAGAAGTAACGTATGTGTTCTTGTTTGTACTGTCCTACTTTGACTACATTTGCTGTCTTTATTAACCCAGTGACTACTTATTAGTTTATGCATGTTATAAAACGTGTTAACTAATTTTGTACACTTCCTTTTATCATGAGGTAAAACATTTTTTAATGTTGGCACTTTTGTGTTTTGTTTGTTTGGATGTACAAAGTTAAAACACTGGGAGAAAGGAAAATTAAAGTACATACAACCTTTTCCAAACATTTGAAGAAAGAATTAAGTTAAACTCTTTTATAAATTCATAGCATCCCAATTATATATCTGATTGCCTGCACCATGCATGTGATTTAAACGACTGTACCTGTAAATTTTATTTCAAATTTAAGCCGGTTAATTGTATGTTTCAAACTCAACTATACTGTATAAGACTTAAAAATTACCACACTTCCATGATACCAGGATCAAAGAGAAGATTCTATGTCTCATTACAGACCCAGAACTATATTTTCGCGGGAACACAATTGAAAGGAATTATGCCATCTTCTTTAATGTTTACAATCATTTAAAGATTTCTGTTAAATTTAAACACAAACTATAAAGAAAGGTAATATTTGTTAAGTATGTACACAACTATCTACTTCTCACGTATATAGCGATTAGTCGTTACACTGTTTATTAAATTATGACATTTTAGCACCTCCAACCACTGTCACAATATATATATATTATTTCCAAAATATTCGATTGTTGACGTTGACCTAAATATATTTCCATTTTAGTGCTATTAATATGAAATCAAAATTGATATCAAATCTGAGACTCTTCATAACAAGGACAGGAACGCAGTTCATTTGGTCAAACGCGAATACCTTATATATCCTTGTATGTTCCGATGCTTGCATAATGCATGCTCAAAAATAAGTACAGAAATTAAAACAACTTGACAACGAGAACAAAGTTTAGTGGGGGTACCAGCTAAAACGGTGAATTAAAAAAGCACAACTAGTGGGTTCGAAGCGGCCATTTGTATATAAACTCACTTAAATACCCACAATATTCCAACAAGTTGAAATGTTAATACGCCGCCAAAAGTTGTATTGAGTGATGAAACAGAAACTACGGACGTATTGAAGTCAAGATGTGGCTGTACAAAAAATTGAAGAGGTTTCATGCTGGCACACCGGACTAAGCGTAACATGTTAAAAGGAGAACTGGAGTATATAAGCCACAAGATGGGGTGAGGGCAGGCTTTTCTATTACTTTATGCAATCTAAACATCAGGGACCCATTAGAAAAACATATAAAAACAGTAGAACGAATTTTTCTGAAAATTGGCATATTTGTACATTTTTAACTTTTTTTACAACAGTTAATCCAAAAGTCTGATTCTAAAAATTCTTGCAAAGATGACTTTGAGAAAGAAGTTTAAACCTGTCAATTTCTCCGGGAGGAGTGGCCAACAGACAATACTCTTACTCTTTGTAAACAAAACCAAATGAATGGGATTACAAATGTAGCATTGTGGTAACCTGACCACTAAGTTATTTAACAGTATGTACAATACAGTATTTGTGTACATTTTTATTCATTCTTGCATAAAAACTACTTTTTTCACTGGATCCGCCCATGTATAAACGGGAGAAAAATCGTGTGCAAACAAGGCATTTCACGTGCTGTTAATACATGATTTTTATTTTTGAAATGCTTTGCCAGGGATATATGTATGTATTTTTGCGCACACTGATATTTGGCATCTGCGTCTTGTTTCTTCCATAACAACCACTTCTTGTAGCATTATAGATACAATGTATTCCATAGTATGTTTAGCTGTATCTGTTTCCAACCCCAAACGTACTGCCCCGATCAATGTACGCACTAGCTTCTCTTAGAGTTCACTCCCTTTACAAAGCGTCTGTTCAGTTATTGTAAATGACTGTGAATAAATAAGTATCGCGTGTAACTTGTGCTATTGTTCGTTTTTAGGTATTATATTTATGATTTTGGTAAGTATCAGTCGGTATGTTTTTATCTAATTTCTCGAAGAATTTATGTAAACAGCTTGGAAACTTGACACTACGTTCGTACTCATCCGTACTCCAACTGCGTGTTCGTACTCAATATAACTCGAATGTAAAGTTATTATTCTTGAAATTGTGATCGAGTCCACCAAATTGTGAAATTATATGAACAATTATTGGTAGTTTTATGTTTGTAATAATGAGAGATAAAAAAATCGCTTAAAAATCTTCAGGATGTGCTTTTGATAGCGTTGTTTATTTCCGGGCCCTGGATACGGATATTAAAAACATGTTTACCGTTTCCAGGAACAACATGAATGGTAAATAAAAAATGTACCGGAATCGTCAAGTCATCACATATGAAAACAATACATAAATCGTCGTGAAATATTTTTTATGCAAGAATAGCGACAATACACGTTTGTTTTGTGTATTAACGTCTGCAGAAGCCCTTGGGATATGTTTGTGACCTCGACCTTCGGTCTCGGTCACAAACAATCCCGCGGGCTTCTGCAGACGTTAATACACAAAAGAACGTGTATTATCCCTACAGTTAAAATTGAAAGTATAACAAGACAAAGAAATAACCTCTTGTATGGATAACGCATGTTTTTTCGTGTTATAACTTCTGCAGAATCCCGAGGGATTGGTTGGTACCCGAGGGATTCTGAAGATGTTATAACACGAAAAATACATGCGCTAACGCTATTCTAGCATAAAACGCGTAAAAACCAGGTAAATGAATGTATTGTCCCTCAACGTCATTAAATTTTCATGAAATGCGCGGCAAAGTCTACATTGTTTTTTTTTTCACGTTGACGTCATTTCCTTTTGAATTATCCGTTTTGGGGCCGTAATACGTTTACGCTTTGCCTAGGAACGTGAATATATAAAAAGGTGTTATAATAGCACGTGAGCGCGAGAACCCTCTCTGTAACACACGCTTTCTCCTGTTAAAACACCCCGAAAAAGTAAAATAACAGCAGTTTTTATGCTAGAATGTATGTTTTTATCAGTATGCATGACTTGTAGAAGGTAAACACACATTCGTTTATTTTTAGAACAGCAGAACATCCTACAAACTCTCGCTGGTGTACCAGCGAAGTAGATTTTTTCACTTAATCTACTAAAAGATTTTGTAGTTTTTAATATACCTTAGTTGCCTTAATGAAGATAGAACACAAACGTGATTATCTGAAAGAAGTACATGCTATTATAAACACGTAACTGGTGAAATCAAATACATGGTAAATTTTAATCTCCACAGACATTTAACCCGATACATCCCAATATACGCCGTCTTCGCCTTCGGGTGGCGTATAATGTATGATGGCTGATTTCTGCCATTTTGTGTTGTCGTGTCGGCGGGCCGAAAACACGACAAATACCTAATTTGTCGAGTTTTTGTGTTGGCGAGACGAAAACACGAAAACACGATAAATTTTACGCGAAAACTCGACGTTTAAAGGGCGCCGACACGACAGATTTATCTGTCGAGTTTTCGTGTTGGCGGGTATAAATTTGTCGTGTCGGCGCCCTTTATTTGTCGTGTTTTGGTGTTTTCGCCCCGCCGACACGACAACACGAAAACACGACAAATACATTATTTGTCGGATTTTCGTGTTGTCGTGTTTTCGACCCGCCGAGACGAAAACACGAAAACTCGACAAATTAGGTATTTGTCGAGTTTTCGTGTTGTCGTGTTTTCGCTCCGCCGACACGAAAACACGACCAATTCTTTTTAGACATCTCTTATAAAATGTAGAGTTATTCTGAAGCCAGTGGCAAAGGGTTTTAGAAGCATTTGTCTTTCTATTGGAACGAACCGCCAATTTAAAATTTATTTATATTCCTTAAAGCTGCATTAGGATATTGGAGATTATAAAACAGTACAATAATATGTCAGATGTCAGTTATCGTTTTAAGCAAACGAAGTGTATGTATTACTGATCCGGTTCCAGAAATATTTCTTTGGGGTGCGAGGGGCGGCAACAGTTAAAGAACGAAGGCGGCATCGGTGAGCCGAGTAGAGTAGGTGGGTCAGGGCGTGTCTGCTTTAAAATGTTTGAAATACATATATAAAATGTTGGCTTCTGCTGCAAATTTTGAGGTACCGTTTACCCCCCCCCCCCCCCCCGCCACACACACACACACACCTGTCAGTGGAGTCACAGGGTCTTTCCCTTCTCATTTTTGAAATATAGATATAAAATGGTGGTCCCTGCTGCATTTCTTTCCAAAATTTGAGATACGTTAGGGGGTCATGCCCTCCGATTTATGGGTCAGAGGGTATCCTCACGGACATTTTTGAAATATAGGAATGAAATGATGGCCTCTGTTGCATTTTTGGGTCTAAATTGTGAAAACAATATTATTCCTTTGCCAAAGTAGTTGGGTTGGGTGCAACTATGACGAGTAAATGTCACTTTAGGGTTTGGGTTGGAGTTTGGGGATGGCACGGCCATCGCCCCCTACCCAGGACCCGACCCTGTACAATTAGAAAATAATAACGTATATGCGTGGGCCTCCATGAAGATTATCTTATTCACACGAAATACCCAACCCCCGTACCTCAAAATTTGGGCTCAAAAATGCAGCAGAGGCCACCATTTTATACATATATTTCAAACATTTAAAGGCAGATACGCCCTGACCCACCTAACATGAGGGTTTAACCCTTTCCGTACCTAACCCCTCTCGGCTCGCCAATGCCGCCTTCATTCTTTAACTGTTGCCGCTCCCCGCACACCAATGAAATATTTCTGGAACCAGGTCAGTTATACATACACTTCATATTATTCTACATTTTATAAGAGACGTCTGAAAAGAATTTGTCGTGTTTTCGTGTCGGCGGGACGAAAACACGTCAAAAACCTAATTTCTAATTTGTCGAGTTTTCGTGTTTTCGTGTCGGCGGGGCGAAAATACGACAACACGAAAACTCGACAAATAATGTATTAATTAGGTATGTGTCATGTTGTCGTGTTTTCGCCCCGCCGATACGAAAACAGGACAACACGAAAACACGACAAATAACTAATTTGTCGAGTTTCCGTGTTGTCGTGTTTCCGCCCCGCCGACACGAAAACACGACAAATAAAGGGCGCCGACATGACATATTTATACCCGCCAACACGAAAACTCGACAGATAAATCTGTCGTGTCGGCGCCCTTTAAACGTCGAGTTTTCGCGTAAAATTTGTCGTGTTTTCGCCCCGTCGACACGACAACATGAAAACTCGACAAATTAGGTTTTTGTCGAGTTTTCGTGTTGTCGTGTTTTCGCCCCGCCAACACACCAACACGAAATGGCAGAAATCAGCCACCATAATAATGACACATGGCAGTGTAAATAAAAGTAATCCCTGTCAGATTAATTCTCACTGTAACTTTACCTTATGTAAAATTATGGTTGTCACATTGTCTATGTCTCCCTTCGAATATTGTCCAAGTGGGTACGTTGGTGTATTGATACCTCAGAGTGAACCTATTTATATATTTACTTTATACAGTCTGGTAATTTGTCACTCATGTTAGAGCTTACCCCGGCGGGGATTTACTGTCTTGTCAAACTAGTTGGAAAAGGATTAAGAATAATGTTGGCAAGTCCAGATCTCTTTTAAACCGATGAATTACTCTCCCATAGTTATATCTTTAAAATTTATCATCAAAACGTACCTGTTGATTTATTTTTTAATCAACCCAACTGCTATATCTTTCCACTATTTAGTTTATTTTTGTGGCTGACCTGCTTTGAGATGTGCGGTTCTGTCTGTGTTGCTGTGCTCAGTGCTTTAAATGAGTCGACGCTTGCCATTTGTGCGTGTATGTGTAGCCTAGACTGTGAAACATGAGCATTTCATCAGGTTCATTAAGTCTGAAACGATATGTTTCAAACCAAAAATCATAATAGTAGAAATATGCCATATTTTAAAAAATGGTATTTCCAACTAGCAGCGCCGCTATAAACAGACTGCAGAAGGTCTGTCATACTAAAGACAACACCGCCTAGGACCATTTTTCTTGATATTGTGATCACCTGCACGCAAGTGTTTGATTCTTGTGCAAACAACAACCATGCTACTTTCACCTCAAAGGCAACGTCATGAAGGATGTCGTATTATTTAACATTGAATACGTGTACACACTAATTCTAAAAATGAAAAGTCGTATGTCAACCTGATTCCACATTAAAAATAACACAAAACTTTGAATTTTGAGATGAAGAAAATATAAAACGTCAAACAGGTATACAAACTTATGAATGTCATTTGTCCTACGATGAACACATTAAAGACTCAACAAATCGGGCATATACCTGGTGGTTTGTAGATAGGCGTATGTATAACTTATAAAACATAGAAAATATGTTGTCGAAACCTTTTTGAGGTACTTAAAAAAACTAGATTATGTTTTACATTATTTAAATATAAACGTAATAAAATGCTATTATTTCATTCCACGAAAACGATTTTTAGGAATGATGACAAAGCTAACAGAGGTTCAAATATTAACAAGAGGCCAAAATGGGCCGAAGCCGCTTATTGTAAATCATAAAACGGGCTATGTTAACTCATATGAACAGATTTGAGAGCTGACCATACTGAGGAAGCTAAAGGCAAAGTTTGGTGATGATCGGGTGTTTCATCAGAAGAAAGCATTTAAAGATTTCTGATTTTGGCTCTGGCGGCCCCCAGAAGGCCCAAGCGGAACCATTTGATAGAGGACTTACAATAATGGTACATGCCAAGTTATTATACCTTAGGGACATTTATCCCGTTTTACGCTTTGCCCGCGTTTCACTATAAAACTTCAAACAAAAAAAAACAGACAGTTTGATATCGCCACGATATATATGTCACAGTCACAAGCTGTCGTTTACTCTTACAATGACAAGCGTGTTGGCCAATCAAAAATTAGTTGTCTGTGTTTTTTTTTTAATTTGTATTTTGGTAACTGTAAACACAGTTCAGCATTTCTTAAAGACAGTTCGGCATTTCTATTTACAGGAAAATTTAACGTCAACATATATCCTTATGTACACGCAGTCTACCGAAAGCACATCATGGAAGGCACGCCGAAATATTATAAACTAACTCCTTATTATACGTGACATTCAGAAGATGTGTCGATCTTAATAATAATCAGCGGGAAAATGTTATTGTAAAAAAGATAACACTGTTTCAACAATTTCTAATTTATTTTTAGTCATCTTAACTTAGAATAAAATACATGTGTGTCAAGGCGCCATTCCTCGAACATTAGTCCCGATTTCGTTCTAAAATTACAAGCAGTTCCATAAGACAACGGATAAGGATATTGTCTGGTGCATGTCTCGGCAAAACGTGTTTTAAAACATTTTTAGTAAATGGGTTTGACGCGAAAATTACCACTTCGTGGTATATATTTTGTACACGCGATTTTTAATAGTGACGATTTTTTATGAATGATTAAGTCGGAAACTGTTTGCAAGCATATGAAATACTCCGTAAGTCGGAAAATAGTCTTACGTTTGTTTTAATTAAAGTATAAATCGATTTTTGACATAAGTCCGTTGTTTTTTTTTTGCCCACTGATCTTGGCTGGTAGTCATAAAGCTCCTAAGGGAAAATGTTCCCTAAGGGACTAACTAAGGGAAAAGTTTCAAAGCATTTTGTGGACAATCGTCGAGATAGTTGGAATGTCTAACAATATTGTCACATACAGTCTGGCATAGTTGTCGGGATTGACATCAATACTAAAAGCAGGTTCGGTTTTGATGACTGTATTACATCAACTCAATTCAAATCCAAACAAGTATAGAGAAAGTACGTCAAGAAGTGACGTAGCGGTAAAAGGCGCCAAACGATAAACGCCAATAACGTTAAAAAGATGCGCGCTAAATATAACACTCCGGGCCACGAAAGTTATATGTTTGCACTGACTCTACTCAGACTATCCATGTCTCTGAATTTAATCACAACATTAATTTTAAATAATCACTTTTTAAAGTTGTATGTGCTTTTTCAAGTCATTATGAAAATACAAATATGACGTCAGTATTTTCATTCGCTGGTCTCTAATGGATAAATATTTTTGACCGGACGTATGTTAACACCTCTATTGGTTCTGACTCGGGCTGCTCGCACGAAACCGTCTTGACCAGTGATCAGCTCATCGATAACTGCAAGTGGCCATCTCGTTCTATGGATATTATCGTCATGTACGAGTACGACATCGCCGACCCTAGGAGTATCTGGTATTCGCTTGTGTACTTTGTGGAGTTCTCGCAGTGATGCGAGATATTCGTTTTTCCATCTGATCCAAAAATGATGTATCGTATTAGCTGTAAAATTTGCTAAATTCTTCACGCAATCTCGCGAGTTTGACGTTGGTGTGAGAGCGCACGTGTCGTCTGGAAATACTGGTGAAGAAATCCGGCGTCCTTATAGAAGGTGGGATGGTGTGAGTGGATCTTCATCTAAGTGATCAGAAGACACATATGTTAGCGGTCGGTCGTTGATGATGCATTCAACTTCTGTTACAAGCGTCTGAAGAACCTCGAGGGTGATAAGCGCTTTTCCTAGTACTTTCTTAATGCAGGTTTTAGTCAAACCGATCAGTCTCTCCCACCAGTCTTCGTACCAAGGCACATGTTGAGGTATGCCTTTCCCATTGATCCGTCTTTATTTTTAATGTTCATGGCTCCAGTAAAATCTACTCCTGTAATGCTAAATGGTGGTCCGTCCTGTACTCTGTATTTCGGTAATGGTAGTGGGTCTGGTACTCTGTAAGCTTTCCCTGTAACCTTTCGACATGTTATACACCTGTGTATAATGAATTTTACTCTTTGTCGTATTCTCGGAATCCAGAACTTCTTTCTCAGGTAAGTAACTAAACTTTCTGTACCGCAATGCAGTTGTCTTTTGTGTGTTGAAGTAATGATAAGGTCCGTTAGTGCGTGCTTTGTAGGTAGCAACAATGGAAATTTTCTATTCTCATGTACATAAGCATTTGACATACGAGCACCACAGCGAACCATATTGTGTTTATCCAGGTAGAGGTCAAGTTGTCGAACCAGATTGGACTTAATATTTAGTATCTTGTTTTCTCTTATGAAAATTTCTGGATAACTTGTATGTTGCACATCTTTTATCCACGTGCATAATGCGCTGTTTATTTCATCTGCAGTAAGCGGACCTCGTATTTTCTTTGTATTTCTGCAGTTATATATGAACCGTAGTATATATGCTGTGACGTTCAGAAGTCTATGGTAAGAGCTGAAATTCTCTATTTTCGTCACATTTGAGATGGTTGATAGTTTGTCGACGTCTGTGATGGTTAACTGTGTTGTAGATTGGGGTAATCGCGCCATTGATCAACCATGAAGGTTCATGTAACCATAGCTGGTTATTTTGGAATATGTCGAAGGTAATGCCTCTTGATAGCAAATCTGTTGGATTAGAATCAGTGGGGCAGTATCTCCACTCACTATCACCAGACAGTTCTTTGATTTTCTTTATCCTGTTATTTACGAATGTGTTCTGTTGTTTTGATGATGTAAGCCATTTAAGTACTACTTGGCTGTCACTCCAAAATATTATCTTTGTGCACTGGATACTTTTCTGGATATGATCTGCCAATTTTGCGCCAACAACAGCAGCCATTAATTCTAGTTTTGGTATAGTTAAAGTCTTTATCGGAGCAACTCTGTTTTTTGCAATCACTAATGAGCTCTCGTTTCCGGAAATTATATATGCGTATGCGCCGTTTGCTTTCATACTGGAATCTGTAAATACGTGCAGTTTGGTTAAATCTTTGAATTCTTTCGAGAAATAACATCTAGGAAGCTCCGTTTTGATTCCCTCATTAATATCTGCTTTCATGCTATGCCATCTGAGGACTATTTCGGCAGGTAATGGTTCATCCCATTCCAGCTTCTGTTGCCATAGCGACTGCATCAATATTTTACTTCTAACTGTTAGTGGACTCAGTATTCCTAATGGATCGTATATGGATGAAGATTCTTTAAGTAACTCTCTTTTCGTCATAGGGACCAGATTGCTTGTACAACGTTTACTTTTCGCAAATGTGATGATGTCGCTTTCAGGGTTCCATACCATTCCAAGGACTTTGGTAGCTCTGCAGTCGTCTGCAACATTCTCTGATCTCGCCGTTTCACGTAGAATCTCGTAATTCGAAGCCCAAGACCTCAGCTTGAATCCCGCTCCCTTGAAAATATCTCTGCTTGAATGGTAAACTTCCATTAGAGTGTCGTGATCAGGTAAGCTTGAAAGTATGTTATCAACATAAAGATCCCTTGAAAGTTGCTCTCTAATGGCACACTGATTTGATGAGAGATGTTTCTGTAATACGGCGCTTAGAATAAAGAGTGAACACGTGGTACCAAACAGCATGGATTTGAAACAACGGTAGACCTGTAAGTCACTGCTCGGGTCGTCGAGACCACTCAACCAAAAGAATCTTGTGACGTCACGATCATCTTCGCTGAGTCCAACGTTCAGAAATGCTTTTACTATGTCAGTCGTGACAGCATACTGGTGAATCCTAAAATGCATCAGAATAGACGAAAGGTCGTTCAGTATAGGCGGAGTACCTTGGAGACAATCATTCAAGCTTGCTGATCCTTGTGAACTTCTGCAGCTACAGTCATATACAATCCTTATAGGAGTTGTCGCTGAATCTTTCTTAATCGGGAGGTGGGGAATATAATGTAGCATTTTGGGCGAGGTGACATCGTCTGGTACTTTTTCAATAAATCCGAGTCGTTCTTGTTCTGCAATGATTTCTCCGTATTTCTTTAGAAGACTTGGTTCTCTCTGTAGTCTGTTAATGACATTTCGTGTTCGTCGTCTGGATATTATTTCATTCGTCGGTAATGGCTTGTGATTTTCTTTCCAGGGTAATTTTGCGTAGTATTTTCTATCTTCTTCACTGTATGTAACGCTGGATTTCTTGTAGTTTGTCATATAATCATCATAGGACTGATTACATTTTTCTGTTTCTATTCCGAGCGATCCTATCTTCCAAAATTTTTCTAGATCTATTTCTTCGCTGACGTGTGATGCCAATAAATTCGTCGTGGATGTGTGATGCGGGTTATCTTCAAATGTATTCAATGGCCCAGACAACAGATATCCAAGTTTTGATTTTACGGCAGTAGGACCATTTCCTCCCACAACTTTATCTTGTACTATGCGCCAATAATAATCTGCTCCAATTAATAAGGTTATCTCAAATATGTCATCTTTGTTCATCGGGTGTGCTAATTTGAGATCTTGTAAGTAGGGAAGCTTGTTAACGGCACCTTGATATGTCTTCAACGGGACTGCTATTTCTGGTACTATCAATACTTTGATTTCAATGTCTTTATTTTCAGTCCGTAGTGCTATCATCGCAGTTTCTAGATGTCTGACTTGTCTGTTCTTTTCGCCAAACCCTGACAAGTAATGTGTTTCTCTTCCGGCTACTCTAAGGTTTAATTTCTTTGAAAGCTTATCTGTGATAAAAGATCTCTGAGCTCCTTCATCGAAAAGTATGTTGGCTTCACAATATGTAGAGTGTGCCTGTACCTCGGCAACGACGGTGTTCAGAAGTACAGGTCCATCTGTATGTATATGTGAGGAATGCAGCATTGCTGTATCTTTCTTTTCAGTGTATATGTTTTCTTCCTGTCTTGACTGTTCCTCTGGCAGTGGCTGACTTTTAAGCTTGTCCTTACAAAGGCTGGTATGATGCCTTCGAGCACAACTCTTACAGTTAGACTTAGAGTTGGTTGCAATTTGAGACCCTGTGGTTTCCAAGGCAGTTAAAACATAGTCTGCCATGTTTAACTATATCAATTCTGGTATTATAATCTTTCACAGTATCACAATCTGCGCTGTAATGAGGTCTTTTGCAGAAAACGCATCCTTTCGCATTTTTTTACTGAAAACTAGATCTATGTGGATTTTCATGCCTTTTTCCTGATTTACCAGATTTATATTTGTTACTGTTGGTCACAAACACTGCTGTAGCTGGATAAGCCGAAGGCTGAGGTTCATTACCGGCTTCCATAATGATTAACTCCTTCGGAAACATTCGTCTAATGTCTCTTAAACTCCAATTTGTTGAACCATGTTCACGGGTCATGTTCTTTTTCATTTCCGCCGGAAGTTTCTGCAGTATGACGGGAACTAGCAATGAACCGTATGTATATTCACTTTGTCCTAAGGAATCTAAACCTCTGATATGTGTCTCTGTTTCGTCGTAGAAATGGCGAGGGCTTGCAAAATTGTTTACTGGCGCCGGTAAATCTAGTAGTGCTGTCATGTATGTCTGAATTATCTTCTCCCTCTGTCCATAACGTTCGTGTAAAATCTCGAATGCTTTCTGGTAATTTACATTTGTAAGCGCGAAGCCTGCGATTGTTTGAAGAGCCGCTCCCCTAAGGAGCGATTTCAAATAATTAAATTTCTGTACGTCCGTAAGTGACGAGTTTGCATGTATTGCAGATTCATATGAATCCCAGAAGACTTGGCAGTCAATTACATTTCTGGTGAATATGGGAAGGTCTAATTTCGGCAATCTATGATAGCTGCTTCCAGAATTTACACATTGAACATTATCATAACTGTTAATCAGCATTGATTGATCTCGTGCTGAACTGCATGAATTAATTGCGGCCCTGTTGGATCGATTTATGTTTTCACTTCCGGTACTGTATTGCGTTTCTGTTGGGCTATTACTAAATACATTTGCGGCGGCGTTGAGATTTGAATTTCTTATCTTTACCGTTTTCTTGATTTTGTTTAATGTGCATTGTAAAGAATAGCTGTAGTCGTGCTGTGCTATCACCTCCTCTTCTATTTCCTCTCCATTTTCCGGGGGTAGAATTTCTAGAACCTGTGAGTGTAGACTTTCAAGTGTCGTGTGCTTCTCTTCTAAAGAATGGAGAATATTCTCTATTTCTTCTGCATTGATCTCCGAATCGTCTGCATCGAACTTTGACATTAGTTTTGTAACTGCGGCTTTATTTCCCTTAATAAGAGCTCGTAATTTCGTAAGATTCATCTTTGCGGCTGTAGCGGTAAATTTACTCTTGAACTGTTACAAAAGTTTCTCTTTGTAGGCTGTGTATCCGGTTCGCGGGACCAAAATGTCGGGATTGACATCAATACTAAAAACAGGTTCGGTTTTGATGACTGTATTACATCAACACAATTCAAATACAAACAAGTATATAGGAAGTACGTCAAGAAGTGACGTAGCGGTAAAAGGCGCCAAACGATAAACGCCAATAACGTTAAAAAGATGCGCGCTAAATATAACAATTGTAATGAAGTTTATCAATAAATCTTATTAAGTCTACACTTTTCTTTTGTGCTATGTTGTTCAGGAAATTTTACAAAGTTAAGGATTTTCCTAAGTTTTCACCTTATACGGGCCCTTGTCACAAGTTTTACTAATATGAAAATAATTTATCTCTACAATTCATTAACCCATCATTAGCTTTAAATAAGCTCACCAGGAAAATATTCTTTATGGCATGTTTAGCAACTTAAAAATGCAGTTCGAGATGCAAACTGGCTTTGGCGACAGGCAGATTCGACTGAAAAATGGGTATAATTCTCAGTGCATAACAGTTTTTATGTTCATCCAGTTTATGCGTAACGACTTTGCAAAAACAAACTTGTGACGGGTGGAATTTGTTAGCATTAAATCGCTATGTTTTAGGACCAACACAGTCCTCATAAAACATGTTTGGCTACGTATGTGACACTTGCATGAATCAGACAACGATACTTCTATGTCAATGTCGTAACAAATGACATATTGGCAATTACAAATATATGATTAAAACACATTTTGTTTTCCTCGTTTAATTAATGTAGAATGCACCACCTCTCAGTTTTCAACGAACTGTTATAAAGTTTTCACAGATTAAAATTGGCCATATTTCCGACAGTGTATTTTTTCTCCATTTCGCTGCTTTATATCTTCAAACATGACCACTAACGTCGTCTTTTCAACGCAGCGCAAAATGGCATACTTGATTTACATTAAAACACATCTAGTTTTTGATTCTATTGCTGGATATAATGAAACAAAACCACAATAATGATAACAAATAAGTCATTTCATGGCATTTTTTCAATAGATGAATGATGCCGATAAAGTGTTCTACTATACATGACAAACGCACGATTATGGTACACGAGTGCGCATGTCCAACTCAAATACATGCCATGTCTTCTATTGCCATTGCGGGTGTAAGAGATTGACCTGGCTGGGATTCCTTTTATTTACATTGTCCAGTGACTTTAGAACATGGTGGGGGTTAGAGTGAGGTTAGGTGCGCACCATAAACCGGTTGAAGCTACAATGTTGCAAGGCCGTGTCTCTCTGCATTCCTTTGTTCTTTTTGTCCACGCGTGTGTGTTGTGCGTGTGTACGTGTGTGTGTACGTGCACGTGCGTGTGTGTATGTGGTATTCCAACTTGTTTCTTAGTATATTACATTAGTGCTTGGCACAGCAAAACCAGACCCTTGCCACGATTCTATTACATCTGTTATTCTAGGAACTGTATTTAGAAAACCTGAGTCACGTAAACCGTTAGCCGAATAACGGCACTCTCTATGAATTTAAATAGCAAGACTACAAATTCGACGGGACGATATGAAACAAAAATATTTCAGTGAACAGAAAAAAAAACGAGTTAAATTTTGATTTAGGCCTAACTGAGTGATTGAAACATGCTTGTCGATAAACCCCGTCCATACGAAATGTACACGCTCACCTCAAGCTGACATGTCAGGTAAGCTTCAAAGACATGTACCGAGGTCACGGAGGGCAAGCAAATGTTAGAAGTGGTTCACAAGTAAACGACTGCAAACTTGCAAAAGGGAAACGTCTTCTTAATGGGTATTAAGTGATCATTCATCACGTGGTTTCCCGAAAAGAAGTCGTTCATGTGTTGTTTTTTTCTATCTTCATCTGAGACGTCTCCTAAAAGCAACCAAGTGGAACCATTAAAATAGACTTGACAATGCCTATGCAAAGATGCAACAGAGCAAGTTTGACGCAATTATGGCAAGTAGTATCAGAGAAGAAAGTATTTAATTAAAGATGTTTTGTCGCAAGACGATGGACGACAGAAGCCACCAACCTTTTCTGAAGTATAAAACTGGAATAAGTAATAGAAAACATATAAATGTTACCTTAGAAAAAGATAGTATGTTTGTTTTTATACCGGATATGTAATAAAATGACTGTACAATGCTATCTTTTAGCACAAAGTTGAGAAGGCACTTCCTTAAGACTCGATGATCGATGCTCAAGAAAAAAAAACTTGTTAAAAAGATTTATAACGAGCATCAAAACTAAGCTTCTACATGAACAATTTCTTTCAATGTCAATCATGTATCATATTGATGTTAAAAGAGACTGCTTGTACCATATGTTATTTCTATATGTGTCTGTTTCACTTGTTAGGCATGCGTTTGCATGAAAGATGTAACACGTTGCGACTTTTTTTATGTTACGGCAAGACGTTATGGGAATTTGAAAACTTAAATAGATACATTCGATACTTGTAATGAGACAGCAGAGATCCTCTTTGTTTATCTGGATATGTGCAAGTTTTTTAGCACAAACAGTTCTGATATTATACTTTTATGAGGTCCCAAGATCATGTGAATGTGGACTAAAAAACGGTAAATATACAAATTGTTCATTTACTAGCTTACTTAAAGTAGTTGTAAAGTATATGGCAAATTGACATATTTCAACAAGTATACGTTTGCAATCTAGCCTTCACATAAAACTGTTTTTCTTACTGAGACACACAAATGTATATATAAATGGTAAATGATTATATCTCTAATTTTTATCTGAAGTTTTAGTGAAATATTGATTTTTATACGTGAAAAGCATAATTTTCAAATGCAAATTTAAGTATAAGATCTTCTTTATACACCTAATGCTGATATAGTAAAATGCAGTCTTCTTAGACCAGTTCGATGTGTGTTCTGAAAGTTCCAAGACTCCATCGATATTTTCGTATGCTTTTAAGATAAAAAAAAACAAATTTGTTTCAATTATTAACACAAGCCTTGTAAATTTATTTTCAAAATCGTCACGTTCAATATTGATGCACTGAATAGTTATCGTATCCATAGCAACCTCTTATACACAATGCCGGTCCACACCGTATTTTATACCTTCCTTTAGGATGGAAGCCGCACAAAAAATGTCTGAAACCCTCGATAACCTATGGGTTGAAAAATGTGTTTGCCTGTTGTGTTTGCCGGCACGAGAAACGTGTGCATGCTAGTGGACGTGGAGTGGCATTAACTTGACGTCGCACTTAAAATGACGTTGCCTTGGGCCGACAGCTTTTTACTGTGAGAGTTAATTTTATTGTATCTCATATTTCTATAGTTCAAATGTAATGAAAATTTGTACACTGTGTAGTTAATCTATTTAATCTATGTGCGTATGATTTTTCAATACAACATCCCTTTTAACTTTTCTTATATGATCACGTTCTTGGAACTTTCCGAGCACACCTCGTATATCTATTCAGTTACATCATTCATCTTTAACATAGTATCAATTATTTACAGACGATGCATTTATAAGTTATGAGTAGCAGGGCGTAGCAAAAGTCCCCGCTGCAATGAAATACCTACTACAATTAAAGAAAACACGAATGTTGAGAAGAATTTAGAGATGTAATCTTATTTTTACTTTCACTGAAACATCATTACTTAAACTAGAACGCCCTTCAGCTTTGTCAGCTTCTTACAAGAAATGTCGAGTATTCTCCCGCTTGATTACCGATCGTGTTAAATCAATTACCTGTGATTGGATTGTCTCCCGTAAATTCGCTAAAGCCACAAGACATACGGTTTAGTTGATTTAGACACATTTTGCTTAAAAGAATGCATTTTGTTCATATCACATCAGTGTTTTTGGAGAAATAGTAATTACATTAAAAGAGATTTGTCTCCCTTTAAGCACACCATCTTAAAAGTTAGAACTGAACTTGTTTAACGCACGCTAGCATTAATGTAAACTAAATCTGATTGATATAAAAATGGAAAATAACATAATTTTAGGCGGTTATTTTGAAGTCGACTGGATGTTAAAACACCATATAGAAAACATTCATAATGCATAAATTAGGCTTACAATGTTCAGGATATGGGATTGCAGGAACACAAATTTATGAGCTCTAAAATATCAGAAGGTGACATTCTATAATGTGTATCATATGCATTTCACGGGCAATTGTAAGATTGTAACTCTGTTATAAGACGTTTTGCAAGAACAAAATTTTAGACAACTTTCACAGACAAAAATAAATTTTCTATAAAAATTATCTAAACAAGAATTTTCCAGATAACACACCACAATAATAGTGGAATGAAACTATTACACCTAGTCTAGTTAAAGTCTGACCATGACAAATGTATGCGAGAGATTTTACACTTTTGTCTATTTTCGTACATTTTCATTATTATAATATTTTCTGTATTCTATAGCTCTAACCTTAAGTTTAGTTCCTTCAAGGGTAAATGAAATGTCAGAGAACTTGACGATGAATTCTAGAAAGGTTCAAAGAAATACGGCGAATGTCTTCACCATAATGTTTTTGGAGCCTCTCGTTAAAGCCAATGTCCCGAGAACATCGTCTGTAAATCCCCGTATACCTCATATTATTCACCAGACTAACAAGTATTATATTAACAGAATAGTAGAAAAGTACCTTACTTGGACATATTACTTTTGTGCCAATGAATCATTGAAAAACACTTACAAAAGCATTATTCATAGAGCAGATGCAATGACATATCTCGTCTTATAATTATGAATTTGGCGGATTTTATAGCGACCTTGATGTAGAATTCACGCATTCTTTATGCAACACAACTATGAACTATGCCTGTATCTTTCCATCAGAACTTTTTAAATAAAGAGTGTTTCGACTTAATTTTCAATATTTGATCAATACCGCTATAATGCTATGTTGTCAAAAACATAATGGAAACGTTTCATCAATACAAACTAATTCTTGAACAAACGGATGTAGCCAGTCCTGCTATTTTTTTTTACGTCATTCGATTTAATACCATTTCTGTCGATTATGTATTTAAACGAGAGTAACTCTCCTTACTTTTACAATTTCCCGAAGATGACGAGGATGCTGTTAATGTTCCAAATACACAATACTTTATCAGTTCACTAGGTCAGAGACCATCAATTTAGTAAAAAGAAGTACAGGGAACTTACTGGGAATAAGGTGAATAAGGTAATGTATGTCCGTTCCGTTGTGATTGGTTAGTCGTGTAAACAAACCCAAGACGTGATTTTATTTCAAAATTGATTTTTACTGCATTTACAGTATTTTATTATACATTTTGACAACATTTGCTACAATTTATGTGTATTAAAAAAAAGGTTTATCAAACGAATTTCGCCCGCCATGCAAACGATGTAAACAGGGGGTCATCTAATTCACACGAAAATTACCTAAATGAATTATTCATATCTTTTTCGTCCGATATTTTGGTGGAACTAAGATAGGTCTTGACAAAGATTTGATTAGATATACGAGTTTCGAATTATGGAAGGCCGTACACACCAAAATGTTATAATGGAAGTCTGTGGAAAAACAATAGGTCGTCTCTAACCTGTAGTAGAGCTAAAATGACTGTAATCATCACAGGTAATGTTAATGCTCAGAAACTGTTGTAAATGATGTAAAAAGACGTTTTCGTGCAAAAATAAGCGTGAAATTTGATTTTTTTTTTTTGAATTTGCCTCTTTTTTTGACAGATGTGCCCATTTTTATCTGATGTTTTGGACCAAAATTATTTCATTAAAATCATATTTATCTCTGCAATGTCAGAAAATTATCAAAATTAATAGACTTTATTTTTATTTCTTACGGAATGAATCGTATTTCAGTTTCCAAGAAAAATCCAATGCAGATAACATAAACTTTTGCGAAAAAATGCAATAAAATGACAACAGGGTCTGAATCTTAGTGCGTTAATCGACAGGAGGTTATCTTAGTAAAATGTCTTAAAGCACATTAAACTTAAACTGAAATTTTGTAAATAATTTGTTATTGGATCATGTTTGACAATGACACTGTTTTAATGCTGATTTAATGTAAAATATTTATACTCAACTAGCAGAAAATATGACCATGAAAAATGTTATAGACAAAAGAAACACATTAAAAGATACAAATTGAAATGAAACTGCTGTATTATTCCTGGCGCGACCTCAGCCGTACGCTGCACATGTCAGCATCATTACGACTTGCTTCACATGTAATACGCGGAGGGACGATAAGATGACCTGGTGCTTTATTGTCTTGGAAGTTTTTAGCTGTTGAGTGTTTCCCATCATGAGTAGACAGTACTAGTTATTCTCATAGAAGTGGACTTCACGTGTATCGGCGCTTTACACATGGCAAATATAATTTGCCGGGCATGCATGGATTAAAATATTTTTGTCTGTCAGTCTTCGGCTTTCTCTCGCTCTGTCCGTCAGGTGAGGTGAGATTGCTTTGTATTTGAAGATACTGAGTGGCTGCATTTATTTGTAATAAACATGTATTTTATATTGCTTTATACTTTTAGTATGTTAAAACGGTATTGATCCTGAAATTATAACAGACATTCTGGAAAGTTATTCAGCACTCTTCGAGACACATGGTTGCATTTGACTTGTTCGTAACAGTTGTACTGATTGTTTTATTATATCATTTTCAAATGAAAAGAACATGGATGTTTGAATGTCCGATTGTAGCTGTCTAGAATGGCGTAACTTGCGCCTGGTCTTATCTTAAAGTTAATGACAAGCTATTTAACACGATAATCTAATATGTTATTACTCGTAGTTAGTATGAGTACTCCTGTACTGGCAATGTAAAGGCTGGCTCGGCTACTTCCTTTGTCGATTCAGTCAGGTACTTAACTTTAATAACAAAAAATGAGAATTGAGCGTATTGATTATTGCTTTTATCTTTTGCATTATTGTGTCGAAAACACTGACATGTAGACCGACATTACTGATATGCCATGTATGAAACCAGGTCTAATGTAATTGTTTTGCATTTGTATCTGTTAGTTTCACATACTTCCGTTTCGTTGCAATGATCGTAATTCATTTCATTTCATCATAAAATGATAACAGGTTGCAAAAATAGATTGATTTACCAGAACTATGCATTTTCGTTTTGTTTTATATCAGAACTATGGTATAAATACGAGACAGGCATGACCTCTGTAAGATAAACGCAGATATTCTCTTATTTATGGAAATTATGTCGAGAGAATTTGCATTGCGTATAATTGAAAACTCCGAAATTGTTAAATTTCTAAAACAAGAATCAATGAAGAAGTTATATTAGGTTACATCTTACGAATTACATTGTAATATGACAATGTAACAGATAGTTCCTGTGCGATAAAATCATTTTATAGATGCATATGTCCATAAAACATCAATAATGTTTGAACTACATGTTACGTATTAAATAGTTCATGGTGTCATGTTTAACACTTATAAAAGCAATTTGCAGACATAGATATTGATCTGTTTATATTGACTTTATCACTGATAATGTATCTTATGCTATTTCTTCGCTTAAAAGAGGAAATAAAGGCAGCTGATTCCAGAGATATTTATTGTGAACATTCTTTATTATCGCCAAAATTATGTAAATTGTTTAATTATATATAGACTAATGGAAATTATCAAGATTCTTGGTCAAAATGCATTATATTTCTCTTATCTAAAGCGACAATTCGTTCAATATAAACAATTATGAAGGAATAAAATTAACTGTGTATTCTCTAAATCATTTTCAATACTTTTAGATATGCGTCTACGCAAAGGGGATGGAAGTATTGAACTTTTAAATGCTCATTATTTCTGATCCATATGATAATATGGGCATGATAATACTTTCAAACAATGTAATCCTAACACTTTAATACATTTAATTACACCACATCCATTAATGAGTTTCACGAAGGTAAAGCTTTTAATGCCTGCTTATATAAAGCATTTTCGGCTTGGTAAAGGTTAAAGTTAGACGAAAGTATGACATCTAGGTTCATAAACATTTCTACAACGCTCAATAGCATATTGTCATAAAAGATTCTGATCTAAAAACGATTATGACAGTCTTTCGACGTTCACTGATATGCCCTATTTATCACAATAAGTTTGTAGCTTGTTGAGCAATAACTGTATAAAAAAACACAGTGTCATCTGCAAAGAAACAAACAAGAATATATGTATATCATCTAAAGGAAAGGTATTGGTATTGTTATCTTTAAAACAACCATACAGCATCATTGACGAATACGGTGGCCTCTGTGGCCGAGTGATTAAGGTCGCTGACTTCAAATCACTTGCCCCTCATCGATGTGGGTTCGAGCCTCACTTGAGGCTTTGAATTCTTCAGCTGGCTTACGGAAGGTCGGTGGTTCTACCCAGGTGCCCGCTCGTGATGAAATAATGCACGGAGGGGCACCTGGGGTCTTCCTCCACCATCAAAGCTGCAAAGTCGCCATATGACCTATAATTGTGTTGGTGCGACGTTAAACCTAACAAAATAAAATAAATAAATCATTGACGAATAAACAAAAAAGATGGAGAGGTAATAGTTCCCCTTGTTTTATGCCTCTATATCAGTAAAAATGGTCTGAGCGTAAACCACTGGCTTTTACATATGATTGCACACACTTAAACGTACTGCGTAAAATGATAACAATTTTAATCCTAAGACCTAATACCAGATTCAAGCAATTTGAACCATATGCCATTTCTGTAAAGGAAAACACTTGCAAAAGTTTATAGAACATGAATATACATTTTTTTTTATATAAGTAAACATTTTTATCCTACCTTCATGCAAAATAAAGGCAAACATCAAGGGGTCAGATAAATTTTGCTTTATCTGGTCAGTAACTAGATGAAGCTTGGCGGACTACTTTTTGGATATTTTTTAAAACGGCGCCATCTTGTTTTTGAGAATAACTGCTAAAAGACATATTTATGCAATTATTTTCATAAACCCGCTTTTATTAGGTACGTGAGACCATGCCACAAATGTATAGTGTATGCATACCGTATTTGCAATTACTACAAATAGTTTTTATAACGGAAACGCTCGGAGAAACGGAAAGTGACTCATGTATAGCGTTTGTTCAGGATTTTAGCTTTATACACTTCAATCTAGAAATATATTGCATCTGGAATGAAGTGTTATTGAATAAAATCGTCGAGGAAACGGTCTGCCTATTTGTTCTGTCAAGCGGCGTTATGACGTGTATATAAGTCCCGTCAATCGTTTGCTTGGTGAGGATGGGTAATCCGGCATTCAACTGAACTTCGGACAAACCTTCACTTGGCAGCAAATTAAAATTATTCTTTAATGTTCAGCAGAACAGAGAAGTCGGACACAAAGCTAAACAAGGTTAGCATTTATTTTTCGGCTATTATTTTATAATATTTTTATTTTAAAGACCTGTTTGTGTAATGGTAGGGCGTATTAATTTCTGTGCAAGACAGACTTGGTGGTAAATTTTGAATTTTAATTATAGAATGATTTTAGATCAGAAGGTAGGATAAATAGAACATTAGGTTACTGTCTTATAAATTTTAATTTATGAAGTTCGTCTACGAAAAAATAAAAATCTCGGCAGAGCCTCGACTTTTATATTTTCTCCGACTCACTTAATAAATTTAAGTTTATAAGACAGTAACCTAATATTCTTCATATCAGTGATAGATACAGTCAATTATTCTTCCGTTTTGTTTGAAACCACATTCAGTTTAATGGGATTGACCAGCACGATGTCCCCTAAAAGGACACATGACACAGATGCAGAATTAGCCTTTTTATTACACCTACCTGGGATATTTATTGTTTATTGAAACAAATGTCCAAAATACAACTGTGTTTTTAAACGTAAAAGTAAGTTCCCTTTGAGAAATATCCTTTCAGATGTATTTTGCGTATCACACATTCAAATAAATAGAGTTTCTTATTTTCATATTCGTATTTTTATGAACAAACACCGACAGTCTGACTCACAGCTCACTTTTCTAGATTTGATTAAAAACACAATTTCTAATATTTTGTAATTATATTTCATCCCTTTATGTAATTTTTGAAAGTCTAAATATATCTTGCTATTTAGTGAAATAGAAACAAATCTGGATCTTAAATAGAATAGCTATAGTAAAACGAACGTGACAATACCTTCACTAAAATGCATTTCAACTCACAAATGCTTACAATGTGTAAGACCAGACATAGCACTGAGCAGCTCTACAAAGTTTGGTTGAAGTACGAGGTGTAGAAAGGACAAACTTTTATGACAGACTCATAGAATGACGTAAATATCTTACCACATATGGCGAGACATTGCGTCAGCTGTTCTTGTCACATATTGCTTTTATGTAAAGAAAAGTGAGCAAAACATATATCGAGTGAGAAACAACGATTAAAATCTGTATAACCTAACGGCAGACACAGAATAATCTATCTATATTATTGAGAGCATACTTCTAAGATTCTAGCTCACCTGAGCACGAAGTTCTCAAGGTGAGGTATTGTGACAGGTCATAGTCTGGCGTCCGTCATCCGTCAACATTTGCCTTGTAAACACTCTAAAGGACACAGTTGTGACCCAATGAAACTTAGTCCGAATGTTTGTCTTGATGATCTCTATGTCAAGTTTGAACCTGGGTCATGTGGGATCAAAAACTAGGTCAGTAGGCCAGATCATAGGAAAAGCTTGTACACTCTAAAGGCCACAGTTGCGACCCGATCTTTTTGAAACTTGGCCAAAACATTTGTTTTGAAGATTTCTAGGTCAAGTTTGAATCTTGTTTATGTGGGGTCAGAACTAGGTCACCCGGTCAAATCAAAGGGAAAGCTTGTGAACACTCTAGAGAACACAGTTGTAACTCAATATTTATGAAATTTGATCACAATATTGGTCTTGATAATTTCTAGATTAAGTTTGAAACTGAATGACGTGGGATCAAAAACTATGTCTTGAAGTGTTGAATGATTTTAAATCAGGGTCACGTTGGTCGGAAACTTGGTCACTATGTCAAATCAAAGAAAACACTTGTATAATTGTTTGCTCCAGTCTTCCTTAAACTTTGTCAGAATGTTTGTTTTCATGAAATTGTTTTGGACAAATTCGAATCTGGGTCATGTGGGGTAAAAACGTAGTCACTAGGTCAAATCAAAAAAATGCTTGTTTACACTTAAGAGACCATATTTTTTGGTCCAATTTTAATGAAAATTAGTCAGAATATTTGTCTTCATGATATCACTAGGTAAAATATGTTTACACTGTTATGGTGTGTTACTCAGGTGAGCGAGCTGGGGCCATCTTTGTCCTCTTGTTAATATATAGAGGATGTATCTATAAATATTGTCAGGCCAAGAGATCATAATAACAGTTTCGACATTATGAAAGTTAACCTGTTTTTGTTGCACTCTATACTAGCTTTTTATTTCATGACAATATATTCCTATACAAAAGTTCAAACGGAGAGTTGAAACGTGGATTGATCAATACGATAGTTGGTGCGTGATATATATCTCCTATGTTATATTGATTTATTTGAAATACAGAAAACAATGAGGCTATCACTGCCATTGTTTAATCATTACATATGGAGGCAGTAAACAGTTTTCTGAGCTTCTCGGCCTAGAGTCGCCTACCTAACTTTCAAAACCTCACACAAAAGTCTGTAACCACACACCTGAAATAAAGATATTGCAACATTAACATCACTGTATGTCTATCGTTACAAACCATCTGCAATACATCTCTAATATCTAGATTTCTGTTTACAAGACCTGAATTTTGTGCTTTCCCGGTCGCGGAAACTGATGATGAAAAAAGCTAAATTTGCCAATTTTTCAATCGCTGCAGAAAATTCCCTGCCAACGATAGCCCCAATTGCTACACTGTTCCATACTCCAGTAACACTGTAAAATCTGAAAATAAGCTGAAACATATGTGCCATCCGTACCGTTTTTTCACTATTCCACTTTTCCTGTGGTCCCTGCTAAAATGACAACCCCACTATAAGCTAGCTCAGGGGAAGCATGTATACGCTCCTGCAAGTCATTACGTCATCCTATCAAGATCAAGGCTACTCAACTGATTTTCTTTAAATAAGTGAAACTCAATTCTAGCCGCTGAAACTTCAATTCTAGCAATTATTATTATTTAGAAGTTCAAATATGCACATCATTCCGTAAATTGCCTCTTATTTGTAAATTTGACCCAGGCCAATTCGACATTAACAGCTGAAAACTGTTTACTGCCTCCTTAAGGGAGACAAAAGTGATCCCAATAGTATGACATTTGCTGTTTATTTTGTAATTTAATCAATTCTGACCAAAAGAAACCAAATTTCATACATATCCAACATATGCTGTTGAAAATTTTGACAACTGGAGTACATCATGTATGCAAAATTTCTACCAGGAACGCGTACCGAAATTAACTAGTAACATTATAGTCTCATTTAAGGCCCATTGCATACAAAAATGAGGTCTCAACCATGTTTTTAGCATCTAGATATGTTCATCTGCCAAGCTGGCTGAATATTATAGCAATTTTAAGTCACTGGTACTGTGCTGGACCTGCTACAGGAAGCTACAAGCACATGCATGAGCACCATATGTCACCGTCTTAACGTTTCACAAAATACCACTACATGCTAATTTGTCTACTCCAAGACACTAAATGGTGTCTATTTGAAGATACTTATCTGCACTGTGATATTTAGCTATGATGTACATGACTTTCAACACATAGAACTGACTGCATCAGACTACGAGTCCATGTTAAGACCTCAATTTGATAATGATCACTTTCCGCGAGTGATGAAATATGAGAAAAACGTTACTTTTGAGACTAACCTTTCAAAACCTATCTATTTCAGGGAAAAAGATGTCTATCCTCTAAACTTTGTGTGCTGTGACTGGAGTCTATGTTATATGCAATATGTACATAAATTCTAAACTGAAACAAACAACGAAATACTGATTCAAAGGACATACTGCCGAAAGTACCCCCGAGGTCTGTTCCACAGTCCGAGCCGCTATTTTGCTGTTAAAAAGCTTACTTAATTAATAGAAGTCAATGAATTTGCTTTTAAATGTCTTATTTGACGACTTTAATGTCACAGTAAGCATATGTCTAAGTAAAATGGTGTCATAACAGATATATCTTTCATTATATCGGCTCGGAAAACACTGTAAAACTGACTTTCATGTCTGAATCGCGGTTATCTCCCCTTAGAGACTGCTCTTAAAAACTCTCATTTTGCTTCAAAATTAATTTTAAAACTCATATTCCTTCACAAATCATACTGAAAAACCTCTAAGACATCAAATAAATGCACATGGAAGAACTTACAAATTTTCAAGATTTGCTCTTAAGGGAGACAAAAGTGATCCCAATAGTATGACATTTGCTGTTTATTTTGTAATTTAATCAATTCTGACCAAAAGAAACCAAATTTCATACATATCCAAAAAATGCTTTTAAAATTTTGAAAACGGGAGTACCAGTAGAAAAATTTCTCCCCAAAAAACGCGTACCGAAATTAACTAGTAACTTAAGTCTCTTTAAAGGGGCCCATTGCATACAAAAATGGGGGTCTCAACCGGGAAGGGATAACGAAACAGGGCGCATGGTATTGTTATGCGCATTTTCAAATATCTGAAAAAAATACCATCAAAAAAATACCCCAAAATAAAATCTATTTTTTAGATAACTAGCCCTTTTTCTTTTTCAATTAACATCATGGAACGGATGGGGAAATTCACTAGAAGAATTACTTTTATGCTTTTTATTTTGGTCTTTGAGGCAGCAAAAAACGTCATTGACGACTTGAATATTTACTTTTTCCCTTTTTTTTGGGGGAAACGACGAACCCGGTATATATATACTATGTAACCATCCCCTAATTGTTTCATTGTTGGAAACAACAGCGGGAGCATTGTATAAAACAGTACTAAATTAACCATGACCCTGCTGTAGTGTAGCTAGCAACACTTGAGCTAGGGGAAATGGACATAAAAACCATCCCCAACTTTGTCATGGTTGATAAAAACAGCTGACATAGTATAAATCGTACTATTTTTAACCCATTTTTTGGGGCCGTTGTCGGGGTTTGGGTAAAACACGGGAGCGGGGTATATTTGAGTACAAGTTAACCTGACCAACATTTTAATGCCCAGTAGCAACCGCGGAACAGGGTATACAGAAAAATATAATAATCATGCACAAAACTTTGCCCGGGGTTTGAAAACAACACATAATCTGTACATGCATTGTGTTAACTTTCCCAAATGTTGCATTTTTCGATAGCAAAATCAGAAGCCACTTAGTGAACACCAACTGTAGAAAGGAATTATAAAATTAGTAATTTATTCATTTAAAAACGGAGCTGGTAATCTGTGTACTTAAAACCATACATTGACTCTTGCCGGGTTTTAGGTAAAACAGCTAAGTTTGCCATAACAGTACATTACTATATTTAAACACGTGCCAATTGTTGCTTTTGCGACTGGAGCATGGTTTAAAAATATATTCCATGTTCGACTTTTGTCCCGAAACCCAGCGGGAGAAGTTTACCAAAAGAATTTAATCCTTTTCCCAAACTGTAGAAATGATCGGTAACAACAGCTGAAACATGTAATTCCAATATTATAGTTCAAAATGCCCCGGGTGGTGCTAATAAATACATACAACCTCACCACAGCGGCCCTCTCTTAAGCAAAACCCTATATAACATCTTTTTTAAAATTTCCTAAGCAAAAAACTATCAAAATCCCCTCCCAAACAACACCCTACTAACATCAATATTTGTATTCCCAAAGGGTTTGCTCACAGAGTTGCACTGTAAGAGTTTGGTAAATATGCCATGACAGTTGATTGGTTTGAACCCGTCTGAAAAAATTTTTCCATTAAAAGTTTCTTTTTTTTTGGGCATACTACAAAGCTAGCTCGGGGGGCTGTGATTAGGGGACTAGAAAACTTTCGACTGTTGTCGCGTTTGGTTAATACAGCGGGACATGGATATATCAGTACTAGAGTTAACCATATACAAAAGTTTACAAAATCCCCCAAAGCAACAGACGAAACAGGACACAGTTGACCATGTTCTGGTGTTTTTGTGGTTCGATAACAACGCTGAATGGTAATATGAGTAATAAAAAACCATGCCCTAACGTTCATTTTGGAAAAACCAGGTAAGCACAATATCAAATTACAGATAACCATGTTCGGGCTGTTTTTGGGTTCAGTAACAACATGGGAGCACGGAAAATTGTAGCACAAAGATACCATCCCCCAATGTTGTCATGGTTTGGTAACAAGGTAAGCAGGAAAATTCATTTTACGATGCCAATGTTCGACGTTGTGGGTTTCAGTAACAACAGTGGGAGCATGGTAAATAGTAGTTTTAAATAGATAACCATACAAACTTTGTCAGGGTTGGTAAAAACAAAAAACATGGTATAATCGTATTACGATGACCTTTTTCTGACGTTTTTGTGTTCATAACAACAGTGGGAACAGGGTAAATATATAAAAAGTACCCAGCCCCAAACTGTTGTCATGGTTTGATAAAAACGGAAAAGCAGGGTATATATCATATTACAGATAACCATTTCTGACGTTGTTGTGGTTGATAACAGGGGGACTAGTAAATGGGGCAAAACATAGATAACCAGCCCTAACTGAGTCATGGTTTTGATAACAACAGGTAGAGCATGATAATATCAATACAGATAACCATTTTCTGGCTTTTTTTTGTGGTTCAAAAACAACAGTGGAGCAGGTAAATAGTAACTATGAAACCATGCCCCAACTGTTTCAGGTTTTGTAACAACGGGTAGAGCAGGGTATATATCGTATACAAAACCATTTTCGGGCTTTTTTTGGGGTTTCATAACAACATGGACAGGAAATAGTACACATAGATAACCATCCCCCAACGATGTCAGGGTTTTGAAAAACAGTAGAGCATGATATAAAACATTTTACAAAACCATTTCTGGCTTTTTTTTGTGGTTCAGTAACAACAGTGGGAGCAGGTAAATAAGCACATAGATAACCATGCCCCAACGTTGTCAGGGTTTTGTAACAACAGGTAGAGCATGAAATTCGTTTTACAGATAACCAGTTCGGGCTTTTTTTTGTGGTTCAGAAACAACAGTGGGAGCATGGAAATAGTAGCACAAATAACCCCCCAACTTTGTCTGGTTTGGTAACAACAGTAGACAGGTAATATCCTATTACGATGACCTTTTTTTGATGTTGTTTGGTTAAAAAAAACAACAGGGAGCATGGTAAATAGTAGTTTATAGATAACAATCCCCCCAACTTTTTTTCATGGTTTGGTAAAAACAGGAAAAGCATGGATAATCGTTTGAGATGACCATTTTCTGACTGTTGTTGTGGTTCAGAACAACGGGGGAACATGAAATAGTAGTATTATAATCCCTGCCCCAACTGTTTTCATGGTTGAAACAACAGAAAACATGGTATATATCGTTTTACGATAACCATTTCTGACTGTTGTTTTGGTTCGATAACAGGGGGAGCAAGTAAATATGTGCACATAGAAAACCAGGCCCAACTATGTCAGGTTTTGTAACAACAGGAAAAAATGATATATATCATATTAAGATAACCATGTTTCGGTTTTTTTTTTGTGGTTCATAACACAGTGGGAGCATGGTAAATATTTTTACTAAGTAACCAAGCCCAACTGTTTCAGGGGTTTTGGGTAACAACAGGTAGAGCATGGTATAACAGTATAAGAAACCATTCTGGCGTTTTTGTGGTTCAGAAACAAGTGGGAGCAGGGGAAAATAAGCACTTAGATAACCTGCCCCAACTTGCCTGGTTTGTAACAACAGTAGAGCAGGAAATCATATTACAGATGACCATGTTCTGACGTTGTTGGGTTCAGTAAAAAAACAGGGGGAGCATGGTAATAGATATTATAAAACCATGCCCCAACTGTTGTCTGGTTTGGAAACAACGGGAAAAGCATGGTATATATCAATTTCAGAGACCTGTTCTACTGTTTTTGGGGGTCCGATAACAGGGGGAGCAAGTAAAAAATTTACTATAGAAAACCCAGCCCTAACTTTTCTTTGTTTGGTAACAACGGGAAAAGCAGGGTATATATCAGTATTACGAAACCATTTTCTGACTGTTTTTTGGTTTTAATAACAGGGGAGCAAAAAAATAAGGTACTAAAATAACCTACCCTAAGTTTGTAAAGGTTTGGTATCAACAGAAAGCAGGTAATTAATAATATATATAAAAACATTTTAACAGTAACCTTTTCTGGCTGTTTTCTGTGGTTCAGAAACAACGGGGAGCCTGGAAATAGAGTAATAGATAACCGCCCCAACGTTTCATGTTTTGAAACAACGGGAAGAGCAGGTAAATCATATTACAGAAAACCAGTCCTACGTTGTTTGGTTTCAGTAACAACAGTGGGGCAGGTTAATAGTATATTAAAGAAAAACCAGCCCAACGTTGCAGGGTTTGGAAACACGGGAAAAGCATGGTATAATCATATTCAATGCCCATCTGACGTTGTTGTGGTCCGAAAACAGTGGGAGCAAGTAAATATGTGTACTATAAAACCCAAAGCCCAACTGTTTTGGTTTGGAAACAACGGGAAAAGCAGGGAAATATATCGTTTTACGAAAACCATTTTTAGACTGTTTTTGGTGTTCAAAAACAGGGGGGAGCATGTAAATAATTTACAAGAAACCATACCCTAAGTTTTGTCATGGTTTGGTATCAACGGAAGAGCATTAATATAAAATATATATCATATACAGAAAACCATTTTTCTGGCGTTTCGGGGTTTCAGTAACAACAGGGAGCCTGAAAATATGAGTACAAAAACCTACCCAACTGTTGTCAGGGTTTGGTAACAACAGAAGAGAAATAAATCAGTATTACAGATAACATTCCGACGTGTTGTGTTCGTAAAAACAGGGGGAGCAGGGTAAATGTATATTATAAAAACCCAAAGCCAAAATGTTGTCATTTTTTGGTAACAACAGGAAAAGCTGGATATATCAATTACAGATGACCATGTTCGACTGTTTTTGTGGTTCAATAACGGGGGACTGTTAATATGTTACTATAATAACCATGGCCTAACTTTTGTCATGGTTTGGTATCAGGGGAAAGAAAGGTATATACAGTATTACAGATAACCTTTTTTCTGACTGTTGTGCTTAAATAACACGGGACATAGTAAATATCTTACTATGTACCACCCCCAACTGTTTCTGGTTTGGTAACAACAGGAAAACAGGGTATATTCATATTACAGTTTCCATTTCCCTGACTTTTTGTTGTGGTCAATAACAGTGGACTGTAAATAGTGTACAAGAAAACCATGCCCTAACGTTGTCAGGTTTGGTAAAAACAGGAAAAGCATGGAAAATTATCAGTATTACAGATGACCAGTTCTGACGTTTTTGGGGTTCAATAAAGTGGGAGCTATTTAATATGGTACATAGAAACCTGGCCTAACTTTGTCAGGGTTTGGGTATCAACGGAAAGCGAATACAAAATTACAATAACCTTTTTCTGATGTTTTTGCTTTTGAATCAGGGGAGCATAGTAAAAAAAGTACTATAGAAAACCCATCCCCTAACGTTGCATTTTTTTGGTAAAAACGGGAAAAGCAGGGTAAATTCAGTATTACAGATGTCCATTTTTCTGACTGTTTTGGGGGTTCAAAAACAGGGGAGCAAGTAAATATGGTTACTTTAGAAAACCCAAAGCCCTAACGTTTGTCAAGGTTTTGGTATCAACGGGAAGAGCATGGTATATATCAGATTACGAAACCATTTTTCTGACTGTTGTTTTTGTTCAATAACATGGGGCATAGTAAATAGTGTACTAAAGGTAACCATCCCCTAATTTTGTCATGGTTTGGTATAAACAAAAGACATGGTTATAACAGTATTACAGATAACCAGTTCTGGCTGTTTCTGTGGTTCAGTCCAACGGGAGTCTGGAAAATATAGCAAATAAACCATGCCCAACTGTTGCATGGTTGGAAAAACGGGAAGGGCTATTTATACAGATTCGATGAATATGTTTTGGCTGTTGTTGTGGTTCTAACAACGCGGATAAAGGTAAAATGAGTACTATAGATAACCATGCCCCAATGTTGCATGGTTTAAAGAACAGAAGAGCACGGTATAACGGTATTACAAATAACCTTGCGGCTGTTGTTGAGCACATTTCCCCATAGATTTTTTCTTTCAATAAAGAGCTTTTGCAACGTATAAATTTTCCAAAAATGCAAAAAAAAAGGGGACAAAAAAGGAAAAAAAAACTAAAAGGTTAAAATTTACAAAAGGGTAAACCTGGAAAAAAAATATGTTTCTTGACCTACATTCCACGTAAAAAACTGAAACATCAAGGAAAGGAGCTTCTAAAAATCTGTTTTTCTGCCGACTAAAAGGGGGAAAAAATTTCCCCCTTTATTTAAAAAAGGAAGGACTTTCTCTAGCTTTTTTCTGATTTACAAATATTTTCAGAACCTCAGATTTTCAAAAATTTTCATTCTAAAAAAAGCAGCCAGAGACTGCCTTCAAACCCAGACAGTTGGAAGTAAGTAAGATCGAATTGAAATTTGTTAAAGTAAAAAAGGTTGTTTTTTTTTTAAGAGGTACAAAATACTAAAAAATGGGAAAATTTCTTTCAAATATCTAAATGGTTTGTGAAATTTTTGGTGTGGTGTAATTTTTTTTCCAAATTTTAAAGAAAAAATTTTAAATTTTTATACACATTTTACTCAACATTTCTTTTTGTACTAAGTGCCAATTTCCTAGTCTTTGAAATCATGCCAAGGGTTTGAAATTTTTGTTAAAGTCATTGTGACAGTATGGCACCCAAATAAAATCAACTTATTGCAATTTTTTAAGTAAAAATGCATTTAAAAAACCTTTAAAAATTTCGAATTATTTTGCAGTTTTTTTAAAACCAGATTTAGTTAAGTACAATTTTTTCTATTAAACCAATTTAAAATTTATGAAAGTCTTCCTATATTAAACAACTTGTTGACTATAAAATAACTAAATCAACCAAAAAAATTTTTCCCCTTCAAAAAAAGTTTTATGTGTCCCAAAAACCTTTTTCTGTTTCTCCTACATTTTAAAAAAGGACTTTTACCCTTTTGGCGTTAACACCTCGATACGTATTTCGATAAACAGTTTTGGCTGTTGTTGGGTTCGGGAACAACAGGGATGGATATATAAATAATAAAAACCATGCTCCGACTTTTTCAAACGTTCGTTTAAAAGCATCTGAGCTGGGATGTTCTGATACGACAAGCCCAAATGTTGTAACACAACATGACAAAAGTTTTGGGGCCCAATTATCTTTGTACGAAAAAGATGCCCGGCGTTGAACGGGCATGGCAACATCAAGATTTTACTATAGTACTATACAAAAAAATATCTAATTGTTGTTAAACAACCACAAATATTGGGTCCGAAATATAAAAACTGAACGACCGTACTCTAGCTTTTTAACACAAACATGACAACATTTCGGCCTTTTACTATAGTACTAATATAGACGATTTTCTACGTTGAAAAACAAACCTATAACATTTTGGGGGTGGTTTGGGTATATCCGGACAAACCATGCCGCTTGTTTTACAACCACGACAACATTTGGGGCCGGTTACTTTTTTAAATAAGGAAACCACTCAAACTGTTTTTTTACCGGGCAATGACAAAAGGCTAATGTTATCTATTGTACTGATACAGAACTCTCTAGCGTTGCTACCGGACCAGACAACAGGGGAGCAGGTTTATTGTACTGATAAAAACCCGCCTAGCTTTGTTACCAACCCCGACAATAGTTGGGACCTCTTATCTACAATACTGATACAGACATGCGAGCTGTGTTTCCGGGCCAGACACATTGGAGATATAAGTATGAACATACCCTGCTCCAGCTGTTGTAACGCAACCTTGACAATTGTTGGGGGCCGTTTTATTATTTTACTAATACAGACCATGCTCACCTGTTCTACACAACCAGAAACAGTTGGGCCGGTTTTCTTAACAATGATACAGACCAGGGCCCCTCATTTGGTTCCGGATCAGACAAAACAGAGCATGTTAAACCCAATCGGATACAGATCAGCTCTAACTTTATTTTACTTATTGTTGGGTTTAAAGGTCGCACCGACACAATTTTAGGTCATATGGGGACTTTCCAGCTTTGATGGGGAGGAAGACCCAAGGGGACCCTTCGACTTATTTCATCACGAGCGGGACCTGGGAGAACCACGGACCCCCGTAAGCCCTTGATGGCTTTCCCAACATAGCAATTCAAAAACCCCCGCGTTAGGGGTCAACCCACATCGATCATCCTACTGTTGTTACACAACCATGACAACCGTTTTGGGCCGATATCTAAAGTGTGATGCAGAACACCCACCTGTTTTTAGCACAACCGACAAAAGTTGGGGGCCCTTTTTATCAAAGTACTGGGACGAAGAACTCCAGCTTTTAAAAAACCATGAAAACATTTTTGGGCCCCGGGTACTTTTGTGCTGTACAAAACCCTGCGCTAGCTTTTTGGGTTTCACGCCGAAAAAAGTTTGGGCCGGTTTCTAAGTACGATACAACAAAGCTCGTCGTTTTACCGGGCCATGACAACACCGGGGCATCTTTTTCATTGTTTAAATAGACCTTGGCAAGCTGTTTCTTCCGGACCAGAAACACCGTACAGGGTTTTTGACTGATACGGACCCCTCAGCTTTTTTTTCAACACAAACCGAGGAAGTTGGGGGCCAGGTATCTACATACTAAAACAGACCATCGTGCTGGTAACCGGGCCAGACAACAGCCGGGGGATGTTCATCTATAGTACGATACAGACCCGGGCCAGCTTTTTTTCCGGGGTCATTACAACACCGGAACATGTTTTTTTCTATAGTTCGAAATATCATATCCAGCGTTGAACGCAACCTTTTCAATTGTTGGGGCCTGTTTTTTCTATAGTTCTAATACAGACCATGCTCTACCGTTCTTACCAACCCTGACATCGTTAGGGCCGGTTTTATAGTACTGATCAATTATGCCCGTCCTTGGAACCAACCAGCCCAAAAGCCAGAGCATGTTTTCCAAGACTTATACAGAACATCTCTAACGTTTTTAAAACCCCCAGACAACATTGGGGTCTGGTTACTAAAGTACAATACAACAAGCTCCACTGTTTTTAACAAAACCATGACAACATTGGGGCCTGGTATCTAGAGAATGATACAACCATTCAAAAACGGGTTTTCACACAACATGGGAATGTTTTGGCCTTTTTATCTAAAGTACTGAACAAACATGCCCGCTGTTTTAAAAAAACCATGACAAAATGGGGGCCGGGAACTAAAATACTGAACAGACCATGATTACTGTTGCAAAAACAACCAAAAAAAAGTTTGCTGTTTTTTCTAAAGACTGATACAGACAAGCCCAGTGTTTTAACCAACCATGAAAGCAGTTTGGGGGCCTGGTTTATTAGTAAGATACAAACAGCTTTAGCGTTTTAACACAAACCATGACAACATTGGGGCCTTGTTTTCTACAGTTTACTGATCAAACCCTGATGTTTCTGTTGTAACCAAACAGACAACAGCTGGACTTTTTAAAACCCTAACTGATTTTTAAAACCAACCCCACTGTTTTTAACACAACCTGAAAAAAGTTGGGGGGTGGGTTTTAAATTTTGACTGATTAGACCATGCCTAGCTTTTGTTTCCCTGAACGACAACAGCCGCAGCAATTTTCTTTGTAAGAAAAAGCAAAAGCCTAACTGTTGCTTTGACATAACAACAGCCGGACAGGGTTTTTCTATTGTACTGATACAGACCCCCTTTTCTGTTGAAAACAACCGAAAACATGGGGCCTTTTTTCTATAGTACTGAACAGACCATGTCAAACTGTTTTAACCAACCCTGACAACATTTTGGGGCCCGGTTTTGTTAGTAAAAAAACGATTATTTTCCCCGGGTATTGTTACCGGACCAGGCCCCATTTTGAGCCCTTTTTCATATATTACGCACAGACCATGCCCAACGGTTTTTTTCACAATCATGACAAAATTGGGGGCGATAAACATAATACTGAACAGACCATGCTTTTGCTGTTTAACCGGACCCTGACAAAAGCCGGAGCTGTTCATCTATAGTACTAATACAGACCATGCTCCAGGGTTGTTTCACAACCATGACAACAGTTGGGGCCTGTGATTTTTAGTATTAATCAAACCATGCTCCATCCTTTGTTACCGTCCAAGCAACAGCCGAGCATTTTATCTTTTCACTGAAAAAGACATTCACTGTTGCTACCGGACCCAAAACCGGGGCATGTTTATATATTGTACGAACGGGCCCAAACCACTGTTTTAACACAAAACCCTGACAAAGCTGGGTCCTAGGTATCGTAGTACAAAAAAACCATGCTCTAGTTGTTGTTACACAACTATGAGAATATTGGGACTTGGGATCACAGAACTGATGCGACCAGCTTTGCGTTGTTGGGTAACCAACAACAGCCCTAGCCTTTTACATAGTCTAAACAGACCATGCTCTAGTTGTTGAACACAAACCCGACAACAGTTTGGGCCCGGTTTTTCGATACAAAAACAGATTTTTTCCTGGCTATAGTTACCGGGCCATGGCCACAGTCAAGCCTGTTTACCTTAAAAACTGCTACAATCATGCCCTAACTGTTTTTACAAATCATACAACATTTGGTGTCTGATTTTCTATAGTACTATACAGTTCTCGTA
Source organism: Mercenaria mercenaria (assembly GCF_021730395.1). Taxonomy (NCBI): domain Eukaryota; kingdom Metazoa; phylum Mollusca; class Bivalvia; order Venerida; family Veneridae; genus Mercenaria; species Mercenaria mercenaria. The sequence continues at coordinate 78,141,872 of NC_069367.1, read as the reverse complement.
GCTTTTGAAAAACAACCTGCCCAAAAGTTGGGGGTTGGTTATCTAAAGAATTTATGCAGACCAGCTGTACCGTTGTAAAACAAAAAGACAAAAATGGGGTCGGCTATCTAAATACTGATGCAACCATGATTAGCTGTTGTAACAAAAAAACCCTGAAAACGTTTGGGGGTGGTATCTACGTACTGATACAGACAATATCCAGCAAAAGTAACCAGCCAAAAGCATTGGGCCTGGGTTTTTTTAATACAGATACAGATCCTGCTCTAGGTGTATCACACACCATCAGAATAGTTTGGGGCCTTTTTTTCTACTTCGATACAGACCATGCTGCAGCTGTTTTTAACCGACCATGACAACAGTTGGGGCCTGTTTATTTTAGACTAATTTCAACATGCTCCAGCTGTTGTTACCATCCAAAAAACACCGAGCAAATTTTTTCTTTTTTCATGATAAGCCATGCCCAGCTTTTTTTTCCGGACCATGCAACAGCCGGGGCATTTCACTAAGTACTGATCAGACCATGCCCAGCTGTTGTTCCCGGGTCAAACAACAGCCGGAGCAGTTTAGTATAGTAAGATACAACATGCTCCACGTTTTAACGCAACCTTGGCACTTGTTGGGCCTTTTTTTTATAGACAAAACAGACCATGCTCACCTGTCTTACACAAACCCTGACATCATTAGGGGAGTTTTTCATTAGATGATACGATTAATGCCCACTGTTGGGAGCAACCATGTCCACTCGAGCATGTTCCATAGAACTTTACAGAAAAAGCTCTAACGTTGTTACCCAACCATGACAACAGTTGGGGTCTGTTATCTATAGTACATGGGAGACAATGCTGCGCTGTTGAACACAACCATGACAACATTTTGGGGCGGGTTTTCTAAAGTAAAGCAAAACCCTGAGTACCTGTTTTTATTTAGTACTGAACAGACCAGCTCTAGCTGTTGTTACCGGTCAATGACAACACCGAAGCAAATTAACTATTTAAATAAGATATGCTCTAGCATTTCTACCGGACAATGACAAAACCTAGCAGGTTATCATGAAAAGATACAGACCATCCCAGCTGTTGAAACAAACCATAGAAAAGTTGTGTCGTTGGGATCTAAGACTATTTCAGACCATCCAGTTTTTTGTAAAACAACCATAAATTGTTTGGGCCTTGTTACTTTCCGATACGGCCAGCTGTAGCTGTTTTTAAAAACCGGAAACCCTGACAAAACCCGGGGCATGTCATCTAATACTAAAACAACCCTGCTCCAGGTGGTTTTACACAACCATGACAACATTTTGGGGCCTTTATTATAAAAAAAACAGACCAGCTCCATCGTTGTTACCGGCCCGACAACAGCCGAGCATTTTTATCTTTTGCCTATACAGACCATGCTCTAGCTTTTTCCCGGGCCATGACAAAAAACCGGGCAGTTTTATCTATTTACTGATTTATGCCCTACCCGCTGTTTAACACAACTATACCATTTGGGGTCTGGTTACTTACACGATCAGAGCATGCCTAGCTGTTGTTACCGGCAAGCAAAAGCCCGCATTGTACAAAGAAAGACTAAGCCAGCTTTTCCCCCGGCAAGACACCCGTCGGAGCAGGACATTGTAAGATAAAAGACCATGCCTAGCTGGTTTTAACCAACCCGAAAAAAGTTTGGCCAGGTTTTCGTTAACAAAACCATATCTCCGGCTATTGTTTCCGACAATCCACAGTCAAGCCGTTTCATATGTACTGCTACAGACCATCCAAAATGTTGTTCACAATTAGACAACATTTTGGGTCTATTACTATATACTGAACAGACCATGCTGAGCTTTTTTTAACACAAACCCTGACAACGTTGGGGGGGTTATCAAAATAATGTGTAGACCATGCGTACCGTTTTAAAACCCAAACCCTGACAAAAATGGGGGCGGCATCAAAGTACGAGCAGACCATGAGTCTGCTGTAACACAACCATGAAAAAGTTGGGGATGGTTAACTAAAGTACTGAACACACAATGTTCCAGCTGAGTAACACAATCAAGAAAGCAGTTGGGACCCGGGTTATATTTTGTACATTACATACGCTCTACTTTGTACACAACCATACAACGTTGGGGCCTTGTTATCTAAACTTTATACAAACCATACGTCAAGACAACGCCGGGGCAGGTTTTATCATTTACTGATACGACCAGTCTAGCTGTTGTAACACCCATAAGAAAGTTTGGGCATGGGACTAAAGACAATGCGACCATGCCTAGGCTTTTTTTTTAAAAACCATGACAAAATTTTAGGCCTTTTATCTATATACTTATACACACCCCCATCGTTGTTACAAAACCCTGACAACATTAGGCCTTTTTACTAAAACTTTTAAAACACCATGCCTTCTGTTTTACACAAACCCTGACAACAGCTGAGGCCTTGTTATCTATGTACTTAACACACCATGCCTACTGTTGTTACCAACCATGAAAACAGTTGGGCCTGGTTACTAATACTTTTACAGACCTACTTTAGCGTTGTTAAGACCAACTCAGTTTTAGCCTTTTATCAAATTTTTTATACAGATCTTTCTCGACCATGACAACAGTGGGGGCAGGCTAAAGTAATTTCAAAACAGTACAAATAAAGTTTGAGAAAAAAAAGATGCAAATAGATAAAATTTTTGCACATTAACTTTTGTTATACCATTCGATTAAAACATTAATATTCAAAAGGGCGTGCCGTAAAAAGAATTGTGATACCTTTCTTTTAATTGTCAAATATTGAAGCGCCATTTCAAATGTATTTCCACAAAAAGTAAACTTATGATACCGTATTTTTTGCCTCGTAAATGACTTATAGGCTGCTCCATGAGGGATATGTCACTGGTGAGAAAACTGTACAGCGTAACCAGGACTCGAACCCGGGGCCTTTCGCTTACTGGACGAACTCTTTTGACAGAGCTACCCGGTCCCTTACACATTTTATCCACTTCAAACATAGTTTGAATTTTAGAGAACGGCATTCATTTTTCTCGTTAGTTATCATAAGGGCAATGACTGTGAATTTAAAGGCTAAAATAACTCTAAAAGAGATATGTAAGATTAGAATTTTAATCAAATAAATAAACATCATAATTAGGTTCAGGAAATACATGCTGTTTTGCTTCCTCTGAAGTGCATGTCTAACTAACAATTTTAACTTGAAAGCAATGATGTCTACAAAAGGAAACACTAAGTTACAGGGAGTTTTGTTGCATATGTTTTATATTGAAACATTATTTTAAATGTTCTGCTGGCGATTTTTGTTTATTTGTATGTTTGTCTACTTGCTTTACATGAATTAAATATTTTGAACCATACCTCAAAACTTTCTATTTCAAGGTAATTAATTATTTTGAACAAAATTGCATTAAACTTTGCAGTTTCATGGTGTAAGTGTAACCTATGTATATAAGAAAAAATATACGAATTCAAATTGCACTAACCAGTTCCAGTTAAATGAAACTACTACATCGTTATTTCATCCGCAGACGTGTCCACTTGATAGTTTTCAAGGCCACATAAACGGAAAAAAATGAGACAAATCAGGCTTATAATCATTTTGTTGTATGTTACATAACATTGACAACCCTACTAAGTCATATTGTACGGTAGGATACGTCACAATATGGAACTTAAATGATATGTATAAATGTTGGAATTTCCGACATCTATAAAAAGTAACCAATTGACGCATGCGCATTTTGCAACCATGCGCGGCCTGTTGTCGTTATCCCTCTCCCGTCTCAACCATGTTTTTAGCATCTAGATATGTTCATCTGCCAAGCTGGCTGAATATTATAGCAATTTTAAGTCACTGGTACTGTGCTGGACCTGCTACAGGAAGCTACAAGCACATGCATGAGCACCATATGTCACCGTCTTAACGTTTCACAAAATACCACTACATGCTAATTTGTCTACTCCAAGACACTAAATGGTGTCTATTTGAAGATAATTATCTGCACTGTGATATTTAGCTATGATGTACATGTCTTTCAACCCATAGAACTGACTGCATCAGACCACGAGTCCATGTTAAGACCTCAATTTGATAATGATCACTTTCCGCGAGTGATGAAATATGAGAAAAACGTTACTTTTGAGACAAACCTTTCAAAACTTATCTATTTCAGGGAAAAAGATGTCTATTCTCTAAACTTTGTGTGCTGTGACTGGAGTCTATGTTATATGCAATATGTACATAAATTCTAAACTGAAACAAACAACGAAATACTGATTCAAAGGACATACTGCCGAAAGTACCCCCGAGGTCTGTTTCACAATCCGAGCCGCTAGTTTGCTGTTAAAAAGCTTACTGAATTAATAGAAATCAATGAATTTGCATTTAAATGTCTTATTTGACGACTTTAAAGGTCCAATACTAAGGAAAGTGAACATTTTAATTTCTTTTAAAAAGCACAGAAACTATTTCATTTTATTGGAAAATGAAAGTTGGTATGTAGAAATTCGAAATAAATCGCAGTATATGTACAATTATTTTTCTATAAAGTATGAAGAAAGTTAAAAAGACCTGGGGGGTCATTCTGTCGATTCATTGAAATTTCAACATAATACACATACATTTCTTTGAGTTCCAAAGACTTTCTGTAAATTTTGACCTGCCAATCTTCATTATTTAGTGTCTTGCAGAAGTCTATGCACTGGCTATGAAAAACATTGCCAACTCACTTTCCCTTAGTAATGGACCTTTAATGTCACAGTAAGCATATGTCTAAGTAAAATGGTGTCATAACAGATATATCTTTCATTTTATCGGCTCGGAAAACACTGTAAAACTGACTTTCATGTCTGAATCGCGGTTATCTCCCCTTAGTTACTGCTCTTAAAAACTCTCATTTTGCTTCAAAATTAACTTTAAAACCCATATTCCTTCACAAATCATACTGAAAAACTTCTAAGACATCAAATAAATGCACATGAAGAACTTACAAATTTTCAAGATTTGCTCTTAAGGAGGCCTAGAGTCGCCTTCCTAACTTTCAAAACCTCACACAAAAGTCTGTAACCACACACCTGAAATAAAGATATTGCAACATTAACATCACTGTATGTCTATCGTTACAAACCATCTGCAATACATCTCTAATATCTAGATTTCTGTTTACAAGACCTGAATATTGTGCTTTCCCGGTCGCGGAAACTGATCATGAAAAAGCTAAATTTGCCAATTTTTCAATCGCTGCAGAAAATTCCCTGCCAACGATAGCCCCAATTGCTACACTGTTCCATACTCCAGTAACACTGTAAAATCTGAAAATAAGCTGAAACATATGTGCCATCCGTACCGTTTTTTCACTATTCCACTTTTCCTGAGGTCCCTGCTAAAATGACAACCCCACTTTAAGCTAGCTCAGGGGAAGCATGTATACGCTCCTGCAAGTCATTACGTCATACTATCAAGATCAAGGCTACTCAGCTGATTTTCTTTAAATAAGTGAAGCTCAGTTCTAACCGCTGAAACTCAATTCTAGCAATTATTATTATCTAGAAGTTCAAATATGCACTTCATTCCGTAAATTGCCTCTTATTTGTAAATTTGACCCAGGCCAATTCGACACTAACAGCTGAAAACTGTTTACTGCCTCCTATACAAAAAATGGGATTATAATTATATAAAATGAGGCTAAATTTTACAAATGTTTATTTGTGCATTTAATTAAATTTAACTGTATTTTATATAACAGTTAACTGGGAATGTAGAAGACAACTATCTGTTTGTGTATGTGCACTATTTGTAGCAGACCATGTGTATGAAATTGAACACGGTTATTATACAATTTTTTTATTTACTAGTTTATTTTAAGTCCCAAGTAGAATCTGTAACTGATCGAATGTCCAGACACACTCCATATGATTTTTTACTAGTGACGAAAACATTTTGCATACCTCAGTGTATGCTTGTAACATGGGACAGTCATAAAGCACGCCTTGTGGTATTGCTAATAACAAGGGTCAATGTGCACACATTGTGGGTATGCCTATACAATGGGTCATCGCGAACACCTTATGGGTATGTAAGTACCATGGGCAATTGTGCACACCTTTTAGGAATGCTAGTACCACGATATAATATTTCTTATGTTTATAAATACTGTGCTGTTCAATTCACGTTGTAAAATTTGTTTAATTATGTGATTTCACAACGATCAAATAAAATTATTTTGTAAAAATAACTCTTCTCCTTCTGCTTAACCCAAATAAAACCTATTCATAACGAACCTGGCTATATTCTGAAAATTACAAATACATGCAAAGAATTAACTTAAAGGTAAGGGTAGATTCCTCGGAAGCACAACGCACAGCAAGCACAGCCCGGGTCTACATCGCATAGTAGGTCCGCCATAAATAGTATTTGAAAACATAACAGACTGGTTGCTTCAAAAATAACATATAATAATACAACATAACTACGACATTTCTTCTATTTATATTTATTTTCACTTTGATATTTTTCTGTCTTCTGCAGCTCTTCACACAAGAGATATTCCGTCAAAAACAGAAAATAAAACGGACAGCATGATAGAAACCTCTGGTAAGGACCGCAGGAATACGGTGGATTTCTCTTCCATAATGTATTTGGAGCCACTCGTAGAAGAAACATTTCTGACAATACCATCCACGAGTCCCCGTATACCGCACATTATTCATCAGGCCTATAACAGTGAGCGTATACCAGTTGTATACGGACAATATGTTAAGTCAATAGCGGAAATGAATCCAAATTGGACATATTATTTTTGGACAGATGAATCATCGAGAAAATTTATCGCCGAAAGGTTTCCATCTCTTTTAAAAGTGTGGGATGATAACAAAATCAACAAAATGCCAATTGCTGCTGCAATAAGATATCTTGTCCTGTATGAATTTGGCGGATTCTATGCCGACCTTGATATAGAAAGCAAGCGTCCTTTAGATAACTTAACAACGAAATATGCTTGTATATTTCCGACAGAACCTTTTGAACAAAGTGTGTTTCGACTTCATGTACCATATTTATTCAGTAACGCTATAATGTTATGTCGTCCAAAACACCCTTTTCTGAAACAAATAATCGACACGCTACACCAGTACCAGCCAATGCTAATGAGTATAGATACAGTAGGTCCATCTTTTATTACGTCTCAATTTATTCGATATAATAACATCACTGCCGACTATGTTTACAAAGTGAAACAATCAAACGAGAGTAACTCCCCTTACTTTTACAAAGGGGAATTACCCGAAGATGACGAGGATGCTGTTTATGTTCCAAATACTCAATACTTTATCAATTCATTAAGCCAAGAATGGATGAACGAAAGGCATTATAAAATGACATGTGCAAAGTCAGGAACTAAAAGTATTGTTGTGCAAAGAGCTTGTAATGAATTAACTCGTCGGCTGTCTCAGAAAAACAGAGATAAGTATGCATTTACAGATCATCATTGGGTTTTCTCTTGTAACCGAACACAAAATAAACTATTGCATACTTATAAGTCGTTAAAGGAAAGTGTAAACAAATATATTGTTTATTAAAAGGTTGAAAATACGAAACCGTTCATCCGCAATAAAATATAAAAGATCTAAGATAAATAATGTAGAACAGATGTTATACTGTACAAACAAAATGAATCATCTATTACAGTATGCATCTAATTAACTACGCAAAAGTAAATCACTTGACACATGCAAAAAAAATCTTAAGACACTGCATATTAGAGGTTTCGCGGCATTGTTTTAATTTTTTTATAACTGTTTACCATGCGAAAATAGCTGGTGATAGTTCTTAAATTTTGTAAAAGGTTTTACATTTCAACATTTATATTTCGAAGGTTTGTTTAATAAATGCACTTGTTGGTAAGGCTTTATGGGTAGGGTAGTGTGTAGTATTTCATTCTTAAATAGTATATGATGGCACCATTAACCGCGGGTGGGGCGGGGGGCGGTTGTACCTCTGTATGCAGCTCGGCTGGGCGTACCAGATGTTTTAAGCACTGGTATTGGCAATGATGACCTCAAGGGGAGGCGTGCGGTCATGACTGTTTGTTACAATAAGGCTGTTAATATTATTATTGTCATTTATAATATTGTTGTAATAACTATTATTATTACATGTATTATTGTGTACAACGCCATCGAATATATCACTGTATAAAATAGGCGTTTAATCAAATTATTCAGTGCAGTGTATTGATAATAAAAGAAAAGTTTGAACATAACTATGAAACACGTGTAAGCTTATATTAAAAGCGGGCAAGGAGTTTGATTTAATGTAACTGTTTGTAATAACTGAAGGGAAATTTCCAACATATACAATTAGAAAGCAAAAAAAAAAACAACAATAGCTGAACTGTAACTGTCATAGGGTGAATTTGTACATTTTGGCCCCTGTTAGCATCTTTATGTTTAATAGGTTTCTTTTGTGTGAAAAGTATATTTCAACATGTCGATTGTCAGATTCCGTATTTTAAAAGAACCCGTTTTATAGCAGGAACAGTGTATTTTAAATAGTTTAATTAGGAAAGTATGTAGTCGTATTTAGGGTTTTAGATAGTCACTCCGTCACTTATCGCATTTTCTTCAATTAACATTTGCACTCATCAATAACCAATCACACCACCCTCCGCTTTCTCCGCCATTATTCAAAATGTAAACAATGCCATTTTTGTCACAAATCAAATAAAAAATCCATATTTTTTGTAATTGTATATTTATATAACACAGGTAAACATGTGTTATATTTACCTTTATATGTGTTTCATTGAATTGTATCGGTCAATTGATGTAATTATATGTATTTTGTTCATTATTGATTATATTTGTGTGTACGAATGCGTATATATAATTACAGGATCATATCATACAGGATCGTATCTGTTGCATCCTTACTACCAACCCCAGGGTCCTAAATATATCCCGAAGCTCTACCGGACCCATATAAAAGCTAGTACGGCAACAGTGGCGCCCAATGTCACAGGGTGACATTATGTTAGTTAAACTGGACGGAGCAGATAATGGCGGATCGTCATCATCTTCCCCCGTCAACCGGTTCAAATCAAGAGGGGACCGGTTATGGGTCTGAATGGGATCATCAGATCCTTTTCCAAACCCATCAGTTTTAAAGTCAATTTTTTATATGGGTGTTTGACTCACCCCACGTTAATTAGTATTTAACATAGCATTTTGCTTTGACGACTGCAAATTTGAGTACTTTGGTACATTTTGTACAGCTGGTAGCAGCTTTGGTTTAACAGCTGCATTTTGTACTACTGGTGTCTGAACAGGTTTTCCTGCAACTTTTGGCTTTTCTTTTTTGAACATTGGGACAGGCACAGAATCAGTTTGCGTAGACGCATCAATACATTGAGTTGATTTGTTTGAGTTAGATTTGTTGGGAAGAATATGTCGATGTCAGTGAGGGAGATACGAATTTATCATTGGCAATTTGTCTAGCTTCAGGAAATCTAATGCCCTGTGTGAATTTGACATAGAGAACGTCCTTTTCGATCTTCCATGTCTTGCAGTCTCGAGACTTGGCTGAATGCGGCTCGCCGCAATTCACACAACGCAATGGATAACTGCAGGTGTCATGTTCATGAGAATAGCCGTTTTGGCAACACTTTGGGCAAATGTGATCAGCTTTACAGTTGTTTTCATTGTGGCCAAACTTAAAACAATTATAACATTGAAGAGGATTGGGAATGTAAGTTGTAACTTTTGTACACAGATAGCCGATGTTAATGACAGAAGGGAGAAATGGAATGCCAAATTTTTGAATGATAGCGTTTGTGTGGATTTCTTTGGCTATTTTTCTTATTTTGATGCGTCTAGCAGGAGTGACATGTTGCGTAGTAAGTTCTCGCACAATTTCCGTCTCCGATACCCCTGCAAGATCAGGACAACGAATGACCCCTCTTGAGGAATTCAGAGAACGGTGTGGTATACACTTACACGGTTGATTAAAAAACGATGTCATGCCAGGTAGATTGTGTGCCTGTGCTTGTTTTTCAACCTCCACAAGCAGGTCTCCTGTACGTAGCTTCTTTACTGATTTTGGAGCACCAGCGACACTCCGGAGTATTTTCTCAATCACAAAAGGAGAGATACTTGCCATTTTGAATGTTTCGTCGGTGGACTGAATCAGTAGAAATCTAGGGAAAGCAATGTTTGTGCCAAAATGGTCGGTGAGAAATATTCTCACCTTCCTTGCCGTCAGAGTCTGTTTCCGTATGCGGTCGTTTATTTTTATTTATATTTTCCATATTTAAATGATTCAGATTCATCACTCGCAGCCCCCACCCGCCGCGGAGTCCAACAAGGGAACATGTAAACAAAACGGATATCCAGCTCATACATGTTAGGGATACTGTAGTGATATACTCGGCTAGGTATTTTGTAATCTTTTTTTATATCTTCCACCGCCTTCTAGGAAATAGAAATTAAAATGTATATTGCAATAAAGTGTTCAATAAATTTGTGTGAACATACTACGAATTTTGCTGAACGCCGTAGAATATGACATGAGAAGGGAAAGAACATTCGATGATGTTTAACGTCAATTTGACAAGAAAATAACAGAAATTGTGCAATGTAGAAAAGGAAACATATAGATGCAGTTTAACGTGAAAAATATTAAGATGTAAGCATAATTTAAGTGAGATTTCCTAGGGCTTGGTATGATTAGCCGATTGATCGTATCGGGCCAATACGACCGCCAAAACGTCTACACCGAATTAGAGGCCAAAAATGTGTATTGGTATCCACATCCCGGAAAGAGGAAGCGCACATGCAAACAAACAGGCATCATCTCCGGCTTACGGGCCGCCACCCACGGCAAACAGGTGGCTCCATTTTCGGGGGAGTCGTACCCCTCTGCATGGAGCCGGCATTTTATATCCCCCCGCCGGCAAGGGGCCAAAGTTAATAGGCACTGCATCGACGTTTTAACAATTTTTTGACAAGGCACCTTCACTGTGTGAGTTTAGTAACACATTTCGCAGATCAAATTAACCCAATATCTTAATGAATTATGTGTCATTTTGTGACATATCCTTTTACAGTGGATATCTCCTAACGAATATATAAACGTTCTTATACGTTTGTTTCCTTTATGAATAATTTCGCAATCAAGAGTGACTCATAGTGCGGCGGCGTCAAACAAGAAAATATCGGAAAACCGATGGGTGCTCTCCGAAATTTACATATTAAAGGAACAAAAGTGGAAATTACTTGCACATAATAGTTAACCAAAGGGCAATATCTTGAAAAAAATATCTTTCCAGCATTCTTTTTTATCTTTCGAGATTCTAGACAGAGGAAGAGATAGGTTTTCTAATATATTGTACATATTAAAATGTGCTTTGTCGTTTGATGCTTTTATAGGTTGGCCATAGAGTTTACCGGGCGTTGGCGATCGTTGTTGCTGTACCACTGCCTTTAAGAAGTCTGGCCCGTTAATGAATGTTCTGCACGTCAAAGACAAGACCGCAAACGAACGGTTTACTACTAATAGATATATGCGGTAACAATAATCCTTTTATTGCAAATGGAAGACTTGATCTGGGTAAAACTATGGACGAATCTACTTTCAGAGAAAAATCAATTATTGAACTGATAAGCATTTATAATCGTCTTAGCTTGTGTCAAAGCTCTGACCATCAGAGTTTTTTCGACCCCTATTTGTGCGCGGCATTGACCAGTTAAAGTTCTCATCTTGACCATCTTGACCACTAAACATGTGATCGCCGTTATCGCTTTTATCTTCCACATGCTCTAAAAAATCAAACCGGTTCTGAGTCAGATTAAACTCGAAGAATGGGGAATACTCCCTGTAACCTGGTCAGTGTTCATAAAGTTTAAAATCCTTTTAAAATAGTTATCGTGCAATCAATTTCACAAAATATCCTCAAAATGTCAAGTTTCTGTGCAAATTCTATCCACATATGAAACACGCGTCCATGCTGATCTCTGCTGGAACCGGAAAAACAGAGAAAAATACTGACGCAGCGTCGTCTGCAAATAATAGTAAATAGGTTGACAACTGTCTGGTTGTAGATGTACTTCAATGTCATTTAGGAACAACGAGAACAAAATTGGAAACGATATCTTCTCTCGTAATAAACCAAGATTGCAATTGAAGAAGTCAGACATTGTATACATATGTGGTACATATAATTAAAACTTTTCGTACAATGAGCGAATAACGGAAAATAAGTTCCCATCAATACTAGATATTATCAGTTTAAAACTCGAACGGTTCCCACCTATCAAATCGTATGCTTTTTTGTAATATCTGTTACGTCAGAGGGTAACAGTTTCTTGTTACAGTAAAGAAAAGTAACAGAAAGACAAACTAGCAACTATTAACAATAACAAAATTTCATTCACGAATTTAAGTAACAATACAAATACCTTTAGAATTGTCAAAGAGCCGTAAAATCAAATCTTACATGTAAAATAGTCCAAATCCTGTCCAGGTCAAATTTAAATCCAATCAGAATAAATTCCACAATGTTTCACACAGTTCAAAAGTAACTTTAGTATGTCCAAAAATTATAATTTCTCTCTTCAAAGATAACTTTTTAAATCCATAAATTTTAGTAAATTCTTCAAGTAATCCTTCAAAATATTAAATATCTAAACTGGTACTATTTTGTTGTTAAGAAATACAGGAATGTTTCATCAATATCTACAGTATAGATTCTTAGGTTCTATTGTCCATGTTCTACAATAAATAGTAATACTAAGAATAAAAAGAACATTCTGGAAAAATCAAGGACAATCTTTTCTAAAAATAACTGTCATACACTGTTTATCAGTATTGTTACAGAACACAATAGAATATTCTGGATTAAAATTTACATAGGATTTATCTCTGAATTGCTTTTCAGTTAGAGAATTTAATATGATTATTATGGTTACGTAGTGTAAGATATGTGTCTAAACTGCGGACATACACTACTTTTATAAACGCATTTAATACTGAATTAAATGTACAGCAAAATGAACGTTCATTACTGGAACGCTTCAGGTGTGCTATTTTACCACTGCGGGTTTAAACTGGACGCTATGTGCGAGAAGCCCCAGAACAGAGACTTTGTAAACATTGGTATACTAATATGATCGATCATGAAACACATTTCCTTCTTGTCTGCCCTTTCTCTTGTAAAATTAGAGAAGAATGTTTTAACAATAGTTACTCTGATCAATTTAATGTGATGTCTTCAGAATGTAAACTATGGCATTATTAAGTAAAAGTCCCAAAAAAAGTTGCAAGGTATTGTAAAAAAAAAAATATATCATTGTATGGTAGTTATTTGGCATCTTACGGAGTAAACAGTTTATTTATAAACCGGACTGTTTTTGTAATCTTATTACCGGGGTTTTCCCACGTTGTTCTGTATTTTCAGTATAAATGTTCATAAGTGTAACCCCCTTCAACCTTCATATCTATAACGCTATATTTCATTTCCTTCAAAATCTGTTTTTTCTGTTGTTGGACATAAATAATAATAACCTTATACCTGAATTATATTACATATTTACATTGTTCTATTATCCCCATATTGTATTTTGAATAATTGGGTTAATAAAAGTAATATGTTGTTGTTGTTTTAAGTTATACCATCGCATACAATTTAGTGGAAAACTGTGTTAAGCGCTTTGTCATGAGTTGTGCTCCATAACAAAGACAATTATAACTGTATGCGTATGACTTACATTTGCTGCACTGATAGTTTTGACAGCTTATTCATTGACAGACTTTAACGATTAAATAGTGATTAGAATTGTATATTAAAACAAATTTTTTGCCTATAATAAAATGTCACATTAAAGGGAATTCCTATAGCTTTTTATGCGCATCTTTCTGCGCAGCCGACACTTTCTATAGAAAACTTAAGTGAAATCGACATTTGTTAAAACATTTGACAGACAATCTTAAATATGAGGAATCTTGAATGAAATAACATTTTTGATAAGTTTCATCAGTAATCAAATGTTGATACTGGTTTATGTTGTATTGACAAGTATCATGCCTGACAGGTATCTTGCCATTTTTGTGTTTGGTTTTCACATTGCATTTTAGTACAAAGACAGTGTTGTTCATATAATGTAAGACAATTGACTTGGTGCAGATAAGATAATATCACCTTTCAGATTATTTAGTATTCAATTATAGAAAGAATTAAGAACGTTTAAAACTTTTTGTAACTTCTGGCAGATATACATGTCATCAATTTTGGTCAGGTTCGCGCCATTTTTCGTCCGAACAGGTGTTGTATTCTAGCGGTCTTAACAATAAATTTAGTCCGGTGACTCATACATTTTAGCCCTTTTTAGACTCACAATACAATTATTTTTACACAAGAAAAACAGGAAAAAAAAATATGAAACAGTTTTTTCAAAAATTAAAAAAAAAATATTCTTCACTTTGGGTATTTTCATTGAAAAAAGTTCGCAAAAGTGAATATGAAACAAGGTTTTTTTTTTTTTTCAATTTGTACCCATTATAGTAAGGATTTAGTATTACAAATATGACTATGATATCAAATAAGTATATAATAAAATCTGTAAAAAGAATAAACCTTATTGTGCTGTCTTGATGTATATTTTGGTTGGTATTTATAAAAAGCAGAAAATTATGAAAATGTTGAAAATTCACTGGCAGTTTCACCAACAGTGGGTATGTTCAAAACAATTTTTCACAAAACCAAGCCTGGCGACCCATTGTTTTTATTTGTTCATTGTTTTCAGCACAAATTTTCCCATCATATTTGTGAATTTGAAAAAATTCTATGAAAGGAAAAAAAATTAGAATAGGAATTCTCTTGAATGCTTTAATGCACAGGTGTTCTAACACATGATTGGTAGGATTCAATTATAATGATGAATGACTTAAGGTTTTATATTCTGTACGAAGACTAACATTAAAAAGTGCGAGGCATAAATGGGTACTACAACGCTAAATGAATTGTATGCAATACTTGTTTTTAAGCCTGTAACTAATGAAGTTTCAACTGAAGTAACCTTTCAGTAACAAATTGTATTTCCGCTACAACCATGCAACGTATACTATTTTCAATACATGATTTTAATAGATATTGATGAGGCAGACAATCAAATCAAAGTATGTTTACACGTTTTAACCTAAGGCTACATTTAATTTTCAAAAGCGGCGTTAAAATTTGGTATGTACAGAAACGAATTGTCACTTTGATGTCATTTTTTTCAATAACACAACAAGCTGAATTGACAACAACTTCATCAATTCGAAGTAAGTTCCTCATTTGTGGTATAAATATGACCAAATATAGCACAGGCAAAGGCATAAAGTGAATACTACATACATAAGAGAATAGTTTCATGAAAAGCTTGAAAACCTGGAATACTGTTTTCTTTTGAAAAAGTTAATATGGTAACACGGCAAGCAAGTGTCCCTTTTGACAGAAAAAAAGGAAACAGGGTGTTTTGCATATTACCGATTCACAGAGACTTTAAAGCGATTCTGTTGGAAGTAATGTGGCTTAATTAATGGAAATATTTGGAAAATGCAATATATGTCAAAGCGGCAAGTCCGCTTATACGGCAAGCCATTTTTACATTACGTATTGTCCAATAAGTCGCATTTTTCAGCAAAAAGTCATCCAAAGTTCTCCAAAAGCTAATCACTCTACTTTTTACCCAAACCATATCAATCTCAAAGTCCTGTATACATTTAGAAATTCATGTCCCGCAGTTTTATGGCGAGTTAATTTCTGACTTCGCCCATTGGAAAATATGGAATTTACAGATGAGTACAACACAAAATAAAATTCAACCAGGTCGCTATCTCAGTCTAGACGCATAAATATCTAAAATAATGAGATCATTCAAATGCACTAAGACAAAAGCAAACACTGTTTGACCATGTCTGTTCATGAGCAATTACAAAATATGTAATCCAAAAAGAATCTTTGGAAGCATAGGATACAACCAAGCAGAATAATAGCAGATGCGGAGTCTGTTCATGAGAGGTAATGAAATGTGCAACACCTCTCACGCACCCTAGCGCCAGCTTATGCAGAACTTCATTACACATCTATTGAATGGATTACATGATCCCAAAGGACCCGAAAATATAACAACACTGAATCTAAGTACGGGGAGACTTTCTACAGCCGCCACACGGAACATAAAGATTGCTGTTGTAATAGTTAATACAATCTGTAAAAAGATCCTTTGGAAGCACAGAATGAAACCAAGCAGAATAATAGCAGACTCGCTAACACTGCGCGCGCCACACAGCATCTGCTCAAACGATATATATGGGATAATATTATATACCCTTCTCAAATGCGCTTTTTGACTATTCGAAAGGGGTGCACGCGCGGGTCCGCAAAAAGCGATATTGACCCGCAAAAGTGATAATGACTCTTGTGATATCACTTTTTCTTATATTTATGAAATATGGGCCTGTCAAATGAGTGCATTTGAGAAGGGCATATAATATAACAATTATAGACTTATGTTTCGGTCAATATGTGTTTTACGGACCTGCAAAAATGATATTGACCTCGGACTGCGTCCTCGGTCAATATTATTTTTACAGGTCCGTGCGTCCGAGGTCCATATCATTTTTACAAGTCCGTAAAAACACATATTGATCTCAGCATAAGTCAATAACTGTATAATAAAGGATGCTACCAGAGTAGTTATGGTGGTGACCAAAGTTAACATTGTTGTTTCCAGATGTTATTGCCATACTTCCAAATTTTATTTCTGGATTTTAATTTTTTGTAATGCGTGTTAACTTAGAGCAGGTGAAGATAAAACAGAAATGGTTCTTTTCTTTAAAACATAGCGGCATACTCGCTGACATCGATAAATGGATGTAAGCACACAAAACTCTTGAGGATATATTGTTGGTATTCCATTTGCAATGGTACAAGAATTATGTGTTATAGGACAGACACAGTTCATATTAATATGATTGTGACCAGTTAAAGAAGTATTTTTTAAACTGTTTCACAATTTAGCGAGTACCGTTTTATGTATGTATATGTTACATGTGTCCTCTAATGATTATAATGATGGTGTATGTTGTCGCAAAATCTTCTAGCTTTCGTAAGTGACAGTCTGCAAAGACACAGTTTTAGATGTGAATGGGATAAACAATCAGCAGATTTGTAAACAGTATTTTTATGTTTGTGTGTAGCTTAATAGATATATAACTACAGGAATGGTGCAGATACAAAATTATTGTTTTACATGATCGTCAAGATTGTTTCTCGTATGAAAACAATTTTTAGATATATTAGAAATCAGACAATTAAGTTTTGTGTACACAAATGCCTGATCCTGATGTCGTACAGCAATTATAAAATTCTCATCTGTTTAGTTCTGTTCGATAAGAAGATCCCTTGTAATCATAGAACGCATCAAATCAAAATGACAACAGACTTGGTTTTTTTAGTCTGTTCATGAGGGATAGTGAAATGTGCAAAACCCCTCACGCCTGAACCCCTTAGCACCATCTTGAGCGGCATCATAGAGAGTAAGATTCAATGATCTTCACGATCCCAAAAGACAAGAAAATATAACAACACTACCTACAATTTGATCGTCAAATGTCTAATGATTGACTGGCTCAACATTCAAAAAGGAGCTAAACATTT
The DNA here is from genome assembly GCF_021730395.1 of Mercenaria mercenaria. NCBI lineage: Eukaryota > Metazoa > Mollusca > Bivalvia > Venerida > Veneridae > Mercenaria > Mercenaria mercenaria. Next base: position 78,124,193 of record NC_069367.1, on the reverse strand, counting down.
AATATGACTAGATGTCGTTGATATTTTTCCCGCACTAGCATGTTATTTAGAAACAAAGCTCTAAATCTTAATATCGGATATTTCTTTTTTGACTACAATTTAAGTAAGGAACAAACAAAGTTCAAGCCGTACATATATAAATAAGCTCTCCGTAATACAGCCCATGCTTGACTATTCGAATAGCTGTCTCAGAAGCAGAGAAATATTGCCCTAAATGTTAAAGTATATGTGAATAATTAAATAAAGAATCGATCCAGTATTTGCATTAGTTTTTGAGATAGAAACCTGCATGCAAAACTTTAAACAGACTTTTCTAAGTCCAAAAGGCGTTATTGGACTTGATGGTATCACCTATTTTTAAAACCCCGAAGAAACATGTGAAGTTTCAATTCAATATCTGCATTAGATTTGGAGGCAGTAACGTGCATGCAAAACTGTTTTTTTTTTTTGTTTTTTTAAATACATGTAAGAATTATGTGACTTGACCCTGTGAGGTTGGTAATTGACCTTGAAAAAGAAAAAAAAGTAAGTATTAAAGCTATTTGCCTTTAAATGATAGCTATACGAACTTTTTAACCAAGGTGTGGCGCCGACACCAGGGGTGAGTAGAATTCGAGCTAAAAGTGCTAAAAAAAACCCAAAAATAAAAAAAATCGCCACAACAACATACCAAACCAACTACAGCAAAGCGCCTAGCTGTACAATCTAACATGCATTCTTTTCGCAGCAAGTCAACTAACCCATTACAATTAGTTTTTGGCACATATATTCGGACTGGTTTAACGTTTGCATATATACTTAAATTTCTGTTATCATGTCTCACAAATCAGTAGTGACATGTTCGTCATATTTACTGATTGGTACAAGAGATAGAAGCTATATATTTTCTCTTTGAAAGGTAACTGGATTTCATGGATACAATTTGCATTTAGGAATAAAACTCAAAATTCAGACAAGTCGATTTTCCCATACGTGAGATCCGCGAGAATACAAGATCTCATTATAAATTATTGTAGGTAGAGAGAATTTAAACCGCAATAAACCTGACCAATTTAAGCCGGATGGTAAATTTTTTATCCTATAGGGCATGAAACGATCTATTATTTTTTTCCTTTCCTTATATACATGATACAGGTTATCGACCTATGTATTTAAGAAAACTCTCAAATCAATGTTGTTTTATTGTTAAATCTATTCAAATTATATTTCTGCTAAACATTCTTTATACATATTTTATATCTTTTAAAATAACAGATTTTCCAGATTATATTGCTGACCTTGTTCATCTATATACGGGGCAAGGTAATATTAAAAAAGAATGATTAAAAGAACTTTGAAAATTATTGTTATAAGTGGGATTGTGATCTGCTTAATGTGGAGTATGAAGATAACTGAGGTATGAATCTCAATGTATGCTTGTTACATTAAGTCTTGCATGAACTAAACACAAACATAATGCCAATATATATTAGATAATTTATTTTCAATGCAAGTCTTTGAAGCCACGTTTGAACTGTTTACGTAAGTACGTACCCACACAAAATGTTGATTACAAGGTAGGTATTGAGCCTTCGATTGCATGAACTGATCATATAAAATTGTATGAGAAACTTTAATTTAAATTAATCTTCCGGAAGCCAGAAAAAAAGTATAATTTGATGATAGGGCTGTTTGACTTATATGTGTCGCTCCTTAACAAGACAAAACAAATAAACGATGTTTTAAAAATTACACGAAGGAAAATACATATGTCTAGTTTTATGTAATTATGATGAAACCTAAACTAGAAAAAAATGGTTAAAAAGGAAAACTATATACAAAACCAGCCTTTGCAAAGTCATATATGTGATTGTTAATTTATTATTAGGTGTCTGATTTCGTTGAATTATCATTATCAATCATGGTCAATATAGGTTCTAATAACTTAAGGGAATGAAAATGCAAGTAAGTGACTGAGATGGTACGGTGAATCGACACAAAAAGGTCATATTTGTCATTAATGTCACCTCATTGAAACGACGTGCAGAGCTCACTTCAATGTCAAAGTCACACTTAGGGTTCAAAGGTCATATGACTTTGTTTTGTGTGAATATTACTCTGTATTTGCGTTGCATTGCAGTGCTCTTGTTTTTTATTTGGCAGATCCTTCTTTTGTTCGCTTACAATATTTTTTTTAATAACTTCCCATTTATGTTACTATAAATAGCTTACTAGTATTTAGTAAATTCTTTATTATTGGCCCTAGGAAAAAAACAGAGACCACTTTTCTGTGGTACAACATGGATGGTACCTCCAATATTTAGGTGTATTTTAACATTATCTGTACCTTGTAAGAATTTGTTCTTTTTGTTTTTGGTTAAAGCAATGGTACTCAGGTGAGCGATATAGGGCCATCATGGCCCTCTTGTCTATTTTTGATAAGAAGACATGTCATACTAAATGACCATAAATGGTTTTCATATCATTGAAATGTTCTAAAGTACTGCAAATGAGGTGACCGTCTTTATATTTCATTGTTTATATGAAATAAAGAAGAAACTGAATTGGTAGAATGTTACCTATTCAGTGAAGCAAAATGCGTTTTGATTTGCTACCTACGTGATGATAGTGTCTAACATACTATCGTTTCTCGTTCTACACGTTTAACAATGCTTACAAAAAGTAATATAAAAGTGCATAAAAACTACGAAAACTCGAATGTTCCCATAAGTCCGGAAACCAGAAATTGAACAATCGTTAAGTCTGATGTATGTATATAAAACCGTGGCGTAGTTTTGCCTTTCCGTAATAAATTATTTTAAAAATCGCAAATTATAATGTGTGGGGTAGTCGGTTTGAAATTGAAATCAATTAAAAATTGAGATATAAATACTGGAAGACGACCTTTCAAACCCAAATCGTCAAGGTCGTTCATAATACCATACTTCCATGTTGTATCATAAGCGTTTTCTAAACGAGATGTTCTTTTTTTGACATATTCATGACGAGTAGAATTTTCCAGTCGAACACAATAATAAATTATGATACGCTTTAAGCGAAAACCGCTTTGAAAGTTAGTTAATAGATTCTAAATACCAAACTAATCTAGATTTAGTCATTCGTTCTAGTGTTTTACATCAACAACTACTGAGAGCGCTCGATCTATAATTACTGGGGCCCGTGATATCATTCCCGGGTCTTGGTATTGGAATAACTTGAGCATCGCTCCAGGAATCTGGAAAGCATCCAGTTTCCCATGTAATGTTGGGGGGAAATGTATGTATCTACCCTGTTTAGATAATATGAAATAAGGCATTGCCTCAATCGGGAATCGATCTGACTTCAGCTCATTCCATAATATTCGGAAAGAACTGTCTAATGACAGTACGGAAGGACACATTTTTAATTCGATTTTAGATCTAAATATATCATTCAGTATATCGCATGTTGCCGTAGAGGGATCGAGCTAAGCGTCGGATCGATTCCCTATCATTCTGAAGGTAGAATTTGTAAAAAAAAAAAAAAAAACTGCCAATGTATTGCATTACAGGTAATTTGTTTCTTGGATAGGCGCTCCGCAGAGGTATATTTATTTATATGAACTGTGCTCAATAGGTGCTTTAATACACAAGTGCACACTACGTGTATATATACCATATACTAGTATCCATATCTGTACTGATGTGAAAGGCGTTGCGGTTCGAACATGTTATGTGGACGCTTATTAGACACAGGGAAAAAGCGTAATCTTCCAAACAATCCGTCTAAACAATAGTCAGACGCGCTGTGCACGTGTCGGAAGTACACACTTCTTAATTCGATAGTATCATATTCGGTATATCGCATGTTACCGCAGAGGGATCGATAGGATCGATTCCCTATCAAATCGGTATATATGTAATCAGAAAGACGAATTATGTAATAATGCTTTTCTCTGTTTTTAGATTACTGATCATAAACTAGAGCGTACTATGTCAAACAACGAAGGCACTGCAGATGGATGGAAGTTTAAGTAAGTTTTGTAAAGACTTCCTACAATCTCGTTAAATATGCTGGTAAAATTAAACATATAAGAGTTATGTACTTTGCTTAACACACACATAAAACAAAATAAAAAATAATTATTTTTCATATACCTGTAAAGGTAAGTGTTCTATTCTGATACAAACTTCAAGAATTCGTCCTCTTTCTTATTGAGCATAGTGCACGGATTCTATATGCTTATAATTTGTTTTTGTTTTCTTTTACCTTTTAGAATACAAATATCATATACATCTGAAAGAAGATGTCAGCGTTTTAAGAAATCTGCTGAAAAAATGTCTGTTGATTTGGTCCGGTCAAGATCCTATTTACAGACTACTTTCTGCGCATAGACCTGCAAAATGAAACTATAGAAAACAATTATAATAATGAGCATAACTTGAACGGAAGTTGTTGAAACAAACAGGAACGTACATGCTTGAAAAACTTCGTAATATTATAAAAAAGTTCTATGTATAAGTTTATTACCAGTACACCTTTTCCTGTGGATTTGGTCTACACATGGGTGAATGGTTCAGATCCAAGACACATAGAAAGTTTGGAACATTTCAAGAAAAGCTTATTGCAATCAAAATTGCTTACAGCATCCAGGTAAATGTTTTTATTACACACTATTACATAAATACAAAATTATTATTTTATTGGCTAATTTCACATCGGATATTTGGTGTCATTTGTGGCATTATTTTGAGCGTCTAGTCGAGTTAAAATGTTCTTACACATCGACTTTTTCAAAATAAAAAATGTTTAACAGTTTGGGCGTAGATAAGTAGGAACAATAGTTGTATGTAATTCAAGAAAAGTTTCAATCATTACCCGTTTTTTCTATTCCAGTACGCGATTGTTACCGCACTACTTAATTTCCCTTTTGCATATTCTATATTCCGAATCACTGGCGCCAGACCACAAAAAAATGTTTTGATTTAACGTCGCACCGACACATTTATAGGTCATATGGCGACTTTCCAGCTTTGATGGTAGAGGAAGACCCTAGATGCCCCTCTGTGGATTATTTCATCATGAGCGGACACCTGTATAGAATCACCGACCTTTCGTAAGCCAGCTGAATGACTTCCTCACATGAATAATTCAACGCCAAGAGTGAGCCTTGAACCCACATCGATGAGGGGCATGTGAATTGAAGTCAACGACCTTAACCACTCGGCCACGAAGGTCCCCGGACAAAAAAATGTGTGTGTGTGTCCGGGTTTAACGTCTTTTTCAACAATTTTTCAGTCATATAAACGACGGTGTCTACTTGTAGCAGTGAGCACAATGCCCAACTTTATAGTGCTGCCTCACTGGAATATCACACGTGGCATGATACCCCACCCAGTCACATTATACTGACACCGGGCTGACCAGTCTTAGCACTATCCCCTTAATGCTGAGCGCCAAGCGAGGAAGCTGCAAGTACCATTTTTTTACGTCTTTGATATGACGCGGCCGGGGACCGGACAAAAAATGACACACTATACATCTTATACCCTACATTTTGGTATATTATGTTTATTTACATTTCGCCTTACATGTGCACCCAGTCGTGTCGTCTAGACCGGAAGTTTATTAGTGAAGTTAATCCAAGTTTTTTCTGTAACGTTAATGTATTGAGGCAATGTGACTAGTGCATAATGGAAGATAAATTAACACTTGTTCAATATGTATAGTACCCATTTACCGAAATGCGCGATTGAAATTGATTTAATTTAGTAAATTTTCCCAGTTACGAGTATGGTTCTTATAGTATACCTAGGGGAATGGTTTAACATATACTGTGTTTCTTTTCTGGTCCGGTGCCAATGAATTTGGTCGTAAAATACTGGTTAGAAATCCTTTGTTTACAAAGAAATAAAAGCCCATGTCCAATAAAAGTCTCGCCTTGATTTGTGTACTTTTACAATATATCGGTGATGTAGAGTTTGATTAGTCAGTTTCACAAAGAGAAATGATCACAACAAAAATGATTATTTGACATTGGATAGAAAACTGGATATGGTTTTGTTTTATTCACAAATAAATAATCACTTAGAATTCGCCAACTGGATCACAGTTATTTTATTAACTTCCTACTCATTAAAATATAATTTTCGTATGGAGCGGGACACTGTTATACTGATTGTTGAGTTGATTATTGTACCGACAATTGTATGCTTAATTTATACTTGATACAGGTCATTTTCAACGTCATTTAGCGTGTATTAAATTAATTTTAGTAGCGCTTTTCAATAATTTTAGTTATGTTACCGAACCAGTGTTTCTGGATTTTGTACTACAAAAATAAACTGCACTCTATCTATCTATCTTCATATATTGCTTAACCCACCTTTCGGGTATTATTAGCAGGTGCGCAGTCAGTGAATGAGAAAGATTTTACAAAAGTATTGACAATGAGATGTCAGAGTGAAAATGTGAGACTGAAAAAAAGTTAAAAGTGTTAGATATACAGACAAGAGTAGTTAAATCAGGTTAAAACGCACTTTTCTACAATTAATTGCATGTTTGGTGGCATACTGCGTAGCGTAGGCAGGAGAACAACTTCACATGGGAGGTTGTTCCATAAGACCAGAGTACCAGAGTACTTGGAAAAAAGTAAAATTTGTAGTGATTGGGGACTGTATGGATTTATCTATAGGTCAGGTGATGTGTGTGACGAGTCGGTCTCCTTGGTCTCTCAAAATATACTGGGACAGGAATAGCTACCAGTGAACGAACAATTTTGTAATTAAATATTATTAATTTTGTATCAGTTCGCCTGTTCTCCAAAGATCTTAAACCGAGAGAAATCTGCATACCTGCGACTGTCATATGTGAAATAGTTGTATTTCCAACTGATTGCTCTTCTTTGTACCATTTCTATCTTACTGATATTAAGTTTAGTGTAAGGTGATCAGACTGTGGATGAATCTTCAGAAGACATGCATATTTCTCATTCTAATATGCTTACGCTAGAATGACGTCACGTTACCGTGCGGCGAAGTCAAAGTTTTTGATGCGACCAAGAAAGAGCACTACTATATTTTATCTACTGTTTTAGATTAAGGACACATATTAGAATCGAAATAATTTATAGCAAAACCGTGTTTTAACACTATTTATACACTAGGGCGGTTATACGTCGTGCACATAATTTATTATTTTTGAAATTATTACGCCCGGCGTATAACCGCCCATCGTGCATAGATAGTGATAAAACACTCTTTTGCTGTTAATTATTTCTTAATTGTAAAGCTGATAACCTATTGCCTTTGCTCCTGTGTTTTTGTGAACAGGTCGTTTTAATTAGAATATAACGATTTCGTCATTGTACTAACCAGACTACAGAGCCTCAAGCCCAACCGTTTCGCTGATATTGGTGGATTGCGCTACTCTCTAAGATCCGTGGAGAAATACGCAAATTGGATACGTCACGTGTTTATTGTCACGAATGGCCAAATACCACACTGGCTGAATTTAAAGAACACAAGAGTGACCATAGTTAATCACGAGGTAGGTTTTTTACCTTAGTATGTTTGATTATCAGCAATTTATTCAATATAGGTCCTTTCAAAATTACTTAAAACAGCTTTTTTTCCCCTTTATGATAACTACTGAAGACAAATCTGAACAACAAACTATATTCGGTCGGTAATTTGAAAAAAAAGTTGTAATTCATTTAAGCAAAATTTAAAACATGCAGAATTTCTCAAGGTGAAATAGATCTGTTGATGAAGATATTACTGAATAACTGCCTCTGCTATATGCGAAACATCTAGAAATATGAGAAAATAAGAAAAAGAAATAATCTAAAGACTAATAAATGTATCACTGTGTTATCCGATATAATTCTTTTGTAGAAAACATAGATACATTACGTCTTGATTCCACTAGTGATTAACAAACATTGTTCCTGCAACAATTTGACTCCATAAATACGTTGCTTCCCTTTAGGTAAGAAAGTATAGGGTAAATGATGCTTTCAAAAGATCATTAAAAACATACTTTTCCTTCAAGGTCTATTGAAACGAACTTTGCACTGGAAAAGAAGCTGTTATATCACTTTGCAATGGAAATTATTTACTGTTGTTTATTGTTCTTAAAAATATATAGTACAATTTAAATGTAGAGTAAAACCTGATTTCGGCTAAATACCTTTTATTGTTGATATATTTTTGTGTTGTATTGTATGTCCATATTATTCTGTGATGTGTAGTTTGTACAGCGCTTTTGAACGTTTACTATTTGAACGTATTATGTTATGGTCCCGGTGTCCGTCCGTCCGTTAGCAATTTCGTGTCCGCTCTGTAACTCTTGAACCCCTTGAAGGATTTCAAAGAAACTTGACACAAATGTTCACCACACCGAGACGACGTGCAGAGCGCTTGTTTCGGATGACTAGTTTCAAGGTCAAGGTCACACTTAGGAGTGAAAGGTCATATATGACTTTGCTGTGTCCGCTCTGTAACTTTTAAACTGCTTGAAGGATTTCAAAGAAACTTGGCACAAATGTTCACCACACTGAGACAAAGTGCAGATGACTTGTTTTGGATGACTAGTTTCAAGGTCAAGGTTACACTTAGGAGTGAAATGTCATATATGACTTTGCTGTGTCCACTCTGTAACTCTTGAACTGCTTATAGGATTTCAAAGAAACTTAGCACAAATGTTCACCATATTGAGGCGGCATGCAGAGCGCATGTTTTGCATGACTCGCTTCAAAGTCAAGGTCACACTTAGGGGTAAAAGGTCATATATGACTGCTTTGTGTATATTTCTATGCATTGTAGTGCTCTTGTTTTTATTTGGCAGATCCCTTTTTGTTCTCTTACAGTATTTTTTTTATTTACTTCCCTTTTTTGTTACTATAAATAGCTTATTTTGAAACTTTTTTATTATTGTCAGTAGGAAAAACCGAGACCACTTTTCTGTGGTACAACATGGATGGTACATCCAATTTTTAGATGCATTTTGACATAACTTTACCTGGTAAGAATTGTTTTGTGGACTTTGAATTGTTTTTATAATTTCTTCTTTTTGTTGTTTCTGTCCTTCGGGCTTCATCAGTCAAGTTCTTTAAATTTTGCTCCCATCCTCTGATGTAACCCTTCAGGCGTATATTGCCCCGCTTGGCGGCGCTCTTGTTTTATAGATGAAAAGAGCGCTATAAAAATCTGGTGAATAAAAATGATAATAAATCTTTAAATAGTCAATGCTTCGGCCTATATTTCTGTGTTTGTGTAAGAATTAACGCGTTAAAGAAGTACAGGCGCGTAGTACAATGTACTTTGCAACAAACTGAAGGTCGTGGAAATATATTATCATATTAATCAAAAAGCAGCTGAGGCAATAAGGAATCAAGTGATATTGTAAAAGTTTTCATATTTTCATCATATGTTCTTCATCTGTAGGCAAGGGTACATAATTCTGGCAAATATCTTGGCTGAGTTATGGCATTTGGACTTAAAAATTGGTCTAGATTTCGTACAAGTCGACATTTTGTCAAAACTATTTGACATGTGGCTTTGATACTTTGAATACTTGTTTATCATCATGATCTCCATCTATAGGCAATAGCACATAACTCTTGTCAACTTTTTTGGTTGAACAATGACTTATTGCTAATAAATATGCGTTTACGATATGTGCTGTACATATTGAAATAAAATGTTTTGATACAACAAATGACTTTTTGGTTTGTTCATTTCATATTTAGGAAATATTTGATAACCCTGAAGATCTTCCAACGTTTTCTTCACCTGCAATTGAGCACAACATTCACAAAATCCGCAGTATCTCAGACAAGTTTATTTATATGAATGATGATATCTTCTTTGGACGGAATGTTAGTATGGAAGACTTCTACACAGAACTGAATGGCACAAAGGTAACCAATGGTATTGTTTTTATATTTAGAAAAAGTATATATTCAACAAATTTTCTAAATTATCACAGGCATTTTAACTTCAGTAATCAGTATAATCATATGCACTCAACAAAAAGAAAAACAGCCTTACACCATTCTCACATATCGACAATGATTATGAAGCGGAAAAAGAGGCAGTCTTTGTCTCTGAAATTAATGCACGGACTTTTACAAGGTAAATTGTAAATACCTGCATTGCAAGGCAAGATGGCATGTCAATAAGCAATGCAAATTTGAAACTGATTCTATTCTATAGAATATTATTAAAGAACCATTAATATATTGTGTGTAATTTGCAAAAATTGAAATTGCCATTTGATCTAGTATTTTCATTTTCATTCAGTATAAATCCTCCGTAAGTTTTTATCCTTGTCATATTAACACTGGTTAAATAATCTCTTGTTTCATTTTGACACGAAAAATTCAACAGATTTATCTAACACCATTATCGCCTGCAACGGCGCAATGTAGCGGATTTTGCAAAACGAGGCTGTTAGGAAATGACGTATGTGATGACGTGTGTAATTACGATCATTGCGCATGGGACGGAGGTGATTGTTACAACTTACCAAAACGGTTGAGGCCAAAGGACACAGATGATGCCCATAGCGATTTTACTGTTTCTCTTTTCTACACACATGCAGTACTCAACAGGGCGTTTGGACATAAAGAAAGACACGTTGTCTCCCATGCTCCAATGTTTATTGACAAAACAGTTAACGAAGATATGTTTAGCAGGTAAAACCTATCAACAAAATATAGATTTTGGTAAATATTGAAAAGATATTATTCACATTAGTTTTCTTAAAACCAAGTTTTCTTATGACCAATCATAATTCGTTTAATTTCTTTAACACTGAACGCACATCACCGAAGATTTTCACGTGCATTTTCTTTGGGGATTTATTTACACTTACAGTTTAGATAAAACGGCCGTCTTCCAACTTAGGATGTAAAGGAAGACCCCAGGTGCCCCTTTGATCCAGCACCACCCCGTCCCAGTTGGCTGAGGAGTGACTTATAATAATAAAAATTGCAACTTGTTTGGAAAAGGAGTAATCTTTTCTCAAAACAGACCCAAAAATGCACCAGAAGCCACCAGTTTATACCTATTTTGCAAACTTTTCCATGGGGACCCTCTGAACTCCTTTAAATGACGGGAGTACCTCAAAATTCAAACCAAAAATGCATCAGGGGCCGCCATTTCGTAACTTTATTTCAAAATTTTGCAGGGGTATTCCATTTTGACCCCCTAGAATGATGGGAGTTACCTTCCTTACCTCAAAATATAGACAAAATGTACCAGAGGCCACCATTTCATACCTGTATTTCAAATTTTTCCTGGAGCAGACCCACTTAACAACTAAAATGATGGAAGTATCCCTCTCGTTCCTCAAAATTTACCAGAAGCCATAATTTCATACCTATATTTCATTTTTTTTTTCTAGCGGGACACCCCCTTACCCCACTTAGATGATGGGAGTACCCCCTTCGTACCTCAAAATTTAGAACAAAAATCCACCATGGGCCACCATTTCATTCCTATATTTCAAAGATTTCCAGGGACTGACCGCTGACCCCACAAAAATGATAAGAGTACCCCTCCCGTACCTCAATAATTTGACAGAAAATGCTCTAGAGGCCACCATTTCATACCTTTATTTCAAAACTTTACAGAGTAATCCCCCCTGACACCACTAACACGAACGTATTACACCCGTTCATACCCCCGTTCGGCGTTATGTGTTTCGCGGGTGACGCTTTCTTTCTAAATGGGTGCACATCCCTCCCAATAAAATATTTCCAGATCCGGACCTGGAACCTTCCACCAGTCAGGTCTATTTTTTTTCTCACATGATAACCCGAGCAAGGCTCAAACCAACAATGGTGAAGTACAAGTAGTTCTAAGTCAGCGACCTTAACCACTTAACGAGGAGGCTCCTTGTTCTGTTGAAGAGTGCAATATATCGACCGTTAACATCATCTCACTGAACTAAATAGCTCGCTTCAAAGATCGGTATTTCTTTCAAATGAAATTCTTAGTTAGTTTTATCTTCAGACCAACAACCTTTGTAGTCTGTATAGCAAGTGCAGTGGTGTTTGCATTGTGTATATTCCACGTGTCATAAAGGTAGATCTGCACGTTTGAAATACCGGAAGTTATGGTGTCATTTATCAGGAAAACATACCATGCAAACACGGTCGCAAACCGCTCTTGAGTGATTTATAAAAACGTTAATATAGCTATCGTTTTAAACGTAAAATAGAATAATCTTGACACGTGAGTTAATTCCAAATAATATCTTACAATCAGCTTGACATTTTCGGAGACAGGTATTTCAAAAATATGCATACGGACCATTAATTTTATTTGACCAGATTAAATGTAATATGTGAAATTTTAAGTTCGCGAACATTTCATTATCATCGATTTTCCAATGAAAATTTTCCTGTCTTTTATATTTGCCGAATTGTCGTAGTATGCCGGTTTAATCAAATTCTGCAATGTAGAATTATCTTATTTTAAACTTGTTGAACTATATTTCGAACCTTTCAGATCGTTCAGCGCGACATGTATGTTGTGTTAGTGGTATTGTTTAGTTTTTTGAGCTTGAATATTTCGACTTTGGTGGTTCCAATACATCCGCTTCGTAGCCTTGGCTATTGTACCCTTGGATACCTTCCTGTTTTTTGACTTTGTCTTTTTGGCAGTTTCTGTGGAATGCAGGCTCCGTAACCTCAGATTCTCTTTCTAAATTCCATTTTGTTTAGTTTTGTTAGGGCAAGCCCATTATTAGTCCCCTGCTGGTCGAAAACATGTTTCGGGGACTATTCACTTTTCCGTCCGTCATTCTTGTCCGGTCCATACTTCTGTCATTCATGTAGGAATTTTTATATTACTTGGTACAAATATTCAACATGAAGAGACGGCGTGTCATGCGCAGACCTAGACCTCTGGCTCAAACGTTAGTGTCACAAACATACCTCATAATAAGAAAATGTGTCATACACTTTCAGACCCCTAGCTCCAGGTCACACTTGGCGATCAAATGTTTACATGGCATGAACAGGGTCTGTTTCGTGTCTGGTCCATAACTCTATCATTCATTAAGGAATTTTGATATTACTTGGCACAAATATTTTTCCATGATGAAACGACGCGAAACCCGGACCCTAGCTCAAAGGTCAACGTTACAATTGGAGGTCAAAAGTCAGCAGGGGATTTCCCTGTCAGGTCAATAACTCTGCCATCCATCAAGGGATTGCAAATTTGCAATATCATTCGGCATAAATGATGAGATGACGTGATATGCGCAACATACAGAACCCTAGCTTAAAGGTCAAGACCACACTTGGAGATCAAAGGTCAATAGGATTTTTTCTTGTCTGGCCTATAACTTTGTCATGCGAAACAGGATTTGAACATTAGTTGACATAAATATTCTCCTGGATAAGTCAACGTGTCATGCGCAAAATCCGGGCCGGCTCTTAACTGAAAGGTCAAGGTCACACTTTGAAGTCCTGTCTAGTCTGTAACTCAACAATCCTTAAAGGGATTTTAATATTACTTGGCACAAATGTTTATCACCATAAGACGGAGTTTCATACGCAAAAACCAGGTCCCTAAGTCTAAGGCCAAGGCCACACTTAGAGACCAAATGTCAGATACAAGAATGACTTTGTCCGGAACATTTCTTCTTCATGAATAGAGGGATTGCGATGTAACTTGACGCAAATTTTCATCGCCATGCGAGAGATGTCTTTGGCAAGAACCAGGTCCCTAAGTCTAAGGTCAAGGGTAAACTTAGTGGTCAAATGTCACCTTCAAGAATGACTTTGTAATAAGTGGTATTTAATTGTTGTTACGAACCCTTATGCCTTTCTATGTTCTACAATGCACATATATATACATTGAATAATTATGTTGGCAGAAAGAAGACGAAATTATGTATGTTTAAATTTACTAATATTAAACTTTCCGTTTCCAGATCAGCTGTACGTATATGAAAAATGGGCTATATCTTAAATAATCAGTTTACTAATACAGTGGTTGTGATCGTTTAGTAAATTTCATTACATCATTTTAAGATCTGCTGATTTTCAGTGAATCAATTGCTACGAGATCATTTTCAAATTTAAACATCTGAGTTTGGTTATACAAGTGAACTTGAACGTATAAATATACAATCATATCGTGAATAATTTGCTATGCTCTAAAGCTTTATTTCTCTAACGTTCACTGAAATGACGGAACCAACCGTTTGTTTGTTTTGGGTTTAACGCCGTTTTTCAACAGTATTTCAGTCATGTAAAGGCGGGCAGTTAACCCAACCAGAGTTCCTGGATTCTGCACCAGTACACATCTGTTCTCCACAAGTAACTGTCAACTTCCACATATCAATTATCAGAGTTGGAGGACGGATGATTTCAGACACAATGTCTTTTTATCAAATCGTCACGGAGAACATACGCCCACCCGGGGATCGAACTCGCGACCCCGCGATCCGTAGTCCAACGCTTTATTGAGCTAAGCGGGCAGGCTGAATCAATCGTAATCGTGCTCGTATCCGTACAAGTATAAAATCATAAGCACCTTTTTACACGGTAACACTACTATGCCTAAGTGTCCATTAAAACATACTGGTCTGTTTTAGGTTTTCAGCTGAGATAAAAGAGACATGCAGCCATAAAGTGAGAAGTAATATGGATTTTCAATTTGGATTTTCCTACATGAACTTTTTCATGGAAGGCAACAATAATTCAACAAGGTCAGATTTAGGAAACATTCCATAGGAATCCCAAAGTTCCTGATATAGAAACAGTCAGATCTAAAAAGCGAGTTAAAGATTCTGGTATTTTGCGATTTACTCGTTTTCATAAGCTTAGTTACTAAAGATTTTAGTTGAATATTTTGCACATATCAGCTTGTAAATGTCAGGGAGTAACAACTACATGTTTTATCCAAGCAACCAGCTATCACTCATCACTCACATCTGTGGCTTCGGCACCTCGCTTGCGATTCATAGCTGTTTGAGATTAAGGTATCTTACTGGCTTGAAGAAGCTCTGTACGTGGTTCTACTTCTGAGCGCTCCCATGTGTTAAAAGTTGCATAATTGGTATTTGGATCCTAACTCCGGTATTGATACCCGGACTGTTGTCAAATGACCTGAACTAAGGCTGTTTGTAACTCAGAACATTTATAATAGAAGTATTAATAACCTTTGGCATCAGTTGTTTTCTTATATAGTGTTCTGTATTTTCCAGCAATTACAGTTCAAGTAATACTTATAATGCATATGATATTATTTTTCCTCGTTTAGATTTGTTCCCATAATCAACAGCAAAAACATCGTATTTATGTCAATAGGCACTACAATCAGAAATTTGACTAAGCTACATTCTCGTACAAGGTAAACGTATAATTATATTGTATACTCAGAGTTACTTCTATATATGTTATATAAACCTTAAATATTATTAGGTTATTCAACATTGTTCTGTACAATACGGAGATATATTTGGACGAGTATCCAGCTGAGAAAACCATATTGGACGCGCCGCTAGGCGAGTTCAATATGGTTTTCTCAGCTGGGTACGAGTCCAAATATATCTCGTATTGTACAGTACAATGTTAAATAACCTTTTTATTCTATATCTATTTTATCTTACTGTAATAATAGTTTAAAAATGTTTCACTGAATAGTGTATTCCTGCTTTTTCTAGTTTTTCCCAGCTTGGTATGAGTGCAAATATATATTATACAGAACAATGTTAGACCTTAAATAACCTTTTTATTCTATATTTATTTCACTTCATACGTAATATACGTGCGTATCATCATTAAAAAAGTATATGGTGCAACCTCCCTACAACAGCCATTTGGCGATTTGGGTGGTAATAATACTTGGCTGAGATATTATGCCCACAAACATTGTCAGCAAGTTCGGTGAAGATCTGATGAAAACTGTTCGACTTAAAAGAGCAGACAAGGCTAAATTATCGAAATTAGCGGAGATGTAATGCCAACAAACATTGTCAGCAAGTTTGGTGAAGATCCGACGAAACCTGAATTATAGAGCAGACATGTTTTGGATGCTGACCGTCCGTCCGTTGCCATTCATAATCTTCTCCATTTTGTTTCTTAATCGTTAAATAAAAACTGCTATTCAGACAGTCAGGGCTGATACCAATTTCTAGGTTTCGTCCGGAACGGCTTCTTTAAGCGACTTTTCAAATATTTCAACATCTGATGATCCTTTTTACTGTATTTTTAAGTTTTTGATTATTAACGAACCTTTTAATATCTAAATAAGATAGCATTGTTATCCCTTGAATCTTTTTTGTGTGTTGTAAACAAAAAAACTCAAATTAAATCCAGATGTCAAGACGCATAATCAAACTCTGTACATAGAGCACCTACTTCATCCGCTTTACATTCGGAACATTCTCACGCGTTTCGGGCTTTATCGTCCAAATACAGAAAATACAGAATTTTTTGTACGCGCGTGCGTCCAAATACAGAAAATACAAGATTTTTGTACGCACGTGCATCCAAATACCGTAATATATTGTACGGTCACGTGTTGCAAATGAACGTTCGCGATTGGATAGATAAAATAGGTATAGAATAATAACCTCTATGGCTAGAATGATCTTTCATTGAACATAGAACAGATACACTTCCGGTATTACAAAGCGACTCGCGTTCTTTGTGGATGTTATTTTTTCAGTAGATTCAATAAAAAAAAAAGATTCGACTGACAAAATAGTACTATTCAGTCAGTATTTTAAAAGGAAAACAAGTTTGGGAGCTATCCAAAGGGGCATGGAGTTAGAGAAACTGTCACTATTCAAAGTTTGTAATAATATGTCTATCACACGTTTGACGTCGTGGGAGTGTAATAAAGCCATTAAATAAAAATTATAATACACTAGTATAATAGAGCTATGACGTCGACGTCGTTTATAGTATAGGGGACGTCGGTCAAATTGACTTGTTTATATAGTAAAAGAAAGTAGAATTTTTGATGTTTCGACGGGAAAAGCTAACATGTGATAAAAAGAATATTACATTTGTGACTTTCCACATTGAATTTATTAAACTCGTTGTATAAAATTGATAAAATGCTCGGCAGAGCGTCGCATTTTATTATTTTATTAAACTCGTTTAATAAGTTCGTATGAAAGACTCGATAAATCCACTTATCGTCCATATTGCACGAAAAATTGATGTGTTTGTTGTTTGTTTGGGTTTAACGCCGATTTTAACATTATTCAGTCATGTAAAGACGTAACAGTGTTCCTGATTTGTACCAGTACACTTTCTCTACAAGTAACTGCAACTTCCCCAATGAAACGAGGTGGAGACGAATAATTTCAGACACATGGTAGTTTAAAATCGTCATGAAACATACGCTGCCAGGATCGAACTCACACCTGCGATGCGTATAACCAACGCTGCTACTATAAAGCTAAGCGGGCGACCACAAAATCAATACTACATTACATATTATCTACGCGACGTTCTGTTTTTATGCATGCAAGTTTATTATACAGAAACAGTAATCAACTTTCGCGTGTCAGCTTGGCCTCCTAAACTATAATGAATATCTACTCTACTGCCAAGTCAGTATTATTTTTAAGTCAATAATTGTTAGGGCTCGTGGCGAGTGGTGAACGCTTTCCCCTAACCAATTTCGAGCTCACTCGGCGTTGAATTCTCATCAAGAAGCCATCATTTATTCAGAAGGTCTATGGTCACAAGTGCCGCCCCGATGAATAATGGCGAGGCCCTGGTCGCTCCCGCCCAAGCTGGTAGATGCTATGACTTGCAACTATGTCGTGAGACGTAACCGTAACAAAACAAATAAACAAACAAACTGTACGCAATAATTTTAGTTTAATGAATAAAGTAATTTCCAAATTATCTTGTTATGTTTTAATTACAATTAATAAATAAATATTCCAAGAAAGTTTTAAATGTACGGGACAACTTGTATTACAAAAAAAAACAAAGACAAATATCAAACAGGGAATGCCACGTACCAAAATCGCAGCCTCCCCAAAACGAAACCTACAGCACGCAGACGTGCACACCACAAACACACACACACACATACCGTGCACACACACAAAGCCAACACACGAGGACAAAACGAACAAACAAAGGAACACAAGGCAACACACAAATTTATTAAATTTATGAACAAGAAAATTAAAGGGGACATTAAAAATATTACCCATACTACCGTGAAAATTATAAAAAATTGACATATGTACTTGGCAATTTAGCCGATCACTTAACGCACTTGGTAGTTATCATGAAGGAAGAAAGAATATAGTCCAATTTTTAGGATAATGCCTCAATTTAAATACTACATGAATCAAGTTGTTAACATATCACTATACATGTTTAATTGATGCGAGTCCCTACTCATGTATCTGTGACATCTAATTTATAAGTATGACTAGCCCAGTGCGGTATTATGGCAGAGATGTTCAAAACGTTGATACATGTACGTTAACATTTATAAAACCATCATACATTTTCGTTTTTGAAGTTTTCAAAGAATAGATAAACAGATCATATAACTTCAGGGCACCAAAATATAACGCCAATAGAATAATCAATCTCCTCTATTTATCAGTTAACACAGAGTAAACAAGACCGAAAACGCAGTTCTTAAGCTACGTAACCAAAATCAGTTACTGGTATCAATCTTTTAAATTACATTTATTTCTTTTCAGGAATTCAAATGTATCATAGAGTAATCTCGCAAACCGCTTGCGACGATAGCTCTACTATCAGAAAGAGGAACTTGTTTCCAACCTGTCATTCGAAAAAACATTCGAAACAAACTAAAACATCTATAAGTGCCCACAAATCCAGTTTTTTTTTCACGTAATTTGCTGATATAAAAGGCATTCGACGTCAATTATTGACAAATCTTTTGTACTAAGAAAATACACATGCACCATCGAAATACTAACTGTTTTAAATACCAAATCCTTATCCAAAATAAAATTTACTTTACGAAATAAAAACTGTCTCGGAGTAGAATGCTTATTAAATATACTAACATTTAGCAATCCTAAAGATAATTTCCAATTATCGAAATAGAATAAATTTTCATAAGTCTTATCGCAATTTGAAATAACCGTAGCCACCCTTGTGAGTTTTACTTGGTTTAAAATTATAATATTCGTATATTGAAACAGAGACATAATAGATATACTAAACACCTCTCTGCTAAACAAAGTTAATAGTAGGAAATGATTATTGTACATTATGTAGCGAATTGAATGACGTCCATACCCAACTGATAAAATTAATATAAGACAAAAGTATAAATTTAAATCTCCGTAATCGGTATCCTATAACCACCATTATAAATGCTTGTATAAGTCAATGTCCACATAAACAAAAATTTGTAAAAAAATGTAAAAACAAAAGCGGAAATAGTACGGATATCGAGTAGTTGTAATTACGTGTGTACGAAGATGTCAAACTGTACCACCCAAGACATAAAAAAGAATAATATAGTCTATATAAATAGAATATTATCAAATAAAGTTTAGTGTATGACAATCTACAAACAACAAAATCTATATAATAAACTGCACGTGACTGCTCATTGAAGAAAATTTTTAAGCATAAATAACCACCGTCTCCTCGCGGTTTTGACAATATTAGAGTATAAAACCTACATTGTTGGAGAGCGTAGTTTGCAACTTCAACAACCAAATTTACTTTACAGCACATGGTAGAAATTATACATACACCTTCCCCTGTTATGTACAAGAACAAAACGTCATTTTTTCCATACCTGACGCTAATTTCTAGTTTCAAGTAAAATATCATCATTATTTGGTGTTTTAAAACAATATTTTCATTTTATTTAAATTAACAGCAGACTTTGATATGTGTACAAGTCAAAGTTTTGCATGATGGCAGGTCATTTATAAAGAAAACTTTATTGGGTTTGTTTTCAAGAGCATCAGGGTAATTCTAACTCATGTGTACCGGAAAGTGTCAGTATATACTTTAGTGTACCGTTATGTGTCAGTAATATTTGTTCTTGTTGAAAATGTCAATAAATGTATTAAAATTGTTAGAGTAAAAAGAGTTGTCTCATCTTTAGTAGTGATTAGCTATATACCCCCCTTCGTACAGTATTTGACCCTTGTCTATAACTGTAGTCCACTTCAAAGCACTTCACTCAAAAGGATGATGAACTGGACCATGAAGATCATTACGTAGGAGCGGAATGCAGATTACAGCGAATGTTGTATGAAACCTTAATACATGTACATGAATTTCACCGTGGTAGAGTGTACCAGTGCAGTTGCGTACATTTACCAAATCTTTTGAATACAAAAGGAAAACTCCCGGGGCTAACCGGATCCATTTCATAGGATATTGGAGAAGCCAGTCTTGGGTAGTCAGAAGCGACCACTGCCGCCTCCGTTCAATACCTCCCACTTACCCCGGGCCACACCTTAGGGCAACAACAACACTCCATGCACCTCTAGCGCGCAACAATGTTTTCATAATATATCATTTTATTATTCTGTAATCATTGTAACATTAATTAAATTTGTTTATCTTTAATAGTTGGTAGAATTTGGTCACAATTTGACACAAGTGTAAACATACCCACATCAAAAATGTATTTTAGAATGCAATTATCAAGTCTCAGGAACAGGGACCGGTTTCTCAAAAGTTCATATGTTTTATCCTAAGTTCTCTCATAAGAAAGGCTTAACACATTTATTTCAGTGGATATAACATGTATCATTTACAAAAGCTGACATTAGTCAGTTTTTATGACAGATATTTGTTGTTGTATTTTTTCGCCTGGTATTCTAAAAAAGGCTGAATTGAGAAAATGAATATATTTAAATTTATGTTTGAGAAACACCTTACTCCTAAGTTCTACTTTACTCCGAAGTTCTGTCTTTGCTCCAAGTAGATTTCGTGAAACTGGCGCAGAAGCTAAGTACAGTATATTTAAGGATTTTTCCTCTTGCAATTTAATATGTACATTTGTCATAATATAGTACAAATTGCAACTTTTTAAGTTTTAGATAGTAGAAAAAAGACTCCAGGTTAACCCTGTGTATAGTTTCAGCAATGGGCGGAGACATGGGTAGAACCACTTGCCTTCCGTAAGCAAGCTGCATGTTTTAAGAAAACGGATAATGATAACTGATGTTATAGGGAATATAGTTGGGTGAAAGGGTATTTATTACGACCATTTTCAAATAAAAATGGAGCAGTTCGATTTGAAATACTTATTTTTACGTTTCTCTTGATAATTTGTTACGTATATACTAAAACTAATCTCTAACATTGTTCAAATTTCATTAAGAAATGCTGATTTTTTAATTGAATTTATGTTACCATGGAAAAGAAATCCGTACCCACATATCTAAATGTAAAATTGAAAGGTCTATTTAAGAAACAAAGTTTCAGTTCTGTATCTGTATTTCAACGCTATCCACGAAAATAATAATTGCAAGCACAGTGATTTTATCATAAAAATGTTAGACGAGGGGTTCTGCTGTAAATATCTTCAGCTTTGAAATTTCTTTGGATAAATGCAAATAAGACGCACACATTCCTTTCTTTGGAAATAAGATGTTTTGATATACATTTAACGAGAAGGATAATTTTATCTATTAGTAATATTAAATTTATGTAAAAAATAACGATAAAAAGCAAGATATAAAATATTTTAAACATGTCTATTGCCATGGTTACTTTAAACCCCAAAAGATAAATAAATAGGGTACCATGTAAACTGTTACGTATTCTGCTAATAACAAAACCCTAATATTACATGTTGGTCTTAAACAGAATGGCACTGAAGCCGTCTAAAATCCCGTTATCATACATAGTTGACTGTCACTATAGGTCACCTCATGGAATTGACGTGACGTTGTATCACCTGTGGCGTAATATTATGTCATTCCTGTATACGGCGAGTCGCAAAGCAGCATTTAAATCTTGTGTGCGATTATAATGTCTTATTTTGCGTTTAAGCAGTTCATCCCAGATGTGGTAAATCAGGGAGAAGTGGCCAGTCATATGACGCCAACGCATTGCTGCTAAATGTAATTACGCATTAGTCTACCAGTACGTTGACTAGCATTATCTTGCTGAAAGGTCTAACCATTGTCTATTCTGGCTGATCAACGGAATTAATACCAGTGCAAGAACTTCATCCATGTAACGTTGTGCCGTCAAACTGCAAACATGGCAAAAAGTTGCGTTATGCGCCTTCCACATATGCTACCCAACCCAAAACATCAAACTTCCCTTTCCATGATCGTTTCAACAACACAAAATGCTGTGAAACGGTCTCTGCGACTCCTGTATACGCTAGTAAGCCTGTAGCCAACCCGGCTATTATACCCATGAGGGGAGTCCAGCCGTATGTACAAAGATAGATAGTCAGCTTGAACCAACTTTATCCGAGTCTCATCGCTGAATATGGCGTTACTCAAATCAGCTAGTCTCTATGATAGAAGGCGTCTGGCCAAGGTAGACCTATTCTGGGAGACAGAATCGGACTATATTGTGGTCTCCTAGCACGTATCTCATATGCCCGTAACCTCCTTTGTACAGCATTTGAACTGACATACCGTCCTGGCATACTTACGGCAGTGACGTTGGCAGGTTGGAATCTGTTTTTACAGGTCGTCACTTTAATGTAACGGTTCTCGGCAGCTGTAGGTACACGTGGTCGACCAAAAGGAAATATACTTGACGTTCTTCTAGTCTGCCTTAATGATTCTTCTTTTTGTACAACCATGTCTGTGCTTCAAGTAAAACGCTTCTATTGCTCTAAAGCATTGCAGTGCGCGCTCAGACTTAATTTGACTGAGTCATGCCTGTAAAACTGAATTAAAATCAGACATTTCTTCTGCCTTTCAGATAACGCTATCGCCAAAGCTAAGACTGAGGACAAAATTTCTATTTGTGCATTATTATTAGTATAGCAATTTATACAAAACAGGCATTATAAGTGTTCTGGCTTAATGGCCTGGCGATTTTAAATTCTAATGCGTGGCATGTATCATGGTAGTATTAACAATATTTGAAAATATTGCCTTTTGTGTATATTTTCTTTTGCTGTTCAGTAGATATATTTCTAATGTAGAATATATCTTCGTTACTATATTTTTACTTCTGTCCTATACGACCTTTGCTGTCTCTTTTTAAAAATTCATTCAGTCATTTTCCCATCTGAGGTGGCTCCCTCCAACCACCTCTCAGTAAAATTTTATGTACAGGTATACGGTCAAGGTCCTACACACATTTACTTCTATATATATCATTATCCAACGAAAACCACCTGCACGAATGAATACGACACTAAACTGCAAATTAATTCAAGTGTTAGATTTAATTTTTTATTATTGTTCGTAGATATGTTCTGAGATGACACGGAAACTTTCATTAACAAAGCCTTCAGGGAGATAACTTATATTTAATAGTAATAATGGCTATATATCTAGCGTCAGACGACAGTAAAAATCAGTTAATTAGCTCATTATATATAGACTGGCTGTAATATATTCATTAATTTCAGCCTTAGTAGTAATGGCTATACATGTCTCCTACCTCCAGCGTCACACTGATCAATCAATAAATGACAGTAAAATTCAGTCAGTTAATTAGTTCAATATAATTTATATAGATTGGCTGTAATATATTTGTTTATTTTCGCCTTTTTGGAAAAGCACGTTCCTTGGAAAATATCATCGAAACATCATTATAGCTCTCCCTGTAAATTTCATCTAGTATAGAAAAAATCAACAGACAGTGTATCACAATCTGTTTACAGTTATTAAATCTATCCAATTTTATTTCTGCAAGTAAATCTAGCGAGGACAATGTAATAAAACATGTGGATTTTAAATGTTTGAAACGAAGGGTAGAAATTTACAATTACAAGAACAACCTACTATATCTAAACATGTTAAAAGTTTATATTTTTGTGATACTCATTTATAACCATATGGATCTTCTGTATCTGTAGAATATGGACATTCAAAGTATTTTAATAAAAGGCAGAACTTACTTTTATAAACAAAGAAACCCGTCTAGAAAATCACTTTTATTTAGTCTTAACTAAGTGGTACAGAATATACGTATTACGAAGGGCAATCTTCTGCTAAATTCAAACAGACCAGGTCTGTTCATAAATAAAATAAATTAATTTCTTCGTTTTCTGTCGTAGTGTTTCGGATGATGTTCATGTGCATTTTTCAAAATTTGATGAAAACCTCGAATATTAAATTTTTGATCAAAACTGTCTATCTTTCGATGGGATCAATATGGACTAATATTAAACTTGCATGACAGTTTAATGTCGTATTTCTACATTTGCACTGGTTTGACATATTATAACTTGCAAATAGTGAATGCTGAATGTGATATGTCGATTTGGCCTGACATATTTATAAATATCAAATGTATTTATGTCCAGCTGGCCTGTCATTCAAAAAGACACCTCAGATACTACACTGAAAGAAGGTGTAAACAATTTAAATAGCGTACATTTATAAATGCGCAGCCTATTTGCATTAAATTTGCACTAAATTTTATTACTATTTAACGTACTGCCCAGCAATAACCTAAAGGGCGCGAGCTGATTTATAATATAATTTCCTTTCCGTATATACATGATGCGGTTTGTCAACTAATATGTGTCTCTGAAATCTTTCAAATCTGTACTACTTTATTGTTACAAGTTCTGTCGGCTGTATATTATATATATTTTTATCTTGACTAAATAACTGCTTTCCCAGGATCTATTGTAGACATTTTTTTGTTGAAATACAGGTCTGGACAATATGCAAACAATGATGAAGAGGGGTTTGATTTTTTTCTTTATAAGTGGAGCTTTGTTGTGCATATGGAGTATGAACAAAACACAGGTAAGGTAGACAGTCCTCAGTTGAATGACGCACTGTCACAATTTCTCACAAGGCAATTTCAAACATAAGTCAGTACAAGTAAATGAAATGAAGTAAACGCGATGACGGACAACTTCCTTTCCATTTTGTTATTGTTTTCTTACCTGTCAGGAAGTTAGTCAGTATGCCAGTGCAAAGAGCTCAATGAAAGTGTAATTGATCTTGAAACTTCTAAAAGTTTATTCAAGTTCTTATATACTAAAACGTTTGATAAGAAATTAGTTTTTCTTTCAAAGAAAATTGCAAGTGTAACGTAGTAAAATGATCTATAGGACGAATGAAGTTCATATTAAACTGTACATATGTCTTCATAATATAAGTATTTAAAAGTCTATCGGATATAGGATTGTTTTATGATTTCCGTTGAAATGAATGACAAAAGAAATTTTAGTATATTTTCAATAGATTCAAAAACATATTTTAATTACGAAAAAATCTGTAAACAAAATTGACGTTATGAAGACGTCGCTTACGTGGGCCACGAAGCATGCCCAATACCTAAACAAATGACCCAAGTACAAACATAATGTTTATGAACAATATTAGATTTTGTGCATATGTAGCAAAGACACTATATTTTAAAATGATATAAATTTAAGACGCCTTTACTGGCTAGTTTTAGAAGTTATTGCACCAGACTACGTATTTTTAACGACCTGTAAGAAATCTGAGAGAAATATATGTGACTGATCTACCGTAATATCAACTGGGTAAACATTGAATTTGAAAAACAACTTTGTAACTTGTTTAACTAAAAGAAGTTATTAACCTTATGGTTTGTGACACACCGCATTTTTAGTCTTCAACGTTTTTACAATTTGACAACGCTTTCTTCTTTGATTGTGTCTGGCGGAACTGGCAAATAATTGTATGATAGTTAGTTCTTAAATCCAACCGGGAATGAGCGATTTTGCTGTTCGTCTCGTGGCCTGTTTCTTTGAGCCCGTAAGGATGTTTCCTTTGCTGCTCTATCTTCTGCTAAAACATTGAATACATGCGGTGTTTGGTCCTCAGTGCTTGTCGTTTATATAGATTTACAAAACCATTTTTGTGTTATAATTACTTGCCGTCTGTTGCCATTGCATGTGTCAGGGATTCACTAGGCGGGGATAAGTTTAATTGCAGTGTCGTGTGACGTTGGAACATGATGGGGATAAAAGTGATGTTGGTTGCGCAATAAACCTGTTTAAGCTCCTCAGTGGTGGTTTAGCTGCATACCGTTCGAAGGTGGTGCCCCACTGTGTTCTTTTATTTGTTCCGTTAGTTCTCATTTGTCCTCTTTTTCTTTGTACGTGTGTTTGCCTGTGTGTGCTGGTCTTGTGCGCGTCCGCGTGTAGTTGTTTGCAATTTTGGGAAAATGATTTTTTGAAACGTCGCTTTACCTGATGTTTTTTTATTATCTTTTTTAGCTTTTTAACCATAAACTTGGAATTCCCGTGTCAAAAATTGAGAACACTCCAGATGGCTGGCAGTTCAGGTAAGATTTGTAAAGACTTCCTAAAATATCATAAAATATACAGGTAAATCTCATAAACCATGTGTTTTAGTTTACAAAAGGATACACTAAGTACTCTGCTATTTACAATGTGTTAAGTAAGTCTGTGTAAAACATTGTGTAAGCCAAAAGACAAATTTTCTGAGCGATCTTTTTAGCGATCTTTTTCAACTATATTTCAGTTATCTAACGATAGGCATTCACCTATATAGTTAGTAGTGTTCCAGCGTACTGTACCAGTACTGGCCTGTTCATAAGTAACTGCCAACCACAAGCTGTGGACGGATTATTTCATACACAATGTGTTTTACCAAATCGTCACACAGAACGTACGCTTCCCCGGGATCGAACCGCAAGCCCTATATTTCTGCGCTTTCTATTGAACTTGATGTGCAGAATTTGTTTTCGTAATAAAGACACCCGCGCATATTTATATCTTTTACATTTAAACATTTCAAGAAATATTCAAAAAAAGTTAACTTAATGTGGGAAAGACCCAATTACACAGTGCGTACTGCACACAGACCTGTATAGTGACAGAATTGACAGGCTTTAAATAACTAAGTGAAGCGAACACACTCGAATTATAGACTTTCATTTCAAGTATGGTAATTCCGTTTACTGACAGAAAAGTGATTTTTCAAATTTATTATCAGTACATCTTTTCCTGTGGATTTGGTCTACACGTGGGTAAATGGTTCAGATCCAAATCATAGGGCGAGTCTGGCACGATTCAAGAAAGGATTATTGCTTACAGCAACCAGGTAACATTTTATAACACGCTCAATTTTTAACTCCATTGATATTTGTAATAAAGTAAATTTTATCGCTAGAAATGCATTTTCCCATTAGCAATTAAGACAAAATAACGAAAACTACTTCTTTAGACTAAGACGTTGTACAAACATTTGCGAGGAAACGTGGCTTTTTTGCTAGCCAAAAAATGACCTGAAAGTTTCATAACAATCTATCACGTGTCAAAAATTGATGAATTTTACAGACCCTTTTTACGGTAAATTCAAAACTAATAGTTTTTTGGAAACTTTTTACTACACTCGAATTTCTTTGGAATTTTACATATACTTCAAAATTTAAGAAGAAAAAAATGACGAAAGAGAGGAAAATCCTTGTTATCGAAATATTTTTAAGGTAAAAATAGCCTATAAAAATTCATATACTAAAATTTTATATTTTAAAAAAAAATGAACAACTATTACATAAAATATATGTTAATTTAAAAATACTTCCATTTACTATATATTTTTTGTGGGAAAAAACAGCGTTTATTTGCGTATACACAACATTTGTGTAATTACAGGCTGAACACCACTAAATCCGGCTGTTCTTTATTTTGTTATGTAAAATCCACTTACTTCATAACGGTTTTTCAACATTTTGTAGAATATCAGATTTTCAGACACTTATATTCCCATAAAGAACTATATAGCATCTTTAGAAAAACAAAAAGGATTACGGCACCATTAGGGACATTTTCAATGTATCAGTATATAGTAAAAATAGATTTTTTTTTTCTTTTTAGGATTAAAAACAGTAGTTTTTAACTTTTTTTTATGGGAAACCCATATATGGGCACCAAGACTGGACGAGCACCTGTGCGTCAAGTGTTTATTATTCGTGTATCCCATGAAAGAAAGTTGATGTTCTGGAAATTATCGTTACACAGGCCGCTGGAATACCTGGAACTGAATTACTTCTCGGATAAATTAACAAGAAATTAGAAAAAAAAAACAACATTTATAATTAATTAATTATGTAAATTCCATGGTGAAAAAATATCTAACAGCGATTCAGGCGCGTAGCGGGAACCTTTTTCATAGTACGCAGGCGTGGTTAAGAGGGTATGGTATTGTACCCCGCTATATGTTTAAAGTTAGGAGGGAAATAATGCATTTTGTCGTATATTTAAAGTAAAAGCATTGTTTAACATATCTATATCAAAATGTATAATTTTACTAGACCTATACGCCTGTGAAATATGCACCACATCTGCAATATGCGATTTTTTATTATAGATTTATTTTCGTTACATACAATACCATGCTTTTTACAGAAGGTGCACACTTCGCCCCTTTTTGTGCACGGATTTCTTGCACTACTATGATCGAGCCTATGTATTTTATCCTTTTGCTATGCAAACTGATGGATCACTTGAACAGAGTCGGTGGTCTTATTTTTAAATACATTTGTTGTTAAAATAATGAAGACATTTGTGATAACTTCTAAAAATTAATCATCGAAGACAAATCGAGGGGTTATATCGAAAATTTACGACTTAATTAACCGTATCATACATCTTTCTAAAGGACTCTGAGGTGGTCACAACAACACAGATGCTAATACATGTATGATCGTTTCCCAACCCTCTTATAATGGGAATAGATAACTAGTAGACTCTATGAACTCTTACCTGTACATATTTTTGAGCTTCAAAGGTACTTGGTCACAGAAGAAATCCAGTATATTCAATCTAATTTTATGGATTTTATCTAACACTTTCTTTTTTCAAGATGATACTTGAACCACCTTCGAGAATCTTTGGAAAGATGTATGTTTTGATTAAGGCCGATGTTTTCGGTAACGATATAAGACAATAGGTGTGTTTTGGAGCTGGTAACTTTTCGCAATTTCCTAACTATTGGTTGGCGCATAGTGTGATTGAAAAACCAACCAATAACATTCATTGTTAATCTATATCGTTTAGAGAAACGTTTTCGTTAGACGTAAATCTATGTGTTGATATGAATCAGCGGCGGAACAGGATTTGGTGTTAGGGGAGGCGCACAAAAAATTATTAGAGTAACTAGGGGGGTTCGGGACATGCTCCCCCGGAAAAATGTGAAAACAATGGATCTATCTGGTGCATTCTGGGCGTTCTGAGGTACTTTATTTGGTATTGAAAAGGGACAGGTTTTGTGACAAAATCAACCCAAATAACATGCTAATTGTAGTCCAAGTTTTATGACGTATTCTTGCGTAAGTGTCTCGGAATGGAAATTCTTAGCCTGACTTCTGAGGATTTTCATGGAGCGGGGTTACCAAGGGCTATTAACATAGAAATGGTTAAAAAGCGTTATAGGAGGTCATGGAAACTTAGTCAAAATTTTATTTTGCGAGCCTAGCGAGCGAGAAAAAATGCATATTTTATATTTTTCACCCAGAACAAAAAATAAATTACCTATGCGAGCGTATCGAGCGAGAAAAATGCATATTTTATAGTTTTCAACCAAAACAAAAGATAAATTACCTATGCGAGCGTACCGAGCGAGAATTTTTTTTATATTTTTCACCCAGAACAAGAGATAAGTTACGTATGAGAGCGTAGCGAGCGGGAAAGGTGCATATTTTTCACTTTTTTACAACCAGAACAAAAGACAAATTACCTATGCTCCGGCGATTCCCCCCCCCCCCCCCCCCCCCACCCCTGGATCCGCCCTTGTGATTTACATATAAACCAACAAAGTATTGATTTCAAGTTTAGCGATCAAACATTAAGTTTTGTAAATACACTCTTACATTTTAATATAATAGCAACGAATACGGCAAAATTGAAAATGATATATATATATATAATAATAGATCTACTAAAATGGTAAGTTTCCGTCGTCGCTCATCTCGATAAAAATAAGCACACAGCAGAACCTCATCATCCCAAGGCTGTTATGACGTCACGAACATTACGTCACAGTTCCTTGAAACCGTTGGGTTTTTCCAAAGTAAATAAAAGTTTTATTGACTGTATGGTTTACAAACTGGCTTTTTTATAATTCTTTAATCACCATTGTTGTTCGATACAAATTGTTATCGGTGAATTTAGGTTTTTCTCAGAAGTGATTCACCTCGAATTTTAAAACCGGAATCTGGATAAGGTATGGCGGAATACCAGTACGGTGATTTCGACAGTTTAAGATAACGAATAAAATGAACGACTTTGGTATGTTTCTTACTAAATGTGCTCAGCATAACATAAGAGAAATGATTATTTTACCACTTGAAAGGGTGTTTTCATTGGTAGTTGACATGTGGTTCGATTTATCAGGCGATAAAAATGACGAAAATTTCATAGTACATTAGGTGGGTGGGATATGGTAATGCATAACTATCTATTGATAGAGCTTCAAGCCCCTGGGAGCACATTATCGAAACAATGTCAATTTAAGAATTGAATGTTATTTTGTATGTGTTTATACGGGAATAAACTACATTTGGTTTTCTTGAAAATCGTCCATGAATCGCTATCGCCAAGAAATGCCAACCGTAAACGCTATAAACTAATATTCATATTTTAATCAACCAGTTTGTGTATTGATTGTACTCTGCATTAGAATCAAAAAAGTGCAGATTTATGGATCTGAGCTTCTACTGTAAAAATGATTCCAAGAGATTTTAACATTCTACTGCATGATATTGTATTTTGAAGGTAATTAGAGTTAGTAAAGTTAAATTCAATTGTTGAGGATATTCGTATAAATAATAATTGAGTTGTTATCTTTACACCAATATATATCTACCTAACAAAAAGATTATCAGTTTTTATATGGGCATTTGTGTTGGTTTTATAAAATTTAATATTTGTACAAATGTTTTATCAAATTCAAGAATTAATTTTACTTCTATTTTAATCTTGCTATTAGAATACGTCACCGCGCAATTGTGTTTTGCATTGTATACTATATACTCAATATTGGTTGGTAAAAGCACGATACTGAATCCAATGGTTTCATTATACAATACCCTTAAAATTTTTGTGAGCATACAGTGGATATACAAAATTATAACCTGTTTTAATATAATTTTGCGTTGATATGCATTGACTTTATATAAGAACATAGAAACTTACCATACACAGTTCGAATTGTCAGCGGCAATATGTATTTAAAAATGTTTATCTACCTAATGTTAGACACTATTCATATTAGTTTCAAACTCAAAACTATTGAAAATACTATGTACATTATTGATATTGTCACGTTTAAGTAATCTAAGATTTGAAAACTTTTAATGATAATAGAAGTAGTTTGTGATATATTGCTTAAGTACGACGAAATCCTGACATTCCATAAACAAGATTTTCATCCTCGAGAACAGTATATAAATATCATATGGCAGCGTGTGTGACATTGATATTGTCAACCCGAGGGCACAATGTCACCCGAGGCGAAAGCCGAGTGGTGACATTCTGTTTCGAGGGTTTACAATATCAATGTCACACACGCTGCCATATAATATTTATCTTATCATACCGAACAAAATTTAGTACATAAAAAAGTTTAATTCATTTAATTTAAGTTTCATCTTTAGCGCGATAATCGCATGTGTACACATTGAATAGTGACGTCACTACTATATATGTACAAAGGAGGCAATCATTTGGCTAAAAATTGAAGCAGTTTATTGCCCTTATATGACATTCAAAATATCAGCGCGGTCACATGACCTGACAGTCACCTTTGCTTGGTCACGTGTCAAAAAGGTTGAACATTTTTTGATATTCAAAATATCTCTTAGTAGTAATGTAGTAATGTAAAATGATGGTGCGAAAACAATTTGACCCCACTTGACCCCATATCCCTATTCTATAAGTGGACTTTAACCTTACCCTAAACTTAAAATACTAACTTGATACCCTTGATACCCTGAAAATCTTTTAAATCTTTAGTTAAACCGAATGAAAACCTCCGGTTTAACCAAAAAAAACATTTAGTCTTTGGTCCGGACTGACCAATGCCAGACAATTTAAAACCCACAGGTTTTATCAAAGATACAAGCTGAAATAAAATTGACTTAAATATCTATACACCGTAGCGTATTTACTTCCTGATTGACAGTGCATATCAAGATAAAGATCAAGTTTTCAGTGTAACTAGAGAACAAATACTACGCTATAGCAAATACAATTCTATTGTGTATTGAGAGCTTGTCCTACTTGTAAGACACATACTTGTCCTTTATGTACCTGTTGTGTCATAGGTAAATCAAGTGCATTTTCTAAAAATGGCTATGTAGGAAACCACAAATTCAACCAATCAAAAGCCTGCCATTTTTCTGCCAACTTGGCAGACACTGCCACATTGCTGCCACTTGGCAGACTTTTGGCAAAATTTGGCAGTAGTGTTATAACAAAATTTTGAACACATTATATTTTATATATTGTTTTATTAGTATATTTTTTACAACAAAATTACTGTATTTCTATTCTTTTCTTTTACTCAAGACTTTGTGGAGGGGTACTTCTCAAATCTGAAATATAACGAAAGACTATTTTAAATGAAATAAATAAATCTTAAGAAGTATGACAATAGTATCAAATAAAAAACACAAATAAAAATTATACATTCAAAGCAACTTACTATATGGATTTTTTACTTCTCTTTCAAGAGATTCTTCTGCCTCCGTTTCAAGTTTTCTTTTTTTTTTTTCTTGAAATGACATTTTTCTTTTAATTTCCTCAAATTGTTGCAGCCAATTTCGTCTGCTTTTTTCAAGTTTTAATAACTTTTCAAGTTCTTTTAAAAATTCCAATCCCCGTTCACTTTCTTGTATTGCTGCTCCGATATCTAATGTTGTAATCTTTTCTGCTATTTTGTTTAAACTTGCTTGGTCTATAAACATTCCACATGGAATTGTCCTTAAATACTCGATCGAAATTTTAATTTCATTATTAACTTTGTCTAATCTTCTTTTTATTTCAAATTTTGAAGGCATTTTGTAGTATTAATGCGTACAATCTAAAGTCCGATTTTAAAATGTTTTCTGTCGGTAGAAGAGTACAAGATTAATACTAAAAGAGACTCAATAATTTATTGACTTGATATTGTGCAATGTTTGTTTACGTTTTCACATAGCAACTACCGCGATATTTACTACTCTATTCATAAAGTCGACATTGGAAACTAATATGTTTATCTTGTTATACCTTGCACGCCACCGAATCAATAATAGATTAAAACTATGGGCACGTAATAAATTCTACCTGGCGTCGGGGTTAAAATAAGTGTACGCAATACGGCTTTTGCACTTTTTTAACAACTATTAAACAAGTATTACAAGATTTAAGTACAAACAACTGAAATCACTCAACCGTTTGAGTATGCCATAGGCATATGCATGATTGAACATACGCTTTTGAGAGTAGTTGGAATATTCCCATTATATTAATTATTCTAGTTAAATAAAAACACAGTAATTGATAAAAACTAAAGATTAACTCAAAAGTCTGTTTACTAATTCATCCGATATGAACCGATACAGGTTCATCCGATATGTAGAATCTGATGTAACTATCCGTCAAAAGCGTAAAATATATTTCTGTAGATGTTGAATCGTCATAAGTATGAATGTCAAACATTGTTCCTTGTGTTAGATGAACTTTAATTTTTTTCTTATATATAGATATTATTTTGTCCGATCCAATGTCAAAGTCCTCGGCTACTATATTTATTATATTACTGCCAAATATACCAAGAAATAGATCATCACTATCATTCCACCACCTAAATATAAACTGCGATATTGGGCTTTTAGTCGGTTTATTCGGTTCAGCTTTAAACCCGGCCCCCGCTCATAAAATATTAATATCTATTATATAAGTTCCGGTTTTTTCAATAACAAACACCCCCCTCAAAAGCACATCTGGTACAGCTATTTTATGTTGTTGGTTTATGCGTATAAAATCTTCAAAATCTACGATAATTCCAGGTCTTAATTGAAATGCATTTAAATGGTTCAGACCGGTCATATCTTCATATGTTGAATATAACCAGGCACCATGACGGCTAAAATACTTTTTCATTTTTACGTATTCATAAAAACCATATTTAAACCTTGGATCTGTTTCATAAAAACTGTTATATTCAAAAAGAAACACTTCACGTTTTGCTCTTTCTATTTCTTTTTCCAATTCTTCTTTTATTTTTTTGACTTTCTTTTTGAGTTTAAGAATTATTTCAGCTAAATCATCAAATCGTTTTGTTGTGACAACTTCAGAAGCAGATAGATTGTCAACAGTATTCTTTGTTCTAGCTAATTGTGTTTCTTGTTTTAAGAAAACATTTTTTACTTTTGTAATTTCTTCAGCATTAGTAGAAATTTCTTCAACATTAGTGGTTATTGCTTTAGTATTAGCAGTAATTACTTGGGTATTAGCAGTGATTGATTCTCCTTGTTTAGCTGATATTTCAACTACAGAGTCCAGATCATTTATTATTTTTTTTATTTTTATCATTAAATTCATTAATATCTTTTTGTAATAAACCTGTAAGTTTACTTAAGTCTGCGTACTTTATATTGTGACGTGCATCAACATTATTAATCATATCTACAAGTTGTTTCTTCAAATTTTCTAGCTGATCATTAATTATGTTAATTGCTTCAGTATTAGCAGTAATTAACTCTCCTTGTTTAACTTATTTTTCAACTAAAAAGTCCAGTTCATTTTTATGTTCTTCAACTTTAGCATTAAGCTGCGTCATATCTTCTTGTAATTTTTTTGTAATATTACTTAAGTCTGCATACTTTAAATTGTGACGTGTATCAACAGTACTAATCCAAATTCGAATTTGTTTTTTAAAGTCATCTATTTTAGAATTAAGCTCTTCTTTAAGGTTATCTAATGCTGTGTCATGATTATCACCTCTTTGTGAAGCTGCCTTTTCCAGTTCAGATTTATATTCTGCAAGTTTATTTGAAATTAATTCTAATAAATCTTTATGCTTATTTTCAGTTTCAGTATTTAGTTTATTTATTTCTGTTCTGATTTCTAACTGATACATATTTTGTAACTTTTTCTCAGCTTCAATAATCTTGTCTTTTAGTTCTTCATGTTTAATCATACTATCTTTTAATTCTTGAACTTGAGTGTATAACTTTTCAAAATTAGTTCTAAATACTTTTTTCATGTTTTCATCTGTCAAATCAGATTTCTCTTCAAGTTCTTTAATAGAATCAACCATAGCTTTCATTTCTTTTTCAATTTTATCTTGTAATTCAACTATTAATAATGAATTCTTTTTAAAATCCTCTGTTAATTCTTCAATATTCTTTACTTCTGCTTCTAGTGTTTGTTTTATACTTTTGACATCTTCAAGATTATAGTTATCTATTACACTTTGAACTTTTTTAAACACAAACCGTCTTGAAACTGCATCGTTGGGTTTATCTGGATC
Organism: Mercenaria mercenaria; assembly: GCF_021730395.1. Classification (NCBI taxonomy): domain Eukaryota; kingdom Metazoa; phylum Mollusca; class Bivalvia; order Venerida; family Veneridae; genus Mercenaria; species Mercenaria mercenaria. The sequence continues at coordinate 78,088,607 of NC_069367.1, read as the reverse complement.
TCCTAGGTTGGTTATTTCATTACCTCCCATATCTAATGCTCTGTTCATTGTGTTATCAAGTTCCTTATTTCTGTGAAGATATGATTCCGTTTCCTTTTTAAGCTTTTTGAATTGCTTTTTAGTAGCATAATCACTTAAATCAATATCAAATTTAACTTTACTTATACTGTCAGGTTCACTTATTTGTTCCATATTATTAAAAACTCCCATTATATATTACCAGTAAAGTTTTTTCTAAAAAACTTCCTTGGTTTGTCAATATATAAGAAATCATATTTTTGATTTGTTGCATTAGCAAAAGAGTTAGGGTTAATATTTTATTCATTACAAATCATATCATTTTCTCGTTTACCTGGACTTTCAAATAAAATATAATTTGAACAGTTAATTCGGATATCTTTTGGTGATTTATAGTAAGACTGACTTAAATAAATAACACAACAGTTTTTGTGACGTCCTTGAATAAAGTATTTTGTTATTTCATTTTGAACTTTTTTATCTTCACATACAAAATCATCAAATATTACTACTTTTTGTTTTTCTGATTCAAGATTCTCACAAGGTTCAATTTGGTTGGGATCAGCTGAATATTCAAGTATTTTATTTGGATCTACTTTAATTTTTTTTGGCAATTTGACTTAAGTGATTTATTAAATCTTGATATTTAGATTGTTCTAGGTTTTTAGCATACAAGTATAATTTATAATAATATATAAGAGGTTTTCGAAGTATATGCATTAATGTATTTGTTTTTTTTCAGATCCAGAAGATCCACATATTAACATTCTAAAACATGAATCTGGCATAAAAGGATAATGTTGTGTAAAGTTATTAGATTTATCACTTTTTGTATCATAATTTGGAATTTCCATTTATGTATAATAATACATTATCTTACATTATTTTACATTATTTTACAATATCTTACATTATCTTACATTATTATATAAATGCAATCAAAACTTAATGAAATAAGAATAAGAAAAAACTTAGTCGGGCAAAAGATGAGAGCTCTTAGAGAAGAAATAATGAAAGAAAAAATTAAAAAAGCTACAAAGCGGGATATGTACACTGAAATTTATAAGCCAATTACTGAAGGAATAGAAAGTCAAAAAGAACAATTATCAAGTCAGTTAAAAGCATTACCTGGAATAAAACAACAATTAGCGTTATTAGGTGATGAAATGAAAGACATACAAACATATCAGGGTTTACCACAGCTATTCCAAGAACCACTACCAATTACAGGGTCTCCTGGAAAAGTTGAAAAATCTAAAAGACAACAAGAATATATACCAGTAGATTGGGGGGATGAACCTGTTAGACGGATACCAGAAGATAAATTAAAAGAATTAGAAGATTATGGAAGAGAAAAGATGGGAATAACTGAAACAACTAAAGAATCAGAAGAAGAAATGGATGCAATGTCGTTCAATCCAGAGGTATTAAATAAAGAGATTGATTTAAAACTTTTAGATACAGAAAAATATAACACACCACAAGAAGTGTTTGATTTTTTTCACACTGAATCTAAAAATCCTGAAAAAAAATGACAAGGGAAGAAGTAAAGGATATCATAGAAAATGTATCAGAGGATATAAAAAAATTGGGTAATGATTCTGGTTCAATAACTAGAAAGAAAAATCCCACAAATCTCGATCTGAAGCAAAAGGAAGCAATTATAGCTAAGTCGAATAATTTAAAAAAATATAGAAAAGTACTCAATGATATTCTTACTCAAGGAGAATATATGGGAAAAGGAATAAGATATCATAACCCATATAAAGTTTCACCAAATGGACAATATGGTAATTTAATTATTAACTTAAATAAACTTAATGGTCAAAACAAATTAATTGCTCAGGATAGAATAACTGGAAAAGAAGTCATTAACACTAAAGTAGATGATGATTTAATTGATCTAATTAATAAAAGATATAACAATAATAAAAAGCATTCAATTCATTCAAGAAAAACATTTAAAGAATTAACAGAAAAATCAGGATTACCTATCAATAAAAGATCTATGAAATTTAAAAAAGTAATTAGGGGACAAGGTTATGACGTTTGTCTATGTAATCCAAAAGAATTGGTTAATGACTTGGAGTTAATTTGTGGTTCAATTGATGCTGGAAATAATAATGAAGAACTAAAAAATGAAGGTATTAGAATAATTGATGAACAATTAAAAATGAAAAAATTGTTACCAGAACAACATGAAATGTTATATAAAAATTATTTTTCTTGAATATATAAATGGAACAAAAAATAGTATTAAGTTCTGAAACAGTTAAAAACGATAATAAAAATACTTTGAGTGATTTTACAATCAGATTTAGTCGTTCTTTAATTTTAGATAAAAATAAAACTTATGTTGTTGGTTTGGATAGTATTAACACTATGACCTACTCTTGGCATAATATTAGTGATGAATATGACAATAAAAGAATTCGTTATTATAATGGTAAGGATTGGAAAGATATCATATTTACAAATAGTTCTTACAGTTACACAGATATTAATAATTATATTAGGGAAACATTAATAAGTAATGGTGATGATGAATTTGATAAATCAGACATTGCTCCAATAAGTTTGGAATTTGATTTAAGTAGTTTTAAGATTTTGATTTCAATTACAGATAATTTTAAGTTGGATTTGGAAATATCAAATTTTCATACATTGCTTGGATTTGAGAAAAAAAATTAGACAATACTGAATGGGGAACTACAACACCAAATATAACTAACTCTGTGGATACAATTTACATTCATTGTGATCTTATTGATAATTCACTTGTTGATGGTAATTTCAGTGATATTATCTATGCTTTAAGTACTGCAGATTTAACAAGAGCTTATCCATTTACAAAAGAACCACAAAGAGTTGGATATTCTGAAATTAATAAATATATTATAAATTCAATTAGAATATATATTACAGATGTATTTGGTAGAATAATTAATTTTAATGAGGTTGAAACAAGTTTTACACTAATTTTAAAAGAAATATGAAATTATAAATTTTAGTTTTATATAATGTACAAAAAAGTTTATGACAAAAGTAAAGGAATATTTATTTATGTTGATGCTCACACGGGAAAAGAAATCATACATGGAACAGGTATCTTTGACACTTTAACAAAATTGCTTTCAAGTGGAGTTGCATCTTCAATAAGCACAGCTGGAAAAAAAACTTTGGAAACAGCAGGAAAAGCAGCACTTGAAAGTGGAACAAAAAAGGTTGGAACGGAAGTTGGAAATTTGGCTGCTGATAAAATTGTTGAAAAATTTAAAAAGAAACCTGCTCCGGCAGTTGGTAATTTAATTGCCAAGGAATTACAAAAAGAAGAATAACAGTAAAAATAATAATGATAATGAGGAGGATATTCATATGAGAATAAATAGAATATTGTCAGGATCTGGAACTTCAGCCCTACAAAAACGTATTAACAGATTAATTTATAAAAAATAAAATAATATATAATATATACATGTTTAGAACAAAACAATATTGTGAAAGATATGAATTAACTCCTATTCAATTAGATACAGCTTTAATATCCGTCTTGGGAAATAATGTTAAGCAACAAAAAAACGGATATCACTTTACAATTAATGATAGAAGTTCATATTTTGATTGGTTTAATGGTTATTTTGAAGTAAGTTTTAAAGTAAATAAGCTTGCTAATGGTAATAATTATGCTGATGGAGACCAAATTGCTCTAATTAATAATGCAGCTTCATTAATTGATCAGTTAGTGGTTAAACAAAATGGAAAAATTGTTTATGGTTGTAATAATTTATACAAAGTAATAAATGTAAAGGATTTAGTTGAACTATCTAAGGATTATGCAGAATCAACTGGAACAAATGAACTTATATCTTTAGATACTACTGCTGTTGCTGAAAGTAGGGATGACCAAGCTGAATATAATAAAGGTTTTGCTACTAGGAAGTTATTAATCCAAGGTGGTAATGAGATAAATGCTAAAATTCCATTAAATAATTATTCATTTTTTCAGGGTTTAGAAACTAATATTATACCTCCAAGTCAAATTCAAATAACACTACAGCTGACAGATGATGATGAATTAATTTTTAGAGCTAATGCTGCTGATGCTGGTAGAGTAATTGTAACTAAATTAATTTTGTGGGTTCCACGTTTAATTTTCAATGAATTTGGACTTTATCTAATTTCTGAAAGATTTACAAAAGCAAGATGGTCATACCTTCGGGAAATGGTGACACAATCAACTGATACACAACAAAATAATATAACCTTTAGAATAACAGCTGGTATAAACAAAACCACAACATGTATTTGTTTATTTACAACGACCTGAAAAAAGTAATTCACAACAACATAACCCACACCTGTTGGATACATTTAAGGTAAATGCTAATAATTATAATTGCACTTTGAGCTCCTGTCGTCTTTAAGTTGGTAATGGTGTTTTTTATCCAGAAACAGAATACACAAGTATATCAAGAATATATGATGATGTAATTAATTATTATTATAAACAAAATAATAAGACTACTGGAAGTCTGCTAAATAGATCAAATTTTTCTAATTTATTTGGATTTGTTCATTTTAACTTGGAATATAAAAAGGAAGTAATAACAGAAGATCCTAAGCATATTACATTAACAGCTAAATTAAATATTCCACCAGCAGCTAATATTCGTGTTTACGCAATTGTATTGTATGAAGAAACAGTTGAAATAAATACTATCGGAAATGAACTTGTTATTGTTTAAATAAAATAAATTTTAAATATATAATGTCATCAAATTATATTGAATATAAAGTTAACCTTACAGATGGACAAAAGAAAAATTTAGCACAAGCTTATAATAATAGAATTCCACATACTTTTAGATTAAAACATGAACAATTACGCGGAAACTTTCCTTTACTTTTAACAAAAACACAAATTAATCAAATTAAAAAAGCTGTTGCAAATAATAAGGGATTAGAAATTACAATTTCAAAAAAACAAATGTCCAGTCAAGGTCAAAATGGTGGATTTTTAGGAGCTTTGGCTGGTTTGTTAGGAAAAACAATTCTTCCAATGGCAGCAAAAATAGCTCCAAAAATATTAGCCCCTCTAGGCATTGGAGCCCTTTCTGGACTGGCCAGTACTGGTGTTAGTAAAATACTTGGAAATGGTATGATTTCAGTAGCTAATGATAAGAGAAATATAATATCACCATATCTTACACCTGATCAAAGAAAGCAACTAGTAGGATCTGGAGTGATTAAATTAACACAAAAACAAAAACAAAATGGCGGCTTTTTAGGTATGTTGGCTGCTAGTCTAGGAATACCTTTGATTACATCTTTGTTAAGTGGTAAGGGACACGGTCAAGGTATACAGATTGATTCACAACGGAGACCTTACAGACGAATTCCTATAGTAAAAAAAAATAAAATTTATAAACAAACCAATATCTAACTTTGAAATTGAACAATGGGTAAAACAATTAAAAATTAAAAACTTTAGGGGTGTATTTAGTAGAAATAATTTACCAAGAGTGAAACTCTCGGAGACCACAGGTTTACCAAAAACGAAAGAAAAGGTTGAATGTGGAATTATAAATGTGGACGACTCTGTTGGTCCTGGAACACATTGGGTTTGTTACTTAAATAATATGTATTTCGATCCATTTGGACTTCCTCCACCGAAAGAAGTAATTAAGTATATACCAAATGTAAAATACAACAATGTTCAATATCAAGGCAAAACAAGTACACTCTGTGGATATTATTGTTTATTTTTCATTAAAATGTTACAAGATAAAGTACCGTTGTATGATTTATTGTATAAAATACTAAAAATTAATAATGTAAGACAAAATGAACAAGCTATTATAAATTATTTTAATAAAAAAGGTTAAAAGTATTGTTTTAATTAAAACTTATTAAAACTGTGTTTTATTTAACTGGAATAATTAATATAATAGGAATATTCAATAATATAAATGAAAAAGTAAATCAAATAGAAAGACAATTAATAAGAAAACCTCAATTGTTTTTAACATGTTATACCCAAGATACCGATAGTGGATTATTTCAATGGAAAACTGTAAATGCTAGTCCTGGTTTAGTTCAAAATGGTAATAATGTAACAATTAAACAAAATTGCATTTTAACTATTCTTGTTGATGCAATTAAATTAGATAAAGGAGAAGCTAAATTACAACTAAAAAATAAAGAAAATGTAATTCTTCAAAGTTATAATGTAAAAAATAGTAGAAAAAATGAATCTATTTCTATTAATTATGCAAATGAATTTAAAATAAATGATGTTATTTATATTAATTCTTTAAACGTTATGAATACTCAGTTAACAATTTATGGTTCTATAATTTAAGAGTTAATTTAAGAATTAATTTAAGAATAAGCTAATGTATCAATACCATTATCATGAATATATCTTTTATCGTCATAACATGATAAAGATGTTTTTTTATAACATAACTGGAAAGATTGTGTTTATCAGAACGAATAACTTTAAAGGTGTGATTACTTTGGGTTGAATTAAACAAAGTATCTTTGTAATTTTTATGAACTATTGTTTTCTTAACAACAAGTTTTTTAATTCTTTTACATTTTTTAACATTTACTTCATTTTCTAATAAATAAGAATACATTTTACTTCTTAATCCAACAAATTCAACAATGGGAATGTCGGCAGCTTCATCTTTAAATTTTCCAATTACTTTTTTATAATTATCGAAATTAAATTTTGAGTTGTTATCGTAATCACTATTATCAAATAAATCTTTTTCCTTATAAAAATCCTCATATGCATCTTTGGTTTTTATTTCATAACATAAAGAATCAGTGTCAGTGAATGGTAATTTACAATTACCCTCGTACTTTTCCTTAATGTAATTATAATGAAAATCATACATTAAATATTTTGATAAATCTAGAATGTACATTCCAACATAACAAGGTCTGTTTAATAACAAACTTTCTTTTATTCTATGAATACCAAACAAATTCTTGTTAAACATCGTTGAACTAACAAATGAAGGTTTGGCTAGGTATTTTAATAAAATATTTTCATCATGTGTTAATTTAATATTAACCCTCTTGCGTAAATTCTCCATCGTCTTACCGAATACAGAGTTGTTCATTAACTTAAAAAAGTCCTTTTCAAATGAATTGTTTGCTTTAGATCTTTTTTGAGTATTAAAATCATCATACTTTTTTAACCAAGGACTTTCATCAAAAGTTAATATTTTGTGTATTTTTGTTACTTTTAACCCTAATTGTGTATATAGTTCAAGATTTTTAAAATGAACTACATAATTTTGTTTTTTCATTAAAGTTGGAACTAATTTTTTACATTACTTTTCCTATTTCAAATTCTGTTTTAATATATTTACTATAATCAGAAAGCCATTGATCTGGTATTTTAATTTTTTCAGGAGCTAAAGGATAATCGTTGTGGGTTTTATGTAATTCTTTTGGATTTTCAAGATCACATTCAACTATAAAGTTAGTTTTACCTTTTGCAATTAATTTCTTAAATTGTTTTTCGGATATAAATTTAAAGTTTCCAGAGGGTAAAGGTTTACACATAGCCCAACCGTAAAGGTTATTGGCGTCAAGGTACATAATGTATTTGCTGTCAAGTTTAGGATCATAATCTTTCATATATTTATTGTTTGCTATACTGTATCTGTTTGAAATATAACTTATTCCTCCTCTCAGTCCCTTTTCAATAAAAAGATACATATCAATATCAGTTATTAAATCTAACTTAATTCCAGTCATTTTTAACATTGCATTCCAAGCTAACCCAGGACTACTAAAATAATGACAAGGATCTAATTTGTAGTACTCTAAACATAGTTTTCTAAAATTTCCAAATACATCAGCTAAAATTAATACTTCAGTTTTTAAATATAAATCATGATATTCTCCCATTGTTTTAATTTTAAATTTATTCCAAACATTTTTAGCATGTTCATATTCGTTGTCAGATATGTGTGTTTTAAAATTGAATAAAACTCTTCTTTAGGAGGTAATTCTGTTTCTTTGAATTTTTATCAAATTCTTGAGATAAATATTTAAATTCTGGAATATTTTTTACTAGGTTATCCAATGATTGAGACATAAATTGAAATGAATCAATAAAAACCAAGTCGGAAATCATAAATGCCATATATCTTTCCATATTGTTAGGAATAACATTAATTTCTTTTTTAAATTTCCCTATTTGTTGCATAATAAAATGACCGTCATAACCTCTAAAATTATGAAAAATAACAGGAATTTTATGTGTTAGTTTAAAATTAATATTACATTCTGAGTGAGCGCTTCCTCTAAATTTTCCTGTTATATGACAATGGTCACGGACCTTTGGTCCATTCGGAAAACTTTGTTTTTCGTCTCTTACTTTGATTGAATCTTCTATATATTCTTTTTCACAAATATGACAAAACTTTTGTTTTTTAAATTCAGTTTCATCTTTTTTAGACATTCTTAGTTCTTTGTTAAAGTGCTCTTTAAATATTTCTTTACAATATTCCTCTTCCTCAAGCATTTTTTCAATAAACTTATAAACTGCATTAGGGCCTCTATAAATCTGGGTTGATTTAGTATATTTATCGTCATAACAACAAACAACTTTATAAACGTAACCACAATCTATATGATTTTGATATGGTTCAGTAAATGAAGATTCAGTTGATGGTAAAGCAGTTAAAACTTTTTTAGTTATTGATTCAAAATCAGCATAAATTACAAAAGGTACTGCTTAACCTTTATGATAATTTTTAAATTGTACTTTACTTCCCTCTTTTGGCATTTTTACACCTTGAGTACCATTAATAGCTAAACAATTTGGAATATGTTCATTTAATATTCTTTCTTGAGAAAAATGTTGCAGACAGCTTTTACAGAAGTGTTTTTTATTTACATGTTTTGTTTTGTTAAACATTAATCTATTAAAGTCTTTTATCCAAACATAATGTTGGACTACAGTTCTTGAGGGCTTACAGTCATCATCAGTTATTTTATCATTAGTAATTAGCAACATGTCACAGTGTTCTTCGTATTGATATTTTGATATGTACAATGGATAAATACTATTTTCTTCATAACCAAATATATTAAATGATATTTCATTTAAAACTTCTATTTTAGGTATTTGATTTAATGTAACAGGAAATTTAATTCCAGTATAATCAAGATCGTTCATATGTTTTTTTATATTTTGAAACTCTATGAGGGTTTTCTTTAACAGGAAATTTGTAAGCTAAATGACACCATCTAAAACATTCGTTATCATCATTCTTTATATTTATTAATCCTTTCATTGAATTTTGTAATGGTTTTGGTAATTCTAAATAACTTGAAGCAGCCAATGGACTATACTTATATCTATTTATATAATGGGCATCAACTGACTCTATTCTCCAGCCGCTTCCTTCAGAAATCCAGTAACCAATTCTATTTATTATTTCATCAAAAGCTTGACGTAAAGTGTTTTTTATTTCGTTTGTGTTAATAATTTCTAAAGCCTTTGATTGAAAATAAGCTGATTTATATATTGTATCAGTTTTATCCATTTTTCCAAAAGTTATTTTTAAAACAACGTTTATTTTTATACCTTTTAAAGTTTTAAGTTCAGATTTAAGTATTTCATAAGAACCGTTTATAGTTAAATATAATTGATTCTTTGGATCTTGTCTAGATTCAACTTTAATTTCAAATTTCTTATAATATTGATTTTTTGATCTCTCGATTTCCATCTATATATTATATTTAGAAAAAAAAAATCACTAAGGAAAAAAGGATTAAAAAATAATAAAATAAATAAAGTCTAAGAAGAACTAAAATATTTAAATTTATATCTTTTTCCGCTGGTTTTTGATATTCCACTTTTAACTTGGTTTTTTCCTTTGCAGCACATTGTTATTAAGCCTGAATTAATATCAAGGTCTTTGGATGCTTCATAAGTGCTTCTATATATTTTTTCTTTATTAGTATCATAATTGGTTGCAATAACGTTTTAGGATTGTTTCGAATATTATTTGGTCTGGGACAATCACATAACCTTTCAACATTTTCTTCTTCCGTTAATAGACAACCACAGTTCCATTCAAATAAATTATTTTTTAAAAGATAAGGATCTATAACATTTTGTAATTTATCAATAACGTGATTTTTATATTCATCACTAACTATTTGATCAAGTTTTGATTTAATAACATTTCTTCTTTTAAGAACTTTCTTATATGAATTTTTGTCTGGATTCATTATTTCTCCTAAAGTGCTAGATAATTTTGGTATAATCATTCTATCTACATTTCTATTAACCATCTATATACATAATATACTTATAGAAAAAAATCTCTAAAAACACACGTAAAATTTAATACAGCTCTTCTTCTTTTTTACTTTTATATCCGTTAAGTTTAAATTCCTTCATATACATTTCAAAAGGCATTGAATATTTTTTTTTCTTCCTGCATTTCTAATAGTATTGTAAAAATATCCTGAATAACTTTTTTCTCTTCTTCTTTATTTACTTTTCCAATCCGTGCTTTTGTTATAAGTTGTTTTATTTTGTGATGATGTGCTTTTAAAATAAATTTCTTGTCGTCAAGTTTTAGTCTGTTAGTAAATATGGTAATTACTGATGGAACAGCGCCAGCAACTGCTACAAATATAGGAATAGCTGGAACAAGTGCTAATGCAGCTGAGCAACCAAAGATACCTGCTGTAATATATAATCCGGTACTTACTCTCCCACAAAATTTATAACTTTTTCTGTAAGCAGCAGCTAGTTTAGTTAAGTGAATAATTAATTGATCTATTGTTTCTATTCCATTAGTAGAAATTAGATTTTTATGACTCATTTATATAATATATTTTTTAAATTAAATTTCTTCCAATTCACTAAATGGTACCCAACTATTAAATTTTTTATTGTAACCTTTCCATTTTACTAAAGCTTGTTTTTTTGGTCTCGTCTGATAACTTTTTCTATTCTAAAAACCTCTTGTGTAGTAGGTAAAAGTTCTTGTTCATAAAATGAACCTTGAATTATTTCATCATTCAAATCTTTTATAGTGTATGTTCTGGGATTTGTATTATTAATTTTATAAATTATAAATATTTCCTCTGTCCAGTTTGGTGTATATCCTTTTTCAAAATGTCTTTTAAGTTTGCTTAAACGAACTCGATCATCAATTTTAAATTTTGCTTTACTCTTTGGTACCTTTAAATTACCATATAAGTTAAAGTAAACAGTACCTTTATTTAAGTTTTTACTGGCTTCGGTTGGTGTCATTTTTATACTAGAATGTTTTGTTTTGTTATATTTATCAACCATTTCCTGCAAATTATCTAAATAAGTATAAGTATTATTTGCTGTAAAATATTTCCACATTATTCTTTTTAAACTTCTATTAAATCTTTCTATTACTACAGCCTTTCCTTCATTAAATGTATGGTACATAATAATCTTATTTTTATTCAAAAATGATTCAAACTTTTTATTATAAAATTCTTTTCCTTCATGTACCCATAAATTTACTGATAGTCGTCCTTCTAAAAATATTTTTTCAAATGCTTCTGTAACAGATTCTCCAGTTTTATTCTTTAATGGAATAACCCAAGCATATTTACTAAATATATCAATAACGGTTAACAAGTACTTTACTCCTTTATTATATTTTGAAAAAGCTTGCATGTCAACTAAATAAGCTGACCAAGTATCATCAATATCATTAACAATCACTCTTCGTTTCCTAAATTTTCTTTTAATTGGTTTGTGTAATTCTTCTGCTAATTCATCGCTCCATGTGATTCCGGGGGTATACTCTACCCCCTTTTCCCGTTTTTTGACTTTTGTCTGGATGTTAAACCCATAGGGAACTGTTGTTCCTGTCCCAACCCAAGTTTGTATTTCGTTTTAATTATAGTTTTCACAACTAAATGTTTTGCAATCTTTTCCCCAAATGTTTTTGATTTAGTTTTATTTAAGTCGGAAAGCATTTGCTTATCACATGTACCCTTTTTTACACCACTGTCATAGCAAAAATCATGGTCTATACATACTGCATCCAGTTCATTGACAGGGGGTCCATTATCTAGGGGATTTCCTGGCCCATAATAATTATATCCTGGAAGTGTTAAACCTTTCTTAGGTAATAAAGGTAACATTGCTTTGTGAATATCTAAATTACCCCCTGTACTTTTAGCAAACTTTGATTTCATTTTTCCACAAGATGAACAAGTAGCCCTTATCATTTTTCTCCCGTTTTTTGTTGTAACATAATGAGGATTTATATTATCAGTAAATCTTCTTTCTTTCAAACAATATATTTTATTCTGTAAACTCATCTATATCATATGTATTTAAAACTTTTTACTGGGTTTAAAACCTGTGGGTTTTAAATTGTCTGGCATTGGTCAGTCCGGACCAAAGACTAAATGTTTTTTTTTTGGTTAAACCGGAGGTTTTCATTCGGTTTAACTAAAGATTTAAAAGATTTTCAGGGTATCAAGGGTATCAAGTTAGTATTTTAAGTTTAGGGTAAGGTTAAAGTCCACTTATAGAATAGGGATATGGGGTCAAGTGGGGTCAAATTGTTTTCGCACCATCATTTTACATTACTACTTCTCTTTCTCGGGTAATGGGACTTTATCATTGCAGACAAAAGAGAGGTATAATAATACACAATGTGCATTTACGTAATCGTCAGGGATATTCAGGATATTTCTATCTGTTTCTACTGCAAGTCTATAAGAGGATAAAGTTAGTAAGGACAACATAAAGCAATACATTTTTTATAGTTATCATGTATTCGATTCATGCCTTCATGTGCTTAAGTTTTGCATGCAAATAGATGTAGAAAAATATTTATATCTTATATCTGCTGTGAAAGCCATACCTCATAATATGCTATTTGATATCTTATTATCCTCTCTTACAAGTTGAAAGTCATTTGTTCAAATTCTTCTTTGTTTCAATATAAAAAACGACTTCAGGTTGTCTTTACGTATCTTTATAGAACATCACTTTTTCCCACCACTATTTTTTTAATAAAAGTTCTTTCATAAATTAACGTAACAAACAATCTAAATAGACAAGTTGCAAAATGATCATTTCTTTAATAATTTCATGTTAGCTGTGAAATGTACATCTTGGTGTTGACTTTTGAGAATGTCAGATATGCTACTTGTAGTTCAAAGAGGGCTAAGTTCATTTATAGATGATTTTCTAAATAACGATGCTTTTCTAAATAACTAAAAAACTACTTTCCATAGCTTGACGCCGTGTAAAACCGGCGTAAACGATATCCATACAGCAGGTACGAGAGACGCGCGTAACAACAAACGAATCTTTGCTGCAAATATCTCGATACAAAGCAAATAATATATAACATTTATTCTTGCATTACTGTCAACCTAGCAAATACTAACTGTTTTAATTATTATACCGAACAGACTAAAGAGCCTCGACTCCAACCGTTTTGCTGATAATGGAGGTTTGCGCTACTCTCTAAGATCTTTGGAGAAAAATGCTAATTGGATACGCCACGTGTTCATTGTAACAAATGGCCAAGTACCAAACTGGCTTAATTTAGACAACCCAAGAGTGACAATAGTTAATCACGAGGTAGGTGGAGATTTGTTGATCTTCCCAACAATCCTGCTAACTTTCTATTGCGCTAAATAAACGCTTGCGCGAATCTAGTTTACTATTGGTCCTCATCGTGCATTTAGTCATGCCAACACTGTAAAATGAGAACTGTTTTGTATATGAGAAACCATGAGTAACTGCGGATTCGTAGAAAATAATGCGTTAGACCCGAGTCCGCAGTTACGAGTGGTTTCTCTGATTTAAACCCTTATTGTAATTTTGTTTAGTTTCATATAAAAAAAAACTTTTATAAAACATAAAAAGGTACTAGTATTTTAAAAGATAAAAGGTAAGGGTAGATTTCCCGGAAGCATAGAGCCAAAGGGCTAAACCATTCTATAAACACAATCTATGAAATTAGGCTGCCGTTGCCGGAGAATTGAGTTTACAATTATCTATTTTAAGTTACAGGAATATATCAAAAGTACTTATTCGTTCCCTCGGTCTAAATGATGTCGGTCGATTACAAAATTATCTACAAACGTGATCTGATTTACTTCATGACGAAATTAAAGCGTGTAACATCTGTCGGCATACATTTTACTACTAACAGAAAATAAGAAAGAAAACTCCTTGAAAGCATTTACCAAGCTTGATATCACCATATAAGACATGAACGCACACGTGAGTGTTTGACTTTATTTTGCTACAAAATTATCCATTTTTGCATAATGATTATGTACATGTATGTCTTTTTTCATTGATGGTCAATTTATGCTTGGAAGTCGCTCTTACTTATATCTAACCATTATGTCCGATAACTGTGATAAATGCGGAAGCCTTTTCGCATTAGTTAACCTAAGTAGCTCAAAAAAATTGTAAATCACAGTTATGAACAAACAATTAGGATTTCAAGATAGAAATTCGGTTTTCTAAATTAGACATCCAGGACGCTAACTGAGAAAAGAGACAAAATACTTAGGCGGCTGGATGGTTTCTTCGCACAAACATTTCTACACCTCAGGCGCATTTACATTGGGTAAGTTATTCTAGCCAGCGACGTTAACCACTCAGTCACAGAGGCCCCTTTGGTCAAATATTAGGTCACTAAATCCAGTAATAGAAATTCTCGTTGATATACTTGTTACCAAATTTTCTTTTTGATTTACATGATATGTCGTCAGAATGTGAGTCCTTAAGAAATGCTGAATTAGTTTTTGATAGACAGTCATTGAGATCAAGCATTATGCCACTTGTTTAAATCATAATATGAATTAAGACAATGCCTCAATCGAGAATCGTTACAGTCCATCAGCTTTCCCAGAAAATATGCTTTTGTATCAATTTAAACGCAGATTTTGGAATATAAAAACAATACTGCACGTATTTGTGCTGATGTGCAAGACGTTGCGTTTCGGACAAATTATGTGAACGCCTTTTACGCACAAGGAAACGACGTATTCTTCGAAAATATCCTAAGTCAGACGCTCTATGCACGTGCCGAAAGTACACATTCGGTATATATCGCATGTTACCGTAGAGGCATCGGTCCCGATTTTAGCGACGAAAACCGGTGGGATCGATTTCCTATAAAGTTTGTTGACACACATTTTACCTGTTATATATCTTGGTCAAAAGTATGTTAACTGAAATTAATAAAAAAGTCATATATTATATATGTTAACTGCGCATAGAAAATACTTGTTAACTGCGCACAGAAAATACTTGTTCAAATGAAACATGATCGGAATAGAGGCTACACTGTTTATCTGACCTAAACTCATTCTGACCACATAGAACAAGTAGCAAATGACATCTTCAGATCTTACCTAGGGACCTATTTTTCATCACAGTTTCCGGACTAGAGCTTGAGTTTTAAAGGCAGTCATTCCAACCAACATTCATGTTACAGTAGATATTGTGAAAATGTAGAATCTAGAGTGTTGACGTGGATTTATATTGAATGTTTTACCCCAGTGGTCCGCTATCGAAAATTTGGCCCAAGACAGACATTCTTACCAGGTTTCTTGTAACTTAAATAATCATATGACAAAATGTGTGCTATCAATATTTATCTGTTTTGTCTAGATCAGAAACCCGACTGCTTTACCTACTGCGGTATCCAATAATTTCAAAATATTACCTGCTAAATAATAAATAAAGAATTTTGTATATAACTGAACGATTAGTCAGTCCAAGTATCTCAATAAGCACGTGTACGTTTCAGGCTTAGAGGTCAATGAAAAACATTATACGCTGTGCAAACTTAGCCTTGTAAAAAGCTGGTATGCGGCCCGTTGTCGATTTAATCTCGTGAAAATAGTTACTTTAACATGTTTTAATCTTTAGAAAGTTCGTTTAAGTGTAATTTTAAGATACGAGGATTCGCTTGATTTTACCAAAAATATTATCGACGCTCATCGATCACAACATGTCAGACGGTTGCTTCCATTTACATGTATAATCAGCACGAAACTAGTATATCGGGTCCTACAAATCTGATTTTTACACTAATTAATTTAAGGTGAATCCTGAAACAAATTCTACCAATTTAGATATTAGCCTCCACATCCCATTCTTGCGAGATTAAGAGTTTGAAAGAAGAGCCTGTTCTATCCGCATAAGTAATTGGTACAATTTTTCAAATCATTGGTACGCGGCTGACCTTCCGAACCGGCGGCGGACGCTCTACCATTACAAAAAAGTGGAATTGTGTCATGATAGCGGCAAGTTCTAGAGTTTGAGACAGAGACAGCGATATAGAGAAACCACAGTTAGGCAGTGTAGCTGGTTCAGCGAAAAGACTTTATTCCTGAAAGATATATTTTCAGACGACGATAAAGCACTGCAGCTGGTCCGACGCAGAGAAAGTGTTTTCATATTACAATTAAGCACAGCTGCTGATTTATTCCTTGGCGTGAACCCTTTAATCAAGTTTCTTTTCTCAATTAGCGAGATTTTTTCTACTTTATCGTAGATTTTCGTATAAAATTCCTATCCTAATATCATCCTTATAAGGCGAGCGGAAAATTATTATTTACTCGACCCGGTCGCAGTGAATCTTCGAGCAATGTATACTTCCTTTGTCAACTTGCCTTTAATTGTGTCCTCATAGTTTCTGAAAGTTTCTGTAGGGTTCGGTGAGAGTCAGGGATTGGTCAATTGAAAATGGATGTTGCACTGCTCGTTTAGCTATATACCGGTACATCTACTGCATTTCTATGAAATAAAATGATCCAAAAGATGATAAATTCGAAAGGAATCTGGACTGGAATAGCGTTCTGCATGTTTACATGCGCTATACGTCGATGTATTAGAAAGTGCATTATATCGGACGTTGCAATTATAGTCTAACATGAAAAGCGTATGTTGTTTTTCAACGTTAGAAAATAGGCAATAGTGGCATCTGGGAGGTCTACCGCTTTCGAACCATTTAAGTTTGAGGAGAAATAAAACCGTTTTTAAGTGATGAAATATATGGTTATGTTAATGATATGAACGCGGCCTCCCCATATTGCTGAGTGTGTCTATTTTGTCAAAACAAAAAAGAAAACATCAATAAATTTATCCGAAAATCCTTCAAAGGAAACAACTAAGCACAATTATAGCATACTCAGTTTGATAGAGCTCTTCGGGACGGATGCGATTTGCAACTGGATCTCTGTCTGAGTTAGATTTTGCCTTGATTTATTTTCTTTAATTTTAGGTGTAAATGAACATGTACTGTGCATTGTATATAAAATACATGATTAATCTAAAGACTTGCAACGACAGACAAATGTTTGTTTTGTACATTTATTATTTAGGAAATATTCGACAATCCTGAGGATCTCCCGACATTTTCTTCACCCGCGATTGAACACAACATTTACAAAATCCGCGGACTCTCCGAAAGGTTTATTTATATGAATGATGACGTTTTCTTTGGACGGAAGGTTTCATTGGAAGACTTCTACACAGAACAAAATGGCACAAAGGTAATACCAACTATATTATTTATTGCACACATAGCGAAGTTTTTAAGACTTTGTTAATACGATAAAAAGAGTGAAATTTATTCGACGAAATGTCGGGGATAAAAACAACACAGTGTAAAGTATTTATATACTGTACCTCAAAATATTGATGAATTTTGTTTTGTTGTGCCCCCCCCCCCCGACACCCTCCTCCATGAGTGGTAGGGGCATATTGATTTGCTCTTGTCCGTGCGTCTGTGCGTTCGTCCGAAGTTCGTGACACGCCTAGCTCAAAAAGTATTTGATATAAATTGATGAAAACTTGCATGAGTCTTTATCATGATAAAAAAACTTGCGCACCTCTTATTTTTCGTTTGGCTCCGCCCCCTATTTCCAGAGTCATGGCCCCTGAAATAGTCAAAAATGCACATTTTCACCTTGTGACACGCCTAGCTCAAAACGTATTTGATATTGATTCATGAAACCTTGCATGAGTCTTAATCCTGATATAAATTTGCGCACCTCCTATTTTTCATCTGGGTCCGCCCCCCATATCCAGAGTTATGGCCCCTAAAATAGTCAAAAATGCACATTTTCACCTTGTGACGCGCCTCACTCAAAAAGTATTACATATAAATTGATTAAACCTTGCATGAGTCTTTATCATGATATGAACTTACGTACCTCCTATTTTTTATCTGCCTCCGCCCACTATTTTCAGAGTTATGGCACCTGAAATAGTCAAAAATGCACATTGTTACCTTGTGACGACCCTAGGTGAAAAAGTATATGAAATGACTGGATGAAAACTTACATGAGTCTTTATCATGATATGAACTTGCCTTCTATCTGTTTGCCTGCTCCTCCCCCTATTTTTAATGTTATGGCCCCTGAAATAGTAAAAAATGCACATTTTCACCTAATTATGTGCCTAACTCAAAAAGTATTTAATGTAAATTCATGAAACCTTGCATGAGTCTTTATCATAATGTGACCTTGCACACTTGGCATTCTTCTTGAAAATCTTCGCGTTTATTATAGAGTTATGGCCCTTGAAATAGCCAAAATAGTGGATTTTTTTGTTTGTGATGCTCATAGCTCAAAAAGTATATGGTATAGAATAATGAATCCTTTTCATACATTTTTTAGGCTGTACCCCATTAAGACTGCAAACATTTGAATTATTTCCCCTTATTTGTGACAAATGTACCAGTGGTGGGGGGAGGGGGCACACCCTGTGTCTTACAGACACATTCTAGCTTGTTTTTTTTTAAAGTTTGTAACTGTAACGTACAAGTTAATGTAATATAATGTAATTTTCTCTTCACCTATATATTCACTTAATGGAAATTAGTGTGATGTTACCATTGTTTCTTTACTGTTCTCTAAAGTCGGGACTTCTTTCAGAGCACTGAAGAGATAAGAAAATCGCCACACGTATAGTTTGCAAATTATTTTGTCCTGTTGTACAGTTTTTTCTCGAATAAATGTAAGAACTGTGACCTCTGCTCAGGAAGCTTGTAGAGTTAGTCGGGTATCCGGAGGTTCTGTCATCTGTAATGTGCTCTTGAAGCTTGTAGAGTTAGTCGGGTATCCGATGGTTCTGTCATCTGTAATATGCTCGGGAACCTTGTAGAGTAAGTCGAGTATCCGGAGGTACTGTCATCTGTAATGTGCTCGGGAAGCTTGTAGAGTAAGTCGGGTATCCGGAGGTTCTGTCATCTGTAATGTGCCCGGGAAGCTTTTAGAGTAAGTCGGGTATCCGGAGGTTCTGTCATCTGTAATCTGCTCGGGAAGCTTGTAGTGTTCTGTCATCTGTAATGTTCCCGGGAAGCTTGTAGATTTAGTCGGGTATCCGGTGGTTCTGTCATCTGTAATGTGCCTCGGGAACCTTGTAGAGTTAGTCGGGTATCCGGAGGTTCTGTCATCTGTAATGTGCTCGGGAACCATGTAGAGTTAGTCGGGTATCCGGAAGGTTCTGTCATCTGTAATGTGCTTGGGAACCATGTAGAGTTAGTCGGGTATCCGGAGGTTCTGTCCTCTGTAATGTGCTCGGGAACCTTGTAGAGTTAGTCGGGTATCCGGTGGTTCTGTCATCTGTAATGTGCTCGGGAAGCTTTTAGAGTAAGTCGGGTATCCGGAGGTTCTGTCATCTGTAATGTGCTCGGGAAGCTTGTAGAGTTAGTCGGGTATCCGGAGGTTCTGTCATCTGTAATGTGCCCGGGAAGCATGTAGAGTTAGTCGGGTATCCGGAGGTTCTGCCATCTGTAATGTGCCCGGGAAGCTTGTAGAGTTAGTCGGGTATCCGGAGGTTCTACCATTTGTAATGTGCTCGGGAAGCTTGTAGAGTTAGTCGGGTATCCGGAGGTTCTGTCATCTGTAATGTGCTCGGGAACCTTGTAGAGTTAGTCGGGTATCCGGAGGTTCTGCCATCTGTAATGTGCCCGGGAAGCTTGTAGAGTTAGTCGGGTATCGGAGGTTCTGTCATCTGTAATGTGCTCATGAAGCTTGTAGATTTAGTCGGGTATCCGGAGGTTCTGTCATCTGTAATGTGCTCGGGAAGCTTGTAGAGTTAGTCGGGTATTCGGTGGTTCTGTCATCTGTAATATGCTCGGGAACCTTGTAGAGTAAGTCGAGTATCCGGAGATTCTGTCATCTGTAATGGGCTTGGGAAGCCTGTAGAGTAAGTCGGGTATCCGGAGGTTCTGTCATCTGTAATGTGCTCGGGATCCTTGTAGAGTTAGTCGGGTATCCGGAGGTTCTGTCATCTGTAATGTGCTCGGGAACCATGTAGAGTTAGTCGGGCATCCGGAAGGTTCTGTCATCTGTAATGTGCTCCGGAACCATGTAGAGTTAGTCGGGTATCCGGAGGTTCTGTCCTCTGTAATGTGCTCGGGAACCTTGTAGAGTTAGTCGGGTATCCGGTGGTTCTGTCATCTGTAATGTGCTCGGGAAACGTTTAGAGTAAGTCGGGTATCCGGAGGTTCCGTCATCTGTAATGTGCACGGGAAGCTTGTAGAGTTAGTCGGGTATCCGGAGGTTCTGTCATCTGTAATGTGCCCGGGAACCTTCTAGAGTTAGTCGGGTATCCGGAGGTTCTGTCATCTGTAATGTGCTCGGGAACCTTGTAGAGTTAGTCGGGTATCCGGAGGTTCTGTCATCTGTAATGTGCTCAGGAACCTTGTAGAGTTAGTCGGGTATCCGGAGGTTCTGTCATCTGTAATGTGCTCGGGAACCTTGTAGAGTAAGTCGGATAACCGGTGGTTCTGTCATCTGTAATGTGCTCATAAAGCTTGTAGAGTTAGTCGGGTATCCGGTGGTTCTGTCATCAGTAATATGTGCTCGGGAACCTTGTAGAGTTAGTCGGGTATCTGGAGGTTCTGTCATCTGTAATATGCTCGGGAACCTTGTAGAGTAAGTCGAGTATCCGGAGGTTCTGTCATCTGTAATGTGCTCGGGAAGCTTGTAGAGTAAGTCGGGTATCCGGAGGTTCTGTCATCTGTAATGTGCTCGGGAACCTTGTAGAGTTAGTCGGGTATCCGGAGGTTCTGTCATCTGTAATGTGCTCGAGAACCATGTAGAGTTAGTCGGGTATCCGGAAGGTTCTGTCATCTGTAATGTGCTCGGGAACCATGTAGAGTTAGTCGGTTATCCGGAGGTTCTGTCCTCTGTAATGTGCTCGGGAACCTTGTAGAGTTAGTCGGGTATCCGGTGGTTCTGTCATCTGTAATGTACTCGGGAAGCTTTTTGAGTAAGTCGGGTATCGGGAGGTTCTGTCATCTGTAATGTGCTCGGGAAGCTTGTAGAGTAAGTCGGGTATCCGGAGGTTCTGTCATCTGTAATGTGCCCGGGAAGCTTGTAGAGTTAGTCGGGTATCCGGAGGTTCTGCCATCTGTAATGTGCCCGGGAAGCTTGTAGAGTTAGTCGGGTATCGGAGGTTCTACCATCTGTAATGTGCCCGGGAAGCTTGTAGAGTTAGTCGGGTATCGGAGGTTCTGTCATCTGTAATGTGCTCATGAAGCTTGTAGAGTTAGTCGGGTATCCGGAGGTTCTGTCATCTGTAATGTGCTCGGGAACCTTGTAGAGTTAGTCGGGTATCCGGAGGTTCTGTCATCTGTAATGTGCTCGGGAACCTTGTAGAGTTAGTCGGGTATTCGGAGGTTCTGTCATCTGTAATGTGCTCAGGAACCTTGTAGAGTTAGTCGGGTATCCGGAGGTTCTGTCATCTGTAATGTGCTCGGGAACCTTGTAGAGTAAGTCGGATATCCGGTGGTTCTGTCATCTGTAATGTGCTCATAAAGCTTGTAGAGTTAGTCGGGTATCCGGTGGTTCTGTCATCAGTAATATGTGCTCGGGAACCTTGTAGAGTTAGTCGGGTATCTGGAGGTTCTGGCATCTGTAATGTGCTCGGGAAGCTTGTAGTGTTCTGTCATCTGTAATGTGCTCGGGAACCTTGTAGAGTTAGTCGGGTATCCGGAGGTTCTGTCGCCTGTAATGTGCTCGGGATGCTTGTAGAGTTAGTCGGGTATCCGGAGGTTCTGTCATCTGTAATGTGCTCATGAAGCTTGTAGAGTTAGTCGGGTATCCGGTGGTTCTGTCATCTGTAATGTGCTCGGGAACCTTGTAGAGTTAGTCGGGTATCCGGTGGTTCTGTCATCTGTAATGTGCTCGGGAACCATGTAGAGTAAGTCGGGTATCCGGAGGTTCTGTCATCTGTAATGTGCTCGGGAACCTTGTAGAGTTAGTCGGGTATCCGGAGGTTCTGCCATCTGTAATGTGCTCGGGAACCTTGTAGTGTTAGTCGGGTATCCGGAGGTTCTGTCATCTGTAATGTGCTCGGGAACCTTGTAGAGTCAGTCGAATATCCGGTGGTTCTGTCATCTGTAATGTGCTCGGGAACCTTGTAGAGTTAGTCGGGTATCCGGAGGTTCTGTCATCAGTAATATGTGCTCGGGAACCTTGTAGAGTTAGTCGGGTATCCGGAGGTTCTGTCATCTGTAATGTGCTCGGGAAGCTTATAGTGTTCTGTCATCTGTAATATGCTCGGGAAGTTTGAAGAGTTAGTCGGGTATCCGGAGGTTCTGTCATCTGTAATGTGCTCGGGAACCTTGTAGAGTTAGTCGGGTATCCGGAGGTTCTGTCATCTGTAATGTGCTCGGGAAGCTTGTAGTGTTCTGTCATCTGTAATGTGCTTGGGAAGCTTGTAGAGTAAGTCGGGTATCCGGAGGTTCTGTCATCTGTAATGTGCTCAGGAAGCTTGTAGTGTTCTGTCATCTGTATGTGCTCGGGAAGCTTGTAGAGTTGGTCGGGTATCCGAAGATTCTGCCATCTGTAATGTGCTCGGGAAGCTTGTAGAGTTAGTCGGGTATCTGGAGGTTCTGCCATCTGTAATGTGCTCGGGAAGCTTGTAGAGTTAGTCGGGTATCCGGAGGTTCTACCATCGTAATGTGCTCGGGAGGCTTGTAGAGTTAGTCAGGTATCCGGAGGTTCTGTCATCTGTAATGTGCTCGGGAAGCTTGTAGTGTTCTGTCATCTGTAATATGCTCGGGAAGCTTGTAGAGTAAGTCGGGTATCCGGAGGTTCTGCTATCTGTAATGTGCTCGGTAAGCTTATAGAGTTAGTCGGGTATCCGGAGGTTCTGCCATCTGTAATTTGCTCGGGAAGCTTGTAGAGTTAGTCGGGTATCCGGAGGTTCTGCCATCTGTAATGTGCTCGGGAAGCTTGTAGAGTTAGTCGGGTATCCGGAGGTTCTGCCATCTGTAATGTGCTCAGGAAGCTTGTAGATTTAGTTGGGTATCCGGAGGTTCTGTCATCTGTAATGTGCTCGGGAATCTTGTAGAGTTAGTCTGTTTTCCGGAGGTTCTGTCATCTGTAATGTGCTCGGGAGGCTTATAGTGTTCTGTCATCTGTAATGTGCTCGGGAAGCTTGTAGAGTAAGTCGGGTATCCGGAGGTTCTGCCATCTGTAATGTGCTCGGGAAGCTTGTAGAGTTAGTCGGGTATCCGGAGGTTCTGTCATCTGTAATGTGCTCGGGAAGCTTGTAGAGTTAGTCGGGTATCCGGAGGTTCTGTCATCTGTAATGTGCTCGGGAAGCTTGTAGAGTTAGTCGGGTATCCGGAGGTTCTGCCATCTGTAATGTGCTCGGGAACCTTGTAGAGTTAGTCGGGTATCCGGAGGTTCTGCCATCTGTAATGTGCTCAGGAAGCTTGTAGAGTTAGTCGACTATCCGGAGGTTCTGCCATCTGTAATGTGCCCATGAAGCTTGTAGAGTTAGTCGAGTATCCGGAGATTCTGTCATCTGTATCAGATATCGAACATCTGACAAATATATAGAGGATATTTGTTTGTTTTTAGTGAATATGGAATATATCTCGCTGAGAAAATTTCAATATCTTCACGAGCGCAAGGTGAGGTTTATTCAATATTCACGAAAACAAATTTTCTTTTTGATTTTATGCTCAATTACGTTGAGATGTGCATTTGCAACAATTTTTAATCTCAGCACGGGAAACAGACGCGTGTAAACAGACATAGATTTCATATTTTCACAGTGTGAGTGATGAGATACAAAGATATTTAACTGATAGAATACAGTATTTCATTAGTAAGCATAAAATGAAAAAATAAGGTTTAAATATACCCTTAAATGCTCAGTTTGCAAATCGTACATGTATATGCCGTCGACGTAAATAAAATAGTCTCTGTGTTTTGTCCCATACTTTTTGATTTTGGTGACTCTCACACACCTCTACAGCGTGTAGATATTTTATCTCCTCTAGCATTCTTCTCTAGATATATTATACAAGAAGAACTAAAAACATTTTAGACAAACGCGCTTCCATAGAAACTATCACTGGTATAAGCATAGTTTTCATGGACTTCTAGGGGGATTCAGTAGGCATGTACATTAAACATTTCAATACAGTTGGTTGCTGAACTACAAGCGTTTTAAACACTACACTACTATACATTGGTATTGTTTTATAGTAAGCACAGAGGTTCTAATCGGAAGGAAATTACATAGAGATATGTTGTTAATTTAAAACTGTTTCCGCTAGTTCTTCTCCATCAAAAGACGCTGTTTACAAAGAGACAATGGTATTGAACAAACGGGAATCAGGAGTATTACATCTACCTCTAGAACGTGAAATTCTGACCAAACTCATTACAATGCATCTGTGCACAAGAGCAATATTTTACAGTAGTATTGACTAGACCAGCTGGTTAAGCAATTGCCACACCCACCATATTCGCCCAACTTTAGTCCCTGTGATTTTTGTTCTCTTCCCTTTACTGACAAAAAATGACTGAACTTGCTACAATTCCAGAAGCCCCCTTGGTAGCGCAGTGTATCGGTATCGGCACAGTATACCTGGGGCAGACTACTCTGTGGCTTTCAGGTCATGAACAGCCCGGAAGGAAAAATGTGCCTCTGTAACGGTTGGATATTTTGAGGAACTATAGAAATATACTTAAATACAGATTTACTAAATTCTAACTTTTCTTTTATGGACAGTCTCAAAGTTTACTGAATTCCTCTCGAAGTCGATATAAAATAGCAACGCAATTTTGATGACACGGCTATTAGTTAGTATGCATCGGTTCTAAATAAGGCTGTAAATGTTTTCTCACAAAATTTAGGCACGGGTTCTGCGTTTTCAAGAATGAAATATCCGCCGTATGAACTAGGCATTTTCAATTATATTTCGTATGTAAGGTTTGCGATTATTTTTGATTCCCGTCATATTTACTATAATTAAATATACTCTTGTATTCTTTTGAAAAGAACACTTAAATGCAATGGTCAATAGATTTATCTAGCATCGCCGGTAGCTGCGCAGTGTAGCAGGAGGTGCAAAACGTGGATGTTAGGGAATAACGTTTGTGATAGCGTGTGCAATTATGATCATTGCGCGTGGGACGGAGGTGATTGTCGCAACTTACCAAAACGGTTGAGGCCAAAGGACATAGATAAAGCCCATTGTGACTTTACCACTTCCATCTACTACACAAATGCAGTATACAACAGGGCGTTTGTGCCAAAGGAAAGACACCTTTTCGCCCATGCTCCAGTGTTTATTGACAAAAGAGTGAACGACGATATGGTTAAAAGGTAAGACAGAGCATAGTGCATGGTAATTATTTCAATGAAGAGCCTACTTGAAACTAAGTTCTGTTTTCATTTTAATGGTTTAGCTCTAAACATACATTAAGGATTTACGAATATCTGTTTTTGTTTTCATTTAAAGTCACACTGACTCAGTTTAGGTCAGGTTTTCAAGGTGTCCCTTTTGACTTTATCACAGGCACTAGCCGGCACTTTGGCAGAACTACCGACATCAGTTGCTTTTTCTCTTAAACAGGTAAAATACAAGTATTGTCAGGCAGTGATATCAATCACTTTTACAACATCTTATGGATCAAACATCTCCATTCATACAGATGTGTTTCAAATAGAATTCCTGGTGCTTTAAATCTTGATATCAACATCCTCTGTAGTCTTTACAACAGACACACTTCAGACATGTCATCTAAATTGTATTCGCAATTTCTAAAAGTTTCTGCATATATCACATGTACGCTTACACGAAAATGGTAATGAGTTATTGTAATTAAGTTGTAGGAAAATTAAAGACATTTTGGTCCAATCCTATGCGTTGCTTAAAAATATCTGTATATGTTACTGTACAATACAATACAAAGTCACTATAACACTTTTATAGATCATATATACTTTTGTGTATGTTCTATATATGTACAATGTATGTGTTGCCAAATAGAGGAATAAAAGTATGAGCCGCACCATGAGAAAGCCAACATAGTGCATTTGCGACCAGCATTGATCCAAACCAGCCTGTGCATCCGCGCAGACTGATCAGGATCCATGCTGTTCGCTTTACAGTTTCTCCAACTGCAATAGGCTTTGAAAGCGAACAGCATCGATCCTAACCAGACTATGCGGATGCACAGGCTGGTCTGAATCCATGCTGGTCGCAAACGCACTATGTTAGTTTTCTCATGGCGTGGCCCATATGTTTAGTTCGATGAACAAATCAGCGCTAGGTATCACCAAGAGAACATTCGGCTGTCGCAAAACAAAGAATTTTATGTTAAGAGGTCCATTTCAGACCTGACTCTGGATTTAGCTTGCTATTAAGTGATGTAGACCAGTTTCAAGTTTAATATTTTAAGTTCAAAGTTGATCATACACAACATACACAAACTTGGAAAATTTCTAAATTTTGATACTGCAATAATGAAATTAATCCTTATCGTACGCCTATCCGTACAAGTATAAAATCAAAAGCTCTCTCTTTGTATAGTTACAAAAGGACTCCTCTAAGCATTGTAAAATAGGAGCACGAAATGACCATTGCAACTGCATGCAAATGTTTATTTAATGTTTTAGGTTTTCAACTGAGATAAAAGAAACATGCAGCCATAGAGTGAGAAGTAATATGGATTTTCAGTTCGGGTTTTCGTACATGAACTTTTTGATGGAAGGCAACAATAATTCAAACAAGTAAGATAAATTATTTAGCAATCATTTCATTATGTGCCCACTGTTTTCAAAGGAAAGAAGAGCTGCTTACTTTGGCGATTTTCGATTTTCCGCCTTATTAATTTACTGAATATTTCTATGGAATATTTTGCAAAAGAATTGATTTTTGATGTCTAAAACTAACAATTTCATGCTATATTAAATTTACTGACAAGAATAAAGACTCAACATAGTAGGTTTTCTCGTCGGCTTTGGCACCTCTGCGGGAGGTTGTCTGGATCATTCAAAAGCACTCCCATGCTACAAGATTATCATGATTGGTATTTGGGATATAACTCCGACATTAATGGCTGTAATGTTGTCTTACGGCCTGAAAAACGTCCGTGTATTTTTAATGCAGGTATATACAAACTTTCCCATGTTTAGAAGAATATCTGATACTTTATCGTTTGTTATTTGATATAGCCTGCATCATTCTCCAGCAGCTACTTTTCCTGCTATATTATCTAATACATGTAACATTATTTTTTGTTCTCTATTAGATTTGTTCCTATAACGAAGAGTAAAGACGTCGCATTCCTTGGAGTAGATCTGAATGAAGCTCAAACAATTAAACATCTAAGTGCACTGAAGAAAAATATAAGGTTAACGTATTCATATTTCGCTGGGAGTTGTTCATAGATTTATAAATGTTTAAAGGAAGATAAATTGGTGTTTTCTAAAGTATATTTTGAATGAAGTTAGGTATTGAAAGGTACCTATAAAATCCTCAGTGAGTTTATGACATCAACAAGTTGTACAATCAGAACTGAAAAAAATCAGACATGAAATGCCTGAATAAGTTAGAGATGAAAAGGAAGAATATTCCAAACTAGTTCAATTTTCTCTGTATACTTGTAATTATTAAGATGATGTGCGTTGATAACGTACTAAGCAGATGATTGCATGTAACGCCGATATGATTTTCAGAACTGTTGCATGCTTTTAAACTATGCATGTCAATTAAAGATGCAACATAATGCTTACCTAACAGAACAGATGGTACTGCTTTATAATTAGGCCAGGGCTCGTATCCGTCTATACTTAAATGTATGGTATCAGATATGGTCTGTATGTCCAAGCTTTGTTTATAGTAAGTTAATATGTAATGCTGAAGTTTTATCGACATCTCTGTAACTGTAAAATTCGCACTAATAGAAACGGTCATGACAAGATGTATTTATTCAACAAAGATAACGAAATACTTGAGAAATATAAGATCCAAGTTTCGACGTTGATGAACACAAGAATTGGGTCTCCTCAAAAATCTTTATAAAACTTTATTAAGTCATGAAGGTTTTTACCTAGTGGGACTAAACAATGTTACCTGTGTGGGAAATCACCATATCTTTTCCCTAGCTACACGTGAGAGTAGTTTTTAATCAAGTCTTTCAACTGGGGATAACCACTGTACCGTAACGTTTGACTATATTATTCATCTATACATTTATATCTTTTTTTTGCAGGAAACATAAATTTGTTTGCATAAATGACGATATAGACTACAGTAAACAATCCGCAGCTGACAAGGCGGTATCACTACTTGAGGAATGCTACGGCTCTTTATTTCCCAACCCTTCGTCATTTGAAACAAGTAAATGATCCGGAAAATATCTAAAGCTTTATAAATAAATGAACCAAAAATTATCTTTTCTTCCATGTTTTGATATATGTTGTTTACAATGGTAAGTGCTCCGTAGACTTAATGATTGACGAGTCCAACATCTTTCTATCTTGCTTTAGAAGGTAAACACCAGTCGTCATTCGAGATGCAAAACTCTTCATAAAAGTGTCACATCCAGTATCTATGTTAAAATAGTTCTCTGATACTAGAAAATGTCGTCTTCTAAAAATGCGGCACTTCCTTTGCATAACAAAATGTATATTTAACGTAATGTGACTAGGCTTGATAAGCTCTAGGACCTTATCAATGATAGAATAATAATTAGACAAGAAGGAAGTGAATCTTTGCAGGAAAGCCATTTGCAAGATTGTATTGCAAAGAATAATTATTTTCAACATCAGTCAATTAAAGATCAACTTTATTATGGGCAACCGTATTTATTCAAAGACCACAGTATTACAAAGCTTTGGTTTCAGGGCATGAACTACCGTTTAGTCCATCTTTTCCGTTACAACAACAGTTTCTACTACCACCTGTATAACCTCTGGACCAATGCAAGCTATGGCTGGACATTCATAAAAAGCCTGAATGAAAAGGTAGGGCATTCAGAAAATCACGTAAAACTAATTAATTTACTTCCTCACTTCATATGAATACACATGCATCATTGTCAGTACTTTTGAGCATTTCAATGATAAGAAAGCCATCTATAGCCACTTTAATAATGAGATGTTAAGAGTTTGTCACGAATGAGAATGTATACTGAACAGCAAAAGAAACTATCCAGATGTATCACCGGTATATTTTGGAATAGAAATTGAATTTTTCAAATTTGAATTGTTTCTTCATACCAAATTTACACTTGAATGTCTTCACGTGAAGAAAAAATCAATCAACCGCCAAGTCAGTAGTACCACAATAGCCTTTTGAAAGGCTATATATTCTGCGCGTCAGTTGCGTTTAACATCCCAAATGGGCGCTCGCGCTTAATTTGATTCAGTTGTGCGGTGCAACCAACTATATTTTTTAAACTTTATGCTGTTTTTCGGCGACGCCGTCTAAATTCGTTTTCGTTACCTATGCCACGTGACTTCAGTTTGCAAATCAAACTACTTGATAACGCATTATAGAAGATTTATCAAAGTGGAAGATTTATGCAACACTCTGCCTGATTGGACGAGAGTGTCAATTTCTTTCACTCTGTTGATTGTGCTACGCTGAGTGATATGTAGACAAAGCGTTTATCCTAAACGACGCTGTTCACAGTTTTAAAGCTAACTTTGGCTCAGTATATTTAGCAAGAATATTGATATATCTCAAAATGATAAGTAAGTTTAATAAATATGATAAAAACCTGTTCAAATACCAACATATATCAAATTAAAGAAAGAGCTGAATACGGTCTGCGTATCAGATTGCATATTAAAATGAGTACTTGTTTGCTTTGATATATTTGTTATAGATTATTTAACTGATTTATTATATATGAACATTTTTCTTTAGTATGGTATGCAAATATTGAACTCAGTTGAAATCTGTTTTATTATATATATGCTATATAATGACTGAATCTCATTACACTGAAACGAAGGTACGCTGCATACAGTTTATCTAAACAGAAATATTGAAATAATTACAATTGTATGTTTTGCTTGACCTTCACCTTTTTATAGGTGTGACGTCATTGTCCAAAGATTCATGAATAGCGAATATGCATTTGTTAAAGCGGGATCAGTTGGCCTATTTTAGAAATAAAAATAATAAATAAAAAAATCCTTTAATTGATTTTTTCTCATGTATTCTAATCAAACTTGATTTGTAGCATCTTTATTAGGCCCGCCGCCAACTTTGTTCAGCTGGGACATTTAACCCCTTTTAGGGACTGCTAGAGCTAAAACTAGAAATGCCTTTATACAGCGTCTCATGAACAGCTTGGTGGATCTTTGTCATACTTGGTCTGGAGCATCATTATAAGGTCCTCTTCCAAATTTATTTATATAGGAACTTGGGCCCTATTAGGGACCACTATAGCTAAAAGTAGATATGCCTTTCTTCGCATTAACCACTAAGTTGTAATGGATTTTTATCAAACTCGATGTGTAACAATATCGTAAGGTCTCCTGTTATTTTGTTACAAATGGGGATAGGGACCAATTTAGCTAAAAATATAAACACGTTTATTGACCTCTTCTCATGAACCGCTTCATGAATCTTCATCAAACTACTGCTATAATTATTCGTCTAAGGATAAACGAAACAAAATTGCAACCCTACGAAACCTTTGCGAAAAATTAAAAGAGAACCATTTAAATTGTTAAAGTGCGGTGTTTAGTTTTGCAATTTGAAAAATGTTGGATGAAAGATGAATGTTAGATGAAAAATTCATAAACTTCTTTCCTTATTACAATTCGCCGACTATCATTTTTAAAGATATTTCTTGTTCGAGTTAGTCAGTTATCAATATTTCCAATGACAATAAAATTTCAAAAAGAAAATTACAGGCGCACGTCAATTTCGTGCAAAACGGCCATTGTGCGACTACTTTCTTCACGGTTGATTGATTTTTTAAAATGTTGCACGTGAAGTTCTTCAAGTGTAATGTGATATGAAAAACACAAGTGATTTATAAATTAAAGCTTTTTAATAAAAAATACCCCAGTTATAAAACTGGATAGTTTCTTTTGCTGTACAGTATATTTGCTTATTTAATAAAGATTTGAATAGAATTTAAACTCTCGCATTTTTTTTTTTTTTTTTTGCTTTATATGAAATAAATTTGCAACTGTATTTAATGTGCCGGCAGTACATACTGTAATGCTTACAGAACCCATCTTGAAAGATAATCCATTAGATTTAATTATCACTTGACCATTTTTTTAACTAGCTTTCTGGTTCCTTAATTCAATACATTTATTCAAGCACAAAAATAGTAGCTTCTTCATTTTTAAATTAATTCTAGTAGACAACACAAAACATATTTTCGGCGACTTTAGTGCATAGCATCCCGATTCTTCTTGTGTTCATTTGATGTCACACCGTCTAATTACGGTTACTGCGTTTATTCAGTGACCGTATTATACTTTCTCCGATATCTTTTCTTTATTCTTTAAAAATGTATGGTGTACCTTAATTACAACGTACCTTAATTACAACGCTCTTGTTGAAAATGTTCATATATATCATGAAATAACGTTTGCTCTTATGATAAGCAGTTTTCATTACTATAATCTGGACGTCTGCAGATGTATAATTTTGTTATGTTTTCTCCATTAGTAGTGCAGAATTTTACAAAGTTAAGATATTGAGAACTTTTATTGTCTTAATACTTGCTTGAAAAATACAACATTAACAGATAAATATTAGTGTTTATTGTTGTGTCTGGTCTTCAAATATTTGAATAAAGAATGCCGTGTTCATTATTTTATTTAAATGCACTTAATGAAAATACATACATTATCTACTTGTACGTAATACGTATTGAAAATACAAACATTTTCTACATGTACATAATACGAGCTTTGTATTACTATTCCAATGAAACTGAAATTGAAAAAAAATAATAATTTGCTAATATTTAATATTATCAGCGTTCTTGGATTTCCACATGTTATAATTTCATGTCTTTGAGACCACGGAGCCCGTTCAATGATGCTGTACTATTGAGTGTTGCCTGGTGCTAGAAACCCGTAAAGAACGTTTAACTTTTCGTTACCTTTGTTGGACAGATTCAATTAATCTGGTTTTCTGTTATTTTATTAAGCTGCGTCCTTTTTAAAACGATCTGTTATTGATCGTTTTTTTATTACAACGCAAAGATTAAATAGAAAAAAAATAGAAAATTGTGCAAACTTTCCCATATCTCCGCGTTTTGAGTTCAAACATTGGCAAAAGAGAGCTTGAATCCTGATGGAAACCGTCTGTTAAAAGTTGACTTATTTGGAAAGCCAATAGTTCAACCCAGGTGCCCGTTCGCGCTAGCTAGGATTCAAGTCTCCTATGATATTAGATGTCGAATTTTCTATTAAGAGGCTGCAGTGTGATGGAGAACTAGGTCATTGTTGCAGAAAACTTAAATTTCAAGTTTCAATCCTTCTATGAGAAATAGTGAAAAGAGGAAAATTGAAACAACACAGAATTCTTCTTCTTCTTGAAGTCTGCATTGCACCCCATTGCCATTACAGTCTATCGCTATTCTAAATCTTATTATGTAATATCATATAACAACAAAAATGATATTTTTGTTTGGGTTAACGTCACACCGGCATAATTATAAGTCATGAGATTTTCCAGATTCTGGTCATGGAGGAAGGCCTCTTCGATTGTGCCAAAACGACAAATTAGTGCGCCGATACGACATATACGTATTTTGTCGTATTGGAGCGCTAGTCTGTACTTTTGGCGTGTTAGCGTGTTCGCACTTTTCAATAGCGGCAACACGCCAGAACGAAATGGCAGAAATATGCCGCCTTTATTTTTGCAACAGGACGTCGAAGAAAGCGGGCTCTTTCAAAATTTCGGCAACAATATTGCAGTTTTCGAGAGGATTTCAATCGATTACAAATTAAATACCTCTCAGCTACACAAACAGTCATTAATTAGCATTCGCTGTCAATCGGTAGTATGGCAAAATGGACAGCGACGTTCTCAGAAATAAAATCCACTGTTCATTGTTTTACATGTTACCGGTGCATGCATAATAATCAAATTCCATTACAAAAGTCAAAGTACGTGAAGAACTCTTAGTACAGTCCCTTATCATTATTACACATGACAAATCTTTATCATTGCCATACACAACGATAAAACCTAAGATGTGCGTCCTTTGTTATATTAGCATAAAATCAAAACAAAATATTGCCCTTGACCGATTTAAAACATGGGATAACAAGAGGGCCATGATGGCCCTATATCGCTCACTTAATGATAAGATCAAGTTTTGGCATAAATCACATAGGCATACACATTAAATATCATCAGGATATATATTTACATAATATTTAAGGGAGGTAATTTGTCATAGATTCAATCAAAAGTTATCTACCCTGATTGTCCATGTCCATCTGATGGCATAAATAAAATTTCAAATCAGTATCTTCATTGGTTACTGAGATATACCCATTTTAATTTGAAACAAAGGGAGGTAACTTGACATAAAATCAGTCCATAGTTATCTAACCAGATTGTCTCAGTTCAACTAATGACAATTTTAAAATTTCAAATGAGTCCTATAAGTACTTACTGAGATGAATCCATTTTTGTTAAAATCAGGGGAGGTAATCATATATTGGTAGATGCGTGTAGAAGATACAGAGTATAAGCCTTAACAACAAGATACTAGAAAAGAATTCATATTGATAAACGTTTAATCAAGAGTTATCTAACATGACTATTTCTTATCATGGAAGATATAAATAGCATTTCAAACCTATCCCATTAGAAGTTGCTAAGGTATATTCATTTATATAAAAAATAAAGGGAGGTACTTTGTCAAAAGCCAGTCAATATGTATCTACACTGATTGTCCATGTCCATCTGATGGCATAAATGAAATTTCATATCAGTATCTTCATTTGTTATGGAGATATACCCAATTTAATTTGAAACAAAGGGAGGAAATTCGACATAATTATCTACACTGATTGTCCAGGTCAACCTAAGGACATACTTAAAGTTTCAAAACCAATACCATCAATAGTTGCTGAGGTATAATCATTTAATTGATAAGTCTGACCTTGACCTCAAGGTGTGACCTTGACCTTCAAGCTATGGGAAGCAATATCTTATTGTGATTTAAGTTGTGTGCATGATTTTTTAAAGTTGAATGCAAAATGTGGCATCTATCATGTTCACAAGGTAAAAATTAACATATTTTTGCACTTTCAATGTACATTCAGGGGCCATAACTCTAAAATCTATGACTGGATCGGATGGGTTAGTGTTAAGGTTAGGGTAAGTGTTTTGCAAGTTTGTATCAAATCAAACCATAAATGAAGTCTCTATATGGCTGCAAAAGACAAAATAGCAAAATTTGGCCCTTTAAGGGGCCATAACTTTAGAACCCATGATGGGATCTGGCCAGTTTTCGAAAGGAACCGCGATATTATGTCAAGACAAGTTGTGTGCAAGTGTGATTAAAGCCAATTTCAAAATATGGCCCCTGTTGTGTTCACAAGTCAGAAATACCTAATTCTGACCCTTAAAGGGGCCATAACTCTCAAAACCCATGATGGGATCTGGCCAGTTTTCGTCAGAAACCGGTATTAGCAGTACAAGTTGTGTGCAAGATTGATCAAAGTTCATTGCCAAATGTGGTCTCTATTGTGTTCACAAGCCAAAAATAGCAAATTTTTGCCCTTTAAGGGGCCATAACTCTGCAACATAATGGAATCTGGCCAGTTTTCGAAAGGAACCGAGATATTACGCCGATACAAGTTATGTGCAAGTTTGATTAAAGTTGATTGCAATATGTGGTCTCTATCGTGTTCACAAGCCAAAATAACAAATTTTGGCCCTTTAAGGGACCATAACTCTGCAACCCACGACAGGATCTGGCCAATTTCGAAAGGAACCGAGATATTATGCCAATTCAAGTTGTGTGCAAGTTTGATTGATCAAAGTTCATTGCAAAATGTGGTCTCTATCGTGTTCACAAGCCAAAAATAGCAAATTATGGCCCTTTAAGGGGCGATTTCTCTGCAACCCATGATGGGATCTGGCCAGTTTTCGAAAGGAACCGAGATATTATGCCAATACAAGTTATGTGTAAGTTTGATTAAAGTTGATTGCAATATGTGGTCTCTATCGTGTTCACAAGCCAAAAATAGCAAATTTTACCTTTAAAGGGGCCATAACTCTGGAACCCATGATGGAATCTGGCCAGAAAGGAACCGAGATATTATGCTAATACAAGCTGTGTGCAAGTTTAATAAAAATCGGATACAAAATGTGGGCTCTATCGTGTTCACAAGGAAATTGTGGACGGACGGACGGACGACGGACGAAGGGCGATCACAAAAGCTTACCCTGTCACTACGTGACAGGTGAGCTAAAAATGAAAATGCTGATTCGCAGATCATGCAAACTTTCACTAGACATATTAACATTAAATCTACTTTCACTTTTATTGCTTTAATACACATGAAAATCATGCATTTTGTATTCATCCGGAGAGGATTATTCATCATGAGTTTTTTATGATGAAAGAAACAACACTTCAAACAAAGAATAAATCTTTAAAGCACTGTATCATATCAAAAAGACAGTGTATATACGGAAACAATACATTTCAAATTGTTTCTTATCATTTTATTTCTGACAAACATGTGACAATAGAGCATAAATTTTGATAATAAATATAAGGGACTTAGCCAAATGATAAAGCTACTAACAACAAACAATAACTTTAACAGACACATTGTAAATGAGAAGTCATTGAATAACTGGTAACAACAAATTGGAAACAAACGATAAAAACCAAATGGTACGATCAGGGCCGATAACTCCATCGAAGAAGAACAGAACATTTACATATCTTAGTCTGTTACACTGATCTGTCTTAGCGAATACAGTTAATATGTAGTATGAACGCGTGGGAGAGTCTATTACATATCTTAGACATAAATATAGAAATACATTAACCCAATAGGAACAGTAACCAAAATTAAAAGATAATTACAAATTAAATCAAGTTTTACAACATGCGTCTCATTATCAGTTATACCGGCATCATTTAAAACTTTTAAGATATTTACAGTCATATATGATAACATAAGATTTATTTTTAGTCGGCTAGACATGATTTACAAAATAGCATGAGCTCAGAAAGGCTTTTAACCGACTATATGACAAGTTGTTAACAAAATATATAATGGCTATAATACGAATTGTTAAAGAGAATTCCTATAGTTTTTTCCTTTTACAGATGTTTTTCAAATTCACACATATAAAAGGAAAATTTATGCTGAAAACAATGAACAAATGAAAACAATGGGTCTCCAGGCTTGTTTTGTGAAAAAATGTTTTGAACACACCCACTGTTGCTGAAATTGCCAGCGATTTTTCAACATTTTCATAATTTTCTGCTTTTTTATAAATACCAACCAAAATATGCATCAAGACAGCACAATAAGATTTATTCTTTTTAAAGATTTTTTTATATACTTATTTGATATCCTAGTCATATTTGTAAACTATATCTTTACAATAATGGGTACAAATGAAAAAAAAATCTTGTTTCATGTTCATATTTGTGAACTTTTTTCAATGAAAAATACCCATAGTGAAGAATTTTTTTTTTTAATTTTGAAAAAAAAAAACAACTGTTTTATGGATTTTTTTCCTGTTTTTCTTGTGTATAAATAAGTGTATTGTGAACATAAAAATGGCTAAAAATGTATGGGTCACCAGACTAAATTTTATATTAAGACCGCTTGAATACAACACCTGTTTGGACGAAAAATGGCGCGAACCTGACCAAATTGATTACATTTATATCTGCTAGAAGTTAAAAAAAGTTTTTAAAAATCTTAATTCTTTCTATAATTGAATACTAAATAATCTAAAAGGAGATATTGTCTTATCAATACAAAGTCAATTGTCTAACATTATATGAACAACACTGTCTTTGTGCTAAAACGCGCTGTCAAAACACAGCCACAAAAATGGCAAGATACATGTCAGGCATGATATATGTCAATACAACATAAACCAGTATCAACATTTGATTACTGATAAAACTTATTAAGAATGTTATTTTATTCAAGATTCCTCATATTTAAGTTTGTCTGTCACATGTTTCAACAAATGTTGACTTCTCTTCAATTTCCCATAGACAGTGTCGGCTGCGCAGAAAGATGCGCATAAAAAACTATAGGAATTCCCTTTAAACATTTATAAAAAAAAACATCAAATCGTATCTGAAATGATCTAATGAGCATATTTTCCGCATAACAAAAACAGGAAGTTTTCTAATCTACATTTGTCAACATGCAGTGCCAAACGTTAATATTTTATACTACCGTGTATATACTCTTCTAAAAATCGAAATGAAAGTATAAAAGCGTCAGAACGTAAAACGCTGTTCTGTGTATTCTACAGTGTAACACTGACTAGAACAACCCCGACTTTGACATTTTATCAGTTGTAAACTGTTGTTTAATTAACCCAACCCGTAGCAGATAATTTTTCATGAAGTGTGGTTTTATTTACATCATCCAGATATTCAATGGTAATGCGACCTTTTGGTGGCATATTTCTGCCACGAGACAGCCGCAATACTTCAAAAGAAAATATCTTGCGTAGCCGAAAGTTCTTTTTAAATATTACTGTGATAATTCACTTTATTATCTCGGTACGGTTTACTTAAGTGCACAGAGCTGTCATTTAGTAGCCAGATAGCTATCTCAATACGTTCAAAAATTATCTTGATATTTCGTTCTTTTCTGAAAAGTTTACCTTAGTAGAGTAGCCTTGAGTTTCATGTTTATAAAATGCATGTCTACAAAATAATTTATTGCGATAATATGTGTCCGAAAAATGCTCGACTTTTGCTGTAAGATAAGAATATTATCATGACAGCTACCACGCATCTCGTGGCAGGTTCAATCATTAACGCGAAAGTTTGCGCTAAAACGTTTTCGGGAAATAAATAAATTAAATATCTTGAAAATATGATTAATTTCCGAATGCTTACAGAAAAATTCAAACTTTTCTTGGAAAGCTTACAATATTTTGTAGTAGCTTACCTACCGCTATCATGTAGCCCAAGTACGACACTGCAGGATCTTTTTGATTTTTTTTAATTATCTAGATTTTATTCTCAAAAAGTATATATCTTATGAAAAACTCTTACCCATATTTTCTCTTTTGTTTTCGAAACATTTACAAATCATCGTCTATGAAAAATGTCCGTTATTCAATAGAAGGTATCTTTAAAGTGTCATAACAACCTGTCAACAAGTAAAGACAAAATAGAAATTCTAAAATACATTTTTGTGTCCGAGTTTGGTGAAATTAACAATGTTAAGGTACCCTATAAAAATATTTTGAATCATAAAAAGATATTTTCAATGTCTTTATTACTTTTGCCACCTTTGTTGTTCTTTGGCCTGATGTATTGTAGGCGTGATGCTGTTTTACATTTGAAGACAAATCAAATATTTACCCAGTTACCAAACATGTGATTTAGCAAAAAGTTATAAATGAACATTTGCAAACACTTCTCGCCCACTTTCTAGCTTACTGTCTTTTTTTCGTGGCAAAAAATGTCATGAAACTATCATAAATTCCAATGTGCAACTACTTGTTGGGATAGTCTTATAGGCGGTATGGCAACATTATATTTCAATTTTGAATGCTCTTAGTTCTTGACTGTCAGGAGTAATGTCAGAGTTTAAAGTCAGTTGTTGTTTTGTATATAAATGCGACAAAGATGTCTCTGAGATCTTCACTTTTAATTTAGGAAATATTTTCTTAATAGTCAAACTTCCATTATTATCCGAACACTGTTCGTTTAATGGCACATATCCACAATGTATCGGTTTCCGGTGAAGGACTAAACTCGTTGAATTATATTCTAAATTACTTTTTACAAGGTTTCGAAATCCGACAACTGAGACACCACACGGAAATTCAGCTGATTTTAAGGGATGTACTTTTGTGAGGAGTTTCAAGCCAGTATCTAGAAGGTTGTATTTGAATATACCGTTTTGAAGCATATCATTCATAAGTGTGCTGTCTTCTGACGGATAAGTATACCTAACTTCTTCCGGTCTAAACGAATGACTTTTATGTTCGATATGAATAATAAAGTCGCTGTTTACTCGGACATTATCGTACACTCCTTGTCCGAGACCTCGTTTATCGTCTCTAAAGGTATGTCTGTCAAGCATGATCTCAAACTGACCCGATTTCAAACTGGCACCTCCGTGTGGCTGTTTACAATGCAATGTTAACCTTTTTAGACTATCTTCCAAAATTAACATGGTCGTAACAGGGTAGTAATTTGATTCTATTTTGTCTCCTGGTCTATTTTCGCGACCGATAAGCTGGAAACCATTTTGATCAGTGTAAAAATTATCACCATTTTGTACATCAGTTTTGAATCTCAGAATCACCTCCATTTCCTTCATTCCGACTGCAGCCATGTCAACTTCCGTCTTGACATGAACACCATGACCTTGAATACTAGAAGTATTGTACAATTTTACACTAATCAAAAATCCCGACGATGTAACTTTGACCTCGGAAAACAGACGGCCTTTTTTGACCTTGATCGTCTTTGCACCGGTCATAAATGCTTGTGCATGACCAGCAGGTCCAAATATATATGCTCCGCTTGTTTTTGATTGATAAACCATAAACTGAGCTGTAATATTTGTCACGTGACCACTTTTGTGAATAATTCTTTTTATCATTCCAGTGTCTTTTTCAAATTCTACTTTCATAAATGCGTTTTCTATTTCTAATACACTCTCACTTTTAGTAGGTGCACTTTCATAAACTTCTATCCTCTCTTTAGCATCATGCTTGGGCAGTATAGTATACTCCTCTATACCAAAAGCAGGTAAGTCTGTTTCGAAAGAAAGTATAAAAGGTTCATTTTCACTATTTTCTTTAGCTGCAGATATCTGATAGGGTACAATCCGCACTGAAGGTGAGGCTAACTGAATTTCTTTAGAATTTACAAAAATATTTATTACTTCTTTTCGTCGTCTGGCAATTGGGTTTATCAGCAATATTTTCACATCCTTTTTTGTTTCAAAGATAATACTTCCCGACATTTGTTTAGTTCCCGGTTTCACAGTTTCCTCCTGCAGTAGTTTTGGGTTGAACTGTTTCCCTTTGCTTAGCAGTGTTAACACGGCCATCTTGAGCGCCATGTTAGCATCTTCATTTGCTTTAAAAAGTCTATGCTCGTAATCGTCCACAACATGAGGCAGAGAGGTTCCTAGAAAAAAAAACAGGATTGAAATAATGATTAAATTACTCGTATATTTTAATCATTTTCGATAACTTATTTGTGTTGAAATACCAAAATTCTAATCATATAGTTCCTCACAACTTCCCTGAAAGAATACGACTTCTATTGGTAATTGTTTATCATTAATTAATTTATTTATATCGTGGCTAAATAAGGACATTTCATTATGCTGTGTACATTTAGATATGTTGTTCTTATGCGCGCACCAGTGCGCTATAAAGAAATTTTGAAAGTATTGCGTGTGGTTTAGGAGCACGCACCAACGCGAAAAAAAACGAAAATTACAAAGCGACGTAATATGTGAAAGAACGATTCATTATATTTTTACGTTAGAATGCGCACCATTAACAAAGATTTCATTTAGCCGTGCTCGCGCGCCAGCCAAGACATATAAATTGTTTCATTATATCGTGATGGCATGCGTGCGGCTATGTAGCTAATTTTGTTGCGTCGACTGTTCGTGCGCGTCAATGCGAGACAACAAAAGAGCCGCGCCATGAGAAAACCAACATAGTGTATTTGCCACCGGCATGGATCCAGATCAGCCTGCGCACCAGCGCAGTCTGGTCAGGATCCATGTTGTTCGCTAACGGTTTCTCTAATTGCAATA
Organism: Mercenaria mercenaria; assembly: GCF_021730395.1. Classification (NCBI taxonomy): domain Eukaryota; kingdom Metazoa; phylum Mollusca; class Bivalvia; order Venerida; family Veneridae; genus Mercenaria; species Mercenaria mercenaria. The sequence continues at coordinate 78,047,278 of NC_069367.1, read as the reverse complement.
GGCTTTGAAATCGAACAACATGGATCCTGACCAGACTGCGCGGATGTTTGGTTTTCTCATGACGCGGCTCAAAACATTTCATTTTGTCGCGGCACGTGGGCCAACACACCAAAACGAATTCTTTGCTAATGTGCGCATGTCAGATTGAAACATTGTTGTTGTTTTTTTAATTACATTACCAACGCCGTCATCATTTACTATAGTAATTAATATTATTATCGGCATTTTATAAGATAGAAAAAACAACAACAGTTATTTTTCAGATAGTAAGAAAAAATATTTTTTCTCGAAAGCTGTTCGAACTCTGGGTAAAAGTAAGCAGTTATCAATTCCCATACTTTTTTTTACAATAAATAGAGGAAGGCACCCTAGATGCATCCTTTGAGGGTTATTTAAGACACGGGCGGTCTCCTAGGTGAAACCACCAATCTACCGCATGCTAGATTTTTTCTAGTCAAACTTTTGCGTAATTATCACTTTCATTTCATTCTGGCAGATATTACGTCTAACTCAGTCACTTTTGAAAACAGGCGTAATTACTTCAGTTCACATTTCAACATATTATTAACTGAAACTGAATAGTTTGATTAAACGCCTATTTTTATACAATGATATATTCAATGGCGTTGTACATAATAAATTAATAATAATGATTATTACAAAATTTAATAATGACAGTAATAATAATAACAGTTTTATTGTAACAAACAGTCATGACACACCCTCCCCTTAATGTCATTTAATCCTATTGCGAGTACCAGTGCTTAAAGCATCATATGGTACGCCCAGACGAGCTGCATATAGAGGTTCAAACCCTCCTTTTAATAAAATTTAAGACCTATCACCTGCTGTTTTCGCATAATAAACAGTTATCAAAAAAAAAAAAAAAAAAAAAAAACAATGCCGCGAAATCTCACAACTATTTAACATTCTATTAATATGAAAGATTCATGCATATTTCCATTAAAACAAGGAAATCTGACTTTACGCCGACGTAATATTTGGCGCTATACCGGCGCCGAGAAAGAATGCTACAACTGACCGACTGTTTTATATTAAAGACGCTTCAGAATCCATATGATATAACAGAATGGTTTTACACTTAATTCGTAAACGCTTTATCGATTATTACGAACGAGAAATAACTTATTACTGTTAAGTCATTCCGCTGGACGCGTTACCTCCCGTGATTTAAAACTTTTCAACAAGGTTACGCGTCTACGTCACGTCGACGCCATAAAATAATGCTTCCCTATTTCATCTGTCTGTTTACATAAAAACATATTAGTATCAAACGAATATAAATCAGAACTATGTTTTAACGTATCTCAACAATACGAAGTCGGTAATACTCCGCGTGTATAATTCAATAAGCGTTCGCCCTCGTTAAATGAGTCGGTCAGCGTATTATCGTACTGTTTCGAAATGTTCAAATATATTATTTCTTAAATAAAGAACAAAAAAAAGTTACAAAAGAAATACCTGTTATTCCATCGTGATGCATAAACATTCCCAATTCTCGCCTTGCCGTTCGTAAAACCCTTGCAACTTCGTCATGGGCTCTATACTCGACACCATAGTATTTAAATAATGAATAAACAATCACGTTAAAAATATCTGCTGCTCTAGTCAGCGATTCAATTTCTCTGGAGAAACGTTTATTCAATGGCCTCGTGGTGAAATATCCCGTCCAGAACTCCTGATTACGTTCTGTGTAGGGAAAGAAATCACCAGATATGGTAGGGAATGTCAATGCATTATTCCGGTTTTTGTTTGAAGTTTCCGCCATCTTTCGTTCTTCCTTACGGACTTGTGTAAAGTACTCAGTTAGTGTCCCAAACTTAATCGTCATATTCCAGTTTGTCTGTGAATTTATAAAGTTAATAAGCTTTTCATAATTTGTGTACATGTTGTCCCACTGATGGGGTTTTGGATATGAAAAATCTTCTCCTAGACCAATATACAATGTGTTGTGTTTATACAAGTCACTGGTAATTCGGAACTGTTCTGATAATTTCTTGGCCTGTTCCGCGACATTTGTTTCTGTTACTTGAACTGCCCGGCTTTCTCCTTCCCATAGATGAAGAAAGTTAAACTCTTGGCATGATTTTTGTTCCGGTCCGCATACATCCGACACCCAGTAATTTGTGTACGACATCAAACTAGACAAAACATCACTGTCGTTTGAAGTCTTCCAGTATGGTCGCCACATAAATTCTAGACTCTTCCTTTTCATAAGTTTGGCTTTTACAGGTTGGTTTATTCTTAAAAACAGTAAATTATCCATTCCGCTAGATTTCCAAAAGTACGGCATCGTGCTCGAATAACCAAAAGGGTCATTAACCCAGGCTGACTTCGGTTTGACTCCAAGATGTTCTAATAACCACTGATGTCCTTCTATTAACTGGTCAACAACTGCTACATAATTTGTGCTAGCCTCATCAGGCATCACCCAACCACCTAGCACTACTTCAAGTTGTCCATTGTTTATCAGCCTTTTCACTGTTTCTTTACCATTTTCATCAAGGTCTTCAAACCATCTAGCAAGAAAAACTGTCTCTGCCCATTGGAATGTCATGTTCGGATACTGCACGAGTTTTACGAGCATGTTATCTAGTGTGGCATGCGTCATCTGATTGTAATACTGCTCTATAGTCAAACCATAACCCGGGTCAGCATGCGAAAATGGTACAAGAATAACAGTTAACGGTTTCAGCTCTTTAGCTTTCCTTAACTCTTCAACAGTTTTGACTGGTATTGGATAGTTTCCATTATCATCCATTTTATAACTTACATTTTTAAACAAGTCGTATGTTGAGATATCTGCGTTGTATTTTTGTCCCCAAGGTTCAACTAGCTTGCAAATACCTCTCGAAGCTGCTTCCTTTAGCACATTGTCATCTTTAGAAACCTTAATATTAAGATTTGAGTTAATTCCAGTTAACTTGGCATTATCTTGAAAGTTTAATTCCATTAAGTGTTTCTTTCCATTTTCGTCTGCTTCTTCGGTTTTGTTCTCTTTGACACGTTCTATATGAGCTGTTGCATCAACTTTATTTAGACTCGTTTTGTTAATTGCATTTCTAATACTCTCTTTGACGTTTATAACATCGTGTGATTTCTTTATATTAGATGGTATCGCAATAAGTGTTCTGTTAATCACATGCATACCTGATTTCACTGCAGATGATCTGTTCTGATTTCCAGCTGTGTTTTCATTGGGTAATTTTCGAACTGGTGATCTTGCTTGAAAATCCACTTTATCAGTTATCTTTTTATTTGAAGTATTTTTACTATGTACTGATGATATACTATTGTTTCGACTGTTTTGTTTAGTTACTACTGGTGTCTGTATTAAGTTTTGTTTTTCTGTGTCAGGTGCTATACCGCCATTTCCTTTCTCTGGATCTTCTTTAACACGTTTGAGCAAATTTTTCGGAGAACTACTTTTAACGTCATTAACTTTAGTTTTTGTAAAACCAGGTTCCATGCCCTCCTCCGGATATTCATTTTTCAGCCTTGAAAATTTAAAATTGTGACTAATTTTGTCATCTCCTTCAACGAATTGTACTGAATGTTTCGCTGCTAACTGAATATCACGGTTATCTCTTGTAACATTAGAGGTCCATCCGGTGACGACAGATACCCAGATAAGTCTTATACCAATCACAAAAATAAAAACAGCAAACAGTTTTCTGATGATTCTTTTGTAAAGATGTCCCTTCCGATTTCGCAACATTTTTGCTGGCCCTTAGTTCCGCTTTTTTTCCCTGTAATGACATAAAGACAAACAAAATATACATGACATGAAATTACACAAATCGGTGTCGTTAAGAAAATAAATTCGCAGGAAAAACAAAAATAAAAGGTTTTATAAATCGTACTTATTGACAGCCTATAAAATAACGGGAACATGTAAATATTTTATTTTTTCATTCAGAAATGAGAGAAATAAGCCCTGTAGAACCTTGTAACGCTTATTCCGAATAGTGCTCCCAGGGAGTTTTATATTTCGGATGTCGCTTAACGCTCCCACCCAAACAAAGCCCATTCCCCACCCCACTCCCCACCCCCTGGCAGCTTTATACGGAGGGGATGTTTTCTCAGTCCGCATAAAACTCTCTGCTTGAATAAAAACAAGAAAAGAATATTGAAAATTATTTTTTATAACAATAGAAATTATTATATCGATAACAAATCAACAACAGCAGCAACAACAACAACAAAAATAATAATAATTATTCTGATGATGATGATGATGATTATAACAATAAGCTTGAGGTAAAGCTTGAATCCCAGTTTGAACGAGAGAAAAAAAGACATACATAAAGTAATGATAATGATAATAATCAAATCCATGTTTTTTACTCCTTTTAATTCTGTATTTTCCCTTAAAGGAAAAGTATGTGTGTGTGTCCCTATCATAGGAGCTCGAGCAAAATAAACAAGCCTTATAATATGGTTAGTGAATTATTCTAACTTTTGACCAGCCAGGTTTGAGCTTATGTAGGGTTTAATTAAATGCCTTTTAATGTTAAGTGAGAACAATAAGTGAAAATCTATTCCATGCAGGTTAATGTTGTATTTGTGTGATATGTATAATTGAATAAAGAAAAGACTAGACATAAGATGACGTAAAACGGTATGATATTTTTGAAATTTGAAATTTTATTTCAGAAAGAACCAATGGACCATATGGTCCATGAGGCAATTACATATAAACATATACAATGAACATGACAAACAGTTATAGAATATTCACATTGTAACAATGACAAAAGGAGAATGGACATTCAATGTTGATATTACCTTGACAAGTGGTAGTTTTCAGAAATGAATTACTAATAATTTGTAAACGTAAGCTTCTAGATAAAACGTAATAATAGTAGCCCAGACGGATCTTAACGAAAACGAAATATAAGATATGTCTTGATATTTAAAAATGAACATGATTTATTGTGAGTTGGGCCCAAATAATTTTTGATACAACGCATCGTATTGTACAGATATGCGTCGCGTCATACCGTGGCACACTGTGGGTAGCAAACACAATGTTTCGAAGGCCCGAACAGGATTCCGTAAAGATTTCTTTTTTTATGGAGCGCCGGGGACGGCAGCAACACAGGTGTAACATGACTTTCTGACCCTTGAAAAATGACCCCAATATTGTTGTTTTAAACGTTGAAAATAGAGACTAGACCTAGTTCAATTTTACACAAATTTGACTTCGGTAAATTTTTCATGTTGAAAAATGATCCCTGATGGGTAATTTTCACTAGGGTCAAACCAGCCGAGGATACCATATGTTTTATAGCATTTATAATGATAATAAAAACGCGTAGGTAAACGATAAAAAAGTTGAAGATAATTATGATGATGGCGACGACATAGATGATGACGATGATGATGGTGACATTTAGCACTAGCGATATCAATCATGATCGAGGATGGGAGTCTTAAGCGTAACTGTTGTAGACTAGCACAAAATAATATGTAAATGTCCAACGTATAGGGTTACCGGGTTTGATATTTGACTATTGTAGGACCCCAAAATGTAAAAATGGTCCCAAATGTGAAAATGGTTATAAATGTGGAAACATTGCGATACATATGTAAAAACATTCCACAAACACGAAACCTAGTTGTTCTGAATGTAAAAATGACACTGGTGACATACGTCACAGAAAAGCGTCACAAATGTAAAAAAAAACATTGTTTTGGTAAAAAAAGTCAAAAACACATGCATGCAAATATGAAACTGATTTTGAAATTCAAATTTTGATGGTAAAAACACACAGTAGGACACGCCAATGGATGAATGCTTCAAAACAGGTCTACATATAAACAATGTCCACTTCACTGACGTGAATACAAAATTTGAAAGGATGTGAAACCGACTCGTACTAACGTAGACATGATATATGTGTAGACCTGACATGGTATATGTGTACACCTGGCGTGGTATATGTGTACACCTGACGTGGTATATGTGTACACCTGACGTGGTATATGTGTACACCTGACATGGAATATGTGTACACCTGACGTGGTATATGTGTACACCTGACGTGGTATATGTGTAAACCTGACATGGTATATCTGTAGACCTGACATGGTATATGTGTACACCTGACATGGTATATGTGTACACCTGACGTGGTATATGTGTAGACCCGACTGGTATATGTGTAGACCTGACTGGTATATGTGTACACCTGACATGGTATATGTGTACACCTGACGTGGTATATGTGTACACCTGACGTGGTATGACATGGTATATGTGTACACCTGACATGGTATATGTGTAGACCTGTTTTGAAGCAAGTTTTCACCATAATTATATATATATATATATATATATATATATATATATATATATATATATATATATATATATATATTACAATACCAAACAATACATTATATGTAAGATCTCACTTTTTATACACAATATCTTGAGAGACTATATAATCTAAACCATAGGAACGATCAAAATGTCAGTGTAATATATACGATTATTAAAAAACTACAATGTATACAGCAAATGCTTCTGGAACTGTAATCTTACAAAATTGGCTAAATAGTTTGATATGATTTAAGTCCCTTTGTGAGATAAATTGTATGATTCTCACTTTATTGTTTTAATCGCTCTTATTGGATACTTGAAAGATTTAAGATCATACCTGTGTAATGTTTTCAATGTACCAAACTTAACTAAAATACTGATCTTACATTAATCAAAGAAAGGGTCAAACCCGGGCTGAAGAGGCCGCATTTATATAACATGCTTATCAAGGTCGCCATTTTCTCTTCCCGTTTTTACCATAAATAATGTAATATATGAGAGATCACGTGCCAACAAAAAACACTTCTTTATTTCCAAAGGGTGACCTTTACACCAACATATTACTGTACTTATCATGTCAGTAACGAAGTAGACACTCCTATTTTATTTTATCATGCTAAACTGAAAAGGTGAATAAAGTACTGCCATGCAATACAAACTATCCTATTGGACCGTGATGAATTATCTCAACTGCAGCCTAGCCTAATGATCTGATAACTGTTAATGATTTATATACAACTACAGTTGTTAATTGTTAACCTCTATTATTATAAAGAATATAGAGACATCTTATGAATAACATTTCATTTCTAAATTGGTTCAAAAGTAGAGACAAAAATGCAATGCGATATGCTGTATCATATTAAAGAGAAGTAATTCTGAACGAAAACGACAACAGTTTTACATTGGATCCATAGAACACGTCGGCTTGATATACTTAATAGATTTGCCAATTTAGTTCTTTAAATATCCATACCATGCATTGATGAAAACGTTACAGACTGTACAAAAATAATGACCAAAGTATTTTACCCGAAATGTGGACTTGACCTTTCAGCTAGTGGTCTTAATATTGTAAATGAGACATCGTCTCGTTATGAGCAAATTTGTGCCAATTGATATTTTAAAACAGAAATTGTTGACCTTTGACGTCCTAGTGTGACCTCGACATTTGGGATAGTAGTCTGAGAATTCCACATGCCAATTGTCTTTATATGGAGACAGCTTTGCAATGCAATTTTAAAATCTCTTGAAGAATGGTTGAGTTATGGAGGTGCCAGACAAATGCCCTGTTGACATTTGGCCACCGTGTGTAACCTTGACCTTTAAGTTCGTGGCATGAGTGTCGCACATTATATTCTGTCTTATAATGGCAAACGTTTGTGCCAAACAATATTATAATAGTTTGATAGACGGACGGAAAAAGGCTGTGTGAAGCTAGGGGTCTGCAAGTTAAACAAGATACATCTACTCATAATTGGCAACACTTTGGCCAAGAGATATCAAACTTCGTTCATGGATGGTTGAGTAATGTTCCGGGCAGGAAAAAAATCCCTGTTGACCTTTTACATCCAAATGTGACCTGTAGTCTGAACTTGTGCATGACAAATGTCGTATTATGGGAAACAATTGAGCCAAATAATATCAAAATTGTAATTGTCGATGAACATGTACATTTTTTGTATATGCTTTTGCCGAATAAACTTTGACTTTGACTTGACTTGATTAAAATCTCTTGGCGGTTGACAGCTTCATGTATCGGACACAGAAGTGCGGACGGACTAAATGACAGATGGAATATCGGACATACAGTCCACAAAACTTTTTCAACCGGTACAGGACTAATAACACCACCATGAAACATTATAGAGCGCACTTATTTCATTGCAACGTTAATTATTCAACATGCTTTACCATGTTTGATTGATCATGTTTAATGCACATTAATGTCCAATGCCCATTATTGTTAAATTTCGTAAATGACAAATTACAAGTACTCTTTTTATCCTTGTCTGTGTACTTATTAGGTATTTCTTCGGGAGAAAATTAAATAGTTTTAAAAACATATCATCCTCTGGACTGCTTTTCAATGTACAGCACAAGTAGAAAAAGTAGCATTACAAACGAGTCAGGATAAGGACGGTTTTTCTGAAGATCGAACTCGTGACCAATCAATTCCAACTACTAACGCACATACGTTAAACGGACTTGCGAGAGAAGCGAAGCATAAGTAGTGACTGTGACTTCTGACTTGTATTTAAATGATTTGGCACCTGTCAATTTATATTTTCCGGGTATCGAACTCTCGCCCTCTAGTGTGACATTGTAAATGGTTCTAGGAAAGCCATTGTTATACTGCAATATTAACATTGAGGCACATGAAGCATGATCATAGTGCGTTAGAGATGCGTCATTTTTTATATAAAGGTTAGATAATAATGCGTCGTATCTGATATAATTGGATACAATATAGAGATTAATGATAAATGTTGCTTTGTGGTTATTGTTCGACGTGTGTCCCAAACCATTAAAAATCAGCCTCGTTTAACAACAACAAGACATGAACGATACATAACGATAAGCGTCTTCTAACGTTTCTCCCTACACGTTAAGACGTTTTACAAGTTTTCATGCAGTTGTAAGATAAATTGTACCCTGTCGACATTGAATAAAAAAAATCCTGCGTCAGTTAACGTATGCGTACCGGTTAACATCATTCCCTTGGTATACCTGGTGACTTTTAAATACTAGTATATTTCCCGCATAGCAGCTTCGCATAGTAACCAAGTTATGCAACTACCAAATTGCTATCCTTTTTACAGGACAATGAACTTTTATTTATACTTATCATACAGACATTTACATCCGAATAGCTAAATTGGTTAAGCACACTATCTACAATTTTTGGATCCCGGTGTTCTGTGTATCCTCCGTTCTGGTTTCCACAAACACAGTGTTCAACCGGTAACGCCGATTCACAGTACTCGCGCTTAGCGGAAGGTACACACTGCGCTAAACAGCGGTAGCTTTAATGCTGAATTCAAGACTAAACGAGGGTCATGTGAGAAAACTTCGTAATACCCGAGCGACTTTATAGAACTGAAAGAAAACTCTACATTCATACGGTGGAGAAGAGATAACAGTAATTTTGGCGTTTATGTCGAGCTCACCACAAGCGTAATGGACAATAAAAATCAAAGCTGTTCTAAAACTCAAACTTTTTCTTGGGAAGCATGACCTCAGACACGTCTAATATTTAGTCGATCGTTCAATCTGTGTTCGCTAGCAATTTATCTATTCGTGCATTCCCACTTAAACTTTCGTAACAGTTACTCGAGCATATGTCATGCATTCTTTCATACCAGACTGGAATATCTGGTGATTTCACCGGTGCTGGAAAACTCCATTTTACATCCCGGAGTGTAAGATGACTCTCGTGCTGTAAATTACGTATAACGAACCACATCTGTGTAGTAATATTATGTTTTTACGTAAAGCGGGATAAAATCAAATAACTTGATAGTTTCTCTTTGTTCCTTATAACATATTTCTCTATTCAAAAAAAGGTCATTTTACGGATTCACTACAGATGATAAAACAAAACCGGAACTATTACGTTGTTTTCGTCTTTCTAACGTCATGACGTACTTCCCGTTTGCGGACGTAAAGTTCCAGCGCTTTGGTAATACGCTACTTTAAGAAAAAAGTGCTATAACAAAATTACTTGTTTGAATCTTTTACTATTACTTGTTGACTATGGCATGCAAGAAAAAGATTCAGTCACTATCGGTAAGTGCAGATGAAAATATCCGGCTCTCGGGTACCTGTTTAAGCGGTAACTCGGCAGAGCCTCGTTACCGCCAAAAACAGTTACCGTCGGACCGGATATTCTCATCTGCACCTATCATCAGTGAAATAATCTTATAGCTTTGATCTAAAAACTTAATGGTGAATGTTCATAAGTCTTACTAAACTGTAAAATCGAGAATTTTGAAAATTGAGCAACAGACATCATATTATTTTTTACTTGAATACATGAATTATTTTTCTATTTTAGTTTATAAAAACAATTATAATATATAATAAACACGGAAGTGGTCGTGTTTTATTCAAATTTCAATTTCAATCTACTTCTACATTATTTGTAGTTAACTTCCTTGTACATCTAGAAAATGATATGTTATCTATTACTATTAAGCTGTTTGTATACACAAAGACTCTCTTTTAACATGATTATTGAGACAAACTCGTTGAATAACAAAAACCCACATTTTGACTCGGAAGATTGACTGACGGGAAACGCAGAGTTATTGTTACTATTTAAGGTATTTAAGGTACACCACCACACCCCGTGTTACTATATAAAATATGTCCAAAAAAAACACTTAATATACACACAAAACTGCTACGGGACCACTCGTCAATGTCGTTATTCACTAATATTTGCGAAAACAGTCCTTTCCGCTGTCAAACAACCTTTACAATGTGGAAGTGTTGTCCCTTCTCCATGGTATGCACATAAGGTTTCCCATAAAGTCACTCAGTATTGCAGACTGCGTAAAGTCCTGAATCCGCCATTAAATTTACCGCTTTATAGGCTGAACACAACTAAATCCAGCTGTTCTTTATTTCATATAAAATCCACTTACTTCATAACGGTTTTTCGACATTTTCTAGCATATCAGATTTTCAGAGACTTATATTCCCATAAAGAACTAGATCACCACTTTACAAAAACAAAAAGAAAAGGGGGTCACCCAGCAGCGGAACCCCTGGGGGTGTTAACTTTTATATAAGAAAACTACAGTTCGTTAAATACAACCCGCTGAATTTACTACTTTTCGCTTTTTTCAATTTCTCTTTTCGAGACATTAAATTTTTACGCCGCCATTTTTACCTACATGCGATAGGAACATGCCGATTTCAATAGAATGCAAAGTAATACATACTGAAACGCGGTAGGGTAAAAGTAAGCACGTTGTTGTCGAGAAAATAAGGAAAAAAAGATTAGTACTATTTATATTTGGACTACTTGTGATAGACCAGCGGAGGCTTACATTCTATTTGGTAGTGATCAGCCTTATAGCGCAACTAGCGTGACTACCGTAAACCGGCGTTACCAGCTGAACACAGTGAAATAGTTAATGTTTAGAGGTTGTTATTTACTTGTGGAGAAAATGTAATAAAGGAACACTGGTTAAGTTAGCCTACAAAAAAATAACAAAAATGTCTGCATGTAAAACGAATTATATTATCCTGTGCCAAAAATATGCCAGTGCAATTATTCACTTATCCTGTAAACTCTCTGATTGACAAACATAACTGAGTTGTCCAGCATATAATCCTTATAACATAAAACCGACTAAAGGTCTCCTACTATATACACAGATTATGAAAAATATCACATTTGAAACGTTCTTCCTGTTTCTAAAAAAAAAAATGGGAGTTTAGTAAATTAATGTCTCATGGATTATTTACTGCAATCAACAAGTGCATATTTTATAGTACTAAATGCTAATAAACATCATTTTAAAAGGCCAAACTACTTGTGAAAAAACATCACAAACTATATAACATTTAGCTTTAAAGAAGAAATAATATTCATTGCGAATGACGAGACCGATATTAAATAAGGTCGCAGTTAATGTCAGATTACATCAAAGGATTAAAATGTTTACAAAGTGACACGTGAAAAATGTGTGGAAAAGGAGAAGATAAAACAAAGCAGATGTAACATGTATATTAACTTGGTTTGAATAGACAACCTTTTGATGCACTTATGTATTACTTAAACGATTCATTTTTTAGAATTATTAATTTTGATATAGTTTGTTTTATTTTGGCTTAATACGTAGACTGTATACACGGGCAAGCCATTCCATATGTGTCTTATTACATAACATTAGAAATAATTTACAGGTATTTTTTCAAGCTAAACTTTTAGTAAGCAAATATTGTGTATAACACAGATTATCAAGGAGCCATGTAATAATATTTAACGTTTTACAAGTTTTCTATAAGCCACTGGCAACCGTTGAGTCAGAATTTGTGGGGTGTGGGGTAACTTCTATCAAATTATTAAGGAAAAATTCGGATCGACTGCGGATCAAACTCGCCGCCTTTTGACTGATGTGGCATACTACTAAAGTAACCACGCTGGTCACATTTTTATTAAATTTTGAATAAAGACAAAATAAATGATAGAGAACAACTGTTTGTGTCTAAAACCTTTCAGCGAGTACCCATTCGGATGCAATACACTCCACACACCTGTCGCAGACTTTTTTTTTTATTTCATGCCATTTTAATGATTTCAAATTGCTGGTTCTTGTTTTTCATGCATAACCCCACGTGCACAACGAAATGTCACAAAAAGATGACTGTTTATGCGCAAAAAAAAAAAAACAACAACAAACAAACAACATATTATGAAAAATTATTATATCAGTCTAACTGAAGTGTAATTGATAAGTATTTCCGATTTTGCCCACGTTTAAGTGTGCATATAACAGTGATATTTATATTGTTGTACACAAGTATCATTATCTACCAAGGAAAATAGGAAATGAGCCGTGTCATGAGAAAACCAACATAGTGGCTTTGTGACCAGCATGGATCCAGACCAGCCTGCGCATCCGCGCAGTCTGGTCAGGATCCATGCTGTTCACTAACAGTTTCTCTAATTCTAATAGGCTTTGAAAGCGAACAGCATGGATCCTGACCAGACTGCGCGGATGCGCAGGCTGGTCTGGATCCATGCTGGTCGCAAACCCACTATGTTGATTTTCTCATGGCACGGCTCAAATAAATATCTACAAAGGTCTCGTTCAAGTTAAACTTTCAGAAAGATCAAATATTTTCATGACACAATTTAACAGAACTTATTTCTTCCTGACGTGTGTATGAAGTCATTTTAAAATTTAAAAATCTGAAAGCGTATGTTATGTAGAGTTTGCTAAATAAAAGTTGTTGTACATGTAGTATACTTACCTTATTTTGCAAGTTTTATATATCCATTTCAATTTACAAATGTCTTTTTTCCCCGCAACCTTCTCAGTGTATAGAAGGAAGTCGGTCACGCAATGCCAAATCCCTAAGGGTATATTCACATCATTTTAAATTTGTTGAAACGTCAAAAATAAACCGTTAAAACAATTAAACCCGGACATGTAAGTATTGATTGTTAACTTGCTAACCTTCAACTTAAACGTTTATATTGACATTGCCTTAAAGGTTTGCTGATAACGGTTCTTAACATGGAGTATAATTTGTCAATTTGATAAGATGAAATTTTTAATCTTTCCGCCTTCTTTTGTTTGAATGCAGAAAGTTACAATATTGTTATCGTACTTTTTCAACAAAAAATTATGATCTTTTGTAAGTGCCAATAATTCGAAACGTTAGACAATTAGTTTAAGGTATAATTTTACATTTCTTAAAACAACGTTTCCATGATTGAGTAGTGGTATTTAAGGTAGTTCTGCACGTTCGGATCGATTTTTTTCTACAACGCAGAACTCTGATTTTTCAAAACTTTAGAATATACTCAGAAAATTCAGCAAATAAAAAGACAGGGTCGTGTGCTTGATTTTTTGCTAGACTGATTTGAAAATTTTGGACCTCGCGCAATTTTTCATAATGGAAGTCTATATGAAAATTATAACTTTCATAACATTTTCGCGGGTAGAATTTTTTTCTACAATGTAGATTTTAATGAAACTTCTCATAGTTTTAAACAGACATATGGCCTATAATGTTGTGAAATGAAATGCATAGGTCCGTGTGCTTATTTTTGAGGTATTTGACCACGATTAACGTGACCCGCAAATTTCACACTAATTTTAAGACATTATTTTGAATAATTTAACGTGTTAGATGTTTAAATATCATATTTTAACTTTATAAAGTTAGTTACAGTGTCATTGTGATTAATTTACTCACAGGTTGCCATTAATTCATAAAATGATTTTCATTTCCATAAGTCGAATCCAGGTTTTATTCTACGTTTCCGTATAGATGACGTTACGCCATCACTTCCGATTTATCAAACGTGCAGAACTACCTTAAAGCAACCGAATTATTGGATTTTGATACTTAAAAATGCATAATGCTTTTGGCAAAATTTAATTTCCTTATTCGTTTTAATTATTTTCATAATTCTGAAAAAGTAAATAAATCTACCAGACAGTAAGAACACTTTGCCGAATTTCATCATAAATAATAATTGTGTTCTGAGTACATTGAAAAAAAAACTTTCAAATATTTAACCCTCTGCAATGCAGGTGACATCGTTTTAAATTTTGAAGCTTTTATTTGAACAGTTTTTCTTCTTGGCGACACTGGAAGCGAATTTCGGAAACGCCAAATAGCCTGGGACTGGGATATTACTTTATCATAGCAAGAACGTCTCGGCACACTACTGATATGTCTTTGACTCTCTGTGACTTTCTTGAATTTGGAAACACTTCCGCATGGCTGTTTCTTTGTCGTATTTGATGGCGTTTCAAAATTGCACCATGTTCCAATAAATTTAATTTGTTTCCGTTTATTTCATTATGATATTTTTGTGTTTATTTACGTAATAGCTGTTATTTTTCTTTTTTAAAGGTCACGCTTGATCAGCGCAAAGATAAAATGGTATTTTTCAGTGTTCGTGTGTTTTGTTAGTGTTACTTTAGATTAACAAAATATGTCCTTTGCATGTAGTTTGACCTCTGTTATAGATGTATGTATTACAGATTTTAAAAAAAAAGTTATGACTACTCCCATTTAATATGAACATTTAGAAAATTAGCATTTCTTCTGATTTCAGTATGTTTTCTAGTTTTACATTTCCGTTTGTTAGATGTTGGGCTATTTTAATAATCTCAAATGGTATTAATATGTATCATAAATCCCGACGCAGGATGAGGTCGGGGCATATAATGACCTCACCGCAGATATCATTTTGGTGGAATACCAATGTTGTTCAGTCTCCGGGATAATTACGGGAATGGGATCCCCTTGAAAAGTTTTGAATGTAGGTGTGGAATGCAATGTAGTAGCTATTACTAGTGTAGGTCACTTCAGCGTGCCAGATATAAAGTACCCACACACGGGACTCTTATCTCAGTGTTAGTTATTTTAGTTGGACTAGCAGACAACGGAACTCGTCGTCCCCGGTTTCGTCGTCTGACATTATTACCACTGGGCCACAGCATCCGAAACCTCCAAACTTATAAACAACGGTTACTCATTTATTAGCACATTAATAAAAATGAATTATATTTTAAATGGTGTGCCTGTATCTCTAAGGAGGCAACTGTCATTACCTCAGTCATCAATGATACGCGCTTGACATGCATTTATTTGAAAGAATAATTATGCCATTGCTGGAGAGGTTTCTTTTACGATTAAGTACAAAAGCATTTTCAGCAAAAGACTGTACTGATACAGAAAAAAGGGGGAGAGGCGGAATATCAATTCAGGGTCAACTGTGCAAGTAAATCATACACTTTTTGCACGGAGTCTGTTATATTTTTCAACAGGAAAACAGACGTCACCAACTGAGGCGAGAAAAGCCCCGACAGAAATTTCCAACTTCGTGGTCTCTCCGTACAAAACAGAGACCTCAGACTGCTATCCAAGATTTCGATAAATCGATTTGTTTTCGTCATTTGATATAAAATGTGAGTTATTGAAATTGTTTTGTGTGTTTTTCAGAAATTTAATACTAATATGGGTGATAAAATGAAAAAAAATAAAATTTAAGATATGAAAATAATGTTTGAATTGCTTTTACAAAGGTCATGCGATTTTCATAGTTAGTGGCATTTGTGTTGTAGCGACAGGGGAGGTCGCTGCAGGATGTATAACCAAAATGACGGTTTGCATAGACGCCATCGTCTTGGAATCGACGTCATGTCATTTTACAACACAAGTCTACGAGAGAAAAAAAAACGATAAAATTTTGATTTATAACTTCGTATTACATTTTAGGATCTCAGATTATTAATCCCCAATTCTAGTTGTTTAGATAAGGATAACTCACAACACCTTTTTACTTCCTGAGAAAATGTAAATAAGAGCAATATTTACTCATTAAGTACGGGTCTTCTATATACCTATACAATGTATTTAGAATAGCGTATGTACTTTCTTAAGATCAATTTTGGTGTATTGTTTTGTACATATGTTGAGAAAAAATGAATTTGATCAAATTTGATCTTAACGAATGAGTGGTAGCTTGATATTGGGTCAAGATGAATGTTTGTATTCCGTGCAAGTTTTGTCATAAGTTTTTGCGAATGTTTTTTTTTCTAGCACTGCATACGGTTCAGGCGAATCTGTGCTAGGTCAACAAAGATTAAAGATAAGATAAGATAAGAAATTTGTTTATTAACGTGACCTGTGTGAGCATATAAACATAATAACATACAATATTTAACAGTTAAACACACCCGGCCCAATGGGCCTATAAGTCACCAATCAATGTAATACAAAGAACATGCGTAATGTCACATGAAATGAGCATTTTTCTGAAACTTTAAAGAGAGATAATCAATGATTTAAATATCACTCCTACTACAACATAGTAATAACAAGCACTTATCACCGTATCATGAATGTAAATGCAAATACACAGAAATATCTAATAAATACTGTTTAAACTAAATAGACAGAAATACATATAAATATACTGAAAAATAAGTAAATTTTCTACTCATATTATTTGGTTTTAATTTATCTTGTGTTATATATTGCTTTTCTCCTCCTTAAGTAGCTTTTAACAATAAATTTTGCAACTTTACGAAGATAATTGTTTACGAGATGTACCAGTTTATCACTATCACTCAATACGGTAAAGTTATTATTGTTAAGTTGGTCACTGAACATATCAGTTCGTATATCCCTGTAGAATGTACAGTTAATAA
The DNA here is from genome assembly GCF_021730395.1 of Mercenaria mercenaria. Classification (NCBI taxonomy): domain Eukaryota; kingdom Metazoa; phylum Mollusca; class Bivalvia; order Venerida; family Veneridae; genus Mercenaria; species Mercenaria mercenaria. Next base: position 78,030,016 of record NC_069367.1, on the reverse strand, counting down.
GAAAATGACACTCGTCTTCAATGGAACGTGATTGACAGAATGAACAAAGTCTATCCTCCGGGCGTTCACCAATGTACCGTCCAGTTTCAATCCTAAGGGGCAAAATACCACATCTAAACTGAGCGAGCATAGAGCGTTCATATTTTCTCAGATTAAGCAGTGTATAATTCTCAGTCTTAAAAACATTCTTAAATTTAGCATATGTCCTCAGTTTTGATACATTCGGCAAACTGTCTCTCCATATGATACTGAAATAATTGTTCAGCTTTTCACTTACTGTCTGTAGATTAACGGCGCTTTTGTTTTCGTAGTGATTATTTAGGTCTAATTTGATTAAAACGTCTTTTAACTCACTGCACCAGTTACTACAACCGTTCGTATAGTCAAGTTTGAAAACATATTTAGTTAAACGGTGGTCATCGACGTTTATAAGTCTATTCCAGTATCGGATCATGTTCAACCATCGACGGTAGTTGCTGGGAAGCCATCCAATATCTCCATTAATAGCAATAAGGGGAGCAAACCTGAGTACACCAAGAAAATAACGTATAGCCTTGTGTTGAATGTTATCTATAGTCTGGAATTTCCGGTATCCCCAAACTCCAGAGCAGTAGTCCAAAATGGGGGTAACGCCAGATACGTATAATTTTTCAAATGTTTTCAGACCAATATCCTTTAAATTATGAATTTTCGAAATAATCTTTCCCAGTGCCCTACCCGCGCCCTTGGCAAGAATCTCGGCGTTTATGGAGAAATCACCTTTATAATGAAGTGTAACACCCAAGTACTTGTATGTCTCAACCATTTCTAGAACGTTTCCACCAACAGTAAATATCTGATCAGTTTGTGCCGTGCGACCTTTCCTGAAGTGCATGCACTTGGATTTGTCAGTATTTATGAGGACACGCCACCGCTTACACCAGTTGTGTAAGACGTTTAACATGCTTTGTAAATCTTCCTCGGTTTTAGCAAACATGACTATGTCATCTGCATAGAGCAGCATAGAAACTTTTCTTTCTCCCAAGTCAAAACCGAGGTCAAGGTCATTGACCTCTTTCACAAGGTCATTGATGAAGATGGAAAAGATTGTCGGCGAAATATTGTCTCCCTATTTTACCCCTGTCATGCAATCGAACCAGTTAGTAACTTTGTTGTTTATTTTAAATGATTTTATATGATAAAGGATGGCGGACAGTGTGATCATGTAAAATTTATGCAGGGATAATTTTAAAATTTTAGTGATTAATCGTGTAGAGATTTTGAAAACTCTTTTGTTATTGTTGAGATAAGAAATTGATAGTTTACTACGGGTGGAAATATTAACATTTTTCTGGTCAAAATGAACTTTGCATCGAACTTTAGTGTGCCGGTTCAAAACAGATTTGAAATTTTCACAGAGCGGGAAATGGATGTTCAACAGAATATGGGATTTAATAGGCAAGACTTTATTTCTAGCACAATAGATGATAAATTAGTGCACACATTTGACGAACTGAAATATATTAGAAATGAACAGGTGGATTGTAGTCGGAATATTGTTGTTTTTCAAAAAAAACTTATCACACGTGAATGAGAAAGTAGGCCAGGTAGTACAGGTGACAAATTCTCAAACAGAAATGCTTAGAGCACTGGCGTATAAGTCTATAGATTTAGAGGGGAGATCTAGAAGAAATAACTTAATTTTCAGAGGAATACCGGAGATGAGAGATGAGCAGTGTTTATCACATATTAACAATTTTCTAGAGACAAAATTAGACATAAACCAGAATGATGTATACATTGCGAGGGCGCACAGACTAGGAGCCAGAGTTCCAGGTAAAAACTTTAACAAACGGCCCATAATAGTGAACTTCCGTGATTACGGAGATGTAGAATACATACTGAGTAAGGCCTACATGCTGAAACAGCATCCTGGTTTATCCATTGACAATGATTACCCTAAGGAAATTTAGACTGCAAGAGCTCGACTGTGGCCCATTTATAAAGAATATCGTGCCAAAAACCCCAATGCCAAAGTGAAAGTAGTATACCCGGCCAAAATTATTGCAAACGGAAAGGTGATACACGATGAATTTCCGTTGTGGAACCAGTATGTCAACTACAATAGACTGACAGAAGTTGGACTTATTAACAGAAATCAGGTCCCCACACAGGCTAGTAATCAAAACTTTCATTCCATTCAAGGCCCAGATACGGCTGTAGAAACATCAGCTCGGATACAGCCCATAAATATAAACAGCAAGCAACAGTATATTCAAGTGCAAAATGCGGAATGTGCCAGGATAACCCCACCACCAGGATTTCCAGCTAGGTACGCCCCCGTAATACCAAATCACAATACTTCGCTCCAGGGTGAATTTATGAATGTGTCCGGCCAACCGTGTTTTCCAGTACTGAACAGAGGAGTTAGTCAAATGGTTGAAAGGTTGGGGTCAGAGTTCGCGGTCGCCGGAGGACGTGAAACTGTTTCAAATTTAACTGATGAACCGGCTGTCCAGCAGACTGATTTAATGCAAATGAGACCAATGTCATGTCCGCAAACTGTCATACCAAATGTTGTACAGCAAAATTTAGAATCTATAAATAACCATTTTGGTGAAATTCCTACCTTGTTAAAAGAAACTTCTCTGGTTCTTGATGGCAGTGCAAATCAAGTGAATGATGGAAATTCACATAATATTCAATGTCCGGATGAATTTAACTCCGTGAGCTCTGATTTGACTAGTTTTGAAAATGATCAAATTAAATCCGCAGATAATAGTTCACGCGTACAAAATCCTTATGACACAGGGCAGAATGAACAAACTTATGTGAAAGTGAAAGTGTTAGACGATAACACATCTAATCCAGTGTCGCATGTTTCACGTGCCAGAAATCGCAGTATTCGTCGAACACATTCGGCTAGTCCGTATAGACGCGATAATTTACATAGTATAAACAGGATTTCCCCAGGTTCTAAAAATAGAACAAATGAGAAAAATCGTGGAGGACAATCACGTGACCGCAATCAGGAGTTTAAAAGCTAGGACGCAGCGGAGAAGGTCGATATTCGTTGCGCGTATTTGAACATAAATGGACTTTGTAATAGAAGGACAATTAAATTGAAAACAGGTTTTGCTAGAAAAATATTTCAAGAGAATGACATTATTTTATTCACTGAAACTTGGACTGATTTGTATTCCGATTTGAATGTTGATGGTTTTGATCAATATGTTTTACATAGAACATTAGTAAAAAGTAACGCTAAACGTAATTCGGGCGGCATTATTGTATATATTAAAAATAAGTTTGTATCGAGTGATACACTTGTCTGTACGTCCCAAGATGATATAATCTGGGTTAAATTATCTGCCGAAAAGTTGGCAATTGACAAAGATTTTTATATCGGTCTGTGCTATATAATTCCTGATGAAAGTAGTAGACAGTCTATGGTTGAAAATAATGCTTTTGATAGGCTAAATGACACACTTGTGCGGGTAGAAAATGTCTCACATGGTGAATATTATTGTTCTTTATTTGGTGACTTTAACTCACGTACATCTACACTTCCTGATTTTGTTGAATTTGACACCTGTATTGATGATATTTTGCCTGATGCCTATCAGATTGATACTGGTATGCAGAGATTTTCTCAAGATCAAGGTCATTTAAATAATAATGGTCGTTTACTGTTAGATTTGTGTAGGCAAACAGGTTTGAGATTAGTTAACGGCAGAATAGGTAACGATATGAAGGTGGGAAAATATACTTGTGTCACTAACAGAGGTTGTAGTGTTGTTGATTATCTATTGTGTAAATATAATATGTTTAAGAATATTTCATCTTTTAATATTGATGATCCAAACATAATGTCAGATCACTGTTTAAAGAATGTTACATTCAGTTTTGATACTGTTATAGATAAAATATGTAGTAATACAGATAACACATATGGAAATATTTCTTATAAGTACTTGTGAAATATGGAAGAAAAGAATACATAATTTTATGTTAAAAATTTAAATAGGCCTGAAAATTTAGCGTCTTTGGATAATTTGTCAACACATATTAGCATGAGTGATAGTCAGTTTGATATTGACCAGTGTATACATGAATTTGAAGGCTTTTTCGGAAATGTAGCTTCACCTTTTGTTAAGAGAATAAATACACGTAATAATGTGAATGTTGGCTATAGTGAACGTAATCAGCCATGGTTTAATGAACACTGTTTTGGAAAAAAGGGATATATTCTTACAATGTTTAAATAGATATAGAGCATGCAAAAATGATGTAAATAGAATACAAATGGTGAAAGCCAGATCAGAATATAAAAATGTCATTAGAAAATGTAGATTTAATTATGACAAAAATAAAACAGATAAACTTATATACGCTAAACAGAAAAATGCACGTTTGTACTGGAAAATGTTAAAAGAGGCTTCAGGTGTAAAACAGTGCAATATATCATTATCAACTTTTGAAAGGTATTTTCAAGCAATTAATGATCCGGAGGACAGGTTTTTCACCCCGGACGAAGATGTACTACATTTTATCGAACATTACGAGAGAAATGAATATATGGTTATGTTTGAAGAATTGAATATATGTATTACTTTTGATGAAATTAACTTAGCAATTAAACAGTTGAAACAGAATAAATCTGCTGGGCCGGATTTGTTACTGAATGAGTTTTTTATAGTAGGTAAAGATGTTTTATTACCTGTATTATATACTTTGTTCAACAAAATATTTGAAGTAGGTTATTTTCCAGATAGATGGTCCGAAGGTTATGTGATACCACTGCATAAGAAAGGAAGTATAAATGATGTCACAAATTATAGAGGTATTACATTATTAAGTACATTAGGTAAACTGTTCACACGCATTATTAATAATAGGTTGACATCATGGGCAGAAAATTATCGTATATACATTCACTGCGAAAAAAGGGTCAATATACGGGAGTGTACGGTCCCGTATATTTCGAAAATACGGGAGTATACGGGATGTATATTACAAATATACGGACCTAATATACGATCCCGTATTCGGAACATCTAGTATACGGGAAGTCCGTATATTTGGAATGCATATACGGGATCCCGTATACGCCGAATATACATAAATGTATATTTCCCGTATATATGCAATATACGAACTTTAAAAAAAATCCCTAGAAATGTTGTTTATTCGTGCCCTGCTTTAACATAAGTTTCATTTTCATGTATTCGAAGGTCTGAGATTTTTTTTTCACGTATACTTTCGTATTTTAGAATAAAACGGATCCCGTATTTTTGTCATATACGGACTGTAAATTGCATCTAATATACGGGCATATACGGACTTGTATTTCTAATATACCGGCTTCGGATTTTCCGTATACGCATGATATACGTAGTATACGGACCCCGTATTTTTGTCATATACGGACTGTGATGCATCTAAAATACGGGGCATATAGGGAAACTTGTATTCCTAATATACGGGCTTCGGATTTTTCCGTATACGCATGTTTACAAGATACGGATCCCGTATTTTTGTCATATACGGACCGTGATTGCATCTAATATACGGGGCATATACGGACTTGTTTTTTCTAATTAGGGGCTTCGGATTTTTCCGTATCCCGCATGATATACTAAGTATACGGATCCGTACTTTTGTCATATACGGGCATATACGAAACTGAACTTTTGATATACGGGCTACGGACTGTCCCGTATATGCATGGTATACGCAATATACGGATCCCGTACTTGTGTCATATCGGGGAAAATACGAAACTGTTTTTTTTTACTATAGGGCTACGGACTAGTCCCGTATATGCATGGTTTTAACGCAATATACGGATCCCGTATTGTGTCATACGGAATGTATTTGCATCGATATACGGGGAAATACGAACTGTAGTTTTTGATAACGGGCCAGGTTTTTCCCCGTTTATGCATGATTGCAGAGTATACAGATTCCATATTTGTGTCACATTTAGACGAATTTGTTTCGTATTCGGGGAATTCACGGACCAGTATTTCTAAAGATCCCATTTACCAGACTTTTCCCCGTATATGCATGTGTAGTATACAATCCCGTATTTTTCTTTATGTGAACTGATTTTGTATATGGGCACACACTAAAAGATGACAAAATGAATGTCGGTATACCTACCAGCAGAATACGTTATGTTAGAAAAAAGAAAGACAAAGACAGGGTATGAGAAAAAAATCATATTGTTATTAATTGGGAGACATGTCAGATTAAAACTAACATTTTATTCAACTTAAATACTTTTTAAATCAGTTTTTCAAACGGTTATGAATCATTTTCATTTCTTGTCCAAATGAAATAAGCAGAATTAAAATGTGAGTAAAAATAACATCAAGCATTTCTTAATATTATTGTTCATTTCTATTGAAAAACTAGCAATTCGAAACATTTAATTCTGCGCGGTTTGACTCAACAAATCATTTGAGTATCACTTCTTTTACTATTGTCTGTACATTTTTTCGTTATTCCCATGAATGCTGATTACCGCTATAGGCTTTTCGATTTGCCGTCTTCTAAAAAGAGCAGTTACACCCCTCCTAATGTCCGAAGGTGACTTTAAAAAGACCGCATGTTGGTTCTGTAGGGAAAACACGATATGTAAGCAGGTCACAAATGATGAACCACATGGAAATATTCATTTTCCCTCATCTCAATAAGTATAAAGCTTTTATCTGTTGTTCGAATGGTCACTGAAAACGAACGGCTCATCCGGGCTGCTGTCTGCATCTTTTGATCAAACTAGTAGAAACTTCAAAAAATAAGTATATTCTCTATCGTGAAAATAAATAGTCGTCCCGTTTTCTGATTCCATTTAACAACTTTGTGTCAACCTGGAATAAAAAAAAAATGCACGCTTTAAAAGTTATAAAAAAGGGACTCTTGCAATTCATAGATACTGAAAATTTAAATATCTTTTAAAAATGAGTGAAAATTTATGACGAATAAATGACATGTGGATAACGACATCATTAAGTGTCAGAACGCCCATACTCATTTTGTCGCGAAAAGAAATTAGATATCATTAAACGTGCCTGTTGATTTTTAATACAGTTATCTATGTAGTGTTTATTTGCATTTTATGGTTAGATTACGTTAAAAACTATCTCCCAAATTAATTTAATTTTAAAATGCATGGTGTTCATAGTGCCGTCACACGTTGTCCGGTCAATCCTCACCTCATTTGATGGATTGTCTTCAAACTGACATACAGTAATAACATAAATACGGGAGACACTTTTTCAAGAGAGATTTTACCTGTCACAAAACTTAAAAAGCACATAAATGCGGTAATGGGATCTAAAAACATTTCCCCCATTTTATTCCTACCAAAATGTGAAAACTACAGCCACGATATAATTTAAACCAACGCTAGTGTTAACGTAAACTATGTAAATTAGTTTTCCCTTTAAACCCTGTCCGCCATTACGCAATCCTCCGTGTTAGAACTTATTCAAAATGCACAAAAAACTCTTTTGTACAGTTTGGATAAAAGTATCAGAGTGACATAACAGCATTCTCGCATCCCCAGAGGTCTACCGTGGTTCCCCGGGATTTTGACGAACATCTGACTGATGAGAATGCAAAAACAGTCGCGTTGTTAAGCTTTTTTTTTAAATTCAATATTTCAAACATCTCTTTAAACTTGTGACTAAAACAAGTTCTGAACGAATATTTGCCTCTAAACGTTTTAAATTTGGTTAAACAATCTGAAGAGTTACCAGAATTCCAATCTCGTGGTCAGTATAATATTCTTAGACAAGTAAAAAAATCTCATAAAACGTCCCATCTCTTTATAAATGGTCAAATAAATACAATCCCTCTGTAAATCTGGATTTAAAATTACCCAAAAAACCATAGATTAATCTAACTAAAATATAATAAATAAATCAGGGTATCAAATAATTTACATTATTTCATTTTAGAGTTGCCGAATATTCGAAAATAATTATGTAACAGTGATACATGTCTAATCTGGGGTAAAATAAAAGAAATGGTACTAGTTTGATTGAATGTTTGAAGACCGAATAACAGACATACTCGATTTCATTCCTAATAAATGACCACTTGTTTTCAGAATGATTGTTTTGCACGAGCGCATGTCTATTCGTGCACGTGAACAGGCCTGGCTAAGTAACAGAAAAACGTAGACATGCAAAGATAGACCTTCCCGGAGATGTTTATTGTTCTCACAGTTTTTTTTTTTTTTCGAAATATATAGACCCCAGGCAAACAGGCTTTAATATTCCTTAATCAATATTCCTTAAAGCACAGGATATGCTTGACGATAAAATTCTACAAATAACATCTACGGAGTAAAATATTAAAGGAGGATTCGATTAAAAGCACAATTATCAGTTCATAAAACGATACCTTTAAGCTGAAGTTGTCACATTATAAAAACATTAAAATAGGATTCTTTTTGTTTCTAAAAAATATTAAAAAATGTCATATAAGAAAAAAAGATGGTCGCCCCGGGAAACAAACCCCTGACCGCAGCGGCAATAAAAAAGTTCTCCACTGTCGTTACCAATTAACGCAAGGGAGGGTTAAGTGTTTAATGCGCGTTAAATATACAATTTTTATCGTAAAAATTAGTTAAAACATCTAATTCTATGTGTTTCCGAAAACTAAGTCTGTCAGTATACGTAGCATAATTATACACCATTAATATCCAAAAATCTAAAAAATATAATGCCGTGCCATGAGAAAACCAACATAGTGGTTTGCGACTAGCATGGATCGGGACCAGCCTGCGCATCCGTGCAGTCTGGTCAGGATCCATGCTGTTCGCTTTCAAAGCTATGGAATTAGAAAAACTGTTAGCGAACAGCATGGATCCTGAGCAGACTGCGCGGAATGCGCAGGTTGGTCTCGATCCATGCTGCGAAAACTAAGACAAAGTTGGTTTTCTAATGGCACGGCTCAATTATATTTTTTTTTCTGTTCTTGTCGGGGGATCTGGGGGCCAGTGCCTTTTTTTGTATTTGTTTAAACATTGCGTTATTTCTTAAAGTTATTTTAACCCCAAGATTGCATACAGTTACACTAAAAAGAAGATAATTTAATTGTGTCAAATGTTTAATCACCCTTTAAATTTCATTGTTTTATTCAAAATGCCTGGGGGTAAGAAATATCCGGTCAGGTTGTTTCAAGCTGGGTCATAAAAATTGTTTAAAACCCCCTTTCTACAAGCGATAGTACTTTTTAAATTTTATGGTTTTATGGGGTTAACCTGTTAAGTACATCATTTTGCGCCCTGCTGAAAAAAAAGACGTTGTGGCATATTGAAGATTTACAGCTGTAAAAAGGAGTAAAACAGAGAACTGAACAAATACCAGTCAATTAAAAATATCGTCAACTTTAATTTGTTAAAATGTCCCAAAAAGGTCCGTTGAAAATCGATTTAAAAAATATCAGACTAAGCTGAGCAATTACTTATGTTTATACATGTATGGTCCTGAAAGTAAATGTTTGTTTTAGATGTATAATATGTAACGATTTAAAATATGTTAGATACCATATTCATATTTCTAAATATTACTTTATTGACAAAAATAAAGTATTATTATACATATTCGACTTGTTCCGCATTCACTTTAATATTAATTTAAAACTTCATTCAAGTACATGTACATCGTTAGTAAACCGTTTGCCTGTAAATGCATCAGATAAAAAATTATAATGACCAAAGCTATTAGTTATCGATTCACCCCAAACCCCCCACCCCGTGTTACACAACAACACTTTGTACGGAAATCGACAAATTGGATTATTTGTTATCCCGCTTTATCTGTTTTAAAGATGTTACTAAAATTGGGAAGCAAAAGATCTATAGTATGTATGTATTTTAGGTCACTATAAAATTCTTATAACTTTCAGATTAATAATCAAATTCTACCCTAATATAAAAATTTTTTTTATTACCAACTTTTTTTTATATAATTAAATTTGAAAAAAAAATACGCATCACAACCCCTTACATAGACTTACAAAGTCTGTAGAGATAAAATAATCTGTAATAGTATTAATTCTTCATACTGACACTGATATTTTTGCAGAAAAAACAAATTTTTTCTCTAGACAGAGGCAAGAGATGTGTAATTTTTGCAAAAGTGTTTTCTAAAAAAAAAGCGTTATTTTGTCAGATTAACCGGGACCCATTTTCTAAAAATAAAAGACCCGTAATTATTAACTTTATTAATGCTTTTCCGAGATTCCCGTTTTAATCGAATGAAGAACGTGCGTGCCGCCTTATTCATTTTTAAAGCTAAACCTCGGCTACCTAGCTTCTATGAAAAAAAAACTTCTTCTGTAGTTTTTTTTTGTCCATTCAACTTTAATCTCGTTTAACCCCAATGTATTCATCAAATGATTTTTTCCGATATTTTTTTTATTTTATTTCAAACACTTGCAACATCAACATTTGGTGACTGACATCCTTGTAGACTATCGGATGAAAGAATGAATGAAATAATAGTTAAAAGATTAGTTGTGAAGAAATGATCAATCGAATGGGAAAGAATGAATGAACTATTTAAAGAATTTCCTTTTTATATTAAGATTACAAAATAAACGACCTTTTTGACGCTTTGAATTGTTAAAGCAATAAAAAGCCACCCATGTTTCCGATTAATTGAAATATAATTTAGGGCTGGTTTGTCACAAAAAAAAACAGTTTATTAAAAATTAAAAAATATAAATCAAATAAGTACTTACTCGTGACTTCCTTTCCCTCTGAAATATGCAAATACAGATTATCGCGTGCGGTCACTTGAGCCAATGTTATCGCTTCGAGGTATGAACCGCGAAGCGTGACGAAGCGTGTTCCCAACTGATTGGGATACCTAATATCATGCATTAAAGACCCAATTAATTTGCGCTAATTTGTGTTAATTGGATTCATCGAGTTTTGATATTGTCAATTTGCGGGTAGAAAAATGTTAGAAAATTGTCAGACTGGATTACCCGGGTTAGGGGACATGGGCTATCTATCTGATTTAGTTTAAAATGCGACAATTATTATCAATTAATGTTGCAGTAAAACTGTTCGGCAGAAAATTATATGTACAGTTTATTTTCGTGGAGATGGGTAAATCAGTTGGGAAATGCTTTTATCATTTGATTTAATGAAAGACACTCATTAATCTGTGCCAATATTTTTCGAGCGTGTTCGTTAATTTAAGCAATAGTTGTATTTTAATACAGTCAATCAGTGTCACGCCATCCACGTTTACCACGGGTATCATTGCTTTAAAATAAAGTAATGTGACGGTTTTATCTTTATAATTTTATTTTTTCTCTTAAAGTATTTATTTTTAGTACGATTGTGACTGGTAATGGTCTTTCTTTTGTCTAGAAATTTTAAATAAAAGACTTTTTACAACGGGGGAATATGATAACTTTAATAAAGGACCATAAATATCACGGTGCGTTGACAAATAAGGTGGAAAGTTTGCAAATAACTTTAGGGGAAAAGGTAGGCCAAACTCGAACCCACTACCCTGATATTGGCAGCTGAACGCTTTGCCGCCCAGCTACCTGCACATGCGATAGTATAATATCAACTAGAATTATATATGTAATATTTGTATCGCTATTTATGTTTGGGCATGAAAAGAATTTAGGAAATATACGAAATATTCACATGTTGCTAGGTCAATACAAAGGACCCTACATCCACGAGAAATAAAATAGTCTGCCACAGTGTATACTACAGTGAATAGAGGGGCATAGGAAACATTTTATTTATCACGTGCACACGTGTTAGCACCACATTCGCACATGTTAGATACCACGTGCGAATGTGTTGATTAGCACGTGCGCACGTAATAAAAATATCTTAGCTATACGTTCGCAATGGATAGCTTTTCACGTTCGCAGTTGTGTTACACGTACGAACGTGAATATTTACCAACGAAACTAATCGAGATATCAGCCTTTTTTCAAAAACAAGAAACACTTACTTCGTAAATTACAGCTAACTATAAAAAAATGCTTCCTTATGAAAGACATCCATTTAGAAAAATTTCAGATCTTTTACGCTTTTCATTGATCAGCTAACACGTGCGCACTGTTAGTTATCACATGGGCACATGGTAGTATAACGGGGCGTCACTGCGCAGTGATAGTTATCACCCGCGCACGATGTGAATTACCACATACGCACGTGGAGCTAACCGTGCGCACAAAAAAATAGAATATTTCCTATGTCCTCGCTATGCCACCGTACTATACATAGAACATCTGCAGAATTACTTCGAAACAAAAGTCAACGGATATGAAAATATTTTTCGCTTAATGATTATAATTAAGTAACAGTTGAAAGGAACATTGAACAAAAAGGTATAAAATACATATTTTATAGCTCTTGAATTATAATTAAACTGAATGACTTCCGTAGATTAGTGTGCTTTCTTTATTACAAAAAGCTATTTATCTACATGTTGGTTTAAAGATTCGACCCACCTGGATGGGTTTCCGTGGTCGAGGGTTTAGATGTGACTTCAAACCAGTTTTCCCAACACCGATGCGGGTTCAAGCCTCACTCTGAGTGTAAAAATTTTCCATGTGAGGAATATTAAGCAGGTGCCGCTCGTCACGATGAAATAATGCACGTTAGGGCACCCGGGGTATTCCTCACCAAGAAAACCGGAAAAAGTCGCTAAAGACCAATAAGTGTGTCAGCGCAACGTTAATCCCAACAAAAACACAAAAAACGACCTACTCGGTCGTTAGCAGACGATACTGTATTAAATCAACGAAAGGCGTTTGTTCGAATCTTTGGACGCAGACACATTATATCGATTATTTTTCGTCTGTAAAAATATTAGAATTGATTTCATAAGTAAAGTATAAATACATGTCTTATATACTTTTTCAGTACAAAATATAAATGGATTAGTTCCACTTTTTTCTATAAATATTTGCATTGTATGCACAAGCCATACCCAACTTTTTTCTTCTAAGGCGTCTTATCAAGCCATCCGCAGCGGGGTGCGAGAACAGACGCCGCAGAGACTTTCCGATATCAGACAGACCTGAGATTTACATTGAAATATAGAAGGATTAAATTTTGTTTCGACCATTCTTATTCCTGTTCTGATATTTAAATTTATCACTGTTCCTACCATAAAAATTCATTTCTTATCTTTCCACTGGTGTATTTTTTATTAATGTAACACTATTTCTTCTTGCTTCCAATTTCATTTGAAACCAACCATAGTATTTCCCTATATAACCTATATAAAATGCAAGCAAAACACGTTTTTCGCTTACTTTAAAGGACATTTAATACTGTTTCATCTCTGGAACAAATTTTATCACTGTTATGACGTGAAAGTATAACAAACAAAGAAAGTGATGATATAAAAATATTCAAAGTAATTCAATAGCATCTTGCTTCCATTTGCATTTAAAAACGGCTAAAATTGCACTTTAGCCACTCTGCCAAATGTCCGAGTTATGTTCGGTTAGCTGATAAGATTCTCTGCCTAAAGGCAAAGATATTAGAACTATTATAGCTGAATACCATTGTAAAGGTTAAGTTTTTGGCTGATTGTTTTAAAAAATAAAGATAAAATATTGCCTTTATCCCATTTTGCGTTACATATCGTTTATTTTATGTAAAAAAAGAAAATGGTGTAAAAAAATTACGTGTATTTCGGTAAAAGTCAGTCATGTGTCATTGTTACAGTCAAAAAATGTAAATTGTCTCAACCACGTGTCATTGAAAATTCGATCTTAGAATATAACAGATTTGAAAATATCCAAAATTACAGTTTATAGTTTGTAAATTGTACATCCACGCTTGCTGTGACTGACAGAATATATCGATTGCATTTTGTAAAAGTGAAATTAGTGCGTGCGAAATAAAAATAGTAATAACGTGCAGATTCAGTATAGAAATTAAATAAAATCAGAATTCTAAACTGTTTTTACAGGGTTTTCGCTTCTATTACTATTTATCAGAATCGGATCAGTGCATAACAGAATAAATCACAGCTATATCAACATACGACTGTATTAATTTACTGTTATATATGCATTACCAGATTGCTATATGATATAATGGACTAATACATAAATTTAGCACTACTGGAAGTATATAAAATATTCTATTGAGTCGAGTTTAATTGTAATTATCATGTTTACAGTCGAACAAATAATTGTCAAAACTATTCTAAGTTTAAATGTCAACAACGGCCTGACATGATAATCTTTTAATTTGATATCTTTTTATTTAAAATAGATTTTAATATTACAGTAATTTTGATTTTAAAGTAAAATATCATATAGCATTTATTATATAAAGCGTGTAATGTGTTTCTGATTAATAGCAAAGTGTTAAGTATAGTAGCTGTCAGCATGACAATATGATAAAACTGCAGTTAACACAGCAGGTTTCCGCGCCTGTATAAGGGTCAGCTATAAAAACTTCATGATGAAAAGAAATGAAAGAAAATGAACTGGATGTTTAATTAAATCATCATATTTCTATCCTAAAAATATATCCTAAAACGTTGACTTTTTCGGAAATTATTGAATACTTTTGATCACAGAATGTGACTTTACATAACTGCATGCAGTGTGTGCTATCCATACGGATAAATACAACCAGATGTTCTGTTGCGCAACATATCATACTTGACTAATTAAGCAAATGCAAATGCGATAGTGGTCTGATAAACCTAAAATTTTAGTACTTAAAGTTATGTGACCGGTGTCTTAAATTTTTCTTTCTTTCTGTACTGTTACATGTATATTGTAAATACATGTTTTTAATTTCTGCAAGTTAAGGTTTCCACAATGCCAGACTGCCTTAGTCCATTCATAGCCTGTACTCAAAAATGAGCTTTCATTTAATAAAATCGAAAGAAAGCCTTGAAGCAAAATGTTATTTTAGCATTAAATGTTACAAATCGAGTTTAAAAGCTTTTGATGAATCAAATTTTCTTATCCGGATATCTTTACAATTTAAATGTCTTTAATTAAAATTTCAATCACATATCACTGATGAAATGATATTTTTATCATTACAATTCATATGATCATAATTACATCATAGCTATCTTTTCATAAGGTTGGTTATTTTTGAGGTGATCATGAAAATATTTTATCCTGTAAAATTCTTGCATTAATTATACGGACTCCCATTTTGTCTTTCCTTTTCTTTTATAGATAACAACACTGTTTATTTGTGAAAAATAGCCTGGGTTCCAGTCTGTTGATTTTTCATGTGTTTCTGTTCTACTGTTAGAAACTAAACCAGTAACAGCATCTTTCTCATACACATAAGATAGTGCGTATGTTATGACAAAGCAAAAAATATCACCGACTGAATCTCAGGCTAGGTGATAAGATACGTTATGTTACCAAACGGGTAGATAAGGGGAGAAACTCGCATATCTAATTCTTCTTATCAACGGTAAATACAGGGTACAGTCCCTTGATGAAAGAAGACTTTAGTTTGACATGGTTGGAAATGTGCAGAAAAAAGAGTTAATTTATGCTTGTATTAGATTTTTACAATGGCGATGATCCACGGACGTATTTATCACTACAAATAAATAGGGATGAATTGATTAATCTTTTTCTTTTCTCAATCAGCTATTTAGATTAAATGTTAAAAAAAATCGGGAACGCGCTAGATGAAATGATGGATTCATTCATGTTTGATTTTAAATTTATACCTGTTTTGGTCCGTGAATGCTTTTTTCAGTTCATGTCATATTAGTATTAAACATTTCTTTCTTTCAATATTGGCATTCATTCTACATACACGTACAAGTTCGAAAACATGCAAAACGTTTGACCTTTGAAATGGCCGGAGAATATAATTTTCACTACACATATTGATTGCATACCGTATTTTTGAAATATATAAATTATTTAAACCCCGTATTTCCGGCATATACGGGAAATATACGGAGCTGTATACGAAGAATATACGGGAAATTTAAAACCTGTATTTTCGAAATATACAAACTATACATACCCCGTATATCCAGAATATACGGAAATATACGGAGTTGTATACAAAGAATATACGGAAATATAAGTCACGTATTTCAAAATATACAAATTATTAAATCCCGTATTTCTAGCATATACGGAAATATACGGAGTTGTATACCAAGCATATACGGGACATATACGTCCCGTATTTTCGAAATAACAAATTATTTAAATCCCGTATTTCTGGCATATACGGAAATATACGGAGTTGTATACGAAGAATATACGGGAAATTTAATCCCTGTATTTTCGAAATATAACATACTATACATATCCCGTATATCCAGAATATACGGGAAATATACGGGGTTGTATATGAAACATATACGGGAAATATACGTCCCGTATTCTCGTAATATACGGATTTATGTATTCCCGTACACCAGACATATACGGGAATATACGGTGTTGTATACGATCAGAATAACCCTTTTTAGAATTTCCCGTATTTCAATAATATACGGGGTATCGTATACTAAGAATTCCGTATTTCATAGTATACGGAAATCCGTATTTTATTAGTATACGGACTTTTAAATATACAAGCCCCGTACACGCCCGTATTTTAGTTTTCCCGTATTTCTTCCCGTATACGGGTAATATACGGGATTCCGTACACTCCCGTATATTAACTCTTTTTTCGCAGTGATTGAAGCTCAGGCAGGTTTTAGAGCAGATATGAGTACAGTAGACAACATTTTTGTTTTAAATGGTTTAATATCACATGTTCTCAATCAAGGAAAAACACTTTTTACTCTTTTTGTTGACTTTACAAAGGCATTTGATTATATTGTACGTGACAATCTTTGGTATAAATTAATACATATAGGACTTCGAGGAAAGACTTTGAACATTGTACAGTCAATTTATGACTCAGTTAAATCACGGGTAAAGTATTGTAATAGTTTAAGTGAAGAATTTACATGTGTACTTGGTGTAAGACAGGGCGAATGTTTATCTCCCTTTCTCTTTTCAATGTTTATTAATGATTTAGAAGAGAAATTTGTGCATAACAATCTTAATGGTATAGATGTCGATATGTTAAAAATATTTATGTTATTATATGCGGATGATATAGTTACATTTGCTAATTCAGCTAATGAACTACAAGATAGTATAAATGTGTTGCAGCAGTATTGTAATGAATGGAAACTTCGTGTTAATGTTACTAAGACAAAAATTATTATATTTAGAAAAGGGGGGTTTAGTTTCACGTGATGTAAGTTTTATTATGAGGCTGAACCAATAGAAATAGTTTCTAAATTTAGTTATTTAGGGGTAGTGTTTACCCCTGGTGGTTCTTTCGCTACTGCACAACATACATATTCCTGTCAGGCCCAGAAAGCTTTGTTCCAGTTGAATAAATACCTATACAAATTTACATTTGTAACGCCAAAGCATAAATTAGAATTATTTGATAAATTAATTTCACCTATTTTGAACTATTGTTGTGAAGTATGTGGTTTTGCAAACGATTTATCAATAGAAAGAGTACATATGCAGTTTTGCAAGAAAATTTTAGGAGTTAAGAAAACCACACAGAATGATTTCATTTATGGAGAACTTGGTCGTGTGTCTTTTAAAACTGTACAACTGCTTAGAATAGTTAAATACTGGCTGAGAATTTTACAAATGAGTGAGCACAAGTATGTAGCTATTGTATATAACTTGTTAAAAAATGATATGGAGAGATATCCTAATAAGACAAATTGGTGTACGTTACTTAAGAATTTATTTTGTTCCTTAGGTGTGGTAGATGCTTGAATTTTTCAAGGTGTTGGCAATGTTACAATGTTTTTGTCTGTTGTTAAGCAAAGACTGAATGATCAATTCATTCAAAATTGGAATTCGAGACTTAATAATTCTGATAGAGCCCGTTTCTATAAAACGCTTAATGTATTTCAATTTCAACCATATTTGGAATGTTTTACGGTCAATAAGTTTTGTCAAGCATTAACTAAATTACGAGTCTCATCACATAGATTACATATTGAAGCTGGAAGATGGATTAGACCAGTAAGAATTCCTATTGAGGAAAGAAAATGTTTTGTTTGTAATCAATTGGAAGATGAATATCATTTTGTTATTGAATGTAGTTTATATAATGATATTAGAAAGCAGTATTTACCACGAAAGTATTGGAATAGACCGAGTATGATGAAGTTTGTTGAACTTATCCAGTCAGACAATAAGAAAATCATAAGAAATTTAGGAATGTTTATTTATCATGCATTTGTCTTAAGAGATTCTACATTATATGGAAATTAATGTCCTTATTGCTCATAGTGATATGTGAAATAAGGCATAGATTATATTGGTCATTACGTGACCTTCTCCGGTTCTGATACTGTTAACATGAATAAAATAATTTAAAAGAAATTGAAATTAGTTTATGTAAACGTTAAATGTTATAGTATACAAAATAACATACAGGTAGTTAAACTTCAATTTTAATATTATGCTGTTAATAGTACTATCTATTTAAGTGTCCTGAAACACATAATACTGTACTTAAATGGACTGAATTCACTGATTATGTCGATATGTTTTCACTGTTATGCGCATTATGTAGTAAAAGATATTTATGGCAAATGATCTATATTTAAATGTTACATGTTTTCACACTGTTTGTTCATCATGTATTATTGTGTGTTATTATCCTCTTGTATTTATAAATGCAATGGATTTAAATAAAGTATCTATCATGTTTTAACGCTTAAATGTTGTGCGAGCTCAACACAGCTTCTTGGCAAATGTCGACATTATCTCGAATATGATGGCAAATCGCGCCTCTTTCGGTAAAAATGCATTATTCAAAATTGATAAATGATAGTGAGAACTCCAAATAATTTGTCAGTAAGTCATTTTACAGTCACATTACTAGTTATCCTTGAAAGAAAACGGACTTGTATGCAAGAAAGGTATATACTAGGGGTAAAACTTGGCTTTTCTTGAGTCAGTAAAAACACCAAGCTTAGCCGATTTGACCAGGAACAGAACAGAATATATACTGGGTTATTGTGACATGAACCAGGATGATAAAACACGTCTTTTCAACGCAATTGTGGTACCATCAAAATGTAATTCACAACTGTTTTGAAAACAGTTGTGAGTGTTTTAGTAATTGATACTGACATCAATCAATAATCGGTGCATGAGTTGACAGTATTTTAGTTATCTATTCGTTACTGTTATAATTTTAATATGCATGGTAAGTCACATTTATATAAAGCTGTTTGAAGTAAGTAAAATCCCTAGGGGTATTGTCAATACAAATTACGGTATTTCCTTGTTCACTTGTCAGCACACAAACAATTGCAACGTAACTACCAATAAATAATACCAAATAAGTAAAACAAGAAGTGTTTCCAAAGTGTAAACAGTTAATGGATTAAAATATAAAGAATTAAATGTTCGTGCGTGTGATTGCCCGTGGTATATACAGCAACAATAATGTACGCAATTATAGGATGACTTGATCAATACACAGGTTTGTATACATGTTTATTATATACCTATTTAAATTCTGTAAAACATTCGACTTGTATTTCACAAGTTAATATGAACAGGCAGAAAAAAATCCGTATTGTACCTTTAAATTTCGTATTGTACCTTACCGTATTGTATGCTGCCGGACTACTTTCATTAATATGCAAGACATGACACCGCTCTATAAATAGCGCACATAAAAATCTATTAGTTCCATTTTAATATCAATAAACATTGAAGGTTTCGTTCAATAACAATACAACAAACAAAAAGTTAGGGGTATATAATAAAAGGGTCGTTATAACAGTAACTAGATCAAGGACTTTGTATTCGGCTCTCGTGGATTTTGCAAGGTCGGATCACACTCCGTGCTTGCGCGCCTTGTGAAATTTGATCTAGCAAAAATCCACTCGGGCCAAATGTAGCATCCTGTTATAACAAACCTATTTTATTACATTCTTTTCAATGAAATATCATTATATTAGAGTGAAATATATCTAACATTTTCACAGTGTACTTTTCCCCTGGTAACTTATGATAATAATAAAAATGGTAGATTTAGTCAAAACCTTAATGAAAAGAAATGTTTGTTTACATGCATGCAAGATCAAAATATCTGTCGTTCATGGACACTGTAGCTTACATTTTTACTCGTGGCTGTTCCACTCGTGAACATATTGCATCTGGTTTTCACTCGTGAAAGATATATCAATCTAATACTGAAACAAACAAATATATGAGTGCAGGGGGTGGTTGTGGAAATGACTAAACGAGAGCACGACCGATTATGAATTATTATAGAATAGATGAAAACAGAAAGGAAGCATACTAACGGACAGGAAAGATAGACGTACAATTGAGTACACACTCCACTTGCAAAAAAAAGTATAGCGTCACATTATTTTTTATATGCAGTTTATGTTATGTTTTAAACCTTTAAATTGTGTTAATATATGCGGGGTTTTGGTCATTTTCTATAACAACGGTAACTATGCATACGATAGATATAGGGTAATTGAAAAGCTTGAGAGATCTCAACAGACTCAATGTGATGTTGATGCTATTTTCAGTAACTGGTGTGAAATTGTAAAGAATAATATGTACAAATCGTTACCTTTTGTCAAAATTGGCGGTAAGAAAGTCCGTAAAAAGCGCCGTCCGGGTAAACCTTGGTGGTCAAACACACTGACTGAGCTATGGAATGACATGTGTGGTAAGGAACGTAGGTGGCTGAATTGTACGAATAGAAATGAAAAATTGCATTTGAAGTCTATCTATGTTTCCAGTCGTAGAGTGTTTGATAGAGAAGTCCAAAGAGCCAAGCGTCCTAAATGATTGTAATGTTGATTGTAATTCTTTTTGGAAATCCATTGGAAAAATCGGTATAGCAAATGCTAAGAGTAATCAAATTCCATTAGAAATTGTACTTGAGGATGGTTCTGTATCAACAAATATTCAAGATGTTCTAAATAGATGGAAACATGATTTTAGTTCACTTTTTGACAATGTTAATATTCAACCCCAGTCAACTGAAAGTGATAACCAGTATAATGATGAATCACAGTATAGCTTTAATGAAAGTATATCTGTATTAGAAGTTAAGAAAGCTGTTGAGAGTGCAAATCTTGGAAAGGCGTGTGGTATTGATAATATTCCTGTTGAGGTTTTACGAAATGATATTTCAATTTATTTTCTTCATGTGCTGTATAATGTATGCTTCAACTCTGGAGTAATCCCGGTAATTTGGAATAAATGCATTATTAATCCGATTCCGAAATCGGCCACTGCTGATCCAAGAAATCCACTCTCATACAGAGGCATATCGTTAACGTCTGCTATGTATAAGATATACTGTATGATATTAAATGCAAGACTTAGTACTTGGGCTGAAAATTATGACAAGTTAGAGGATGAGCAGAATGGTTTTCGTAAAAAACGTAGCACGATTGATCATATTTCATCTCTGTGTAATATAATTGAAACAAGAAAAAAGCTTAAGTTATCTACCTTTGCATCGTTTATTGATTTCAAAAAAGCGTATGATTTTATAAATAGAGATAAGTTGTGGAGACACATTTCAGATGCTGGAATATCAGGGAAAATGTTAAATGCTGTAAAATCATTATATACATCTGTGTCTTCAGCAGTTAGAGTTGACAATTTCTGCACCGATTGGTATGATGTTAATATTGGGCTACGTCAAGGTTGTGTGTTATCTCCCTTATTGTTTAATATGTATATAAACAACCTAGTAGTATATCTAAAATCTTTGGATATCGGAATTGATATTGACGGAGAAAAAGTTTGCATTCTTTTGTATGCGGACGACATAGTCCTCCTAGCAGAAAATTCTCAAGATTTACAAACCATGTTGAATGCCTTGAAAGATTGGTGTAATCTGTATGATATGCATATAAATTGTAATAAGAGCAAGGTTGTTCATTTTAGACCAACAGCTGTTGATCGCAGTAACATTATTTTTACATGTGGTGAAGATATTATTGAAATTGTAGATAAATATACCTATCTTGGGCTTGTACTTAATGAGCACCTTGACTTTCACATAACAGCTAAATTTGTTGCCCAGAGTGCGAGCCGTGCACTTGGTTTGGTAATTGCTAAATGCAAATCAATTGGTGGAGTCCCGTATAATGTGTATACAAAACTGTACGACTCCATTGTTTGGCCTGTTATAAATTACGGTGCCGCAGTCTGGGGCTGTCGGTCATTCTCTTCCATCAACGCTGTTCATAATCGGGCTATGAGGTTCTTTTTGGGTGTTGGAAAGTATACCCCAAATGCAGCGTTGGTTGGAGAGATGGCCTGGCAGCCTACAGTTGTCCGCCAGTGGAAAAGTGTGATTAATTTTTTGGCTCGGCTGTGTAATACTGGTAATGTTCGTTTGAATAAGCGGGTCGCACTGTGGGCAGCATCAAGGGCTACCAACTCTCGTAAAACTTGGTACACCGTAGTAAAGGCTAAACTGATTGAATGTCATTTGCATATGTACTGTGATATTAGGAATCCTGCTCCTAAGCAATATATTACTGAGACCGTCTGTAAATCACTCATGGACAAGTTTGTAAATGATTGGAAGGAAAGTTTAAACAGTCAAGTTGGTAAATCGAGAAAAGGTAGAAATAAGCTTAGAACATATTGTACTTTCAAAAGAGAACTTAGTGTAGAAAAATATTGTCAAATGATATTACCACCTTCACACAGGTCGGCATACTGTAAATTTAGGTGTGGGGTAGCACCAATCAGACTGGAAACTGGTCGGTATGAGAATTTAGCCATTGAAGAAAGAAAATGCCCATTTTGTGATACCGTTGAGACAGAGTCACATGTACTGTTTAACTGCTACTTGTATGATGACTTACGAAAAAGTCTTTTTGAAAAAACTTTGTCTGTAAATCCTTTGTTTGAAAATATGCCAGAATCCGAAAAGCTAGCATTTATTTTTACAAATAAGGAGACAATTAGATCATGTGCCAGAACCTGTTTTCTTATTCTTAATAGAAGAAAGTCTTATCTTTGTAAATAATGTCATTATAATTCTTAACCTAGTCATATTCGTTTAGCTCATCTAAGTAACAGTTGCTAATCAGTTCATCTTAGATCTGATCTGGGTGATATATGATTTTTTTAAAAGTTTTTTATATAAGCGCATTAGTGCCTGTATTTCTTCTCAAAATTGTAATCTTGAACTTCGTCTTAGTTGTGTTTTAATGAAAGATTAGCAGCTACTACTTAGTTTTACCATGTACTGTAGATTATATAATCAATTTTATTATGTACCTTTCAAAGTGCATCATTTTGTATTGTAAGAGGCAAAATGGCCCCTTCTTGCTGTGGTGCATTTGGAATGCACGACTCTGAAACAATTTCATGAATTTATTAGCTCGTCTTTTCGAAGGATATGTAGAGCTATTGCATTCGCATATGCGGATAAAGTCAAGTGTCTGTGTTACTGGCTATTGACTTAGAATCTAAATAGGTGTTGATTATCAAAATGTACGCCAGGAGTGACACTCACCATAACTATATTTGAATTTGACAGAATTATGCCCCTTTAATTGTAATGTAGTGGTTTTGGATAAAGTTTCTGACAAGTTACATACTATTGTCACTATTACAGATTTTGACTTGAAGCTTAAAGTAGTAATTATTATAGTAGTCTACACCAGGAGAAACAACCTCCATAACTCTTAGTTGAATTTTGGTAAAATTATGCCTGTTTTTTAACTCTTAATTAAGAGTCAGGCACTGAGAAAGGTCAAGCGTGCTGTATTACGGACAGCTCTTGGTTGCATTTATGGTTTCTGAGTGGTGGGTCCCAGGTGCATTGGAGCAAGTGGTGTCACAGCTGATACAGTCTCTTATAGTCCTACTTATAGAGCGGCTATGTACTTAGTTTTATTTATGTATAATTGAATTGTAAACTTGCATGTTTGCATAAAGATGAGACTAAAATAAAAAATAAAACAATACATGCATGCACAACACAACACAACCACAACCACAACATAGTATACACATACACACAACTTCAGTACACACACGCACACACACACACACACAAACATGCACCACTTGAAATGAACACAACACAATATGCAACACAATACACTTGCAATAGTTTTACTGTGATTTTAATAGTGTAATGTACTATTTTTTTAAAAAAAAAGTCTCTTGTAATTCTATATAGAATGGCCATTTACTTGTATGATATGTGATTTTTTATTGTTTGTATATGTGTATAAAATGTAAATGGATGAGACTCTAATAAAATAAAATATAAAAAATATAAAATATACGAAATAAAACAGTGCTCTTTGAAACCTGCTTATAGATAAATTGCTCAACCGTACAGATTTCTTTTTTTTTTTTTTTTTATTTTTGTCAAATTTGATTTTTTTATGAATATATATTTATTGTCAAAGTAATATCCTTAACATTTTGAAACAAATGTAATATTTGTTTATATTGTAGATAGATAAAGGTATAGATCTAAGTACACTTTCGTTTAATGCGTTCTTATTGCTTTGAATCGATGGATTTATGATCAGATAAAGATCGCGGGACGCTTGCAAATTTTTTGTTGTTGTTTTATTTATGTATTTATTATTTTATTTATTTATTGAATACACATGTTTAAGATCTAACTGGATTTGGTAATCTAAAGAATACTATCTTTTAAAATGTAGACCCGCGTGAAAAATAAAAGTCCTCGATGGGGGACATAATACCTGGACACCAATAACCTTAGAACAAAACAAAACAGAACAGAACAAAAGTTATTCCAGACTTATATAAAAGTATGCTCAGTACATCTAGAAACGCAACGTTTTTACCCTCGACTGTTTAGCTCACCTGAGCACAAAGTGCTCATGGTGAGCTATTGTGATCACGCTGTGTCCGTCGTGCGTGCGTGGGTCTGTGCGTGCGTCCGGCAAGTCGTCCGTCCGTCGTCAACATTTGTGTTTAAAGGACATCTCTTCCAAAACCAATGAATGGATTTTGATGAAACTTGGTGAAAAATAAAAGTCCTCGATGGGGGACATAATACCTGAACACCAAGAACCTTAGAACAGAACAAAACAGAACAGAACAAAAGTTATTCCAGACTTATATAAAAGTATGCTCAGTACATCTAGAAACGCAACGTTTTTACCCTCGACTGTTTAGCTCACCTGAGCACAAAGTGCTCATGGTGAACTATTGTGATCATGCTGTGTCCGTCGTCCGTCGTGCGTGCGTGGGTCTGTGCGTGCGTCCGGCAAGTCGTCCGTCCGTCGTCAACATTTGTGTTTAAAGGACATCTCTTCCAAAACCAGTGAATGGATTTTGATGAAACTTGGTGAAAAATAAAAGTCCTCGATGGGGGACATAATACCTGAACACCAAGAACCTTAGAACAGAACAAAACAGAACAGAACAAAAGTTATTCCAGACTTATATAAAAGTATGCTCAGTACATCTAGAAACGCAACGTTTTTACCCTCGACTGTTTAGCTCACCTGAGCACAAAGTGCTCATGGTGAGCTATTGTGATCACGCTGTGTCCGTCGTCCGTCGTGCGTGCGTGGGTCTGTGCATCCGTCGTCAACATTTGTGTTTAAAGGACATCTCTTCCAAAACCAATGAATGGATTTTGATGAAACTTGGTCATGATCTTCAAACGGTTCCGCTTGATTGCACATAGGGGCTACTAGAGCTAAAAATAGAAAAGTATTCAATCGACATCTCCTCCTAAACCGACGGTCCGATTTTGAAATAATTTACCACAAATGGTCCATATGTCACCCTCTACCAAAATTGTTCAAATTATACCGATTTGTCAAAAAACATGACCGCTGGAGGGCGTGGTCACTTTTCCCTATATGTATATAGTAGAAACTTTAAAAAATCTTCTTGTATGAAACTGCTTGCCCGATTTTAGAATGATTTTACACAAATGGTCCTTGTGTGACCCTCTACGGAACTATAATTGTTCAAATTATTTTGATTCGTCAAAAAAACATGGACGCCAGAGGGCTTGGTCACTTTTCCCTTTATGTATATCTATATGTAAATCTTTTTTTGTGAAACTGCCCGATTTTAAAATACTTTTACACAAATGGTTCTTGTGTGACCCTCTACCAAGATTGTTTAGATTATTCCGATTTGTCAAAAAACATGGTTGCCAGTGGGCGTGGTCACTATTCTTCTCTGAATCAATAATAGCTAGAGCCTTGATATTTGGCGTGTGATATCAGATTTGTAATGTCTAGCATAATTGGTCAAATTATTGCCCTAGGTTCAAAAGTGTGTGTGACATGTATATAATTTAGGCTAACATAGAAGAAACCTTACTCTGTACTTATACAAACACACTTGAAGCCTTGTACACAGGTGAGCGCTTTAGGGTCAGTGACCCTATTGTTCATACTTTCCTTTATAATTTCCTTGTACATGTATATTTGAATTTTATCAAGGGTCCAAATTCATGTTTGAACAAGCACACAGTTAATAAGATGTAAAACCACCATTTGCATTTACCAATGCAAGGTATCGTCGGTTAAAAACATATCAACAGAAGACCCAAGTGTTGCATTTCTAGATGTACTCAGTATACATCTTCTAGTCAACAGAAATATAAATATCAATCATAATAACACGAGTATAAAAGGGCATATACATTTTACAGGTTATGAAGCCGAACAATTAGTTACAGGGGCGTACCCGGATGATTTTGAACTGTCCGCCAGATATGAGCAGCATAGTTGGGAATCAAGCGGAAATGCTGCGAATGTGGGGTAGGTGGGGAAGGGGGTCTCCATCTCCCGGCGGATTAGGGTATATTGGGCCTCCTCATGAAAATGTTGGAAAATGTTCGGCAAGAGATGCATTCTCTAGCTATATTCCAGCGTTAATATATTTTGTTGAACTTTGTCACATTTTTACTATCTACATATTACAAAGAGAATCATTTAAATTTATAGTTTATCACAATGCGCATGCTTACTGGCAGGGTGTAAAATTGCAACCGGAGCAGCCCTGGATACTTTGAGGAATATAACCATTTTTCGTATAGAGTCCTCTGCAACTTTATCCTGGAAAGTGTATGCTTCAATAGCTCGATCGCTCTGGCACGATACTTGGTCCATACTATATAGTATTCATTAATAATTTTATCTGAGATTTTAAAATGTTTAACTCTATACAATATACTCCAGGACAAAACAACTTTAAATCAACAGTAACAGTAGATTATACAGTTTTGTTTCAAAATATTTGCGTCATTGAAACACTGTGTCATTATATGATATATTTTATTGTGGAACTACAAAGACCCACGCAGGCATATTGTGTATCGCTATATGGACCTAACAATGTGTATGTTAGGGTAACTGCATCTAAACTCTTACCTTATCTCAACTATACATGTGAACAAATCGCATAATCAAACCGTGTGACAAGCTGTTGTTATATCATTACTTATTATTTTAAGACTCCGGTTATCATAATCCAACACACCTGGTTCGATTCCCGAACAGCCTGGTCTGCTTTGCGTAATAGGTATTTATGGTGGCCATTCATATACATTTAGGGGAATCTCATACTCAAACGGAAGACTAGGTCTCCCAAAAATAATTAAAAACACAACAGCTTTACTTCTATTAGAGACATCATGTTATTATTATTATAATTATCGGGCGAATGCCCACATAGTGATAAATTTATTACAACTAGCACTATGAATTGTCACTTATTTAAACAGTCAGTGTCAATTATGCTTATTTCATAGATAGATTTTCTGTGGTACCAAATAGGCGACAGATAGATCAGATCCTCTGCGGTACTATATAGGCGGCAGATAGTAAGATCAAATCCCCAGAACACTGTTTTCAAATTAAATGTCTGTCCCTGTATTGCGTAAAACATCCTATAATTTGTCCTGCTGTCGTTGTGGAGATATGTGGCCGCTAAGTAATTCTGAAGTCGCGATAGTAACACAACAAAGCACAACTGACTGGCGCGTAGCGGAAACTCAAGCTTAAGGTGTTATGTGAGAAACGAAGAATAAAAACTGTTTTAAGCCATCCCCTGATTTGCTTGACCAGTGGACTAATATGGTAAGTCATTAAAGTGTTACAAAACACACAAGATTTGTTACACCATGCACTACCGTGCTACTCCATCTACGGACGTGTTACACCATGTACGGACGCGCTACACCATGCGCTAACGTGCTACACCATGCACTAACGTGCTACAGTGCTACACCACGCACTGACGTGCTAAACCATGCACTAACGTGTTACACCATGCACATACGTGCTACACCACGCACTAACGTGCTACACATGCACTGACGTGCTACACCATGCACTAACGTGCTACACTATGCACTTACGTGCTACACCACGCACTGACGTGCTACACCACACACTAACGTGTTACACCACGCATTAACGTGCTACACATGCACAACGTGCTACACTAGTATGCACCAACCGGCTGCAGCCCCCCCCCCCCCCCCCCCCCCCCCAAAAAAAAAAAAAACAACAAAAAACATTATCCAAACAACAAGGATTTCTCGAGAGACACCAAAATATGCACGAGTGAACCTCGAGGCCCTGTAAGATCTTATTTTTAAACTTTGTTGTACGCAGGAACAGGGGAGGCTTAAAATACGTTCACTTTAACACGTTTAATGGTAAAAGATTTTTTAAGATTATCAGTTTTAATGAATTTCGAATAGCTGAAAAATACATGCAATTCTAAAGCTAGAATTTCCGCTGGGCTTCACTTAGCGACTGAGTAAATAGAATAGAGAACTTTGTTCGCTTCTCGCAGATCACTTATACACGATGTACAGATAGACCACTACGTTTGTTAATACTCCTGGCCTCCATTTATTTTAAGCCATTGACTTGTGTAATGCTTATTCACCGGAGCTTGATTCCTCTGCCATGGGAGCCATGGAATATTTAGACCGCTTGAATTCATCTTGGCACTGAAATGCAGATAAAATCACCCGCAGTACTTTAGTAAATACTCAAAAATAGCCAACATTTTTTTTAAACAATATATAAATGAGGTTTTCGATATTCACAAACAACAAAATAGCGTTATAGATACAAATGTAATAATAAGGGTGTGGTGGGTGGGAATTTTGCTAGTCAGGCATTGGCTTCCTTGTGAAAAAGAGGGTGCTTATGATAGTGCCGACAAATTCGGTAATCATCGGCAGTTTGCGCCGTATTCGCTAAAGCTAGAATGTTATTCTTGTAGAAAAATATATTTCATTTATGTATGTACTTATTTATTTATTTATTGACATTGAAAATATGTTAAGTTTTCTCGTGCGAAATGTAACCTTTTTCTAGTTACTGTATTTGCAAATGCAAATTCAAACTGCGTAAATTGCTATATGGTATTTCTTGACCTTCTTAGGCTTGGATATAAATTGATAGATTTAATTGCAAACATGAAAACAGATCTTCAATATCACCAGGTGGAGGACCTATGGTGGTGTGCTGTAAGGATTAAGTGAGCGAAATGTATCGCTGTAACAAAAATGGCGGAAATTTAAACAGAAAATACACTTCGCATACATACTACAGCCATGGTTTAATGCTGATTGCTTTACTACACGAGCGAAATTTAAGAAATCTAGAAATGTATTTTTAAGAAATAAATCTGATAATATTTTGAGACAGAATTATGTAAGCGCTAAAAATGAATATAATCGAGTTTTACGTATTAACAAAAACAAATATAAATCACAAGAAGGAAAAAAGCTTACGAATTTAAGTAAATCACAGCCACGTAAATTTTGGAAGGAAATTAAAAAACAGTATGTAAAAGGCTCCGTAAATTCAAATGAACTGAATATATCAGAGTTATACAATTACTTTAATAATTTATATAGCACTGACGCACGAGTCGAGAATTTAAATTTAGATTCAAATATTATAGAAGACGATGATCTTGACGGAGTTATAGGCCTAAGCATTTCCGAAATCAAAGACGCAGTGTTCTCACAGAATAATAATAAAAGCGCGTGCATAGATACTTTAATTGCGGAAATATATAAACACTCTTTCGATATCATCTCGCCCTTTTTATCTATAACCTTTAATAGGATTTTTGAAAGTGGAGAATATCCGAAAAAATGGGGTGCTGGAATTATAGTCCCAATATTCAAGGGAGGAAATATCGAACAAGCCAAAAACTATAGAGGAATCACCTTAATAAATATTATTGCGAAAATATATTCACAGATATTACTTAATCGCTTGACTAAATGGTCAGTAAAACATAATAAAATCATTGACAAAAGGGAAAATCGACTGTATTTTTTTTTTATTACATTCTATTATTGCCAGGTCACTTTCAGAAAACAACAAAGGTTTATTGCTTATTTTTGGATTTCGAAAAAGTTTTGATAAAAAATTGGATCGATTTTCTATATTCCAGAAACTTTTGTCAGAAAGAGTTATTAGTTCCAAATTTGTAAAAGCTATTCCAAGTATGTATAATACTGTTAAAGCCGCTGTTAAATTAAAAAATGAAGTGTCACCCTATTTTGGTTCAAATATAGGTGCAAACCAAGAGGACCCTAGTTCCACATTACTGTTTTTGTTTTTCGTAAACGACATATTGGGTAGTATTAACTCTAATATAGATGGTCTTTTTACTATTGATGACATAAAAATATTCATTTTATTGTTTGCAGACGATCCCGTGCTATTTGCACATACACCTGCAGCTCTTCAGTCTATGCTGAATGACTAAAGCTTTATTGCGAAACTTGGGGCCTAAAAGTAAACACAAATAAAACGAAATTAATGATATTCGAGTTAGGACGACATACACAATGCAACTTTACATACGGTGATACTATCATAGAAAACGTGAAATCTTTTTTAATACTTCGGAATACACTTATTCAAAGATGGACACTGGCATCGTACACAAAAGAAATTAGCCCAGCATTCATTACTTGCATTGCATCCAGCATTCATTACTTGCATTGCATAATCTATTTATAGTATTTAATCAGCTAGAAGTATCCATAACTGATAAATGTAAACTTTTTGATAGCTTAGTCGGATCTATCTTGAACTATGGTGCAGAAGTTTTTGGTTATAATGAAGGGGAAAATATAGAACTCATTCATTGTGAGTTAATCAACAAATCTAGATGCATTATACGGAGAAACAGGGCGATATCCAATGCAAATCCAGCGAAAACTGATTTTGATAAAATATTGGTTAAAATTAATATCACTAGATGATAATTGCTTGTTGAAACGTATGTATAAAAACTGATGCTGATAATGATAACTCTTATAGTGGGAAAAACTGGGCCTATCAAATCAAATCCATTTTAAATGAAATCGGAATGACATACTTATGGATTAACCAAGAAAATATCCAGATCAACTTTCAAGTTATTAAAACAGAATAATTGATATCTATAAACAAGGGTGGTACTCAAATATTAATAATTCTAGCAGATTGGTATCGTATAGCCTTTACAAACACTCATTCTAACTTGAAGAATACCTTAATTGTGTAAATATAAGCAAATATAGAATATCACTGGCAAAATTTAGGCTGTCTTCTCATAATTTAGCAATAGAATCAGGGAGATATGAACATGTCAGAGACAGACTGTGTTCAAATTGCAACATGAATATAGTAGAAAACGAATATCATTTTCTATTAGTCTGCCCAAAATATTATATGTTACGTAAGAAAGTTTTGAAACCATATTTTGCCACTGGCCAACTGTTCATAAATTTGAAACATTGATGTCTTCAAAACATTTCTGTGACACTTAATAATCTATCCAAGTACCTTTGTTTTGCTAATAAGGAACGAAATAATGTTTAATATATTGTGCTTTACTTTAAATAGTTTGCATTGTTATTGAAATGCGTTTTTCACCTACAAGTATTCTGAATATAGTGTGTCTTACTTTGTAAACATACTTCATGTTAAGACTTTCTCTGAAAATTTTCACATGTTCTACTCCATGCATTGTTGAGATATTTTGGCTATAAATGCATATGTGTTTAATGCCAGATAAATGTTATGTTATGTTATGTTATGTTATGTTATGTTATGTTACGTTGCTTTTGGTTTTGGTTGCGGGTTTATCCCGCTACCAAAGCTAAAGTGTATTTCTGACAATCATAGGATCTTTATTTGATTCCAAATCACATCTAAAGGATGTTCATGTGCTACACAAAATAGTCCCATTCATGCGGATGAATTATCAATGAACAAGCAGTTCTTATTCAACCTGTATCCACTCACACTGACCATCTAGATTATATACGATCTATCAATGATAAGGTATTCCAGCCCATGGTTACATCACAAGCTGGGTCAGGCAGAGTTCATCTTAGATATGAGGCACATTAAATTTGTATTTGTTTCTCATTCATGTACATTCATAGACTGGCA
Source organism: Mercenaria mercenaria (assembly GCF_021730395.1). Taxonomy (NCBI): domain Eukaryota; kingdom Metazoa; phylum Mollusca; class Bivalvia; order Venerida; family Veneridae; genus Mercenaria; species Mercenaria mercenaria. The sequence continues at coordinate 77,997,524 of NC_069367.1, read as the reverse complement.
TTTAAACAGAAAATAAATCTACCAAAAACCCGCAACCATCAGACATTTCAAGGCTTTGATTATCCCCTGTTTGCCTGATGGATCGATATTGAAAATGCTGTTGCTTCATAAATAAGTAACTTGTCAATCAGTTGAAATAATATGGATTTGTGCACTCGGGTAATACAATTATGGTACTGAATATGAATTATTAATATCCAGATATGTGTAAGCACAGAACCATTTTATAGCCATCTATTTAAGCTGAAGCTAAAATCTTTCGCGATTTTGTTAGATCAGAGTTTTTCGCGACTTTTTAATTTCACGGAAATATACTACCCGCTAATTTAAAAAGCGCGAAAACAATTCTAGGTTTACAGTATTTTTGACAGGTAATTGGGTTTTTGCTTCACATTTCATGAAATAAATACTATAGTATGCCAGTGCTGTGGCGCAAAGCCTGTTCTTTAGCTATATTGTCTTTACAGTCACATAAGAATAAAGACAAACAAGATTCATGCAAGGTTTTGCGCTTGGGTGCAATGTTTACAAATAAATGTCTTGATTTTTGACATAATTGTGCCCTTTTTCACTGAAAATATGACACTTTTCTGATCACGCCAATGTTGTTATATTTAGCGTAACTTTTTTCTTTCTCAACATCGGCTGATAACTGCTCTCTTGGTTTACCAATAAAACACATTTCATTGATCGCGGCCTGCCGCGATCATATGGAATAGGTGAAGTATATGCGCGCTGGGGTAAATATTTCATGATGGACCTGTGAATTCTTTACTTATGGGTGAAACAGGTCTCATAAGCGTAAATACGACTAGCTTCTACTGATTATAAAACATACCGAACGATTTGTTGTGAATTAACTGTTGTACTTTTTGTAGTTCAACCGCCACCCTTGTTTAAGAGCAACATTTAAAAAACACGTTTTTTTCATCCTCATGTAATAAGTAAGTAAACTCGCCCAGTGTAATCAATAACCCACAATTGACCGACCCCTCTGGTACAGTATAAAGACGCATAATCTATCTCTATACATAGAGCGCCTACTTCACCCGATTTACATTCGGAACATTTTCACGCGTTTCGGGCTTTATCGTATGTTTAACATGGGATTTTTTAACCGTCCAAAGATGTTGGAAATGTTTGTCTCACTGTTTATTTTTTTTTTAATAAAAATGTTACTGCTTTCATTTTCTACCACTTTTTTTCCACCCTTGCCTGAAAAAACAGTAATGAGTTTGTACACTGTTCAGACAATTGTGCTGCATAAACAGAAAGCATGATATCTTAAACGTATGTCACTATACCTGTCCAGTACTGGACATTATGGTAAACGCTTCTTTCCTGCACAAATGACAATTTCGCAACTTTTGTCCGGTTTGTACAAATTTCTGGCCGCGATAAACCATTTGACTTGTTTGAAATTTGAACAGCAGAGTAAGACGGATGTCCTGCTTTGTGCTAACTAATTTTCCGATATGCCCAAATTGAAAACATCGAGGTTCAAGTTAACGGACATAGTATTGTGTTGGTAGAAACGAACGCTCGGTCGTTGCCGTAGAAACTTGCATGCACAAGAGATTTGTTGGATACAACGACGCACCGATACACTTGATTTAGGTCAAAGGGGAACTTTCTAGTTCGATGGTGGAGGAAGACCCAAGGTGCCCATCCGTGCATTATTTTCATCACGGGCGGCCACCTAGGTAAAATCACCGGCCTTCCGAAAGCTAAACATGCATTTTGTCTTATTCTAAACCTGTTGCATAGTACTGTTAATTGCATGTTTACGTGAACTAAACGTAAAGGTAGTAATTGTTCATTATCAAATTTAAAATTCGGATCTATAGTGCAACTTTGAGATATGGTCTGGATCCGCTCGTATCTTTGTATGTTCGAAACCCCGCACGAGGTGTTTATTTTTTAATACGAGTAAGTCATCAAGCTTGCTTTGTGAACAATTCATGGCTTTATCCGAGTACCAGTTCATGGCTATAGTTTTGTCCAAAGGAGGCACCCGGGGTCTTCCCCACAACATTAAACACTGTTAAAAGCTGGATAGTTCTTTTGAGACACAAACACAAACTTGTAAATTATTGTAAGTTTACTTTCTTAACATTTCAGTGTTTACCTGCATATTTTCCATGGCATTAATACACTTGCATTGTTTGAATGTTTCTACTTAAGTTTGCCACCAGGGCATTTTGGTTCTTGTGAGGCATTTCTATGCGTAATTTCTTCTATAGAAAACTTTATCCACGGGATGCCCAATATACACATATCCGTTCGTTTTGTTCTCGCTTTCAGTTTCAGTTTGTGTACTGGTGTTTGCGTGTGTGCGTGAGTGTTTCCATTTGGCGGTCTGTGTCTCGAGATCTGGCTGTGTTTGCTGTGCTATATGATTCCATGAAATTTAAACTTACCTTTTACGTTTTTTTACTATATTCACGATTATTAAAAAATAAAACAATCAGTCTCATATTTCAAAAATGAATGTGATAATCTCATTAACTTAAAGGCATTGTTCAAATGAAGAACTTTAAATAGCCACCTAATCTCCCATGGCTTTACATTTTATAGCATTTTTAGCATTTTAAGCCTTTTCATTTTCAAAGTGCCGAATTTGAATTATACGCACAGGCGTATGCCCAGGTACGCCGCTGAGTTATAAAATTATATACTTTGGAATAATAAATTGCGTTTCTTAATGACATAGCTTCTTTTATATATTTGGTTTAAACAATATTTTATTCAACAAAACAGCATGTGATTACAATATATGCTTCAAAAGCAATGGATCGAGTAGGATTGTGAACTTTACGAGATAGTAATAGAGATTCTGTTTTAGATGGGTTGAAATCCAGAAGCCAGGCACTCACCCATTTGAAAATTATATCAAGATCAGAGCTTAGTGTGACTGCAGAGTTATATGAATTGTCAACGATGGTGTCATCGTCTGCAAAGAGGCGGATAGTAGAGTTGATGCCCTGGACAATGTCATTAATATATACAAGGAAGAATCGAGCCTTGTGGGACGCCCGCATTTACAAAAGATCCCAGAAAGGAGCATTCTTTGCTTTCTCCCAGAGAGATAGTCATAGAACCAGTTAAGTAGTTGACAAGTAATACCTGTTTCGTCAAATTTATGAATGAGACCGCGATGCCAAACGCGGTCAAATGCATTGGAAATGTCACAGAAGACAGCACGTACCTCCTTTCCTTCATTTCGAGCCTGACAGAATGTATTTTAGATGGAGATGTGCTGATTTGTAGTGGAATCATTGGGATCAAAGCCAGATTGAAGTGATGTATGATCGTTTTTCTTGAAGATCGCGCAGACGTGTACTAGGTTCCACTGGAAAGGTTTTTTCCAGTTTGTAATGATTGTTGAAGAGATGACTGTTAGGATGTGCTAGTTCTTGCGAAAGTTCTTTTAGTACTCTGTTGTTTTTGAGTCTGGACCCGATGCCTCACCTGTTGATAATGAATTTAGTACTGATGTTACTTCTTTTGGTGTTATTTCAATGTTATTTAACTGTAGTGTATCTATTTTTCTATTTGCGTTTGGAAGAGTTTTATTGTTATCATTAGGTTCTGTCTGCGAGTGAAAAAAGTTGTTCATTAGATTTGCTTTGGTTTTGTCTAAAGTTACATATGTCCCGTTTTCATAAGTATTTGCATGCCTGTTTTTAGCTCACCTGAGCAATGCTCAAGTGAGTTTTTCTGATCGCTCGATGTCCGGCGTCCGTCGTCTGTCGTCTGTCTGTCGTCCGTCAACATTTAGCTTGTGTATTCGATAGAGGCTGTATTTTTCAACTGATCTTCATGAATTTTGGTCAGAATGATTACCTTGATGAAATCTAGGACGAGTTCGAAAATGGGTCATCTGGGTTCAAAAACTAGGTCACTAGGTCAAATCAAGGAAAAACCTTGTGTATGTGATAGAGGCTGTATTTTTCAATTGATCTTCATGAAATTTTGTCAGAATAATTACCTTGATGAAATCTAGGCCAAGTTTGAAAATGGGTCACCTGGGATTAAAAACTAGGTCACTAGTGGTCAAATCAAGGAAAAGCCTTGTGTATGCAATAGAGGCTGTATTTTTCATTTTATCTTCATGAATTTTGGTCAGAATGATTACCTTGATGAAATCTAGGTCGAGTTTGAAAATGGGTCATCTGGGATCAAACACTTGGTCACTAGGTCAAATCAAGGAAAAACCGTGTATGCGATAGAGGCATGATCTTTATGAAATTTTGCCAGAATGATAATCTTGATGAAATCTAGGCCAAGTTCGAAAATGGGTCACCCGGGGTCAAAAACTAGGTCACTAGGCCAAATCAAGCAAAGACCTTTTAGTCAGAATGATTACCTTGATGAAATCTAGGCTGAGTTCGAAAATGGGTTATCTGGGGTTAAAAAGTAGGTCACTAGGTCAAATCAAAGAAAACCCTTGTGTATGCGATAGAGGCTGTAGTTTTCAACTGATCTTCATGAAATTTTGTCAAAATAATAACCTTGATGAAATCTAAGCCAGTTTTGAAAATGGGTCATCTGGAGTCAAAAACTAGGTCACTAGGTCAAATCAAATAAAAACCTTGTGTATGCGATAGAGGCTGTATTTTTTAATTGATCTTCACGAATTTTGGTCAGAATAATTGCCTTGATAAAATCTAGGTCAGGTTTGAATATGGGTCATCGGGGATCAAAAACTAGATCACTAGGTCAAATCAAAGAAAAAAGTTTTGTATGCGATAGAGGCTGTATTTTTTAATTGAGGTTGATGAAATTTAGTCAGAATGATTGCCTTCATCAAATCTAGGTCAAATTCGAATATAGGTCATCTTAGTTCAAAAACTAGGTCACTAGGTCAAATTGAAGAAAATGCTTGTTTACACTTAAGAGACCACATTTTTGATCCAATCTTAATGAAAATTGGTCAGAATATTTGTTTCCATGAAATCACTATGTCAAACATGTTTACACTGTTATGGTATGTTTATCAGGTGAGCGACCTAGGGCCATCTTGGCCCTCTTGTTTTTATTCTTAAGTGAACTGTTTGAGTGTTTTCCAGAAGTCTGTTAGAGTTAACAGTGTGAAGGGTTATGCGATTGTTTTGATTTGTCGTATGCTCTTTTGCGCTTTCTGATTTGTTTTTTAGCTTGTTGTGTATCCATAGTGGTGATGACTGTCTTGTTGTAACTATTTTGTGAGGAGTATGCTCTTTAGTTATTTTGTCGATAGTACCTGTAATGTTGCTGGCATATGTGTCAATGTTGTCAGGCTGGAGGGTTTCCCATGGAAAGACGGAAATGTTTCGCCCGAGGTCATTGTAATATCCACGGTTAAACTGCCAAATCATCCTCTTATAGGTTCTAAGGTGTGGTTTAGTAGTCAATGCAACAGAAAAAAGGACAGTGATACCTCGTTTTCAGATCCAGAAATGGTTCTCCAACACCAGTAAGGGCCACTTTGCATGAAGGAGAGACAAGAAACAGATCTATGAGTGAGTTTGATGTTTCAGCAAAATGTGCGAGTTCTTGTATACTGTAAGTTTCAGTCTTTTATGCTATGAGGTTATTTTTGATACCTTTGCCAAAGTGAGAGGTTTAAGCATGTCAAAATTAAAGTCACCAGCCACAGCTATGTCTGAGATATTGGTATCAAAAGCGAGTCCAATAGAGTTTTCTATCTGAGTAAGGACGTATGGAGCAGAATTAGGAAGATGATAGAAAGTTCCATAGAGAAGATTTTTCGTTTTAAGTTGAAGCTCAATCCATATACTTTCAACTCCATGTACTTCCAGATCTGGTCTCCTTTAATATAGCCGGTATTTGGTTGTTCACATAGACGAGGATACCACCATAATTTTTAGTAGTTTTGAAACAGCAGAGCGTCAGAGTCCATGGTAGCAGCTAGCCAGGTATCCGTGAGAGAAATGATATCAAAGAGACCCAGTTCATTTTCTAAGTTGTCCTTTTTTCAGAAAGCTTTGGATGTTATAGTGAAAAAAAGGGCATAGTTTTCGAAACATCATTTATCGTTGTGAAAGAGGATTGTCAGAAAAAAGAAGTAGAGTTTTCGGAACTAGGGCCAAGACTTTTATGTATATCACCTCCAAGCAGAAGAATCATAGCCATCCAGGTTACGAGTTCAAAACTAGTGAACTGTTAGATTCCTTTCATTTTATGCTGGACTGAACCGTCACCCTGTTTAAGTGTATGTCAATCGACAATATGTTACAGCAGTATGAAAACAGTGTAAGGGTGAGGTAACCAGTTACCATAAGCAACCAAACAGACAAAAATTTAGTTGAAAATGAGAGTGAAAGTAGAAAGAAATGACAAAGTGAGAGATTTATTGTAGCCCCATATGGAGATTAACAATTTTTCCCCATATGAGATGGCGGTCTAGAGTCATAAAATAGCAAACTATTGACTAGAGAGGTATTATCATACAGCGATTTCTTTTACTTATGTATATATTCATACAGCGATTTCTTTTACTTATGTATATATTCATACACGGATTTCTTTCAGTATGTATATATTCATGTCCACCCGCTTAGCTCGATTGGGAAAGCACAGGTCTACGGATCGCGGGGTTCGATCCCCGGACGGGCCGTATATTCTCCGTGAAGATTTAATAAAATACATTGTGTCTGAAATCATTTGTCCTCCACCACTGATTCATGTTGGGAAGTTGGCAGTTACTTGCAGAGAACAGATTTGTACTGGTACAGAATCCAGGAACACAGATTAAGTTAACTTCCCGCCGTTAGATAAATGAAATTCTGTTGAAAAATGGCGTTAAACCTAAAACATTCAAACGAAATGTATATATTCATACAACGATTTCTTTTATTTATATATAAACTCATACAACGATTTCCTTTAATTTATGTTTAATTTCATTGCTTAACTACGAAACTTACCGAAAGTTGAAATCAAAATTTAAAACTAATCCCATATTATCCATGACTGATAAGGAAACTAAGCGATGGTATTAAAACTAGTTTTATTCAGCAGACGCCAGTTTCTTTTTTTACAGGTAAATGACAAAAAAAAAACATTCAAGGAAAAGTAAATTTACCAATAAAGTTTATTTCATAATCAATAAAATCACAAAGGAACTTGTAAAGGCTAAAATATAAGTGATCTCTATAATCAAGAAGAAAAACATATTCTTTTTTTTTTCTCTAAAGAAGTCCTTCCATCAAACTCCGTCTTTGATAAAAAATAAACTCGTATGGTATTCAAACTACAGAACTTTTTTCTCAATAAATGATGTGAATTTATATCTCCTCATATATTTTGTCTTTGGGCATTTTTTCTTTATTGTTTGAATTGAACATTACTGAAATTTGTGTGAAGCAAATTACAATTCGGCAAACCGGAGCATTTTGCTGCATTGTCGACTGGGTTAAAACATAGTGAGTAAACGCAAAGAAACGTGAAAAAAAATTTACACCCGAACATAAATTGAAAAACTAAAAGGCGCAACATCATGCGTAGTCCCAGGTGTTTGTAGATCATACAAGAATACTATTTGTAACTTGGCAAATTGTAACTGTGTGAAATTTATTACATATTGCAGTCCGATTGAAAAATAATGTATAGTATCGGGATGCAGCTGGGTAAATGACGTCATTGTGAGACTGACAGATGTGTTCAAATGACAAGCACTACTTTATAGGAATTCAAGTTTTAACTGAAGCAAATTCGTGTTGTATTATAATCACTTGTTAAAAGAGAATAACTAAGAAAAAAGTAATATAAAAATCTATTGAACTTGTATTGTAATTTCTATTCTATTCTATTTTGTGTTGCTTTGTACATTTATATACTTTAATGTCCATTTCTAGGCGGATATATAAAGAATAAAGCCTGGAATACATGTTGATAATGTTTATGACCAAACATTCTACACGCTCGGGAGATTTAATATACTGTGATTTATACTTTTCAGATACCGTATGTTACCTAAGGAACACAGATGTTGAGCTGCGATATGAATACATTAAATGGAAAGGGAATCAATTATAGGAAAAATACAATATATACCATCATATGTTTGAAGACGGGCATCTAAGTTCAAAAAACTGTTCAAAGAGACTTAAAACATTGGGCGGAAAAGTAAAGAAGAAACAAAAGACGTGTGTTAAAACAATGTAATGAATGTCTGCAGGAATTGTACAGTGTCGTAAGCAAAATAAAATGTACACAAAATAATAATTGGATATATCATAATTTTATTACATCTACGTTATATTAATTAAAAAATGATTATTTTTACTATAATTATATATTTAAACTTTTTCATAAATAAACTCGAAACTTGTTCTGGAATAGTATAGAGACACAAAGTTCACGTAACGGCCGAAAAGTATTGTACAAATACAAAGTGCACGTGTCCTGAGGGGAACATTATAGGAAGAGACTGGCGAAGTTAGGGACATATTTACCATACGAACACAATGAACATGAAGACAAAAACATTCCAGTCACCTCTTATAGCATTACTGTGTTTTTATCTTATCCTAATTCTAAACTGCGTTACACTTTTCATTCAATCGTGGTACACTCTAAAAATAGACATCAATAAATGTTCAAACTGTGGTAGGATTATTGTTGCCATGGGAACATTATTGGAGCAAGCTGTTGGTGCATTCGAAGACAATACAGAGGTTAAGGACGTTTCTATGGAAACTAATTTAGTGTATGGCATGGATGAAGGAATTTACAGAAAGAGTAATGAATACGATACTATCTTTAAGATTGAAAATCAAATAAATATGTACGTTGGACTTTGGAAAACGTCTTTATGCACAGAGGACGATGTTTATTGCGTAGACCTTGACACTGACATTTCCCCGAGTGTTTTTGCTCCTCTGCCATTGCTGTTTGAAATTCAAGGTAAAAAGAGAAACTTTTCATTTTTTATGTTGAATATTGGCCAGTTATTTCCTCAATTCGAAACTGCCCGTTGGGTTAGCCAAATTGGTAGAATAAATTAGTCCAAACCGCAGATGTCCGCCCGCTTAAGTCAGTAGAGCGCGGATCTACGGATAGCGGGATCGTGAGTTTGATTCCCGGGTGGGGGGGGGCGTATGTTCTCCGTGACGATTTGATAAAAGACATTATGTCTGATATCATTCGTCCTCCACTTCTGATTGAAGTAGGGGAGTTGGCAGTTACTTGCGGAGAACAGTTTTGTACTGGTGCAGAATCCAGGAACACTGGTTAGGTTAACTTCCCGCCGTTACGTTACTGAAATACTGTTGAAAAATGGCGTTTAACCCAAAACAGACGAACAAAAAATCAAACCGCAAGACGTAGGCCTGCATCTTGCCGAGGTTTATATTCTGTGCGCACGCTCGGTTACATTTTTCATTCAATTGTTATTTGTTTTGGGAAAGCTGTTAGTAATGCAAACAAGACCAATCAATTTAGAAATGCATATAAAATTATCTGTGCCACAAATGTTAGTTATTATAATAAAAGAGTTCCGGTTATGACTGAGCTAAATATGAGCGGGGAAGGCATAAGGTATAAAAAATATTTGTTTTAAAGCAACGCCGTGGTATTGTCTTACGTTTCATGTCCAATTTTTCCCAGCTGTTCAAAGTGTGAATATAAAGCTTTTTTTATTTCAGAAAATATCATAGGGTCACGGCAGTTCTTTCTTCTATCAACAGTTATTGTGGTGTTAACGATAATATTTGCGACAATTAACTTCAAAGTGTCAAAATCAGCTGTTTCTATGATCATGACATTAGGCGGATTAGCGGCTGGTATGTATCCGACTCCTTAGTAATATCGAACATATCCGAAACAGTAACCATCGAAATATGTTAGATACGAAAGATATACCTCCGTGGTCTACCATATCAGTATGTGGCGCCATTAGTAAATGCCATTTTCATACCAGATATAGGCATTATTATTGCTTTATTTTAAAATGGAATTCTGTGGATGATTTCAAGCTACTACATATGCTTCAAAGTTTTTGTCAAAGCTGCTCGGTTAAAAACGAAAGTAACAGAAAGGTACTTTTATGATTACCTACGGAATGTTACCGTTTCTATCACGTATCTCAGTCACATGACCATGGTTACAAAGTAAAATGTATTTGTATTTTTGTATTTTTGATTTCCAATAGACAGACATTCAAAACATGGTTGGTTTCACAAGAAATTAAAGGCTCAAATGCTGATAAAAAGATGTTATAATTTTATAGTTCTTCCTAAACTGAAAATAGTAGTGGAGACATTTAGTACCTTCTAGCCATCACAAACAGTGGTTTCTATGAAGTGTTCCTGTGAAGAGATGTTTTCACTAATGGTTAGAAATAAACACATTATGATGAAGCCTGTTCAGAAATAACGTATGCCCACGACTTCCATAAATCTCATAAAATTGCACTCGAAAACGGCAGTGTGTTAATGTGCATTGTTGTGCCGGATCAGTACTCCACTTGTAAGTTTTTACGGCCTGATTTGCCAAATCATTCGATAAGGTCAATATTTCATTTCTAAGGTTGATTGTCTATTCTGTAAACTTGCAGATAGCGTAATCAGTTCTGTAACAGGATGTTTTGAATATTACAAGATCCAAATAGAATATTAACAATTCATTTTGAATTTATAAAATTCTTGTCTAGCTCACGAAATGTTTAAAAATAGTTCCTGTCTAAATGTGTACTAAAATTAGCATAAGCGTGTTGCTTATGTAATTATTTTTTACTTTTACAATCTATATTTCAGCTTTTGTGTCTTTGGTTGGCGTAGTTATAGTCTCATTAAAGCTGTTCGGCACACTTGGCATGTCTGATATTGTAACTTTCCGTGTTCCATTGATGCTAATATTGTCATTACTGAGTGACTATGCGATATTGGCGGCAGTGTTTTCAGTATGGAGAACATGGGAGACAGGCAAAAGTTCAGTTCAAGACTGGTTTGAAAGGAGTATTCGTTTTGTTTGAATTTGCTGATTTTATGCCTTGTATCTCTGTAAAATGTTCAGTGAAGGATTAGAAGATGGTAACTTGAACATAGTTTTGAACGGGATTGTGTGAAAAGAAATAAGAAAATAAAATTAAGCGAGTTTATAGATCTACTAAAAGGATAACACGGCTCAACAGGAATGGGACATTGCTTTTATCGCTCAATTACTAGACAAAACGGACACGGGTAATATATAACCGGTTTGTGAATACAAAAAAACATGTGACGTGTATGACCATGAAAGTACACAAAAGAGGAAAGAACGGATACGTCATGTCTATATGAATCTGCATGGGATCATTAACAAGAAATGTTTTCAAAAAAGACAAATGGCGCAGTTACATTAAAGACATTACTTTGGTATATTCAAAAAACGAACTGGTACTTATATATGCTTTTCTTGCCCGCGCTGTGCATGCGTGCTTAAAACTGTGATATTTACTGTTAGGATTTAACTTGGAGTATTTTAGACCCACTTCTTCAGTTGTGTCTTTACAATAAATCTTTGATTTTCTATGCAGTTGAATAGTCACAACGCAATACTCTGGTGCGCTTTAATGTTAATTTAGCAGACGAGCCTCATATTGTCAACGTTTTATGACAGGTCATGAGGTTTTCGTATTTCGACCTAGGCCTAGTAATTTTGTGATTTTGCTTCTCTGCTTCGCTCTATCGTTTCGACAATATATGTATTGAGATATAATTTAAGCATTATTTTCGCGGATCAGTTAAGGCAGAATTCCAACAATAAATGAGCAACACCCACCTTTAATCTCCTGTATCAGTTGTAAATGTGTTAATTCAGAACTTTAAAAAAGAAGAAAGAAACAGCTTGCATGTGAACCAAACAATATTTTACATATGAAAATATGAACCTGAAATCCCGGAGAATCCTACGTTTCGACTGATCGGCACAGACATATGTGAATTTTTACCGGCTTTCCCGCGCGTTTTTTCCATAGACGATAAGACGAGTTTTCATTGGTCCAGGGAGACATGCTTAATTTGCATATACATGTTCAGGGAAAACAAACGGCGGCGCCGAATAACAACGAAAAAGATTGCATATTGCCAGGGAATAAAATGAATTGTATGAATTAAAATGAAAATAAACAGTTTAAAAGGGGGAGACGCTGACAATATGCCTTTGAAGTAAAGTTGTCAGTTCCAAGCACGTCAACGGTACCTATATGATTTCCTATGTGGTATCACACTTAATAATCTTCTTCTTGGAGACGAGCATCTTTCATACGAAAACAACAAACTAATCTCCCTATGTGTCTAGAGCTACATAGCGGCAACTAAGAGATTTGACACATGACGGGGACATTTTTGGTGACATTCTGTACTCCTTTTATTCCTTGCGTGACATCATAACCCATAGCAAATCACAATTTGTTTCTTTTTTTATTTCATATTCATCTCAGTTCTTAGTCTAACCTAGTACGATTACATACTTAACACACTTGAATAACAATGATTAAGTTACCAAGTTATCATAATTACTTTTACGGCAAAATGTAAACGTAATGTAAAAGTTTCGATTATAACTACTCTCACTTATTTACATTTACGTTCCGGTCGAATAAGTGCAATGATAATTATATTAGGCCAACTCCATCATGGAAAGGAATTAATATAAGCACTTACTTGCAGCATTTCATAAATATATATTGCACAAATGTATCTTGCAACTATGTTACTTGATCGAATGAAATAAAAATATGTTTAAACAAAAGAAAAGAATGGGAGGCATGGGTTATAATTATACACTAAAATACAACATACTCTAAGAAAGACGTTACATAACTACTAATAGCTTTATATCAGACAGAAGAGATGCTACTAAAATGTACTTAAGGAATAAACATTAACTGTAAATACATTTTTCAATTGTTTTGAAATAAACAAATCTAAGTGATCACATTCTCAAACATATATTTCCTTTCCTAAGTGCTATTCGTAAAATCATAAAATATGCGTACACAACATACTATTTAAATCCTTTTGTAGGTACATATTTAACATATAAATGTTTCATAAAAGAATTTTGTATCAAAACATACTTGAAAGAAAAACTTGTTGTTTTGAGAGATAAATCAACCCTTAAATGTATGTTATACACTATCTATCACAAAACAAACTTGCATCGAAAGAACATTGTCTGAACTTTCATTATAGTAATGATGGCATGTAATATCTTTGATATCACTTTTATTGCGTGGCACCTACAGATCAAACTATTTTTCACTCATGAGCACCAGAGTATGAGAACCAGAGTATGAGAATGTTCAACATGAAATAAAAGCATAGAGAGTACAGTACAGTGGAGGCAAAATAGTGATATAAATATGCAGTATTTGATTGATCTGTTCTAGAAATATAAAGCATTGCTCAATTTGTTCGTATCATAAAAGTCATATATTATAGCTGGTCGAAGATTGATATAAACAGATAGGCAAGTTTTCAACAGATGTAAATACAGCTGTGACAAATAGAGTTTGGTGACTATATATCAAAGTGCACTTAAATAAAATTCAAGAACGATAATTCCAGCATAAATCTTTTATTGCGGTGTTCATCGCTTTTTACAACGTTTAAACAAGCTGTGCAGAGCATGTATATTCAATATAACCATAAATATCATTACAAAAGATGATAACATGCAGTTTTTGTAGATTTCGAATAATTATTTTGATTACATACCTATATAAATTCTGTTAAAAATCGGCTTATATTACACAATAAAATATGAACAGGCAGAAATAAATCCGTATTGTACCTTTTAAATTCCGTATTCCACCTTTTGTATTGTATAGTGCCGGACTACATTCATAGATATGCATAACCTGACGCAGTTTTATTAATAGCGCACATAAAAACCTCTTTTAGTTCCATTTAATATCGATAAACATTGCAAATTTCGTTCAATAACAAAACAACAAACAAAAAGGTAGAGGTATATAATAAAAGGGTCATTATAACAGTAGCTAGATCTGGGGCCGTATTCATAAAGCATCTTAAGTATAAGTTTTGACTTAAGTTGAAAAATTTACTTAAGTTTGTGGTGATTTTAGCTTAAGTCTAAGTAAAAAACTTAAGTCCTATTCATAAAACAGCTTAAACTTAAGATACGTAAGAAATGACTTAAGTCAGAAAACAAAATGGCGTCGTGAGTACGATTAAAGTGTTGTTTTCAGATAAAAGCACTTTAAGCATAATTGTGCATGTTGTATCTGTCTGAAATTAATGTTGTTTTTTTAATGTTTTCGTCCACAATAAAAGCCAATAATTACTTATTGAGTTGTTTTATGAATAACAAATATACTTAAGTAAAATTGTGGTGTAACAGGGTCTAAAGTTCACTATTCTAACTACAACAACAACAACAATTCTCTATAATAACTACTATTTAATATTGTACTAAATTCTAAGATAATATATACATCAATGTCTTTCTTCATAATTCACTAACATAGTTCACTAACATTTCCTCAGTTATTAACAGAACTTCTATTCTTCGACATAATAACTTCAACGTTAATTGCCTCGGTCCGTATCTAACTTATTCATTTTTGCGCGTATCGGACATACGCATCTAACCTAACTGAGTACCAGAAGGATACTGAAGTTTTGTCTCAAAACTTCTGCTTATGAAAGAAATGATTCGTGACTTGAGTCATGCAGCGTGATCAAAAGACCGGGTGTTTATAATTACCCTGTCATTTATCCAGTTAGTCAGTTGTCAAAACAATTAGTAATTTTGAAACATGCATTGCTGGACAATGCATTAACTGGGCGATATAATGTAACCTGTCATTTAATGCACATAACTAATTTCTAGACCGTAAAGCTAAGTGTGAAAAGGAATGCGAAATATATTCTTAAAGTACATGACTTATTATTGACCGAAAAGCTGTCTGAAAAGAATGCCTAAGAAGTATTTGATATAATGGATTCTTTAAACCATTATATCACACTCGCCCCTTTCTTGTGAGTTTTTCTTTTAATTATCTATAAGAGAATAAAAATAAAAACAAAAACAAAAATTAACGAGGGGTAAGTGCCAGAAGGTGCTATGTACCACATTTAACGATTTTCACTTTTTGGCATTTTCAGGTAAAGCTTTTCAAGGCGCACATTTTGCACAAATCTGCGTCATTATATCTTAATTATTTCTTAATTAATTCAATCAAGATCAAACCAGTCATGTCAGGATCTCCATTAATGAGTTATGCCAAAAACAGCTTTCATTACATAGCATGTTACCAATGTAAGTTTAGCTTATTTGAAATTTACCAAAACATTCTATACACTTATAGCTGCTCTTGGCAGGCTGCATTTTAAGTTTTTAGAAGGTTAAAAAAATTTCCAAAACATGATATGTGAAGATAGCTCGTTTTAGTAGAGCAGTTTACTACATGTAACAAATTAACCCATCTTTGCCATTACAGGCTATATAAAGATGGAACCTAAATCTTACTAATAAAATACAATAGTGCAACAGCCATATTATGCTATTTCAAGATAGAAGATTCTGGTTGATGCCCCGGTAGTAAGATCGTATGTCATTTGCGTATCAAGAAGCAGACATTCCATAATAGGTTGTTTAGGCGGTGTCAATTTCCACTGTTGTTTCAATAATTAGGTGTTGATAACAGGCTATTAAATTTAAAGTGTGTGGCAGATTTTGTATTTTGCACTGGAATGTTGAACATTATGGTCTAGGAATTTCTTCTGTCTGAATGTTTTAGTAAAAAAAGGTGGAAGTTATTAAAGGTAAGGTTTAAATTACTACTTAAACATACAAAAGTTTATAAAAGTAAATTTGATATTTATTTGAGTCTTAGTTTGACCATTGAACTTTCATTGTTATCAATTTTCAGCAATATTTATTTAATTCATAATACACAAATATGTAAAATAAATCATGTTAAAATATATGATTTAAGCTTACCTACATTGATATTTAAAGTTTAATTATAACTAAGAACTGATAATAAACAGACAATTATAACCTTTTTTCAGATGGAAAACGAATGGAGTGATTGGTCAGATGAGGCCACAATGACACAATCTGATAGTGAGCTAATACCTAAAAATGGAGATGAAAGCATTGCAACACAATATGATACAGAGAACGAAAGCAGTATTAAACAGAGTAAAACACAAAATGATGAAACAGAAGAAAGAAGTGATAAACACAGTGAAACACAAATTGATAAAAAGGATAAAAGCAGTAACAGACAGAGTGCAACACAAAATGACAAAGTGGATGAATTAAGTGTCACACAAAATATAATGCAAAATGATGAAATGGACAATATAAGACCTGTTGATCTGAGTGCAACAAAAAGTGAAAACCAGAGCGAAAGCAGTCTTATACCGTGTGGACCGCAAAACGAGAAAACAGAGAAAGTAGCGTTAAACTGAGTGCAACACAATGTGAGAAAAAAGATGAAAGCTGTGTTAAACAGTGTGCAACACAAAGTGAGAAAATTGATGTTAGCAGTGCTGAACAGAGTGAAACACAAAATGAAGAAGTGAATGAAAGCAGTGATCAACAGGGAGCAACACAACATGAAATAATTCATGATAACAGTGTTGAACAGAGAGCAACACAAAATGAAGAACCGAATGAAAGCAGTGATAAACAGGGTGCAACACAACATGGAATTATGCATGAAAGCAGTGTTAAACCAAGTGCAACACAAAATGAGAAAACAAATGAAAGCAGTGTTAAACCAAGAGCTACACAAAACGAGAAAATTGATGACAACAGTGTTGAACAGAGTGCAAAACAAAATGAAGAACTGAGTGAAAGCAGTGATAAACAGGGTTCAACACAACATGAAATTATGCATGAAAGCAGTGTTAAAAAGACTGCAACACAAAATGATGATGTGAATGAAACCATTGTTACAGAGAATGCAACAAAAAATGAAAAAGAACACAAAGAAACTGAGCAAAGTAGCAAAAACGAAAACACAGCTTGGTTCAGAGAGTATAGAATTACCTTAGACAAAGATAATCAATCAGATGCAAATGACAGAAAAGAATCAGATTTTCATCTAAGTGATCTGTCACATGAAAGTGATTGTAAAGACAATGCAATACCTGAACAACAAAACACAAAAAGCAAAACTAAGAAACAACGCCTTAGGAAGCGCAGAACTAGACAGAAATTGAGATATTTAAGTAGCAGTGATGAAGATATCCCTCTGAGTGTTCTTGCTAAGCGTGCATGGACAACATGCTTTGATAAATCAGATACAGATTATACCTATAACCCTGATAAAGAGGAAGACGTGAATTCAACCGACAGTGAATTTCTGGAAAATCTGAGCAAAAAAGGTCTTAAAAAACATAAACAGGACAAATATTTACAAAAAGAATGGGGTGAAACAATAAAAAAATTACAAAAAAAGAAATCTAATACCAACAAGCAGAAATCGTCACCAAGAAAAATCAAGAAGAACAAAGATAAGAAAACCACTCCATCATTGCATAAGGAAAATGATTCATCTATATCTATGGATGTTCTAGAGCAGGTGATAGAACAGTCGGTCCAGACCGCTAATCTGCAAAAACAGTTAATTGAAAGCCAGACAGCACAAGTAGATTAACTACTGTCAGCAAATAATCTTGTAAGAGACAAAATCAAACCATATGTTAACTGCTTTTTTGAAGCTAGCGGGAAGCAAATTGGCACAGAAGCCTCTCATTTAAGGCAGGAACTGTGTAAGTGTCTTGAAGAGAATATAGAAGAATACATTTCATTTATGTTAAACCGTCATCACCCAGATGATGAGGAAACATTTGTGGCTGATTACTTGTCAGAAATTGAAAAATTGAAAGTTGATGGGTATTGGACAAGTGCTGTGGCAGACCTCTTTCCATTAGTACTGGCAAATTACTCAAAGTGCAATGTTATCATCTACACAAATAATGTTGAACATCCAGTCATTACAATTAAACCAACCAAAAATGATTCACTTGCCATTCCAGATAACAAAAACAGTGTAAAATTGGTTTATACATCAATTCGGGGAATTTTGGAACACTACGATGGATGCCTTGAAATTCAAGACTCTGATATATACTTTGCCTCTCCATTATCAGATGAACATTCCGACAAACAGGAACAGAACAAGAATACACCTACCACCAATGATAAAACAACTCCACCGAAAGGACCTACACCAAGAAAAAAGGCAGTTTTTATAACGCCGGAGAAGAAGTTCCATACCAGAAAGAGAAAAGCAACACCAGAAACATGGAAAAAAAATATTAGAAAAAAGTTACGGCTGTCAGGTGCAGAGTATACACCAGCAGATGGAAAACCCAAGGCCGCTAGGTCGGTAGAGCCAGTAGACTGCAGCAAGTGCAGACAGAAATGTGACAAAAAAATAGCAACAGAACAAAGGCAACAGCTCTTTGAATTATTTTGGTCATTGTCAAGTTATGAGAGACAGAAAGATTATGTTTGTAAACAGGTAGAAGAGACAGACACTAAAACATATCTAGACAAAGATGGAAAGCCAAATCAAAAACGAAAGCAGGTGTCAAGAAAGTTTTATTTTGAAATTGAAAGTAAAAAGTGTTCTGTCTGCAAGACGTTCTTTATGAAAACGTTGTCAATCGGTAAGGCATATATTGATCATGCGTTGAAAAACAAAAAGGACGGACATTTTACAGGCAATGATTTAAGAGGAAAACACGAGCCTCATAACAAACTTTCCCCAAGCAGAATAGATGCAGTGAAAAAGCATATTGAATCTTTCCCACGTATAGGTGCTCATTATGTTCGAAAGGAAACAAAGAGGCAATTCCTTGGGCCACATCTTACACTGCCAAAAATGTATGACGAGTGCAAGAAAAAATAAAACAAAGCCAGTTTTATTGGAAAGATACAGAAATGTTTTTAATACAAATTACAACCTTTCTTTTCATGTACCAAAGAAGGACCATTGCAACATATGTACTCAGTATTACACAGCACAGCGAGAAGGTAAAATGACAAATGAACAACAGAATGTTTTCGACAAACATCAGCAAAGGTAAAAGCGATCTAGAGAAGAGAAAGCTAAAGATAAACAGAAATGTGAATCCCAAAGTAACATTCATGTAGCTTGTTTTGATCTCCAGTCAGTGTTGTATGTTCCATGCTCATTGGTTAGCCTAATGTACTACATGCGTAAACTCTGCTGTTATAACCTAACATTTTACAGTTATGGAGACAAACAAGGCACATGCTTTGTCTGGTCTGAGGTAGATGCAAAAAGGGGAGCATCAGAAGTGGCTACCTGTCTAAAGCTACATCTCCAATCACTTCCAGCAGAAACAGACCATGTAGTTTTGTACTCGGATGCTTGTGGTGGACAAAATAGAAATAAAATCATAGCAAGTTGCTTACTGCATTTGGTGAATACCATTCCAAACATAAAAATAATAGACCATAAATTTCTAGAAAGCGGCCACACACAAATGGAGGTGGATTCAATGCACGCAGCTGTCGAATTTGCTAAAAAGAAAACCATGATTTTTGTTCCGTCACAGTGGGACACAGTTATTCATATGGCTAGAAGAAAAAAGCCCTATAAGGTTGTGCCACTAAAGTACACTGATATCATAGACTTTAAACAATTTCAGAGTAACAGTACAAAGGTACAGAAAAAATCGGAAACAGGAACCAAGGTACTCTGGTCAAAAATGAAGTGGCTTAGATATACTAAGGAAGAGCCTGATGTCTGTTTTTTCAAATACGATTTTGATGATGAATTTGAAAAATTGAAAATGTTTGGCTCTAGAAGACAATAAGCAAATCCTGTTGTATCACTACCAATGAAGTATCATTCAAAGATACCCATTTCTGCCGCAAAGAAAAAGGATCTATTGCAGCTATGCAAGAGTGGTACTATTCCTGAAGAATTCCATGAATATTACAAGGCTTTACCAGCAAAAAACAGTATCAGAGATTGTTTGCCAGAGCCAGATGCCCTTGAAGATTCAAGTAACGATTCTGATAGTAACTAACTAAAAGTGTCAGATTTACTACTACATTTCAAATGTGACTGACAATGTGACAGTGTGTGATTTAAGACAAATTCTAAACATGCTAAATATGTGTATTAAGCTTTATTCAAGTGCTTATATTGCATAATATTACATTAAATGTATTATGAAATTCACTAAATTGTTATAGATGATTCTTGTTACTTGATGAAAGACAGTCTAAGAAGAGCCAAATGGAGGCATTTACATATAGGCCATTTGTGACTTGAAAAGTCTTAATCTAAGACAAAGAATGCATCCTGCCATAATAATCTATATTTCTATAGAATATTTTTGTTTCCAACAAAACTTACATTTATGTCAACATTGCATATGCCAGAGGATTCTATTGCTTTATAAAATGTTTTTGACACTTACAAAAACTGTGATATGCAACATCTTCACCAGCTATCAGTTTATAGCATGTTCTGGCTCAGTACTGTTTCGAAAGTTATAATGGAATCATACATGCCAAAACCAGATATCTTTCAATGGAATATTTTGGTTATTTAGATTTTTGCAAAAAAATGGACTTTAAGTTGTGCCAAAACAATTTTTTCGAATTTGACCTAATTAACTAAAGACATGTACAAAATACATATATCATGTATTAAATAATACTATCATAAATAATACTATAGTTTTTATATCTCAAAAACCCTTATTATAAAAGAGAAGCAACAAAAAAATGCTCTCCTGTAAAATTTAAAAAAATGGACATAGCAGGTTCTGGCACTTACCCCTCGTTAATATGAGGCAATCAACAAACTTTAACATAAGGCAAGCAATCGATACCGACTGATAATTAATAAATAAACTTTTTTTAACGTAATTCTGACGATTTTCTTCTTCTAGTATAAAAGAACACAACTGACTGCACAAAATCAAGAATATATAAGATCAATACATTATATAATATACACAATCAATGAATAAGATAAAACACAAGGTATTCGTAGATTAATTTTCAATTTCACAGATTTTTTTCTCTGAATATCAATTTTCTTTTTTTCATCTAGATTGTTTTGGTTGAGTAACCTTTGAATAACATGATACAGGTGACCATTCACAATATTTTTCACATATTTACTAGAGTGTCTTGATTGGTTTGGTATCGGCGTACGATATCAAGCATATCGCGATATGATATTGTATAGTTAGTTAAGACTATGTTATTGTCATAACCTTCGTAAATGCTATTAGTTAGCACTTTCCAATTCGTGATTGTTTATTGATTATAAAATAAGAATAATAAAATCATAATTCATTATATTTGCTTCATCTTTTTGCATTATCAATTATATTGCGTGACACTTTAAGTGTTTTAGGTCTGACTGTTTATTGGTATTTTTTCTCTGAATATCGATTTGAAATGACATAATCGATGACAAAAAAAATCGTGACACGTATCGTTTCCGTACAGCCTACTTACATGCTTCTTCTGCCACAGGGGTTTTGCCTTCAAGATTGTAACTGAAATAGAAGATAATAATTGTTTATACACAATATAACTGTCATGAATATACCTGTCAAAAGGAATATTATCATTAAGAAATACTTCGTGTAATTCTTAGACCTGTGTAAAATGTTAATTACTGATATAAAGAAATATATAAGGTCACAAATCTGTAGAAAATACGATTAAATACGCAAAAGTAATATTAATATGAAATATCCCGTAACCTGTTGTATATTATAATGAAATAATAAAAATCTACTACTTAGTATATACTAAAAATGAAACAATGTTCTAGAATCATATTTAACAATCGGAACGATACTTGTTTTTACGTGAAAAGTGACATCATTCATTCCCGTTCCATGGTTGACATCTCTACATCGCAGTTGCTATAGTCGAATTAGTAAGAGTGGTGACCCATCAACTTGTCAGGTTTCTCCAAACGGCCATGAAATATCTTCGTATGTGGCCTCACATTATTATAGCCTTATTTGTTGAGTAATAGTTTGCCCGTCTTCAGGAAGGTCCTTTTGATAAAAGGTTTGAATTGTAGCTCCAGGAAGTCTTGTTGTTGAGCATTCCCTCGGTTTAATGAAGATACAAGCAATCATTTAACATTGACAAAAGATTTGTTTGTCTATATATGAACGTTACATAAGGATGTCTTCTTAGAATCTCTAAATAGAATGTTTATAAATTTGTCTTTTGTATGCCAATCTGATTTTCTGTTTTCTGTTTTTCAATCTTTTATAGTTTTTATTTCATTTTAGTAACAAAGCGTCGTCGTCTTAAGTCAGGACTGTTAAAAACACCGTAAACCTCTAATAACTATTCGGGATACATTTATTGTAAAATGCAAAATGTTAGTTTCTGCATAAATGTTCAAAAATAATTCTAATAACAGTTATCTCTACGCTGAAAAACTATGTATTTATCATGCACAAATTTGTCCTTAAATCTTACACTTAGACTCATAAAAACATGTTTTATTCTTTCTCTTTACGAAGTTCCGCCTTAAATAGCAGTAATGCAATGAACTATTTTACTAATAAATTTCCAGCTAATTAACAAGTATTACTAATTCATATTGAAATATAACCGCAACTACTCTGACTCAAACATAAGAAGCAATCTCCAGGTTTGATTGCAAGGGTCGCATGCCTAGCGACATTATTCTCTATAACTCGGCTTAATAAACTTCATGTTCCATATCAATACATGGTCGCTTTCCTAGCGACATAATTCCCCTAAGACTCATAAAATAAGAAACTTCTTGTTTCATCAACGGTCGCATCTCTTGCGACATTCTACCATGTATAAGCATTACACATGCTCTATGATGGTTCTTGACACATCATACAACGATACATTATAATAAATTTAGCGTTACACACGCCTCACAGACGTTATTAACGTCATATCAAAATCTCATGGAGTTCAGAGCATTTGGGTTATGATTCATACAATGTTATCTTGTCATTTTACTAATTGAGAGCAATTATACAACTTTACTTCCCTAAGGGTATTCCTCACTTAATATAACAAAAAAACGAAGCTGGACTACATGTATGTACATATGCTTGTCAATTTTATATTCTAATGAGTAATCTGTTTGAAATTTATCTTTACAACAATAATGCATTTTCCTTATGAAATATACCATTTTCGAAAAAATTCTATATGATATTCTTGTAAAATAATCTTAATTGTCGACTTAAATGTACGAAAATTCGTAAAATTTAAGAATAAAGTTTCTTTTGGATCGCCTGTAAAATTGTAAAAAAATGTTAAAGAGAGCTGAACATCTCTTCAAATCAAAAATGTATCTAAAGAATTCCCGAATAGCATCGTTGGTATACGAGTTAAAATGAACAGTCACTAACCTGATGGAGTATCGATTTCTTTTTCCATAACCATACACCATGAATGTTCTCTTTCCTTGCCAAGCCTTAAATTGCATCTTGTCCGTACGTTTCGTTTGTTCATGGGGGTTCTAACAGCTGTCTTAAGAGGTTTATCGGTCGTCAGTTCCATTTCCAGTCGTCTGCCAATTCGCAAGTGTTGTTATTCCATTTTATTCGTCATGGTGGCCTCGTGGTAGTTGGTAGTACTTCTTTTGTGTTGTGTCCGCGACGTTTCGAAGGTTCGTTCGAATCCTGGTTCTTTTAAGGCACCAAATATACCCGTGTGGTGTAACAGGGTCTAAAGTTCACTATTCTAACTACAACAACAACAACAATTCTCTATAATAACTACTATTTAATATTGTACTAAATTCTAAGATAATATATAACTTCTATTCTTCGACATAATAACTTCAACGTTAATTGCCTCGGTCCGTATCTAACTTATTCATTTTTGCGCGTATCGGACATACGCATCTAACTTAACTGAGTACCAGAATGATACTGAAGTTTTGTCTCAAAACTTCTGCTTATGAAAGAAATGATTCGTGACTTGAGTCATGCAGCGTGATCAAAAGACCGGGTGTTTATAATTACCCTGTCATTTATCCAGTTAGTCAGTTGTCAAAACAATTAGTAATTTTGAAACATGCATTGCTGGACAATGCATTAACTGGGCGATATAATGTAACCTGTCATTTAATGCACATAACTAATTTCTAGACCGTAAAGCTAAGTGTGAAAAGGAATGCGAAATATATTCTTAAAGTACATGACTTATTATTGACCGAAAAGCTGTCTGAAAAGAATGCCTAAGAAGTATTTGATATAATGGATTCTTTAAACCATTATATCACAAAATAAATTTCTTACTTAAGTAATACTTAAGTAAATAATCAATTTCTTATATTTATACTTAAAATGCTTAATGAATACGGCCCCTGGGGTTTTGTATTCGGCTCTCGAGGATTTTGCAAAGTCGGATCACACTCGGCGCTTGCGCGCCATCTGGCAAAAATCCACTCGAGCCGAATAAAACATCCCAGATCGAGCTACTGTTATAATAACCCTATTGTATGTTTGTTAGTCTGTAAAATGAAGATCTTATTATTACAAACCAACACATTAAGAAATCTGAACAAACATTTTTGTACATGAAGATGGTAGATGCAGCATCACAACAAATAAAACGTTAAAGAAATGCTTTTTTTAATCTTTATATTTCATACCTATTCACACAATTACGTGTTAATACACTAACAAATGATAAACATGATGTACCTTTGCTCTCATAGTGTTTTAAGTGCCAGTTTATAAAACAAATATACACTGTTGTACCATATACTCATCTTTACTTAAAGTGTTCTTTCTCTCTGCTGTCACATGCATTAATAATAACTGATTACGCTATCTTCTCTATCTGATCAATTCAATCACTTTAAATAGCAGAGTATTATTATTAAAGGATATTTAACAGTTATTACCATCACCGTGTTTGTAAAACAATGGTTAAGGTGGAAACAAGTCAAATGACTTGCATCTTGTCAGTATAACATTTTTTTTTCAAATTAGATACATCCTCATATCGTTGCGGATTCAACACTCTCACGAAACGTACCACGTGTTGATAGCAGAGGTAACAGTAATGATCATCTCATTTCAGTGAACTAAATACAATGTTTTAAGGAATTATTAACATTTTATAGTGTAACAATGCGTCTAACCTGTGGCAAAAAGACATGATCATCGATATCGGTAAATTGTCCTTACAGTTACATTTACATATTCTTCTATTATTTAAATAATTGCAGTTTGATTTTTTCCTTTAAAACCTTTTGTACTATTCCTAATGTAACCATTTCTATGCTTGTTTTTGTATATCAATAAAGTAGCTTGGCATTTTTTTTCTGTTAGACAGAGCCTAGGATACTAATCTACCGGTTGTTGTTCAATATTAACCAGACTAATACAATTCTCATTATGGCGGTTTGAAAACACAAGTCAAAAACAATGAATTTCAGCGAAAACTACCCAACATGTGATCATAATCCTTACAGTCAACAATGTCTTATTCAGTTAAGGTAATTTTTCGGAACTGCGAATGTTCTTATTTGAGACATGGTGGGGTAAGAAAGTGATGACTTAACATTTTTTTTATCTAAGGTCAATTATCTCAATTCAGAGGTAGTCACTGAATTGCGGAGTACAAATCGGAACTGATACAAATTTTAGGATACCGATCTGTTTAACAAAGTGCCATTGCAGCACTAAAAGGATATTAAAAGGCTTTAGAACCAAACAAAAAAAATAAATTTATTCTGACCACTTTTTTCGGTTTTTTGGAGATTATTGTGGCGTCTGATTATATCTTCTATCCTATACGTAACATATTACTGCCGTAACCTTTCGGAACATAAAGCGTTAAAAGTGTACTATTGCAGCCTCATGTTGAAACAGCGAAATAACTCAGCGTTGTGTCTAAGCACTGATATCTATAGCCGGTGTTTATATGTACAATCGTGCAGGGACTGCAATCGGTCCAGTTGTTCGCTTACAAATTTACATTTTAAGAAAATAAATCAATAAGTTGTCTTCATGTCTCAACCTAGAAGCGGAGTACGCTCAAATGTTTGAACACAGACAGTATGGTCTAGGGCCTAGTTCTTTGAATGTCGGTTTGTTATCATAGCCTGCATGCGAGTTCAGAATTGACGATGAATACCTCTAACTGTATATAATAACTGAATAACTCTAAATACCGTACAGTGACATTACAACGTTATTGTTTCGAAACTAAAACGAAAACAAAGATACTACAAATCAAAAGACTTCCTGCGGACAGAAGTTATACAGACCAGAAATTGTTATGGATGTATGACCACTCAGCCTTAAAAGTAACTTATGGGTGAATAGCGTGCTTGTTTTCTTATTATACCATTACGTTTAAATTTAGGAAATGTTTCTCCATTCTACATGTTTACACGCAGATCTATGAAATATGTTTTTTTCTTAATCTGAAAGGTATTGTTTTGAGCAAAAGTAACTAGATTTCCCTTTCATGTATAACATAACTTTTAGCCCAACTGGTCACATTCCTTGACTATTGCAAAAAAGGCGTCCCATAAATACGATAAGCCAATCGCATATCGGTAAAAAATCACTTAAAACACGTATGTGCTACACTACTTGTTGCTTTCAATAGACATGTTCATAAGAACGGAGCCTCCAGGAAATGATACGCTCCAACAGCTTATGTATGGATGCTGTGTTGACATTTACATTAAATACCCAGACAATGTTAACCTATTAGACAACATGGACAAAAGAACAAATAACAGAACAATGTCGGCTAGTGTAAAAAAACTGAACCATATATTTATACTTAATTCATTCAGCTTGATTGTGATGAAAGGTTCAAGCCGATTTGAACCTCTCTCGAGTCCGCTTCCTGGAAAAGCCAGTATAGGTGTCATATGAGGAGGCTAGGTCATGACCCCAATGGGGATGGAACCCAGAATACCCTGGTAGAGTACCTGACACTAGACCATCGCTCTCCTTTTGAAAAGCACCACTAAGGAGCTTAAACCAGTTTATTGTGCGTAGTAAATCACTTACCTCACCATGTCCCAAAGTCACATGAAAGTGTAAGTATAAATTACCTCATTGTGAATCTCTAACACACGCACTGGTAACTAAAGGCACGGTATATGAATATATCACAATTTTTTCGCAGTCAGTGTTGAACTGGAATATTGTATTTTTGGTATTTACATATTGTTCAATTTAAGTCAATATACATCTTTGTTCATGCTTACTTTATGCTTACGAAATGTCAAAAATACTGAAAAAGACAAATCTAGCTAAACTGTTACCTGAAATGAATCTTTAAACTGAAACTTCCATCCAGATGGTCTCTTTTCTTACATAAACATGTGCAATAGACTGTTGATACCAGTTCCTCTAGTTATGGTGCATTGGCTAATAGCGAATGTTAAATGTCAGGTAATACTAGAAAATGAAAGTGGACGTTAGATTTAGACTGCCTGGTAAGATTTCCTTCAGACATATATCTAAAATCTATTATATTCTTGAAACAATACTATATGTCTATCTAAACGAACTATTCGGACTAAGATCTTTTACACCGAACTTTCTGAACCTTTCTTCACACAACAGTTAGGTGAATGTTAAAGGCGTACGCTAGAATTCGGGGCGAAATTTTTCCAAATAATAGAATTTCTTCGAACTGGATATTGTAGGACAATCATCTAAGATACCAAAATATGCAATAAAAGTCACCGGTATTAAAAAACAGTTATCTGCCCTTGAAAACGTCCTTTTACCCAAAAATGCCATTTTCAAGGGCAGATAACTCTTTCTTAGATGATTTCCTTCAATATCCAAAGTTTGAAGAAATTCTATTATTGTGAAAAATTTCGCCCATCTCATATACAGGGTATTCTAGCGTATGCCTTTAAGGGAATCCCAGTACTATATTAGTTCATATTATTATACTGCATTACAAAACGAATAATAATATGGTCATATTGAAGCCTGTTTTTGTGAGACAAGGTATAATCAACAATAACAATAACGAAAACAATGCCTGAAACTACGCTTGAAAATTTTGCAAAAATTGTTATAAACAGTTTTTAGGGTGAATAGAACTTTCTAATGCCAACGAAATACAAAGTTAAACGCAGGGCTGAGTTTATCATTGTGATCTACTAAGAAAATTTTGAAGGTTACTCGTGGAGTTTGGTCCGCTTCTTTAGAGCTTTGCGCGGTTTTTCAGGGTTACTTCTAAAATCATGCCGTTAATAGCACTAGCTTCTCAGCGATTCCCTTCTAACCAGCAATGTCAGTAAGTACTTTCCCGATTCAGTTACTAATTTCGAATGAGGAAGGGTTTGGAAACATCGACTCGTAAAATTCTTGCAGTAAAGCATTCGTTCTCTTGGCTGCAGCTGGCTTACTGTAGTCTATATTGTCATTTATACATATAAATTTTCTGGAAAAGAATAACATTAATGATTAATGAATAACATTAAAGTTATCTACAGAAAAGTTAAAACACAAAATAACAAGTATATTTTGATAATTCATATATGAAAGAGTGAAGATTTTTAATATGTTCGTCTAATATTAGATTTTATTACATACTCATTTCAAAGCTCCGATAAGTTTCATTGGAACCTGAAACGTCAATATTTTTCCATATTTACGTTCAAATTTAACATCGGGCGTGTGACGTAATTTTAGACGTCAGTTTCATGTATGCTGTCGCGTTTAAAAGTTTATAACAACGATAGCTTTAATTTCACTCAGGCTTAAAACAAATTTGAATCATTTATATAATAATTATAAGTGTAGATGTGTATGTAATAAAAAGATTATTAGATTTGCATCATCGAGAAATATGCACTCGTTCCTTCGCGGAATGATACTGCGCTCCTGAACTCCCGCAATATTTCCGCTGCAGAACTAACACAAATCTAATAACCTGTAAGAATTTCCATCTGACTGATGTAGAAGCATATATTTCGTGATATATTCAAGGGGAATGCCATGTACATGTAGCTAACTACATATATCAAAACTTATAAATAATTGTTTACTTCTGATCCGTCTTTTCAATGAAGGGTGTCCTTAATTTTATTTCAAATATTAACAATACTACTTATGGTATACACTTTTTCAAAGAACTCCGGGGACTGTATTAGTGACTTTCTATTTTCTGAATATCTTTAGTCAGTGTATTGTTAAAAAGATTTTGATAAGGGTGGCGGGGTGTATTTTCATTTAAACTACAGCCATTTTGAACATTAAGTAATTTTGACTATCAATTTACAAATTAATTTAAAAGTTTCCTAAATTGTTAGTAAGTGTCAAAGCAACATTTCCAAAATTAATTTTACATGAACCAGAAACCAGAAATGTACTCGGATAAAATACAGTTTTAGCCATACAGCGGTCATTGTTATAAGCTGTCTTACAAGAGAACTTCTACCATCATGGACACATTCAAAATGATCTTCTTTTTATATCAAAATTATTGTTGATTAAATCGCAATTCAACAAAAGTATCCCTGTTTCGGATTTGATGGAGCAAACAAAAGGTTAATATCCTATTTGTATAATCTCAATTACAATTTCAATTGCAGCTAAATTTCCGAATTTTCATAATTATAACACATCAATTATGTATCTTGTGATCAGTAGTGCTTTACTGTTTATTGTCCAGACCACTGAAGTGTTTCAAGAAACATGTATACATCAAAATATTCGATTATGATTTCAACATTATATTTCAAAAAGAGTAATTCTATAAAGCAATTTAGGCTAGTAGAAAATGTGACATTTTGCTTGGGTACAAATCAAATATACATGTACACAGTATTGTACAGGGCAATTTAAATAATATTTTTATTCTATGCTTATGTTTTTAGTAAAAAAGATAAACCAATCAGAGGTCACCTGAAAAGAATTCTATCGACACGTTTCACTTTAAATAAATACTAAGTATGTTGTCTTCACGGACACTGTATATGAGAAAAACTCTGACTAAGAAAAGTTACTCATACCTTTTAGTTTTCATCAGCATAGTTAATTCTTTACGTGTTTTGTATTCATCTACGGTTACCATCACAAATGATACATAATCGCTGTCGATTCTAGGGTCAAACCTAATTTAAACAAAATTGTGTGTGTATATACATGTATATATATTTGACATGGTAGAAATAAAAGAGTATAACAAAAGCATTATAATTTTGAACAATATTCATCAAAATTTTATTCATTAATGTTTCTCAGTGTATATTGTACATGTAGAACCATAATGCATATTGATAATATAAATTAAATATCTAATCCCGTATAATGCAATACTGTTCAGTAATTAATATGACCTGTTAGAACAGTTGGTTCCTTCATTGAGAAAGTGCATGTATGAAAATCCAAATTGAAAATCTAAAGGACTTCTCAGTTTATGTTTTATCGTTTCTTTCACTTCCGTCGGAAATCTGAAAATAATGAAACTCTTTTGATTCATATTATTACCACTAGTAATTATGAGACAGGTGCCGGTGCATAAATATTCCGCTGAAAAGACACATAACTCAAAGCTAAGAGGCTTGTGTTTAATATATGAGCCGTGCCATGAGAAAACCAACATAGTGGGTTTGCGACCAGCATGGATCCAGACCAGCCTGCGCATCCGCGCAGTCTGGTCAGGATCCATGCTGTTCGCTAACAATTTCTCCAATTCCAGTAGGCTTTAAAAGCGAACAGCATGGATCCTGACCAGACTGCGCGGATGCGCAGGCTGGTCTGGATCCACGCTGGTCGCAAACCCACTATGTTATTTTTCTCATGGCACGGCTCAATTATAACTTAGCCGAGTGGAAACGTGTTGGCTTAAATTATGAACTAGAGCATGCTATGGTGATGTAAAATTATTTAAATTTTTCTTCTGTTAATTTCATTTAGCAATACAGTGAATGCAGCGTATACTGAGTAATATTTTACATATAATTTATTTGTTGTTAGCAAAGAAATTATACCATTTCTGGGTTACAATAAATATTGCATTTTAATAATACATTCTAATTGTATGAGATAAAAATATTTCATGGGAATAGAGTGAACGATTACGGCGTTGAGAAGGTAGGCCGGGAAATGAAAAGTAAAAAGGAACATAAAAAGGCGCTGGGGAAATAATTATATATTTAATACGGGTTATCTCCTCTCTAAAGTCCAGTAACGAGATTTAATGTCACTAGTATTATCATCTAAATATTAAGCAATGTTAATTAAGACTTAATCATGACAATACTACTATTAATATTAAAAAAAAACTAAACTTTAAATGAAACTTAACATCATTAAACGTTTGTATTCATTTGCCCCGCACCGCTGTGAGTACGAAGCATAATATGGAATATGGAAATGTTACATATAAAAGAAGTTATGAAAATCGACGGTTACATCCAGATGCCCGTCAACATGTCGATGTTTGAAATAATATCTGGAGGTACACCTAGGTTCCCACACTACCATAAAGCCCGCCCGCTTAGCTCAGTAGGAAGAGCATTGGTCTACGGATCGCGGGGTCGCGAGTTCGATCCTCGGGCGTATGTTCTCCGTGACTATTTGATAAACGGCATTGTGTCTGAAATCATTAGTCCTTCACCTATGATTCATGTGGGGAAGTTGGCAGTAAGTTCCGGAGAACAGGTTTGTACTTGTACAGAATCAAGTAACACTGGTTAGGTTAACTGCCCGCCGTTACATGACTGAAATACTGTTGAAAAACGGCTTTAAACCCACAACAAACAAACAAACACACTATCATAAACGGATAGCTCGCAATATGTAACTAAAACACTTCGTATTTCATCTAATTCCTTCATATCTAACAATATTCACCTTTTCTGCAAATAAAACAGAGTAACAATTCCGTTTCAGCATGTAATATATCCACTTTGTATTTGAAACAGATATATTGGGTGTTAAGAACACTCACCGAAGTAAGGTAAATATGGGATGGTCTTGACGTAACTCTAATACACAAATATACATGGCATAATTTACTAACAGTTCTACCTTTTAACCATATCTTCGTTGACTTTCTTCTCAATATACAATGGAGCATGTGCAATAACTCTTCTTGTCCTGGTACCAAACGCCCTGTTGTATATTGCATTTGTGAAGAAAAGTGAAGTAGTGAAACTACAATGAGCCGTATCTGTGTCCGATGGTCTCATTTGTTCCAGAATACCGTCACAGTCACCACCATCCCACGCGCAGTGATCGTAATTGCATACGTCATCACATACGTTATTTCTTATCATTTCAACATTGCACTGTTTGTTGCACTGCGTTGAGGCGGGCCACGAAAGGTAAACCTACCAAATGTAATTTTCATTTAAAAACATTCACCAAATAAATCAATTTCAGTAAAGAATATTTTAAGAATAATAAACGTTGGAAGAAAGTCCTCGTTTCTGGACTAATCAGATAGTCCAAGAAAGAAGGCTAGAAAGCTATAAGACACTTTGAAAAAGAATTTTGCCCGAATCAATATATACGCACGTTCCTGTCTAAAGATTAATGACTTAGGATTATTCCTTTAGGCAACATACCCTATTATTTGCATTATAACAATAACTAGACTATTTTATATACATTCAATCTTTTGTTGTAAGCACGAATCGCAGCAAAATAATAGCAGTAAGACTGACCACGGAAGGCTATGAAACTCGCGGACCTCTGTCTAGTAGATTCATAGAATGAACTTCGTGATCCAAGGATAAACTTATTTATACGAGGAAGATATATATAAGACTTTGTTTACATTTGTATCCGCACGTTTTTCCATACATGAATGTGAATGTAATGATAAAAGCGGTTATTTATTTGTGAGAGGAGAAGGTTCTAGATGTCATACTTAAGGCAAAAAATGATGCTGACTTTCTTACACGTTTTATTAGTCAGTTACTAATTTACCTACCACTCATACCACTTGCAATCGCAATATTAAACATGTTATAATTCGTAATGAACTATGACGCCAAGTGTAGGCAATCGAAATGCTCGACTTGCTATTTATAACTATCTTCATATATGAGTATGTGTATTTTCCTTAAAAGTATGCGTAGCAACGTTATCAAAGTTTAGAATCGCAAAAAAACAGGGTGACGACTATGCTGCTTCAGAGTCCTATAATTTCAACAATATGCGACTTTGGGTGAATACTTATAATGCGATATCAAGAGAATAATAAAACTGTAAATCGCAATTTCATTTCCATTTGGGTAAGAAAACATTGTTTTGTTTTAAGAGCTCACAAAGGCACCTACAACACGCCTTTCTTTTAAACAAGATATTTACGGTATGGTAGGTAGAAAACCTAGATAAATAAATACTTTATGTATTACCTTTGTGCCATTAATTTCTGTGTAGAAATCTTCTATTGTGACATTTCGTCCAAAGAAGATATCATCATTCATATAAATGAATCTGTCTGAGATACCGCGGATTTTGTGAATGTTGTGTTCAATTGCGGGTGAAGAAAACGTTGGAAGATCTTCAGGATTATCAAATAGTTCCTAGAAAGTAATGCATCATGTTTGAAGTGTAAATATATTTCATACTGGTTAATGATTGATATATATTTAACTAAGATTTAGGATTGAAATCAAATACTCGGAAATTATTCAACAAATCAAAATATTTATATCATCCAGAGCATTATAAACGGAACTAGAAAACGCTAAGACTTTACTTTGATGTTGTTTGTTTGTTTGTTTGTTTTTATTATTATTATCATTATTATTCATTTTAACAACTAGAATAAGGAAACTGCATATTGTTATCAATAAACAGTTGTTTTTCTAAAAACAAGGAAGTCATCTATCTAAATGTGTTCTTGATGACTTGAAAATATATCAAGAAACTCAGACTTGGTAAAATGCTTCGAATATGTATCCCGGATCAGGAATTGCAGTATCTAGTTCTTTAGATCTGTCCCGACCTTAATCTTAGAGATGTGTTCATGATGGTAGTATGTTTAGGGTAGTAATGTTGTTTAAGGTTTAGATATTTTAAAATACAGATAACAAATTTCTCGTTCATAAAAGAATATTATATGTAAATAAAAGGGATAAAGATCCTGGAAGAATTGGCAATAGCAAGCAAACGCTGCAAAACCGGTCAAACATGAATGATTCTAAGGTGGAAAGAAAGAGCAGAACTTATGTCTCATGTATTAAATAAATACATTTTATCATTATTTTCTAAATTGTAAAGGGGCACGGAATAGCTAACAGAGGAAATGAGGGATGGAAAAAATGAAATAGTGGCTACATCGATATGCAAGGACATATAATTTCATACGAAATGATCAGACAAAAGGTGATAAGCAACTGGATATAAGTGACAAACTCCTCGACAGCGAAAGCTCTCTTAATATAAATCACATAGTAAGCATATTAATTGTTATATATGGAATAAATTATAAAAGACCTACGTAATGATTGACTATGGTTACTCTTGCATTTCGTAAATTCAGCCATTCTGGTACTTGGCCATTCGTTACAATGAATACGTGACGTATCCAATTTGCATATTTCTCCAGGGACCTTAGCGAGTAGCTCAGTCCACCATTATCAGCAAAACGGCCGTATGCGAGGTTTCTTAATCTGTTCAATACATTAATGAAGGAACTAGTAATAAATTCTTATTTACATTAACATTTCGGGAGACGTACGTTCCAACGTAAGTCATGTCTTAATGATATGATATGACAACTTCTCAACGACGGCTGGTTACGGTATCGCTCAGTAAGACTCGGCTGAGATACTAGTAATTAGTATTTTACTATTTTCAACGAGCCCGCTTGCGGTGAGCTCGACTTAGTCGTCACACTTTTGGCGGTTTGGTGTATGTTCGAGCGTCCGTGCGTCCGTCCGATTTTGTCCGGATCATAACATTGACATGCATGAACCAATCTTGTATATAGTTTGCATGAATTTTAACCTCAGTGAGAAGGAGTGTCATACGAAAGCCCCATGTTCCTGTCTCAAAGGTCATGGTCACAGTTAGAGGTCAAAGGTCAAATTGAAGAACGTGTTTGTCTGGATAATTGGCATGAATGTTCACCATTATAAGATAGGGTGTCATGCGCAAGAATCAGGTCCCTAGGTCTAAGGTCAAGATCACACTTACAGGTCAAAAGTCAGATTCAAAAATGACTTTGTCAGGAACATTTCATTTTCATACATAAAGGGATTTTGATGTAACTTGGCACATTTGTTCACCATTATGAGACGGAATGTCATTCGGAAAAACCTAGACTTATTTGCCTTTGATGTTACTTTAAATAGCTAATATCATAACATTTTTATTACTGATAAAATCAAGACCACTTTTCTGTAGTACAACATGCATGTTACATCTAATGTTGAGGTGTGTTATGACCTATCTCTACTGGTAATGATTTTTTGTGGACTAAGGTTTTTTAAAGATTTACTTCCCTTTGTTGTTACTATAAATAACTTACATTGTAACTTTTGCAATCTTTTTATTTGGCATAAATGTTTGCCTCAACGAGTCAGACTGTCGTGTGCAACTCCCAGTCCTTTTGACAACTGGCGGGCTCGACATGTTGCCCGTAAGCATCTAGTCCAGAATAAAAGTTTATATAACACGTTTTCAAAACATGTAGTAACAGACAGTCAATAATAGATTAAATACAATGCCAGTTGTAACCTTAGAAATATATTTCTGCAACGGCTTTCTCAAAAACGCTTAATATTTTTTTGATATCATGTTCCTCACTCTAATCGATGATGTTACAAACGCTAAACGAAGACACAGGAAAGCGTTACTGACACTCAGTGAAATATTGCCGCTGAACATTTTGTTTATATCTGAGTAAAACATACCAGCATTGTAAATTCGGATTCTGTTCAAAGTGTGTAATAGTTTATTTGATCCTGTTTTCCATTAAATGGTTTCCCTAAGATATCTTAGTCAAACTAAAAGCAACGTTTATGGTGGCACAGGGAAGACTTATACTATTTGCATTCGTACATCGTAGTTATAATAAAGCCTGTTATATGATCATTTTGAAGTACAGAACGCAACTAAGCAATACAAAATGAGCAAGTTATAGTTAATACGTTTACACGTACTTATTAATAGATTTCCACGAAATACGCACTACGTGCGGACGAAATGCGTAATACGACTGCGCGCGATAAGAAAAATAAGTGCACGCAATAACTAATCTCTGTGCAAAGTTCTAGCAGTAATGCTTCACGACCCGGATTATCTAATCATAGTTGATGTACGCAGTAAGTACGTGTCCATGTTTTAGCTAATACGTGTATACGTATTATTTATTACGTGTGCATGTATATGCTATTATTTGCCCACTTAGCAAAATTATTTAAGGGTTAAATGTTACACCGCGACGATTATAGATCATAAAGCGACTTTTAAGCTTTTCATGGTGACGGAGGATCTTAGGTGACCCTCTGAACATTATTTCATGTACGAGGAGAAACGACCTACTACAAGTCGACTGAATGGCTTTCTCAAATGAGAAAATTCTACATCCAAAGCGAAATTTCAAGCACGTGACTGAGAGAACAAGTGATTCGAAGCAGCGACCTTCATCACTCGGCCACGTAGGACTCTAAAGTAATAAGTTACTACGTATGCATATAGAATATACATTGCCAGTTTAAATGATTTTTGTAAAATTTATACAAAATTCTATTAGAGATCTCGCGAATCACACATTCACTCTAAAAGAAGATCTTTTGAAAGCATGTCTATTGCAACAAAGCAAAATCTTTTCACAAGAAGTAAGGGAGAAATGTAAAACTATGCGGGATTTCAGTAAATTCAAGTTTCAAAAAGACGAATGAAGAAACAAGAGGGCCATGATGGCCCTATATAGCTCACCTGAGTTAAATTGCTTGCTCGAACAAATTTCTTTGTTAAAACTTACAAAAGCAAGAAAGTATGTCAATAGGTCATATTCATGGTTACTGAAAGTCAGCTTTAAGATTTGTGTGCAAAACTGTACATGTCATCAAAATTTCAAGGCTGTATCTCTAAAAAAACAAGGAAGTAGGCCAGTAGGTCAAGGTCACAGTCGGTTGACACCTTAACACTTAGGGTCATCTGGTAAATATAATTAAACAGTCTAGGAAATATGATCAGATAATTTTTGAAGTATTTTAGATACTTCCTATATACTCATATATCAAGTGACCCCTGGGGTGGGGCCTCTTTTCACCCCAGGGGCATAATTCGAACAATCTTGTTAGAGATAAACTAGGCAATTACACATACATAATATCAAAGGCATAGGCTTTGAACTTTCAGACAAGAATATTTTTAAAGTTTTTCCTTTGTAAGTCTATGTAAAACTTGGGACCCCAGGGCAGGGCCTGTTTTCAACTCGGGGCATAATTTGAATAATCTTGATAGAGGACCACTAGGCAATGCAACATACCAAATATCAAAAGCCTATGCCTTGCAATTTCAGACAGAAGAAGATTTTTAAAGTATTTTCCTATATATGTCTATGTAAAACTAGGGACACCCGTGGCAGGGCCTCTTTTCACCCCAGGGTAATAATTTGAACAATCTTGGTAGAAAACCACAAGGCAATGCTACGGACTGAATATCAAAGGCCTAGGTCGTGTGGTTTCAGACAAGAAGATTTTTAAAGTTGTTTTCCTATACAAGTCTATATAAAGCATGTGACCCCGCTGGGCAGGGCCATATTTCACCCTAGGGATAATTTGAACAATCTTGGTAAAAGCCCACTATATGATGCTACATACTAAATATCAAAGCCCTAGTCCCTTTTGTTTTTGACAAGACGATTTTCAAAGTTTTTCCCTTTATAAGTCTATAGAAACAATGTGACCCCTAGGGCGGGGCCATATTACACCCTAGGGGATATTTTGAACAATCTTGGTGGAGGCTTACTAGATGATGCTACGTACTAAATATCAAAGCCCTAGGCCTTATGGTTTTGGACAAGAGCATTTTTGAATTTTTTCCTTTTTCTATTGTTACGGAAAACAAAGTATGGAAATACTTGAACAAACTCAGTGTTAGTAAGGCCACAGGTCTTGATGGTATTTCATCACGTTTTGTCAAAGATGGAGCATCTATTATTACTTGTCCACTTACACATGTTATTAATTTGTCTGTAATACAAGGAGTTTTGCCAGATGATTTGAAAGCTGCACGTGTTGTTCCTTTATATAAAAAGAGTGTTAAAACTGAAGTAGGAAACTACAGACCTGTGTCAATTTTATGTATTATTTCTAAAATATTTGAAAGAATTGTATATGACCAACTTGAAAATTATTTGAGTGGACAGAATTTACTATACGAGTTTCAATCAGGTTTTAGAAGTTCTTTTTCAACAGATACATGTTTAATACATCTGTCTGACTATATAAGGTTTAATTTAGGTAAAGGTAATTATGTTGGCATGATTCTGCTTGATTTGCAAAAAGCGTTTGATACAGTTGACCATGCTATTCTTTTAGACAAACTTAAAATGGTAGGTTTTAGTCCGGATGTTATCAGATGGTTTCAATCATATCTATCTGGTCGACAACAATGTATAGACATATCTGGCGTTCTTTCGTCATCTGCGAATATCACGTGTGGTGTGCCTCAAGGCTCCATACTTGGGCCTCTACTGTTTTTAATCTATGTAAATGACATGGCATGGCAGGTGTTGTAAATAACAAACTCTTATTGTATGCAGATGACTCTGCCATTTTAGTGTCTGGCAAATGTAAAATAGAAATTGAGTGTTTGTTAACCCAGGATCTTGAACGAGTTAGTAACTGGTTAGTTGACAACAAATTGTCCTTGCACCTAGGAAAAACAGAATCAATTTTATTTGGCTCAAATCCCAGGTTGAAAAAGAGTGCTAATCTTCATATAGTATGTAATGGTACGGTGATTAAGCACACCAAATCTGTTAAATATTTGGGTGCTATATTGGATCAATGTTTGAGTTATGAGACCATGGTCACATCAATCATTAAAAAAGCAAATGCAAGACTTAGGTTTCTATACAGAAAGCAAAACTTTTTATCATTGTACACTAAGAAAATGATAGTCATGTCCTTGATTCAATGTCACTTTGACTATGCCTGCTCTGTATGGTACTATGGCATTTCTCAGAGTCTGAAGAATAGGCTCCAGGTTACTCAAAATAAGATCATTAGGTTTGCCCTTAGACTTGATCAAAGAAGTCATATTGATACAGAACACTTCTCACAGGTGGGCTGGTTACCTGTCACAACAAGAGTAGAACAAATAACTCTAAATCACGTTTTTAAAATACATTCAGGTTCTGCCCCTTCTTACATGAATGAGTATTTTACTTATGCCAGTTCTGTACATAGTCACAATACCAGGTTTAGTAAGGGGTCATGTTTCAGCATTCCTAAAGTCAAAGGATTTGGTAAAATGTCATTCAGCTATAATGGTTGTTCTTTGTGGAATAATTTGCCACATAATGTTAAAAATTCTGCAAACATGCAGCAGTTCAAGGTTTCAGTAAAAAATCATATCCTACATAGTTTGTAGTTACATTTGTCTTTTCTAATTATACTGTGATTGTTTTACTGTGATATATTTTTTTAACTGCTGAAAACTTGCTCAAGTTACCACCATTTATTACAAGTAGTTGTGCCTTGCTAGGACATGTCATCATTCATCCAGGACCACAATGGAAATAAGGGGTTTCACATTTCCCTTTTTTGTGTCATCCTGGGTATATGAATACATGTCCTGGTACATTTTTTTTTCTGCAGTTTTTGGTATTTTGAATTAGTAATGTTTCTTAAATGTCTTTCAATATGTTTTAATTCCTAGTCATTGTATATGTGATATTTGAAATGTGTTTTAATTTTGTGTTGTACCATTCCATGTGTTTTATATACTGAAATAAATAAATAAATCAATCAATCAATTCGGTTGCCATGGCAACCAGAATTCTGTATGGAATTTAATTCTTTGAACAATTTCTAAAGAAGACCATCCAAGGATTATCCCTGTGAAGTTTCATCAAAATTGGCTAGGTGGTTTCGGAGATGTTGTTAAAAGGAAAGTGTGGACGGACGGACGACGGACGGACGTCCGTCCGTTCTAACGAAACGGTCTTTATGTGACTCCCCCATTGTTCTCTCTATTGTTCTAACAGTCACATAAAAAGAAAAATAGTCACATAAACAGAACGGAATGAATGACATCAAAGAGAAAGTACCGTTATGCAGTCACTTAACCATCATTTCGCGGGCACGTGTTAACGGACGTGTGCACGGACAACGAACGGACGCCGGACGGTGAGTGATCACAATAGCTAAACCTAAACTTTGGCTCAGGTGAGCTAAAAAGATGCAGTGAAGTAGGGAAATTATCACGAATGAATACAGGAGTCATTGCGAAAGTGGATTGGAGAGAAGAAATAAATAATAAGTAAATGAGATCGTAATAAGAGATGTCGTTGAATTACGTTGAAGCGTATCTCTCCCGGAGTGTTTAAACAGTGTTGAATACTTATAAATCATGTTCCGACTAATTTTGTCAAACGCTTGGATAAATCTGATACATAATTAGCTTTGCTTCAGCCTTCGTTCTAATTATTTTTAACAAGTCATAATATATATTCCCCTCATTATCAACTAAACAATTTAGTTCATATTATCCCACGGCGCGAATTAAAACAGGAGTTCAGAGACAAATACGAGGGGCATTCAAAAATACCCGGAAAAGTACTCTGATATCTTTATTTTTGGTCCTAATTTTTTAATTTTTGGAAATATGATGGATATGTACATATTAATTCTGAATATCTAAAAACAGGATTCAGAACATCTACAATATATTTATCATCTTTTAGACAATGTCACTACCTCATAAGCGACCCAACGTCATTTTGACGCACAATTAATCAATACAACTCGCGATTATACCATTGGTTCAATGTTTATCACAATTAAATGCATTTCTATACCTTCATGCAAATAAATGAAATATGTCCGTTTGGTATTCATGCCGTATTGATGAAATAAGACACTGAACTGCCGTATCAAGCAGCTCTTTCATTATAAAACATGGCTGAACGTTATTTTTCATCTCGGTACCACAAATCGTCACAATTATTCTCCTGACCACTTTCACGTCTGTTCTACTAAAAACTTTTTGGGCATTGTCCCTTAAATACTTTGCTACATAGGATATGCCTGTTTCCTTGATTTTCGATTCAAAACACAGAATGTCATATCTCCGTTCAACACTGATTTTGAAGTGATGACCAACGCAAATATGCCTGCAAAACATTTTAATGATGTCAAATTTATAATTTTGACATATCAACTTAATATTCCCTAACCTACATTATACAGCAGTTTCATTAAGTTTGGATGATACATGAGAAAATGCACTTTTTCGGGTATTTATTGAACACCCCTCGTACTTTCAACAAGACAATACAGTATATTAGCAACTGCCGATGAAATGTGTTTAAATACCTCATTAAAGAGACTATAGTTAAAAGTGTCTCACCCGGTAGCTGTTAGCGATTTCGTTTCGAGTAATTTATTCTTCACACGTGCTAGTAGTTCCTGGTGTTTGGGATCTGAACCATTGACCCATGTGTAGACTAAATCCACCGGAAATGATGTACTGGTAAATTACAGTTAAAATAAATTGTTCGTAAAAACATGCATTTTTATTTGTTAATATGTTTGTTGTATTTAGTTTGGATTTACATTATTAAACTTTTATGTCAAAGACATTTCGTATGCACTGTATTGAATTACAATATCAGGTTTACATACAATAAAAATATGGAAGGTTATGGTAGATTTTCTTGAAGTACAGAGCACCCTAAACACAGGCAGACGTGCCATGCAAAGTACGACCGCAAGAAAAGAAAGATAATAGCAGATGAGTTGTTTCAAAAGTCCAACAACAAGTACATTTCAATTATATGTAAAATACAAAAACGTAAGGAGTAGATAAAGGGGTGTTAGTGTTTGGGACAGTGAATAAAGCAAGGATGAATATACAAAACTTATATATTGGACCCTTTTGTACCAAGTCTAAGGTTAAATTTCCTTAATATTGAAATCCTTTTATCATAAATGAACATACACATAGATAACTGTATAGTACACATAAAACAAGATAGGGTTCAGATAGGTAACATGTAAGCATGATAATAATCATGTATATTTCGCATATTGCTATACGTAAACCTCTTGCTAAAGCTTCTTTTTAAAAAGATCGAGGGTTTTGTCCTTGATTTTAGAATTTAAAAAGAACTATCAACATATATCAAAATTATACTGAAATTTTCGGTGCAAAATCTTTATGTGCAATATGTGCAAGTGTGATACTTCTCAAATGATATATCATGCCTTAATCAAATATGAAGCAATATATATATACTAACTACGTGCATTTAATGTTGGCATATAACAATTTGGAGACTCTGGATCCATGAAAACATATGTACTTTACCTGTGTGAGTGTTTTACTTCTGACATGTAAACAAGTAGATCTAAAACACCATCTAATGACCCATTTACGCATGTCAAGTAACGTCACCGGATATATGTATTATTTAAAGTAGAAACGATCGATCATAAAATAGTTGAATATATTTTTCTACGAAAATGACAGTTGTATATATCTTATGATTCAAACCACCAATACTATGTATCAAACGGGGAAAGGCTCCAAACCTTGTTCCTGAAGTCACGTCCGATTTTGGTTCTTGTAAACATATTGTCACATTCTGTAGAACAGCACACTGAATAACTTTTACTTGACTATTTCTATTTTCTAAAATCATGTTTAGTCGCCACAGGTTACCCTGCATGGACGACTGTATGGATTCCGTGCGTCAAAATCTTTTACGTAGATTTTACCAGAATTTAGCATACAATTTGCATATTCTAAAAAAACAATTGACAGGCGCAACTTACAATGTTACAAGAAAGGTTTTATAATATTCTTATACTGTAAAATATATTATATATACGTCTGTTATTATGTTACTTGAACTCGTTGCAAAACTTACTTGAATTTCCAGCCATCCATTTCTTTTATTCTTGACATACGAATCCCATGTTTATACTTTGAAATCTGAAAACAGACACACTTGAAAATGCATTAAGTATTTGTCTGATGTCCGTATAACAATATAGAGGGCAAAATGTTGTCCTGTCTACTTTAACATGTAAAGTGCCAAAGTTCACTTATAAATCAGAGAAATGGGAAAATGTTGATAGACATATCACAAAACATGTCTTTATAGAAAAAGGAACACCTAGAATCGGTAAGTCACACTTGACTGAGCAACTGAAAGCTGTTGTCATACAAGCTGGCCAATCAAACTCCGTGACGTTAAAAATAATCTATGACGTTAAAATTATTCTTTTCTAATTGAGGCGGTTCTCTAGGTGAACGCGCTCTGCGGATTACACATAACTAAACCCGAGGATGGAAAAGTGGAGTTCTTGAAACAGACCAAACATCTCATTAACATATGTCGAAATGCATGTTTAATATGTGAAAACAAACCCCATTGCAACCCTTTCATTGTGTGCAACAAATTCACGAATCGAATGCTCGGATGTCACATTCACGAGATTTAGGATAGATACTACTGAATTACAGTCATGAATTACTTGATCAATAACCAGTAAGTTTGTTGTGTGCGAGGTCGTAGACTGCAAGCGCATCAAATCACCAGTACATTAGGATCCCACCATATATCTAGCACAAAATGACTTACCAGCTTTGAAGAGGTGAATATTTTCTTCCAAGAAGTCAGGCAAAAAGAACTGATTAAAATCAAACTCTTTCGTAAAATAAACACCC
This sequence comes from Mercenaria mercenaria, assembly GCF_021730395.1. NCBI lineage: Eukaryota > Metazoa > Mollusca > Bivalvia > Venerida > Veneridae > Mercenaria > Mercenaria mercenaria. The sequence continues at coordinate 77,953,656 of NC_069367.1, read as the reverse complement.
AGTTCTGTAAAATATCCACTATTCACTTTAATGTTCGCTACTGTCATGATCTGCTATGATCTCTATAAACTTCTCAAAACGCGTAGCGCTAAAATTCTACACGCTACGATTTTCCAATAACACGTGGACATTTTTGGACTGAGTTTAATCGTGTCAATGTGTACAGCCAGTGTTTCTTAATTGCCGTATTTGAAAGTGGTAACGGATTTACTTTGTTGTTGAATTTAACAACTTGTGTTAGCGTAAATACTGTGGAAATAGCGAACTTGACATTTTTTTCAAGCAATAGAAAAGAGCATACTTATTTTTCAAAATTTAAGTCTTTTGTATTTTTGTATTTTGATGCAAAAATTAACGACACATGTAACGCCCCCCCCCCCCCCCCCCCCCCCCCTCCCCCCGCGGGCGCTTTTAAAAACGGGTGATACGGAATGTCAATAAGGTAGAATGGTCTTGTCATTGCGTCCAATCCTAGAGTTCCACACGCTGATGACCAATATTAAAAACAGACATTGCAACCAACATTTTACAAGATGATCATCCGTATATTTATGTAGATGTGCCCTAGAAGGAAGCTATGCTTTAACTTGTCACCTTCTCGTTTCTTTTCGTTCGGCCTTACTTCGTGCATGGGGAAAGTGATAATCATATTAAAGCGATTCGTTCATTCATAAATATTTGGTTAAAACAAAGACGTCGAACATTGTGAACTTTGTTTTGATTTGTTAAATTTGCTGTTGTCCTTATATCTTTTACTGAAACTTTAAAAACACTCCATAGCGTGTCACCACTATTGATTCGGAAGTATAGTTCTTTATACAAAAATTAATTTTCGTGTCCGATGTAAGCTATCATATTCTTTCAACATGCGAAATATATTTTTCTTTTCGCATAAAAAGATCTTAAACATTCTGCTAAAATTATTATTATGGTTTGAAGATGGTAATATATCCTCATTAAATCCCTTAATTAATTCTAAATATTTTAATAATAAAATTAATTACTTTGATGTAACGTTAAATATATAGAATATTAGGTTTCCGTCTGATAAATTTAAATTTATAAAAGACAGTAACCTATATTCTATTTGTCCTACCGTCTGATTTAAGATCATTTTTTAATTAAAATTTACCACAAACTAGGTATGTGTCCGCGC